>NC_080632.1:24680658-25280658 GCF_027887145.1 Ammospiza caudacuta
TCCTCTGCAGAGCCTTCCTGTCCTCCAGAAGACCAGCATTGCTACCCAACTTATAATCATCTGCCAGTTTACAGAGGGACATTTATCTGAACAAGTCATTTATCTATTGGAGCTAATTACTGTTTTATTCTGTCCTTGACAGTAGAACCAAGTCATCAGAGCACTGACACTATTAAGTTTCCTTTTAAATATTCTTTTTTTGTGGGTTTGTTTGTTTTGGTTTTGTTTCGTTTTGTTTTTCCAAACAGCTCAGATATCTGCAATGGGGAAAAACCCCAACTGTTTTTTTAACCTTTATGTTGTAGACTGCCTTCAAGAAAAAAGATAATGAGAGATCTGAGTCTGACAGCCCTTGAGGAGCCAAATGGCAGGAGAGGGTATTTCATTAAGTATTGATTTCTATTTTCTTCTGAGGAAACAACACACAATCTGTGGTAAGGAGCAAAATTAGTCTGCTCAATTTTCTTTACAGAAATGCTGGATTCCGCTTTCCTCCATCCACTATAATGCATTCCATTTCTCTCCAAGATCTTCCTTGTTGTCTTTAGTGCCATCACTTCTGGCTTAAGAAGGAATTCAATAAAAAGGTGGGAGGTGAGGGTGCAAAATAGAGAAAACTGCTGAAGTGTTTTGTTTCTGGGTTTGAAATCTCTCTGTTCTTTGCATTTGGGAATGTGACAGTTTCAGAACTGCAGAGATGCTGCAATTTCTCAGAAAAAAAATGTATTTCAGACTAAGCTTCCCTGTATAACATAGTGTTTGCCCCCAAGTCGAAGAAGAAAACCTAATAAATTGTTCTCTCTTTGGTGCAAATGTTTATGAACTAAGGCAAGTGTGTGTGAAACCCTGGCCCTTTAGTTGCCTTGTTCAGAAGCACCTGCACTGAGAGCAGTGAAAACTGGCAGCTCTAGTACCAAAAGCAAAGGTCTGCATAAGAGGGGGTACTTTTTGTTAACAGCATGAAGGGAAAGATGAATGTCACATCAAGCAGGCAACAGCTTTTCTCCCATTGTATCTCAGCTTCTGGTTTCATGGCTTCAGACCTCCTCAAACACAGAAAGTGTCTTGTTTCCTTACAGTCCATGAACTTTTCATCCCTGAATATGTCTAGCTGGTTCTAAAGATTAGGTTTTAAACAGGTTCAAAGAGCCCTGTGTCAGTGATTATAACTCAATCAACATACATTTCCATATGGCCAGAACCTGGTCCTGATTGGCTTGGACACCGTGCACAATGCTGAGCAGTTGCAGAGGTCTATTACTCAGTTTACGCAAGAGCTTCGTTTGAATTCTATGTTAAAATCATGTTCTGCCCTCTTTGAGCCCAACTCTATGCTGAGATCCACAAGCATCTCAGTGGCTTTGACACCCAATTGCTATGAATCTGCTTTTGGCAATTAGTGGTGCATCAGCTGCAGTTACAGAGTGACATTTTGCTTGGTGAAGACTGGATCCAGGTCTTTACCCACGCACAACTCAGAAGAAGGAGAAATATAGGATGGTTGATCTCAAACATCTGAAAATTTACCTTAATTATTCTGAGCTCACCACTGTAATCACCATCAAGAGACAAGGAGCTGAACTGACATTGAAGGCTTTGGCAGAGCAAGCTTAGGCAGAGCTGAGGCAGAGCCTATTTCTGAATTGCTACAGCTCACAGCATCATCTCCTTTTTTTGGCAGATTCCAGTAGTGAATACATACTTTTTGAAGACAAAAAGTACTACCAGGCCTACTTCTCAAGTAATATAAAATTCTCAAGTACAATCAAAATACCAAGTAGCAATTTTGCATATTTGGCTGTCTGATATAGAGAGAGATGGCACACACTTGGGAACATCAAGTCCTAAATGTCTCCGAGAGCTGGACACAAGGCAGATTTGACACAGGGAGTTTGCCAGCTGTTTTATTAGCTCACCATTCCTAATAGTATGTTTATCTCACCACTGCCAGCTCCTGAAATCTAGAATTCTCTCAAAGGGAAAAAGCACTAGTTGCAGTCTCCATTTTGTTGGAGTACAGGATGAGTACTCTCTTACCGTGCAAGACAGAAAGGCTTGTCTGTGGCCACAGTTAAGGAGAACAGCTTTATATTCATGACAATAAATTCAAATCCTTTATCCCCTGGTGTTTTGGAAACAGATCTAGTTCTTAATTGGAGTCTCAGGAATTTAAAATTTCATTGTTGTCAGTGGAGTCAAGCAGCCTTTCTTTCTCAAGGAAGAAAAAGAATCAAAGAAAATTGTCCTAGCTTTGTCACAGATACACTAAGTAGCCACTGTTCTGGAGATGCTTTCTCGGAAAAGCAGCAATATGAAGTGGGGCAGTAGCTGACCTTGAATAGTTCTCAAATAGTCAAGGGCTTTGAAGCAGGATGAAATGTCTTATGAGAAATCAAAGACATCAACAGAATGGTATTTGGCATAACTTTAGACAATAAGGCTTCGGTTCAACCAATCTGCCTGGGACCAGGAAAATTATGTTCTGCTTTCTCCCCCAGAACCCACACAAGCAAAAAAAAAGGTATCTCCTTCCCTGTCTCAGGTTGCAATTCCATTGATGTTGGCCCTAATAAATGTTCACTCTTTCACGTGGAGAATCGTGGTGTTCTTCTACAGCAATCTCTTGAAGTGGTATTTTTAGAGGAGTCTGAACTGCTCCAATTCTGTTCTTACTGCAGTCAGCCAGAATTTCACTGGTAGAACCATAAGCAGTCAGGCAAACCAGATTTGATTGCAGCTGTCATAGAGTGCGGTTAGGCCAGTGCTGTGAGGCTTTAAAATGCAACCCATGGTATCATAAGAGAAGATAGGAGGGGAGGAGGGAAGTGATACACAAGTTACAATCCAACCATATGTCTGTTCTCCTACACGGAGTTCATATCGTGGGCAGCAGCAAAATAATCAATTTATTGTGGATATGTCACTAGCAAGAATAGGGTAATGTGATAAATTTAATAGTGAATTGTCACTACTTCCTCTCTTTTCTGTTCTAGAACCCTGCCATACCTAAGAACTCTTGTTACAAGAGTTATTTTCAAACTACTGCTCCTCACTCTTTTATGGCCCCTGAAAGACAGTAAGAGTCACACCTGTCAGCACTGGGCAATAGGAAAGGGAAAAGCAAGATGTTTTGCTAGTTGCATCAGATCTCTTCTATTATATTTTTCTCTCCTCAGTGTTACTATCTGAGTCCTGAAATCAGAAGTCATCTCTTCATTGTCCCCACCCAGACAAAAGAAATCTGCTCTAGCTCTGGATAAAGTTTGTATCTATGAGCAGGAACCATGCCATGGCAGTAGTGGATCTCTGCTGAGACATCTTTACTGCAGTTCCATGTATGAGCCTGGTGCTCCAGTGAACACAGCCCTGTTTCCAGTCCTGAGCATCACAGTGTCCATATCCAGAGTTTAGGTTTAAACTGAACAAAAGCAAGAGTGGAAGGAGGAGGGGAAATACACATAAAAATCTGCCATTGACTCTACTGGTAAAAGAAAGTCTCAATCCTGCTGGCATTTAAACTTGTGCCTGCTTCTTTCATTTTCAGCCTTGAAAATCTTTAAGTTCCCTGGAGCTAAAAATCAGTTCTTCCCAAGTGCTGCACTTTGTCAATCATGAACGACCAGAGAGGCTTTAGAGAGGGGCAAAGAACACGAAACATGATCTAGCAGAGCTACACATCTATTTTTCTAATGCTTAGCTAAGCCCTAGTCACTCAGAAAGTTTGGACACATCAGCATAGCTGAAGTGCAGACTACTGGTAATGCATGTGAAAATATACTTACCTCCACTTATTGCTCCTCTCAGGTAGCATGGATGTACTTCAGGCAGATATGGAAAACAAATCTCTTTTTAAACAAACCGTAGTGCAGTTCTGTGCACCAGATTTGCACTTTAGTCTAGTTAAATCCTTTAGATGCCTGTACATGGATGTTAAGGATGGAACAGTCTTCCTTGTAAAATGCCATGTTGCCTACTGAAGCAGAAAACAAAAATTTCAGACCACAGAAAAATATGACTCATTGTTTTCTTTATTTTGATGGATAATTTTTTATGTGTATACTGTATTAGTTGATTTAAAACAAAACATAACTGAAACAGTGCAAGATTCACCTATTAGAAGAACTCAGCAATATACTCCAGGACTTGATGGGCTGTTTAGTTTCCATGCACCTTCGTAATCTTTTAGTTCTTCCCCTTCTCCAACACACAGAACCACCATGCACAAAAGGAAGTATGAGGTGAGAGGTATTTGCCAAACTGCTCAAAATTTTATTCAAGTGCCCCCTCCTGTGGATGTAGAGCTACATGCAGCCAAATAACAGTTTTCGAGGCAATTCAAAATTTTACTTGAGGCTATCTTAACAAAAAAGAAGAAAAAGAAATCTTTTGGTGAAGGAAATGAACCTTGGCCCTGTGAATGGTTAGGCTGCCTTTCTAAGCCAGTTTTGGCTTTAAAAATACCTTTTGCTTTAAGACTAAGTGTTGGCTCTTGGATGTACTTCATATAGCACCTCCTTTGAAAATCATGGTTTATAGAAATGGTTATGTAAACTCAGTCCAACTCTTGACAGTAGTGTCAATGATAAGAGGAAGTGTGACAGTGATTATCTATGGACCTGATCAAATGAGCAAAAGTGCAAAAGAAAAACATTATCTGAGGGAAGAATAACCAAAACTACTATTGATTAAGAATAACTACTATTGATTTCTTTCTATTGCAGAGATATCTAGAAACAGAAGTCCTGTCAAAATACTATATATAGTTGAATCAGGGGAGACTTAGGAGAAGCATATTTAGTATTCTCCCAACCCATCTATAGTAACTAGTCAGTAAGAGATACTGATGGTGTTTTCTAAACATGACCTTGGTCACAAAAGCCATTAGCTTACCAGTTTCCCCAAAGAATCTGCTACCATTTTCCCTATGCAGGATCTGCTCTTCACAAGCCAAAAATAGTTAATAGGCTGTTCTTGTAAACAGCACAGAGGTGTCAAATCCAGGCCATGTGTGGCTGGCTACTTGCTTTCCCTCATTTTCCCAGGAAAAGGCCTTTATCAGTGACCAGAGTAGGAGTACATCTGTGTTTCTTTTTGAGCTTGACCAAACTTCCAGCAGTGAATTCATGAACCACATTGTTCCTGAATCTGGCACTGCTAGTGTGGCCGGGTTTCTGGTGTAACCCTCGCTATCTCTGCACCTGGGATCTCACTGAGCATGACCAGACTTACAGTGCCTGGTTGTTTACAACCAGAAATGAAGCTCAGATGCACTCAGCCCCTCTGGTCTCCCAGGACCAGCTGGCATGCCAGAGTTTATCTTCTGCCAAATTTCTATGCTCTTATTGCAACACTTGTCGCAGGAGAGAGGACATAGAGGGACAAGCCAGTGCCTCTCAAGGGGCTGCCCTGACTGTGTCCTGGGCAGGTGTGCCCAGCAGGGACTCAAGAGATACAAAATGCCTGTGTCACTAACAGTTCTGGGAGCCATGACATGTGGCAGCAGCTGCAGTGGAGCTTGTGCAAGCCCCAAGAGTCCCTGGGGAAGCACATGGCCACAGCCTAGCACAGCAGCCACAGGTGTAAAGGAAAGATGGATCTTAAACTCCCCTGCTGTGGTCAAGGGATACCTTCCACTACACCAGGTTGCTCAAAGCCACATCCAGCCTGGCCTGGAACACTGCCAGGGATGGGGCATCCACAGCTTCTCTGTTCTGGTGCCTCACCACTCTGACAATAAAGAATTTCTCCTAATTTCTGATATAAACCTACTCTCCTTCTGTTTCAACCCATTCCCCCTTTCCTATCACTTCACGCTCCTGTAGAACTTCTCTCTTCATCTTTCTTGTAGGCTCCCTTTTGGTACTGGAAGGCTGCTACAACATCATCCCAAGGCCTTCCAATGGATGGTGCTCCATCTGTCTGATCATCCTTGTGGTCCACTCTGGATTTACTCCAAAAAGACCACATCCTTTTTACTCCAAAAAGACCACATCCTTTTGAGCAGCCCATAGTACCCCAGGTGAAGTGTCAGAAGAGTGGAGTAGAGGGCAAGAATTGCCTGTCACAATTCTTTTACCAATAATGAAGGGGTACTGTTAGTGATGGTGATTCCTGCTTGCTCCTATGAGGATATCCTTGACATCTTTGTATTAGTTGCTAACATGCATTCAGTTCCTCTTCTGTTCATTACCTTTTCTCTTCAGGTTGGGGATTAAATTTGGTTACCATTCATGGTACTTAAGTTCTGCAACATTTTTGTGCATGCCTCAGGAGCTTGGGCTCTCTTTGCTGTACCACACCTTCTGTGCCTGCGTGGCAGTGAACAGAGACCACATCACACCCCTCACCGAAACACAGCAGTATGGCACTGCCCACATACACTCCTGCCCCTTTTATTGCTGTGCAGCCTTTCTTTTCTGGTATTACAGCTACTGTGTGTAGAGGGCTGCTGCTTAGGCAGCATCAGGGAGGCTTGTCTGCCCATTCCCAGCTCAGTTTATTTGGATGAATTGGCTTTTTGGTGCAGTTTCTGCCACAGTACAGAAATATTTGGGAAAGTTCAGCTCCATCCTGGATTTTGCTTATGAGTGCTTTAAGGAGTTTCCCATCTACACCTCAGAAGTCTGTTTTTAAAAATACCAGTTTGCAAGGTCAGAGCATGATATGTCTCAGGCGCACATGCAACAATAGGTATGGATGCAAGGAAGAGCCCAGGAGATATGACAGCATGTCAGCTCAGCTGCTAAGAACGAAGCACCGACTTTTCCCATGCAGACAGCAGTTGCTTCAGTTTGCATGATGCTGTGCAGACAGAACTTAACCAGCATCTACTGCAGGCAACAACAGCTAATGTACCAGCACCAACACATGCACACACCTGCACTCATGTTGATTAGAAGCGGCATGTTTAATACAGAAATTTAGACCATGTTTTGTTCACTTCTGCAGATATAAGAACTTAAAATACATTTGCATAGCCCAGAAATTGTCAATTTAATATTCTTCAGATTTGGGGGGATAGAAACTGGAAGGATTCTTTTCCACAGAGACAGCAGATTTCTGACAGTGGAACAGATCTTTCAAATCAAGAACTGAAGAGGACCACAACATAGCTAAGGAACACCTGATTCATAAGAAGTCTTACTTTTTGTATGTAGTTGACTTTGTAAAAAGAGAGAGGCACCCATGTGAATCAACAGCTCAGTAAAACTGAACTGTTCTGCCTCCTGCCCAAAAATCCTTAAGTATACAATCTTTATTTTCTTTTACTTGGCAAAGAGCCACCACAGTTTCTCAGCAATCAAAAGTATGTAAATATAAGCCCTTTGGACAAAATATAACTGTTTAGCTTGTTAGTGTTCACTGAAAGGATACAGTCAAAAAACGAAGAGGAAATCAAGTAGAAAGGCATACTAGCTTGAATAAGAATGATGTTAAGATTGCTCTGGGCATCCACATCCCTGTGGCTGTGTGCTGCGGAGCTATATCACATCAAACACAGCTTCAGTAGCTACTGAGATTGACTTTGTTCAGGTACTTTGAATGTCACACAGAATACAGTGCTCTCAAAGGCTTGGACACCCAGCAGGCTTGAGTTCAGACTGATTGCAGAATGCTAAGGTCCTTGCAAAATCAAAAACAACTAGCAGAGTTTATATCTATCTAAAATTAGGTTATGGTATTCTCAGAACAACAGACACTTTAAAAAACTCAATATTCCACTGCCATCAATTTCTCTAAACCAAATCAATGCCTGATGATGGCCACATGTGCCTATTAAATGTCTCAGTATTTTGTTTTCACACACAAGTACCAAGTCTCTTCCAAAAAAACAAGAACCCAAAACTACTTCCTCTCTCAAATTTCCTGTCTGTATTAAAGCAATGTCCAGTTGTAATAAAAACAAGCATGTAGCATCTCTGAAATCATGAACTAAGAGTGCACAGATTAAGATTTCTTTAATTCCTTAGCGTCTCGTTTTGGATGCAACTAACTGGCAATGAAAGAGACATTGAGAATTTTCATGTAATTTGATGCCTAGATTTGTATCTGCTGTGTACAAACACACATCTAAACAGATACCCGAAAATGGTGCCTTATGTGTTCAGAACTTTTCTGACATTAGTACTGTATATATAGTCTGAAATTCCTTTCTGAAAGCCAGTGTATTGCAAACTGGGCTCTCACAAAGTGATTATGACTTGGCTTTAATCTGCTGAAAGTCTGAGGGAACAAGGCAGGCAAGAACAATCCTTATAATCCGGAATTCTGACAATAGTTTAAAAGGATGAAGCCCTTGGCATCAACTTACCTTAATCACAGTGATATACCAGCTCCTGGCCCTTTCAGACTCTGAATACCCTAACTTCATCTTTCACTCAGCACAGCTGCAGAGCTGAAGCAACAATGCACCATAACCTGCAGACCTATCCATTGGCTGGCTGCTGTCAGAGGCACCCTGGTATCACAGCCAGGTGCCATGCAGTTGCACCCAGACCACTGCCCTGCCAGTATGACAAGCATGAAAGAGGGGTTTCGATCACCATCCTCCCTTGTGCTTCGCTCCAGCTCACTCCTTGCTTGTGTCCTTGCACCACAAGGACTTGGGCTACTGGCCAGCTCTGGCTCACAGAAGCAAATCAAACTGTCATTAGCATCTCCCTGAAAAGCTGCTTAGATTATAAAATCAAACACAACCTAGAGCTTAAGAGAAGGGGGGTTAACTTGCTCAAGGCATCAACAGCTTTAGCTAGCAGCTAAAGAGGGGCCAGGAGGACAAATGCACCCAATATCCTGCTGGGTCAGCACTACATTGTTTGAGACGGAACCAGTAAAAATTTTTTTCTGTTGCAGTTGGATGGATAGATTCACATCCATGCCCAGCTCCAGGTGTACCACCACAGTGACTGCACTGAATGGAGCACACACAAAACATAAAACCTGCTAATTCTGTATTTGTGGTTCAAGCCTTCTGACAGCATAATAAAAAGCGATTAGTTGAATTTCCACTAGAAAGAAATTTGAATGTCTCACCAGAGAACATCTTCAGAGACAGATAAGGTTTAAGGTCAGATAGCTACAAAAAAGCCAACATCTTAAGATATTGGGTGTATTGGTTTCTGAAAACATTGCGCTATAGTTTGTGTGCTTTCAGCATCAGAAATCTTCAGAAGCCATGGGCATTATGATGGCTGGATAAGCAGTATGAACTTTTTTTGATGCTGCCGGTACCTGAAGACAATTTACGCTTTGGCAGATTTGATGTTACTCTGTAGCCAGTACCAGTGACTTAGCTTAGGGATTAATACTACAATCAAGGTTCCTTATCTTCTTCACCCACCAGTGTGTCAGGACAGCATGTACTCACAACAAGTTTGAAGCTCTATGCAACCTGTGGGGAGATTTACAGTGAGCATTTACTATTAGCTGAAAGCAGTCCCAAAGCTGGGGCAGTAAAGAATCTACAGGAGATGAGGCGACCAACCTTATGCATGTGCAAACAAATAACCCAAATTCAGTGTCCCAGACAATTTTTTGGAGCACCCAAAATCAAAGTGTGGCACTTAGAATGTGTTGTGAGTGAGACAGTAACCTCAGTGCCATCCAGTGGCATGTCATGAGTGGATGTCAGAGAAGAGGAAAACTGCAGAAAGTCAATCCATTAGCTGCAATTTCCTATCCTCCTAATGATACATTGGAAATGCAATCTGCCTGTGACAGAGCTAAACAGAGCTGCCAGTTCCTAATGCCAGCATATTTATAATTTTCACAGCAGTTATTAGGACGTGCTAATAGTGTTTGGGGTCTGACTTAGCAGGCGAGAATAAATTCTCAATTGTGGCTTCTCAGGGCTACAGAAGAGGCTTCCCAAACATGAGCAATTTGCTTGAATCTAGATAAACAAGTAGGATTCTGATTTCTGGCCAGTCTTACCCAAATATTCGCCTTGAGTGCTCAGGGCTCTTTCCATCTGATGACTGAACTGCAGTCATCACGGAGCTTTAGCAGCTATTATGGCTGCCATGCCTGAATAAAACTGAGAGGAAAGTAAGACAAATAGTTTACCCAGTTGCAAATTAAGAAGTTTTTAAAATACAAATTTATCAAAGTAATCAGAAAAAAAAAAATTGCTCAGGAATAGTGTTGGCCTTTAAACTGCAAAATTAAAGTCATCACCTAAAGACTCAAAAGAATCACAGCATGGCAAGCCATTTCATCTGCTCCACAATGCAAGGGAGCAATGTAAGCAACTTCCCTGTCCCCTTATCTAAGGATGGGCTGCTCAGAGAGTTTACTCAGAACCATATTGTGACAAGATCTCAACAGCAGGTTTCATCCATCGTTCCACACTGGAATGTCCATCTCAGCACTTCAAGCAGCTATGACAGAAACAGAAGAGAGATGATAATCTCATGCATCATGCATTTCTAAAAAAAAACTGTATTAAAGCTGCAGGTACACTACATTATAACATATTTGGATATTACATACCTATATATGACTTATTGACCTTATTGACTTATTGACCTTACTGACTCTAGTGATCTAGAAAACTGCATTAATAATGCTTATTTTTTTAAAGAATATGTTTTCGTTGGACTTAGAGTTGTGGCATTTCAAGTTATATGCACATATATAGTAGCTCTTCTGGTTGCAAACCTGCCATCTCATGATCTTAGGAAATGCAAAAATTTGACACTACTTGCTAAAGAAACAATAGCAAAGCAAGATTAAATATAATTCTGGCCACAATTCTTTCTAATTTGTCCCAACACGTTATGTTAATAATCAGGCAACAATCACAGAGGATAGACAAAATCTTTGCTTCCATCTTCCTGCCACAGCACTTGCTTAACCAAATAAGTAAATGAGGCAATGCTGACTGGGTAACAAACTTCCAACCTCAGTAATCTTATAACTAGTTAGTTATATATAGTCAAATAATATATCAAACAGCCCCTATAGATAGTCAAATGAGCTGATCAAACAGCCCTGTTTCTCTGCAGACTGATTTGGATTTCATTGGTGTCCAGCTACTGAGGAAAAGCATTTTGTTGTGTAGTTTCAGGTAATTCTACAACCCCAGCTGATGACTTCTCCCAGTAACACCACTTGACATCAGACTTAATGAAGAGCAAAAAATATTTTTCTGGATATGAATAGCTTTGAAAAGTCTCACAGAACTAAAAATACACCACAATAACCAAGAAGGAGGCAAAGAGGATGATATTATTATTATTATTATTATTATTGTTATTATTATTATTATCAACATCAACATCAACATCAACATCAAATTTGTTTTTTAGGTTCAAAGACACAGAAGCAGATAAAGTGTGATAATATTGCACTCTGAAGACAGAATTTCAGACAGCAGGAATTCCTCCCTGCACATGTGGCAGACAAAATAAACTATTACACTCCCATCAGTTATTGGTCACTTGATAATAATTCTGTATACATCAACGGCATCTCCAACAAGGAAGAAATGCATGCTGCTATTCACATTGCTAATGAAAACCAACAGGCTTTCCCACCTCGTTTGTTGCCTAATGACTCTATTCCCAAGACACTCCTTACCCATCCTTCTCTGGTAGTAAAATAATTCAAAAGCCCCATTTTCTGTAATCTCCCAAGATCATCCAAATTAGCAGCCAGCATACAAAATGCAGACATTTCTCTGAAGCATTCTCCTTCCAGGATGAAGACTGCTGCACACTTCCCTCATGTTCCTGCTTTATCTTTTGTGAGATAAACACTAATGCTCAGAAGTTGCCCCAAACCTGTGGAGGTAAAGTTAAATGAGTTTTAGGCTGAGACATGGAAATCCTTGCAGATTCCCTCCTGCCTGCCAGTACTTCAGTATTTCAGTGATACAAGTCTTAATGTTGCTCTGCCAGGCAGTGCTAAGACCAGGTTACTCTGCACTCTGCTGACTTATTTTATTTGCCTATATTTTTGTGGCCTCTTGAAGCCCTTGTGTGCAAGCCTTACTTGGCCTGTATCTCAGGCTTATGTCTCAGATGGCTTTTTTTAAACCAAGTATTTCTACCTCCGTCCAGTCTCAAAAGACCAAATCCTGAATATTTGTTAGGTGACTGCTCCAAATTCTTCATGCCTTTGGGCATTGGTTTTCCCCATGAGGTCATGCAAGAGGTGCAGTATGTTTGCTACGCTTATGACAAACCACCACAGTTCAATGAGCAGTTGTTCTCTCTTTTGTACTCTGTTTTCACAGAGAGTTTTTGAGTTTAGGGACAGCTTAAGGAAGAATGCTGAGCAGCTTTCTC
Organism: Ammospiza caudacuta; assembly: GCF_027887145.1. Classification (NCBI taxonomy): domain Eukaryota; kingdom Metazoa; phylum Chordata; class Aves; order Passeriformes; family Passerellidae; genus Ammospiza; species Ammospiza caudacuta. Next base: position 24,692,949 of record NC_080632.1, read on the forward strand.
CCAGGTAGCAGAGCTGTCAGCAAAGAAAAGAAACTGCAAGATGCAGGTAAAAGCAAGGATGATTTTAGATTCCTTTGCTACCAGCTTTTTCTGGTTGTGTTCTGGCAGCTCATTTTCTCAATGCCTTTGATACGCTCACTATGAGGATGAACATATCCTAGAAAAGGATTCTGCTGCCAATATTCTTCAGTATTGCTCTAAATATAACCCCTTTCCCCTTGCCAAGCCATTTCCTATCACATTTTGTGGGAGAGGATGCTTTGAATCAAGCAATGCTGCACCTTCATTCTCCTTTCCACTCCCTCCACCAGAAAATTACCACCTGAAGAAATAAGTCTTGAAACAATGTAATCTTGCTAGACCCTCAAGAGGTTTATTTTAATTTAATTGGGATTAATGTGGGTTCAGCACATTAAAAAATTGGAGGGAGCCTGGGAGATGGAAGTTAGCAGGCATCCATACTGTAGATGTCTGGTGTGTTTTTGACACAGTGGTGGATGGTGTTCTCCATCAAAGCTAGATTTAACCTGCCATGTTAGCTACTAAATTGATAAAGACCCAGTTGACGCCTCTAAAACTGTAACTGTAAGGAGGAACTCAGCTTCCACTGGGATAAGGACAATTCCCAGTACTTTTAGTTGTGTTCCAAAAGACTTGAAAGAACAAAACTACCAGTAGAAAGAAATCAAACAGGACATGGCTTTTGCATCTAGTAGACAGAGGTACAAAGAGGTCCCATAATTGAAAGTGAAGCTGAGGAAAATCAAACATTAAATTTTGCATGTTCATCCAAAACAGTAATTAATCATTGGCATGTTCAACCAAACTTTATGACAAATCTTAACCACTGCCATTCCGGCAGGCTGAAACCCACCAACTTAGGAAGAAAGAATGGTGAATACATATAGCCTGCCTTCCTGGGAAGGCAGATTGGTTGATCACAAAGATCTATCTTAACCTTCCAAGAACAGATGGGCCAAGATGGGAGACTGAAGGAAAATTGTTCCTCTGTCACTAGGACACATATTGTACTGAACCATGCTGCTACAAATACTGTGGCCTCTGCCATGCGCCTTACAGTAAGTCCTGCTTTGGATCTGCATTTGTCAAAAAAGAATATTCCATGTGTTCTCAGGAGTTCATCAAAAGCATGTGGGAGATGACTGGGATGTGATTAGCAAGGCTGCTGTCCCCTGTCTCGCAAGAAGATGTTGCTACAAGTCTTTCATTCACTTCTTCATACACATTATGATCATGCCACATATTTGGAAAAATGTTGGGAATCATTCCTTCCTCTTTTGATAAACAGATATTTACAACAAAGTGTTAATTCTGAATTTCTAAGATTTCTAAGGCATCTTATCATAAAGCTCATCTTGCTTCTTCTTGGTCTTTGGAAAGGCAAAAATGACAAAAAAATGCATAAAATATGTGTTTGGCTTGCGGGCATGGGGGGATTTGACTGTGGCTTTCAAAACTTCAGATACATTTTAAGTGTCCATTTGACACATATATAATTGAATTACATTCTCATGACAAGGCAATTTAGAAAACAGTACATGCATTCTTTGGGAGATGAGTGAGCTTCTTTTAATGGGAATTACTTCCACTGCAAAGCAAAGGAGACCCAGATTCCCAAACCCTGCCCACTGCAATGTACGTTTCTTTTGATTTTGAGAGAGGGAGAGGGTAAGTGTCTGACCAGCTTCTTTGTAGCTCTGACGCCAGAAACAGTGGATAGAAAAGCAGAATACCTTTTTTTTTTTTTTTACATTGGATATATTTAGGTTCTCCAGCTCCTCTCAAAAGATTTTACTTTCAAAGTGCATGAATAGCTTTCCCTGCTGTGCTCTTAAACACGAGCACTACCAGAACTGTAAAGACAGTCAGTACTTCTCTCACAACAGATAAGCATTTTGGATCTTCCTGTGTGGCATCCCTGGCTGATTCTGGGTCAAAGGACTGGGGAGAGCTGGGAAACTAAAAGAGGGCAAAGTAAAAGGTGTGTCTGGTTTCCCAACTGGCTAAATCATCTTCTTGCTCTGTTCCAGCCCAAGGTTCTTATCTCTCTGACACTGAAGCCATACAGTGCACCAACTGATCACCAGCCCAGACAAAGGCTAGAGCACTTTCAGAGGACTGGCAGTATCTGTACTTCTCCTTCTCTTGGCAGCCAGTTCCCTCATAGATAACTGTCATTTGAACCAGAACAAAAAACAATTCAGAGGGAAACTGGTCTTAAAACTACTAGGTGGTTATTCCTAATTCTTGCTTTCCTATGGATTCTGGCAAATCTCTGCATCTTATAGTTTTCTCAGGTTAGAGTTCTCTGTTTCATCCACTTCCAAATACATTTGGTAAATGGCCTTTCAATCCAGCTCAGGCTTCTGATTTGCCTTTCTGTAAGATAAGTTACTTTGCAGCTGCTGGCACTAATTTGATTAGTTAACTCATAGCATCAAAAAATTACATGTCAAATCTGTGAGTAAAGGAATGGGCATGAGAACTTCAGTTTTGTCTGGTGCATGACGAAAATCTCCCCAGCATTAATGTTTTTTTATGTAAAACAATCTGGTGTGATATTTATCAGCACAGTTACAGTGTCCAGCAAAGAATTTGTTGGAATCTCTCTTCTGCATATTCAACCTTTTTTTTCCAGCTCACCAAATTACATGACTGGGGGAAAGGGAGCCATAACAGCAGGCAATAATCAACAGTGATGTAAGAAAGGAGTTTGGGTTTGTTTCCTTTCCTGTACTTTTGAATACAAGCATCATTTAGTCCCTAAGCAGAAACCAAGTGGTGTTTATTTGATGTATTATTTTATTGCGCTACCTGGCTCTCAGGGAAATGGGTGAACAGCAGAAGGGAAATTAAGCACTTTCTGTATCATATACCTTCAGTAATGTCATAACTCATGTGTGGAAGACCTGTTGCTCTGAGTTAAAAAAGGATCATGCTACTTTCAGAGTGACTCATGGTCCAATCTGTTCCTTTCTGCAGAGAAACAGCTTACAGAGCTCTGGCTCATCACAGTATAAAGCACTGTATCCTCCTACTGATATAGAATATGCCTAATTTTAAGGTTCTTCCTCCTTTCTATGCAATTAACCAGTCAATGCTTCTCTTCCCATCTCTTCACTTGGGCTCTGGAGGTTGCCGAGTCCTTCACCTTCAGCAGAAGGACTAAACAGGGTCCAAAGGGGGCACAAATGTGAAAAGCTTCCTGTGGGACTTGCAAGGCAAGGCAGTTTGGACGTCCATCTCTGGAACAAACTGCTGATTGAAGTCCTAAAGTCTCCAATGTGGTATTTTGTTGCATGTGACATGTGGGGGTGTACTTTCAGTGCTGACAGCTCTGCTTATCAGCTCTTGCAGACTTGGAGCATGTTCCTCCTGCTGCGCTTACACTGAAGCTTATGTTCATGCAACGTGATACAGAAAATTAGAAATCAAGCACCTGCTGACCTATATGTCACTGGTTGTCTGTGTGGGGTGTACTCTCCTTCCTGCATTCTGCCACCTTCTACTGCCAAATCCACAGGGACTGTGGCAAGAAATGACACCTTTGTAATGAGAAAAATCCCTCAAATATGGGATTGGACCCATCAGCCTCTGTTTGCCTGCCCTTCAGTGCGACTACCTAATGTGGCTCTGACCCTCCTGTCAAGGAGAAGGAACTGAACCACTGCATCATTTAAAAAAAGCAAAGATATACACTAGTTAATGAAAGAGATACCAGTGCTTTGCAGAAATCCTTTCTGACTGCAACCCTGATATAAGAAACTCACCCAAATAAAGAGGGTTTGCACTCAAGAAATATTAACAGAATTGGCAGTAGGGAGAAATGCTAGGGAAACTTAAGCTGTCAGTGTTTTGGATTGTGCATGTTGGTAATTATGGTACAAGCCAGCCAGATCACTAGTACATCCACACATGATGAACAGCCTTGTTTGCCACTCTTTCGCCCGAGAATCTAAACTGGGATCAAGAATTAGGTAAGAACTGCTCTGCAATGTAACAGAGTCAACTTGACACTGGACCAAAAGTCTCTCTAAAGAACACACAGCTGCTTTTCTCCCATGCTGCATGCCATTATGTGGCTATGTGTTGAGAGCTGTATGTGTTCTGCTCTCTAAGCAGCTACTTTTTCACCCCAGCAGACCATTCACACAGCCAGCTTCCCAGCCGTGGATGGATAGAGCTTGGAGATTTAGGCACAGACACAGGCCAGTAGCTCTTACATGTACTTTCTTTGCAGGGATAGCTTTTTTCTCAGGGAGCAGGAACTCAAGGAGTTTTGCCTTCAAAAATTTAGTTGCTGACAGCAGCCACATAGTATCCTATCTTAAAGAGATGTTAGATACTGAAGGGAGAGGTGATCACTGGTGAATTTTCTCGGTGAGAGAGCAGGGACAGTGGGACAGCTGTGGGCAAAGGTGAGTTGTGCCTCACTGTGGCAGCTGGGACACATGGCCTGGATCTTAGTCAAGGAAAGAGAGATGATTTCTAGCTACTAGCCTCCTTCTAACCACCTTCTCTGACTGTGATTGGTGCAAACCATGTCCAGTCAGGCAGATACTGACCTTCCATGGAGTTTTGTCTGACCAGCTCATGCATTCAGAAATGCTGTGTTCAAAAGGCCTCTTCTGAAAAGTGACATTCACAAGCTAAATAGAAGGTAAAAGAATGAACAGAAGCCTCTTGAACAGCTTAATGAATATGTTTGCCATCCATATAAATGATACTCTTCCCTTTTGAGATTATTTTTTTTTCTTGTGCTGATAGTGGAAAAACAAAGGCTAGTGGGTAGTGGGAAAAAAAAGACCAGCTCGGAGCAGTGATCCATACATAGCCTATGATTTCAGGTAAGTTTGTCCCTTAAAGAAAGCTCTTATTAGTGTTTTACAAGCCTAGCAATGCCAATGCATTTAGAAGTGTAAGGAAATGTTACACAACGGGGAACTTATTAATGTCAAAACCTACCAAAACAGTAGGTGTCATGGCACCTACATGCCATTTGGGCAGATTCTCTTTCTTGTGCACATTTTTCTTCCTTGGCCAGTACTAATGATATGTAGAATGGCAGAATAACTTATATGTCTGTTAATTTACCTCTTTTGGCTATTTTTTCTTCAACTGCTATTTAAAAACATGTATTAGTTTTGCAGCAAATACAGTCTGGGCGGCTTTCCTCTGTGATTTTTTGTCACATCTCCTGCTAGACAGCCAGAGAAGCATGGATGTTCTGCGTTAGAGAGGTCAGTGTTCAGACACTGAGCAGCATCTTGGTCGCAGAGGCAATGTATTTTCTTAGCAGACAATATGGGATCTGCAGAAAACCTTTCTGGTTTTTCATCACCAGATGGTGCTCCAGCACCGGGCTACTGCTGCCTTGGTGACTTGCTGAAGCACCAGGTTCTCCTGAAGCTTTGGGCTGACTGCTCTTCTGTGAGATCAATTTCATGATTCTGCTTTGCAGTTTTGATTGCCTCTGTCTTGGGCCTTTCTTCAGCAAGGGTGACTGAGCTCTCCACATGCTTCTCAGTAGCAGTTTTCTCATGGACTTGGTTAGCTCATAGCATTTGTCCAAAACAGCTGGTGCATGGCTTTGACCTTTTGTATCATTCCCACAACAGGCATTGCAGTTGGATCTGGGCCATACTTCAGGCCTCTTGTGCTCATGAGATCTCTTTTCAGAGCATGGCGTACTCCTATAATGACTAGTTCTTTCTTCATTAAAGATACTGAAGCCTTTTCCTGGCCTGGAGTTTTGTTTTAGCACCAGCTAGACTGAAGATCAATCAGATAGACAGCATGTTTGACACAAGAGGAGTGACTTCCCTCAGGATGCTTTTGTTCCCACATGAGGAGTTTGAACTTGGAGGGGAATCAGGCATTCCCCACACAGCACACAGGCTGAGGTGGGCAAGGGCTTTGGGGAAGTGCAGGAATGCTGGGGCCAGGAAGCCTAGTGCTGGGGAGCAAAATGTCAGGTTGCACATCTACAGAGAGATGTGTGCTAAATAAGTCAGCTCCTAAGAAAAAACATATGTCAAAGCTACAGCCTGTAAAGCCAGAACCTCTAGGGGTGCCACCAAGCTGCTTCTGAGGCCCCAGAAGAAATCTTGGTAGGCTACCAGGCAATGCCCAGAGACACACTGGCTTGCTGGGAGCACACTGGATGGAACCAGACCTGTTTCGGCCAGGCTGCAGCTGAAGTTTCTCGCCTCACATTTGAGAACAATAGAAACTCACTCCACCCAGCCTGGGAACAATAAAGTCATTTCCACACAGCAGACCTGTTCAGTACAAGCAAAATCTGCCCCGCAAATATTCACAGCAGTGGGCGCAGCACAGTCCCAAAGAGATTTGGGAAATCTGCCTTTTTAAGTTCAAATATTTTGGTAAATGACATCATCCAAGGTTCATGGACATGGCTTTGTCCACATCTAGTGATAAAACCAGAGCATAATATAAGGGGCTTTTCCACCTACCTGCTCCTAAATTTCAAAAGATGCAATTTTGTGCATGTCCACATTGGGAAGACATCATGATGCTTACAGTTCTTTAGGGGAAAAGGAAAGAGCAACATCCTTTCCCTATAGATGGCCAGTGCCCTGGTCTTGCACAGTGTCATGCAGCGGTTTGTATCCTTGGATTGCATTAGGATAAGCAGAGATCTGAAATCCACCCTCCCAAACTGTGCTGAACACCTCAGACACTTGCTTTGCCACTGAGCCAGGAATTTCACCTCAGGACTAAAACATATTTCCAATAGAAATTTTTGGTGAACAACAGGAAATTTGTCAGGAAGAAGTTTTGGTAAAAATATGCTAGTTTTGAAATCTGACATCCTAGACAAGACCTGCTTATGCATTTACTGCCTCAAATGAAGTAGGTCAGGTAAAAAGAGGCACTTCATTTTACCACTAAAGACCTGGATTATATCTCTCAAATTGCACATCACAGAGAATTTATTAAACGTAACCTATTTTGGGATTTGTACTGCAGGTCAAAAAAAATATGCAGACTGTGCTAGCCTTTTCCTGGTATTTGTCTCTGGCTTTGTTTTTCAGCAAGTCTGTTGATTACTCCAAGCTGGTAACCTTAAGTCAAGCAAGAAGTGACTCTTGACCCTAAGGCAGCCTACATGAGAGCAGCTTCTTCTCATGCTAAGGATAAATACCCCACAGAGGCCCTACGGTTTACGACATGTTTAAACTTCATGATATGAATGCAATTTCTTGCTCTGACTCGTGTGTATATATGACACTGGTAGTAGTGTCAAGAATTACTCTGTCTGTAGGCAGACTGAAAGCATAGCTGATTTCACTGTGAACTACTCTGTTCCTCTTAGAGGTATGTTAATTTCTATGTCCATTTTAATGACTTATCAACTCAAGTAAATGAAGCTGTGCTGAGGGAATTAAATATGATCCTATTTGACCATGAAAAATCCAATAAAAACTCAGAAAGTTGTGCAAAATTTGGGAAAGTATTTTCCTTATTTCACTTTGCTTTCTAATTTGATGTGCAAAACATAAAATATCCCTTGGCAGTGGTTGTTGTCCACTATATACATTAAACCAGGAGTTATATCAAAAGATATGACAATATGCATTTTTACCTGTGTGCATCTGATTCAAAGCCTGTCTGTGGAAAGAGTGTCATAAATACAGCCTAAAAACTGACTTAATATTATCAAACTAATAAAGAAGAACATTTCTTTATCTCATCCTTTTTTCTTACAAAGCCAGATTCTTGGAGCTGGCACAGCTAATAAAAAAAAAAAAAAACAAAACAAAAACAAAAACAAACTATAATAAAAAGAGCAACTCACATTTGATAAAGTAATAATTGCAACTGCCATATCATCATAAAATCACGGAATCATAGAATGGTTTGGTATGGGTTGGAAGGAACCATCTAGTTCCAACCTCCCTGCTGTGGGCAGGGACACCTCCCACTAGACCAAGTAGTCCAGAGCTCTGTTCAGCCTGGCCTTGAACACAGCTTCTTTGCCTCACCACCCTCAGAGCAAAGAATTTCTTCCTAATGTCTAATCTAAACCAGCTCTCAATGGATGGCTGGCACACTGTCTTTCAGGTGTGCCATGAAACACTGTTTTTGTGATACCTTTCTTGTCAGAACAAAAAGTTCTTTTTCTTCCCTGGAACAGAAATCACATCCACCACCTTTTTTGTCAGGTTTTCTGAATTAAGGAAAACCCAAGGAAGATGGAAACTAAACATAACAAGATGAAACAAAGTCCATAATTTAGTTTTCCTCATGAACTCTCTGGGATAAAAGTTTGTTAGAAAAGCAAAATGCTTTTGGAAATAGAACTATGGGGGACAACCACTGCATAATCAGTTATGAGATTTAGATTATATATAGATTTGGGAAATTTTAAACTTTGTTTTATTATTGGTGAGACAATAGAAAACAGCAAGCAAATAGTAAATAGTAAAACTTTCCAATGGTATCCATGTTTCAGAGAGATATGAGCAAGCTAAGTAGAGATGCTGGCACATTAGCATTGCCAAAGACATCCAAAAGACATGGCCAGAGACTCCTCCTTAAAAGCTCATTATGTGCTCCTAATCAAATCTTTAGCCCATTCAGCTGCATTCTGGAATGGAGGAGACATACTCAGGCTTACAACTACATGGGGAGGAGCACTGGAGGTTTTCCAGCTCATATGCCAGTAACCTTCATAAAAAGTTTATTCTCTAACAGCTGCTGAATTATTTTATTTCTGAACTCCCAAATTAACCATGCTACATCTACACACATATCCACAGCTGCCTGTCTTGCCAGAGATTATTACCTCAGCCTGCCTGCCTGGAATGAAAGAAGAAGGGGAGTTTCCTTCACCTAAGGCACTCACAAACACACACATCCTTTGCAGTATGCCAGACACCTGGGCACAGACAAAGCCCTGCCATGAATGTCATAGCAGGGCAGTTGCATGGCTTCCTTACGCATTGTACATAGACCCTACATGTACCCCACACTCACATGGAAGGGGTGTGTGACAGCCCCAAAACCTGGCATAGGACTAGGCCAAGAGTAATTTCCTCAACATTTCTGCTCCCAGCATAGAAGGTAAGAACACAGATGCTGTAGGGAGAGGAGAGTCCTTCTGCAACATTTCCAATGGTAAACCAGTATCTATATTGCACACATAGTACAAATGCTATCACTTTAGATGACCTTTTTGCATTGTATGCAATAGCCTACTATTTAAATATACAACATCCTGGAACAGCTTACCTCCGTAGTCTTTCAAAGCAAACGCTGTTACATAGCTAAAAGAGCAACCAGCAGCATATCAAAGAGACTAAGGCAGACTGCTGTTTTCATGACAACATATTATTACAGAACACTAAAACCTGCGCTTGAAAGTAAGCATGAAGAAAAGCACAGAAGCAAAACTACTTTCCTGTAGTATGCTTCTTCCATCATGTTTCTAAGCTGGAAGCTAAATGCCTAATAGAACTTAGGTCAGAATGCTCCTGAAGCCTAGTGGAAGATAAAAGGGTGTACGTGGAGAGATCAGTAAACTGTGATAAAACCATCATGTTTTGTCACCACTCTTCCCTTTCAATGGTGAGGTTTTGTTTCAAGTGTTCTAAATATGACTTTGGCTTTTCTTGTCCTTTTTTTATTTTTTTCCCCTGCTTCCACAGTCTTTGTTTACAGGCAAGGAAATGTAGGTCCTGCTCTCCTCCTTTGTCTCCCTTCCTGCTTAATTGTTTGAGTTGGTGGCTCAGGGCAATTTGCTCGCATGGATCTGCAAACCCCTTTGCTCAAAGTACAAGAATCACATGTGGTCTAAGGAGACAAAGTTCTACAAGTTCAAAAATATCTAACAGACCACCTTGCACCTGTTTTGTGGTCTGTATTAAAACCTGTGCACTTAAAATTTACAAAGGCCTTTGTGATGGAGTAAATAATGGGATCCCTGCTCCTACAGTCAAAGTACTAAGTGTGCATGGTTGAGATCATAGTTCCCATGAAGTTAACTTCAAGCATTAGTGGACTGTGTCTCAGACTTGCACAGGATGTGTCAAGGACTCAACCTGGAATGCTGAACATCTCCCATCTGCATTCACTTCTTGCAGCAGAGACTTGTTATATCTTTGAATATCATCAGTGAGGGTATTGGCCCTCTTTAACTGCTTGGCCTGTCATAGACTTCTATGTGGAAAATCGTAAGTTAGATAATTTAGTCTGTAGTGCTTCTAAAAGCACAAATCAGTGCATGAACACTTGTTTATTTCATCAGTATAAAGCCAACTGCACTGGCTTCTTGTAGATACTTACACTAAAGCCAACACTGTCAAACAGCCCCAGCTATGTTCCTGCTAGCCCAGCTCTTTCAGTCCATGCCCATCCCCTACAGAGCAGCAGTCTGCAGGGCCCCACTGACACCACAAGGAAAACAGAGCTCAGAACAGTTGCCTGTGCCATCCATACTGCTTAAACTCCAACAAACACAGAATGACCCAGCCCTTATGCTCTTGATGGCTGTCAAATCCCAGCTTCCTCACAGGAGAAAAGTAAATGCAATATGTAAATGAGACATTGGTGGTGGGTGTTTCAAATATGGCCCAAGTTTTTCTCCAATGACTGCTTCAAGCATCACTAAATCTCTGCGAATCCTCTGCAACATAGATACCAGAGGATGCATTCAAACTTTTTATTAAGAACAGCCTCCAGACACTTGTCCATGCCCTCCCCTATTCCTTGGGAATACTGTAGGGAAATCAGAGTTGTTAGCTGTTCAGGTGCCATGAAAGTCAATCAATAGACTACCACAAACAGGAAGTCTCACTGAAAGAAGGGCACCAATAATAGAAAATCTCCATTATAATTTCTTTATTCTGTCTTTGGGACTGAGTGTGCTTTATAATACAAATGAGTGGTGGACAGTAAAGGCTCTTCTTGGGCTCACCTTTCCTAAAGAGTTCTACAAATTATTCTTTTTTAAATCCTTCTGGAAAAGGGTAGAATGGAGAAGGTCAGGTGAAGCCAAACAAAATTTTTATCACAGATTATTGTCAATAGAAAAATGCAAGCAATATTAGCCACAAATAGAAAAAGCATCTGCCACTCTACAACAGCCAAGTTTACCTTTAACAGAGGAAATTCATTGAACTCATGACATCCAAATGGTCCTAGAAGATGATCTGTGCTGGAAGGCACTAAAAAAAAATATAGAAGTCCCTAGCATTTTGTTCTAGAAGAAATCTCCTTTCTGCCCCACTGGTAACAGCTGGACTGACCTTACATATTTAGGCAAGGAACACAGCAGGACGATTCATTCCTGTGGACTCACAGGAATGAATCTTCATTATGCCAGTTCTGATATTTTTGGGGATTTTTTGTTGGTTTTATAAAAGAAATAATATTGTTTCTGGGTTTAAGACCCTCAGTACCCTCGAAGGTGTCACACGCAGTATTGACATAAAGTTTGAAAAGGGGCTATAGTTCTAATTAATAAGTCAAAATTACAGTGTGATCCCAGGGCCAGTGAACTAAGTGATGTGCAGTGCTGGTCTTGCACAATGGGGAGGATGAGATGACTGCTGAGACCCTAGGCTGTGACCTGGACCAGGAGTGCTGGCCTGTCTGAGGCATTTCTGCAGCAGCATCTCCTCTCTGTTATGCCACACAGACACAATGCTTTTCCAAAGCAGGCCAGCACCAGCAGGGATTAGATGAGTCACTGCCTTGTCTTGGGTACTGCATGTTTCCTTAGGCAATGAGTCTTTGAGGGGAGCAGTGTGGATCTTCATCAGACAAGGACACAGAGCCTAAAAGGCAAGAGGGAGAGAATCAGTATGGATATGATTAATACAGTCAAGGAGCATTGCCGAAGTGGAATACAGAGTATGTGGTAGAAGACAGTAAGCAGCAAATTAGTGCATTGACTTGTACAAAGTGGTACTGTCTATGTCTTTAGAGCTGCTGTAATAGGCTGTCCGGTTTCATACCACACTTGAAGGAGCACTAACTGCATGATACATTCATTTTTACAATTCTTCTTTAATACTTTTTAAGCTCTGTGTATCTTGACTGCCACAATATTCCTTCTGAAAACCTTTATTGTTTGCTGTTCTCCTGTCAAATTTGATCCTTTCTGCTTTCTTTATAAGGAATTGCTTTACTGAACCTTGCTACTATTTTGCTCCTCTCTGAGAGAAGCCTTCAGTGCAATAAATGATCCAAAGGACACCCCAGACTCCTCATTTCTTTCCTCAAATTTGTTGGACATTCCTGATCATGGAAGAGCTCCAACCAGGCAAGTGCTTTTACTAAATCTGAAATTGCAAAAGCAGTGTGTGTTGATGACATTACAGGACTGAGCTCCTGAAAAATGGTAGCATGATAAACCTCCATAATCCCTCTGCAATATCCCCACGTGGCTTTTTCTCTCTCTGGAAGTGGGTGGAGAAAGACAATTATAAATTGGAACTATATTCCTCCTTTCCAGAATATGACCAAAGGTAATTAAGAGATCAGCTGCAGCCCAAAACCTGGAGGGTTTTTTAATTTTGTTGGTTTTTGTTTGTTTGTTTGTTTGTTTTAATATCTTTCTTGCTTCTTATCACTTACTTGCAAGCACTTGAGCCAGTCTCTTTGAATTTTGATTTGTACATCAAAATCAGGTCAAACTGAGTATGAAAGAACTCCCCTATGATGAGCAGGTATGATAACCTGACAGACTGCTGTAAGACTGACCAAGTGCTCTGAAAAATGTTAGATGAGAAATACTTAGAAGAAAAGTTCATATGACACAATTGTTACATATTTTTTAATTGATCCCATGCACTTGGTTTAGAAATGCTTGAATGGCATTCAAATGGCATTCATGAAAAGATGCAGGAATGCAAACTCTTCGAGTAATCAGGAAGCCAACTATGACCACTGCTTGCTAGACCTATGGAACAGCTTTAGACATATGAAACAACCAGGAGCTCCCAAGAACAGAGTTGCCAGTACGGGTTGCATTCAATATATCTATCACTACCTTTTTCCACACTATACAGGAGCAGATGCAGCAAAGCCTTGTTCTGCCACTTTCAGACAGGCTGAGGAGAACTTCTCCAACCTTGCTTGTAGGCAAGAAATGTTTGACTGGGGTGGTAAATTGGAGGCCCGTGTTATTTCTTGGTGTCCCCTCCCCATCCCTGCTCTCTTTATCCCCCTCTGCTTTACATATTACTAAGTTCCTGGTCTTGGTCTAGGTCTCCTTAGCCAATGTATCATTCAGAGAAAATACATGTATGGTACAGAAGCAGGGCACTTTGGGGTTCTTAGAAGACTTTTACATCCTACCTAAATAACTCTTAAACCTCTATCATGTCAGAGTACAAGCTGGGATACACAGTCACTTTTTTTCTGAGATTCAGAGGAATTGGCTATAAAAATGACAGGTATAAGGCTGTTAGGCAGAAACTGAATTACTTCTGCTCTGGAAGTGGTGCATGCTTCCTCAAGAATCTCTCTGCTTCATCCTGCTGGATGCATAGCGTTGCTTGGAACAGACCAGTCAGTTTTTATCCTGTGGCCATGTCAGACACACCATCAGTGCCTGGCATCTCCTGTGGTCAGTGAACACTTGGTTCTTGAAATGGTCCTCAACTAGGGATATTAGGCTTGAAGGAAAAAATTACCATCTGAGTATGGCTTTTAAAGTTAATGATTGTGAATATTTTCTGATCAGTTTCCAAGACTGAAGTATCCACTTAGAAAGATAAGAAATTTTTCAGTTGTCACACTTGCTTCTTCTATGACCAGCCCACAAGACTTCAATTCTTATTCACATTTGTGCCCTGCATCCTGATTATGTAGGGTAGAGAAGTCTTAAAGTGAGGAGGTTTGTAACCTAATGTAACATATGTTAAGCTTACAGCAACCTCTACACAAATGGTGCATTGCAAAGGTCTTGAAGCCCTTGCTTGTGAATCAAAGAAGACTCTGCATAACCATACAGGATCAGTGACTCAAAAAGTCAAGCCTGCCTTGTCTTATGATCTCCTAGAACCAGATGTTCTTTCTAATATGACTCACTGCATTTCTTCAGAGCTCCCTATGTCAAGTTTTGCAGGGACTTCCTGACACAGACAGTAGGGCATGAGCTATGCAAGGCAAGTGTCACACCACTGAACAAAAATATGATTTGGGGAAAATACTAAATGAAAAATGCATTCTGGCAGAAATTTGAAGTAAATTTTAAAACAAATTTGCTAGGCTGAGAAGCCCGGTGGACATTACTGAACAAGAGGGTAACATAAATGTCTGAGCCATGGCATTGTATACAACAGCCTTTTAATTCAAGCTCAATTTTACCTGCAGCAATGTCCACTGAAAGGATAGTTGTCTGAAGGTGAGCAAAATTGAAATAAACGTAGCCTTTAGCATCCTGCATATGATAAAGGAAACAGCTGAGGGTAAATCTAGATAAAACAAAAAATAATAATCAGTGAATTAAGCTGATGCAGCTGAGTATAAGTGGAAAAAAATGGAGAGTAAGACATGGGAAATAAATAACTGCTTGCTGCAGGCATTGTTCTGCTTTCCTTTGCTGGATTAATTGACATGCAGCTGGGTACATCAAGAGCAAAGAGAATATTTTGATGGTTTTAGCAAGTGTTCAATACCATGAATGCTGGAAACAATGATAAGGACTCTACTTTTGGAGGTACAGACAGGTACAGACAGTCACGTCTGCTTCACTTGTGTGCCTACTGCTGGCTGCAGGCCAGAACCATTTAAATGCATTAGCTCAGAGCTGTACATATGCTGAATGAGACTATTCAGTTCCTGGAAGAGAGCTGGTTTGTGTCTTGCCATCAGCAAGGGCAGACACAGCAAAGATGTACTTGCCTACACCATTTGTGTAGGTGCAGCTGAAAAGAGCATTGAGGCCCTTGAAGAGAATTTATGGCTTGGTTTTACAAATAGATTTTTCATACAGATGAATTTTTTTTACTTTTCTGACTGTTTCTGCCACAAATTAAGTCTCTTTAGGGGACTCTTGGTTCTGACAGAGAATATGATAATTTAACCCAGTAAAGACTAGCCAAAAATTTGGAACAAACATAACTGTGTTACAGTACCTACCAAAGCTATACAATAAATCTGTATTCTCCCTGGAACTCAAATGCCCTGAGTATTGTGGCAATAATAGCTACACTAGTATAAAAGCAGTCAGTGCTCATATCTGAACAAGACTAAGACTTGCTGAGCAGAAAGAGAATCAACTAAGAGACAGCAAAAGAAAGAAATGCTAAATGGCATACTGCATCAGTGGAATGCATTTGGCCCAGCTAAAAAATATATCTATATGAAGGAAGTACTTTAGCTACCTAATCTCCCTTTAAACCATCTCCTGCTCTTTGTACATTTTCAATAGCAAAGAAAGTAAGGAAAAAAACAAGGCATGGTTTGTGGAGGAAAAAGAATGATAATGTCTGTTACTAGAGCAACTGATAAAGTTGGAAAAATACATAAGCTTTCAAGCACACTAGTTCTTTTTTAACATTTGCATTATTTTACTTCCTGAAATAAATCTATATGGTAACAGAGTTTATTTCAAGACTGATAGCACAAAGATAGATAAAATTATGCTATGACATTTTGTCTGAAGTACCACCCTCTGTAGACAAAAATCTCAAGACTTCACAGGGAAAGGAGTTTTGCAGGTCAACCTTTATCTGTAGAATATAGGTCTGGTCTTGCACTGGAGAAGAACAAAACCAACATAGCCCTCAAAGATGTCAGTGGGCTTCTATTAAATAAGACAGCCTGAAATCTATCTATTTTCCTCTTGCACAGCCAAATTTATAAGTCAAATGAGCACAAGCTACACCAGTTGAAGATCTCAGAGGATATATTCTGTCCTGGCTTGCATGATGATTACCTCTGAAAAAGTATTTCATCATTTCCCAATATTCCTTACACTTTCTCCAGACTGAACTGAAACCATAAAGGGTAGAGAAGCAGAGAGAAAAAACAAGACCACCCTGCCATATCCAGCTGTGGTAAGAATTTGGCCACTACCATTCCTAATAGAAATAAACACCGTCCTTTTTCAGTGAGTCAAATTGCAGGAATGGATCTGGCAAAATATCTGTAGCAAACAACATGTCCAGAGACTTGTACAAGCCAAAAGAAAAGGCCCATTTCAATTGGTCTGCATGAATGAAAAATGCCTGCTGTTTTCTTCTGGCAGCTGGCTGGTGCTGTTGCCAGGCTTGTGAAAGTTCTTGGTGAGATAGCTGCTACCCCTGTAGGTCTAGTAACTGTTCTTCAATGCACTGGGCTGGGATTTTCTTGGGCAGCAACAGCAGGTTTTGATCTTGCAGCAGGGTCAAAGAGGTTTCTGCTGGGATGGCAATGGTGTAGGATAGATCAGCATTATGTATTCATACTGTAAGGAAAAGATGCAATGGTGATTGAACTGTGTAAAAAATATTATCTTAAAATATATTACTGCCACTGTTCATTTTGACTCTCTTCTTGACTTTCATTGAAAAGTTTAATTATTCAGCTGTATCCTAGGATAAGGTGTTATATGACATGGTGAACCTCCCTAGAAGTCACATTCATATGGGACTCTTCATTTGACAACATGGAGTTTGCTTCTTGTGTCAGAAACTCTGCCAACCAAATATCGTAGAATCATAGAACCATAAAATTATTTGAATTGCAATATATCTTAAAGATCACCTAGTTTCAACTCCACTGCCACAAGCAGGAGCATCTTCTACTACACGAGGTTTCTCAATATTCCTGGCCTTGAACACTGGCAGAGATGGGGCATCCACAGATTCCTGAAGCAATCTGTTACAGTACCTCACCTCCCCCACAGTAAAGGATTTTTGTCCTAATATCTAGTCTTAAACTATATTCTTTCTGTTTAAAGCCGCTCACCCTTGTGAAAAGTCCTTCTGTTTTCCTGTTGGCCCGCTTCACATACTGGAAGGCTGCTCTAAAGTGTCCCTGGACCCTTCTGTTCACAGGCTGAAAAACCCCAACCCTCTCAGCCTGTCTTTGTAGGAGAGAATATGTGCCCCAGCCTTCTGATTGTCTTCATGGCCTCCTCTGGACTCACTCCAACAGTTCCATGTCCCTCCTGTGCTGGGAGCCCAGAGCTGGATGCAGGTTCCAGGTGGGCTCTCCCCAGAGCAGAGCAGAGGGGCAGAATCCCCTCCCTCCCCTGCTGCCCACGCTGCTCTGGATGCAGCCCAGGACACGTTTGGCTCTCTGGGCTGGGAGTGCCCATGGCTGGGTCATGTCCAGCCTCTCACCCACCAGCACCCCCAAGTTCTCACAGGGCTGCTCTCCCTCTGCTCATCCCTAAGCCTGCAATATAAAAATGTGAAAGAGGGATCATCTCCTTTTACAAATGAAACTGATGAGACAGTAAGTGTCCTGGTCGAGTTGTCAGAGAAAGCTTGAGGTCAAGTAGGAGCTCCAGCCATCTAAATCATAGTTCTTAAGTCCTTAAAACATGGATAGATTTCTATCAGAGTGTTTGCTTTCTTAAGGTGTGCGATGTAGAAGAGTGAACTGTTTGGGGGTTTTTTTTGGCTTTTTTCTGAATACCTAAAGACATTATGTACATGAGTCTGTCAAGAGATGTTATTTTACATTGTGATCTGTTTTCAGTAATGTCTACTGTCAGCTACAGCAGCAACTGAGTATCATTACCTATTACATCTACAGAATAAAGTTTTATTTTTCTAATCTGTGTGCTATTTTAATTCATGTGCTATTGCAAACACATAAGAAAATAGACTCAGACTTTTTTTTATAAATATGCATGTATGACAAGTAATAGGTTACTTGGAAATAGAGGAATAACTACTTGCAGAAGCATGTTTGTATTCTGTCATCCACAATATCTCATCCTTCAAGAAACAAACAAAATTATCATAATTGTTCATTCCTTTCATACCTTACCCTTTTCCATTACCATCACTGTCACTATTCACCTAAATGTTAACACTCTCTTCTGGTTTTGGTTCATTGCAAGCCTCCTCTGGATGAAAAACAAAATCTACTCTCCAGAATGTTTCAAATACTTCTGCCTGAAATGTCATTTTATGCTGCTCAACATCATGCAAATTACATTGGAGATCTTCTCATATAGTGGATTATGCAGGCTTGTTACACTGCAACAGTCTCAGTGAGAGGGAAGGTTTGCCTTAAGAACAAGGAGAAAATATTTATCTTGATAGAAGTTGACAAAAGGACGGTTTGTTTAAGAAAAGCTTTGTTGGAAAGATTTCTTAATGAAGCTAGTTTTGTGCAAATGAAGCCAGAATAAAAATAAAGTATAACAGTTTGGAATAAAAATAAAATAATAATAAAGTAAAAAAGATATCCTTATCTTTTCACCATCCTTAATGAATATTATCACAGCTTTTATTTGGGCAATTCATGAATCAGGGTCTAAGTGAATATCCTTGCATGTTATTCATCATGTTTTCCTTCTGAATAAAACCTGTTTAAAATATCCTGGGACTTTTTCAACAGCATGATACGTTCTCTCAAGAATGTGACATTAGAGTCAGCCAGAGTGCATCTTTTTGTTTATTTTGCTTTTACTGGTAATCAGGAGTTCCATTCTTGCATGTTTGCTGTTTTAAGAGGTCTGGCGGGCCCTGCTGAGCTGCCTTTGAAGCAAGTGGGAATGCTACAAGAACCTTGCATTCCTTGAGGAATATACCACGGTATCTCTACAGAACAGAGGCTGCCAGTAATGGAAGCTGGAGCTGATACTGATACAAAAACTGCAACCATATGTCCCGGTTACAGAGAAAAGGGGTTGAGGCTTTTCAGGCTCTTTAATTTCATACCACCTTAATCATTGGTGGGGACAAAATTTCATCAGAAAGAACCAAGTGCCAGAAATTCACCTTCTTGCCTGACTCTCTCCAGAGAGAAGGTGTTGGGATCAGCTGGTGGCCCCAGCCTCCCCTCTGCCCCCAGTCCTCCCTCCCCTTCAAGCCCAGCAGAGTGTGTGCCCCCAGCACTGAGTCAAGCTGGGTGAGCACTGCTGAGCACAACCAAGCACACTGGTCCAGAGAAACACAGGCAGCCCAACACAGGTGATCTAGCTACCAAGGGGGTTGTTTTGTCCCAGTTCATTATAGTTTGTTTTGGGGCTTTTTCAGACTTGGTGTCCAGAAAGGATTTTAAGCCATGAGAGCTCTTTCAATGTATTGGCTTCGTCTGGATACCACGTGAGCAGCGCTGCTTTTGGGAAGCCTCTTTCTCTGTTCCCAATGGTGAATAACTTTTTGTGGGTGCCTTTCTCTTTTATAAACTTTTTGCCATTAATACTGCACAAGCTATCACAAATTTAGTAAATTGTTATTCCAATTTATATTTTCTCCTCATTGTTCCTCCAATATTGGAATGGGTGGGGCAAAAGGGTGGGGCTTGTTTGAAATTTACTTCCCTGCTAGTTGTTAAAACCCGCAGACCATAGCAAGTGCTGCAAGGAAATTAAAGGCAAATCCAGTACCTCACTTCACACAAATACCATCTGCTAAGACTGGGACATCTTCAAAACAACATAATTGTCAACCTCTCTGAACATACCATGGCTATCAATAGCAACTTGCAATTTAACTGATCTGGTGTGGATGTTAAGATGGCAACATGGAACTGCCTTAAGAATGTCATTCTGGTTTGCCTTATTAAAAAGTTTAAATATCAAGTTTGATCCTGGTGACATTTTTTCCTTCTTATCCCCTTATATGTCATAAGTTGGTTTAATGAATTGGATGAAGGTTTATGTCACTATGACAGGTTGCTAATATCACCTTGTTGAAATACACAGACCACAGAAAGGCTTGGCAGGCAAGAAATAATTCTATTTTCTTGAGTTATAGGCATTTCCTAAAAGATCACCAAGTAATTAGCCAGAAGCAAGTGAGCTGCTCTAACATGAGGGACTACTAGGGGATAGACGCAATGCAAAAATATCAAAAGACAGAAACTAAACTTCCAAGAGAAATGCAAGTTTAACCATAAAATTTAAAATAACACTTTAATGCATAAATTCTTTCTTCCAAATGAGTCTCATTTCACGTTATTACACAGTTTGTTGAGAAGAAAGTGTTGTCCTGCTGTTCTCTGCTCATTTTCCTAACAGTCAAAGAAGTTGAGAAACGTTTGAACTGAGTCATCAAGATTCTGACCACCCCTGTTTCTGAGGCTTTGCTCTGCATTTTAAGGACTACATCATATTGAACCATGATAGGCAAGAGGTGAGAAATGACAGCAGGGAAGATATTATCTGCTACAATAATTCAATATAACATTAAGAACAGTGATTTTACTTCTGTGCTTTACATTTCCCTGACAAGACACAGGTAGTGAACGGAGTTCTGCTGCTTTTATGGTACAAATTATTCTTGGTGTACATATTGTTAGAGCTAGTCAATCTCTCTTGATGGCATCAGCTTTGAGTGGACACCACAGTTAGGTCTGTACCTAAGTGTGATATGGGAGTCACTTCCATTAGCCAATGTGTGGGAAATCAAGTCTGTGATTTAAAAGAAATTAATATTTTTGCTTCATTCCCTAGCTCAGCTGGCAGATGATTACTTGGTTTGGCAGATAAAGGAGCTGATTTATCACCTGATTTATCACCTGATAAAGGAGGTGCAGCTTGATTATTAGCGCCTCTTCCACCAGGGGCACGTTGTTAGGTGAGCTTGGCTGAAGTACAAAGCCATGCTTTCCAGCTGTAGGTAAAGCCTTTTGCCCCATTGTCCTGCTTTTGGCCAGGACACAGAGTTTACTCTATACCACCTCAGGTCATTGCAGTGGCAGAGGGAAGGGATTCTTTGGACTTCTGTGTGGGTTTTGGTCAAACAAACTTGGTGGGTTGAGGGAAGACATCTGCCAGTTTCATTGTCTTGGGATCTCCAGTGAGCATTTATGCCTGTGAAATCACCCTCTCTTTTGTATACTTTTAAAATTTATTTTATTTCAGTTACTTTTTGCTTTCTTATCTCATTGCTGTTTCCAGTAAATTGTTCTTACCTCAACCTGTGATCTTCACCTTTTTACTTACAATTCTCATCTTCATTCTGCTGGAGCAGGAAATGGGAGGAGAAGCAAGTGATAAGTGTGTGAATCCTTGTTGAAGATGCCATAGTTCAGAAGAGAAGTTCTGCCATCTGTTGAGGTTTCCATGCTGGAGCTACGATTTCCAGTGGTAAGGAGAGAGGAGACAACAGGAGGATGGAAATAGAATGAGTCTAAACAAATACAAAATTATTTTTGTAAAGGATTCTTCTCTTTCAAAATATTGCAACTGTTCAGCAATTAAATCACAGAATCATAGAATATGTTGACTTGGAAGGGGCCATCCAGGATCATCAACTCCAGCCCTGCAGAGCACCATCCCCAAGAATCACATTGTGTGCCCAGGAGTATGGTTCAAATGCTTCTTGAACTCTGTCAGACGAACAGAACTTGAAGTCTGTCAGGTACCGCTGTCATGGTTTGACACTGGCGCAATGCCAGTGCCCCCATGAAAATATATGCTCCCTGGTGTCTGCTGTGAGATATGACTAAGCAATAAGCAAAACAGGCCCCCACTTAGAAATAAAGAAAACTTTATTAACTAAACTACAACTCTAAGTAACAAGAAACACACATGGAAATGAAAACTTTCCAAAAACATTTCCTTCTTCCCCCACCAAATTTCCAATACACCCATCCCCTAAATCACCAACTCTTGGTCCATCACCACCCTTTAGATAACCAATTCTCAGTTCATCAAGGAGTGAGGAGTCCCTCTTGTGCCATAAGCTTCCCCAGGAAACACCGTTGAAACCTCGTGTGTTTCCTGTCACTGGAGGCACTGCCTGGAGAACATCTGCCATTGTGACATCTTCCTTCCATGCCCAGTGCTCTCACCACTGCACATGGACCAGGGCTGCTTCTAGGGTTGTCCTTTTAAGGATGCTTTGTCCCATCCCAAAAAAGGGCACAGTCTCACCTTTGGGACACCTGTCCCCCCTAAATTTCACCCCCTGGGGCCGAGGGGCACCAACACTGAACCCTCTTGGCTCTGAGGCATTGCCTCCCC
This sequence comes from Ammospiza caudacuta, assembly GCF_027887145.1. Classification (NCBI taxonomy): domain Eukaryota; kingdom Metazoa; phylum Chordata; class Aves; order Passeriformes; family Passerellidae; genus Ammospiza; species Ammospiza caudacuta. The sequence continues at coordinate 24,715,084 of NC_080632.1, forward strand.
CTGGATGCAGGCTCTGTGTCACAGGAAACATGGTTCTGTCCACGGCTATAACAAGAAGAGTCCAGCTAGGGCCACTCCATCATCTCTTCCCACCTAAGATTCTTCTCTACTCTCCCGACGTCTTTCACTTGCCCAGACCTTCACACTTGCACATTTCCTTCTTCCATTTCTGTTGTAGTGTGTTCGTTAAGTTCATTTAATTCCTCCCCCATTTTATGTATATGCTCCCCCCCATTTTGTGTAAAATGGTTCTGCCCTCCTCAGTTTTCCCGCCACAGCCCTGCCAGTTGTATTGTCAATCTTTTAGGTTATATAATTCCTCCTCCCCTTTTTCCCTTATATGTATGCTTTTTCCCCTCCCTGGGCCGAGTCAATCACCCCCCCCCCCCCCCCACTCCACCTAGTATTCCAGAAGCTTCTCCTCTTTGGGGGTTGTGGTTGGCTGTGGTCCCGGGGCCCCTCCCATACCTTGTACCTATTGGGCTCTCCACTATGTCATTTGTGTTAAGCTCATTCCCTCTTCTCCCCCTATTGGTCTTTTGTAAACCCCTCCCGGATCCATCCGTTCCCTTTATAACCCTGATGCACGTTTTGTTCTGCGTCATTCGCTGGTACATCACTCCCTGGTTTGCATCATGGGTTTTGCAATAAACCTGTTTCGCCCCCAGCGAGTGTCCAACTCCTTCCTTCTCGTCGTTTAGCAGCGATCCAGTCTGCAACCAGCACAGCCCGAGGCCTTATGACGCCGAGGGGTGCTGGCAGCATGCAGCTGGGTGTCGGCCTTAACCTCAGCTAGCCGGACTCTGACCTAGAAGGCCAGTTACCACCTCGCTGCACATTTCAACTCTATCTCTCTTCTAGGAAAGGGTAATGTTCTGCAAAGTCTTCATTGTCCAAAAAAAGGGTTAAAAGCTCGGACTCTGCCCGCCCAAACCTCCCACAAGCGGCCGGACACGTTCTCGCTGCACCCCTCCCCCCTTCGCCGGCCGGGCTGTGCTGCCAGCACATAACAGCACATTTTAAACTGGCACAGGCTCTGTCTCTCTCTCTCTCTGTCTGTCTCTCTCCCTCTCTCTCTGTGTCTCTTGTCTCCTGGCGGGGAGGGCTGCCCCCTTCCACCCTCGGGCCAGGCCTACCTCACCCAGCTGCATGGCTTCCCCCCCCCCGCCCAGCCAGCAGCTGGGCAGGGGGGGTCTGACCTGTTTCCCTCGCCCAAACCCAAGAGATCTTCCCCCGGTGTTGTGTTGTGTAAGGTGGACCGTTCCATTCCCCCCTGTTCTGTAATGGTTCTGCCCTGTTTCTCCCTCCCCTCCCTGCTGTTGTCAGTTACCTCAACTCCTCCCCGGTTTCCCTGGAAATCAATGTATCTTTTTCTAAACCCCTCCCCAGTGCCCTGCCAGTTACTCTCTGCCACCACCTTTTTCTCTGGAAACTTCTGTCTAGGGCACAGAGTGATTGGTTCAAGGGCCGGGCCCCCTCCTTCAAGTTGTTTTCATTGGTCTTTACTTTATGTCTCTCCTCTGTATCCCACGTCTCTCTGGATTCCCATTCACCCAAGGACGGGCTCCTCCTTTGTACCCCTCTCCCTTTATAAGTGCATGTTCCCCCCCCCCTCCCCCCCTTCCATCCGCCTCGCTATCTTCGGTTGCTGGTTTCCCTGGGGTCTGCATTAAACCTGGACCTGCCCTGTCTGGGGAGCACTCTCTTTATTTCCTGCTAGCTGAAGTCTTAACACGGCCACGTCTTTCTGCAAGGAAGCATCGCTGCTATAACGCAGGATGCTTTCCTTAGGCACTGTCCCAAACACCGAGAGTGGGACAGTGCCCTCCAGGCTGCAAGCGGTGCTGGCCAGCTTGCTGAGACGTATTGAGAAGGTCGACCCTTCTCTCTCGCTGTGTCGCTTCACCCCGGGAGTGCTCTGCTTTTTAACCCGTGTTCTCAGAGGCGTAGCCAATGTCCCCAGTAGCCCACCAGGTGCCAATATTAAAATCTGAACAACTGTTGATGACCACAGCATATCCCAGAATACTTACTTCCTCTCAAACCACAACAACCCCCCGGACCAACTTCCCTGGCAGCCCCGTTACAGTACCCAACCACTCCCTGGGTGAAAAACCTTTAAACCTTTTTCTAATATCCAGCCTACACTTGCCTTGTTGCCTCAGGTCCTGTCACTGGTCACCAGAGAGAAGAAATCAGTGCCTGCTCCTCCTCTTCCCTTCACGAGGAAGTTGTAACTGCAATGAGGTCTCCTCTCAGTCTCCTCTTCTCCAGCCTGAATAGCCTAGTGACCTCAACTATTCCTCATACTGCTTCTCCTTAAGTCCCTACTCCGTCTTGGTTGCCCTCCTTTGGATGCCCTCTAATAGCTTAATGTCTTTGTTATAAAACTGCCCCCAGCACTCAAGGTGAGGCTGCCCCAGTGCAGAGCAGAGTGGGACAATTCCCTCTCTTGCCTGGCTGTGATGCTGAGCCTGATGCACCCCAGGACAGCGTTGGCCCTCCTGGCTGCCGGGGCACTGCTCACTCATGTTCAAACTTGCCCTTGACCAGGACCCCAGGTCTCTTTCCATGGCACTGCTCTCCATTTTCTCATTCGCAGATGGTCCATACACCCAGGGTTGTCCCATCTGAGATGCAGAATCCAGCACTTTCCCTTGTTGAACTTCATACAGATAGTGATTGCTGTTCTGGGTTGACTATATGATGCTTTTATCTTCAATCATCTCATTCTGTTAATGCTGAATAGTAAGTTTTGCACCTTTAAGATGTGTTCCAGAGAGTGAAGGGGGGAGAGAAGAAGCAGCAGTTTGTTTTCAGACACTGCACTCACTCCTCCACATTCCTGCTCCTGACTGTTGTCTGTGGAGGGACAGACAGTGGGACAGAGCTCTCCTTTGTTTTAGTTAGTTTAACAAGCTGAGGCAAAGAAGTTCCCTGGCCTGTGGTTTTTTCCCTTTTTCTTGGACCTGTTCAAACCTGCTCTGGACTGAACACCCAGGGGAGCACCGGCAGCTGCACCTGTGGCCCACCGGGCCGGGCCTGGGCCGCGGCACTTCCAGCACCTGAGGGACTGATCAGAGACTGAGTGAGCTGAGCTGCAACCTGGGGAGGGACTTTCTGAGTTTGTCATCTCTTTTGGAGCTGCAAGGGGTTTTATTCCTTAATATTGTTTAGGTTTTATTGTTTAATAAACAGTTTTTTTCCAATGTTCTCCAAGGAGGTATTTCCTGCCAGACCAGTTGGGGGAAGGGGCCGACTGAATCTCTCTTCCTACAGGAACCCCACTGGGGATCCTCTCCCAAATTTGCTCTGAACCAGGACAATTGCCCAGTCCCATAATTTGTCAAGGTCTCTCTGTAGGGCCTAGTTCTGTATCATCTGCAAACTTGCTTAGTATCCCCTCCAGTCCTGTGCCCAAGTAATTTATGAAGATGTTGAAAAGCACAGGGCTAAGGATGAAGCCCTGTGGAACCTCACTAGTGACAGGTCACATCAGTCTGATGTCACCCCATTCACTGCAGCCCTTTGTGCCTGACTCCTGAGCCAGCTGCTCACCCACCACATGATGTGTTTATCCAGCTGTGGGCTGGACATTTTCTCCAGAAGGGTCCTGTGACAGAGAATACCAAAAGCTTTGCTAAAATTCAAAAAGATCACATCGAATTCCTGGTTTCCCTTGATCAGCTGAGTGGATCCTCCTTCCTAAAGGGAAATAATTTTGCTAAGAAGGACTTTCCACTCATGAAGCCATGCTGGTTGTGACCAATGACTGTGTTGTCTTTCAGGTGTTTTTTACTATCTACCAGAATAATCTCTGTAATTTTTCCAGGCCCTGAAGTGATGGTACTGAACTACTGCCAAGCCTGTAGTTTCTGGGGTCCTCTTTACTGCCCTTCTTGGAAATTGTGACAGCATTCATCAGCTTCCAGTCAGGTAAGATTTTCCAGATTGCCAAGATCTTTCAAAAATCAACGGGAGAGGTTTTGTGGTGACATCAACCAGCTCTTTGAGGATTTTGGGATGGATCCCCTCAGGCCCTCTAGATTGGTAGGGATCCAGCCGGAGCAGCAGATCCTGCACAATGTCAGGGTCAGCTGAGTTGATCATTCTCACAGTAATGGTCTCCCAGCTGAGACCCTCTTGGATATTGAAGACAGACACGAAAACCACATTAAACACCTCTGCTTTGTCTATGTCCCTGTTTGTGAGATGACCATCCTCCTCCTGTAAGAGGACAATGTTATTTTCATACTGCCTTTTGCTATTAATATATTTGAAAAAACTCTTTTTATTGTCCCCTACAGTTCTGGCTACCTTCAACACCAGCTGAGTCTTGGCCACACAAATTTTCACCCTACAATAATGAGCAGCATCTCTGTATTCTTCCCATGTCACCTGACCTTGCTTCCACTGGGCATGCACCTTCCTTTTTGCCTTATCCAAGACAGCAGATCACTTTTCATTATGAAGAAAGTAATCTAGAGTTCTGAATCTTAGTCTCAGGAACATCAGCTTCTCCTGTTGGTGTTTTACACAAACTTCCTCATTATGCAATGAAGACCAAAAGAATTTTTTTTTTTTTTATTCAAGGCAGCATCTAATTCTGTTTACAGTTTTTGATACCATCTTTAACACATCCAAGAAAACTGTTTTATTTACTGACAGTAAGAGAGGCTTTTATCCAAGCAACATTTCTGTAATTAATATAAAAGGTGTGCTCAAACTTTTAGTCCAGTATCATTAAAAAGCAGCTTGCAAATGTGATAGCTGCCATTTAAAGATGCTTAACCAGATATTGGTATTACTTTTTTCTGTGCTGTTCTTATGTTTGTCTCCTTTGGGCTTAGTGTGTGTATGTAAGCATTTGTCTTTCCAAAAGAAAGAATTCAAAAATATAAACAACAGGGCCTAAGGATATTTATGTTTAGAATAAATGGGTTTGAGGCACAGTTTATTCTTATGTAACTCAGCAGCTGGCAGGAGTTCAGCAACAAGATGAATTTCCAGTTCTCTTGAAATCACTTGATTTTTCAGGCAATTTGACCTAAATCAAATAACCACACCATATGGTTTTGCCATAAAGATCTGTCAATATTTGATAATATGCAGCAAGGTGTATCTGGCCTTAGAGGTCAGTGTCCGGCTAGCTGAGGAAGGCCGTCACCCAGCTGCAATCCTGCCAGCACCCCTTAGCATCTAATGGCCTCGGGCTGTGCTGGCTGCGGACGGGTCTCGCTGCTGCCAAGACGAGTAAAGGAGCTTGACACTCTCTGGGGGTAAAGTCGGGTTTATTGGAGGTCCCAAGAAGCCAACCAGGGAGTGACCAACCAGGGAGTGACCAAGAGAAGGGGAGAGAAGCAAGGTTTTAAAAGGGGGAGGCATCTCAGGGAGGGGTTTACAGAAGACCAATAGGGAAGGGAAAGGGAGTGGACTTAACATAATGGACATTAGGGAAAAACCACTAGATACAAAGTAAGGGAGGGGCCCCAGGACCACAGCCAATCATCACCCCGAGTGAGTAGAAGCTTCTGGCAAATAGGGAGGAGTGGGGGTGATTGACTGGGCCCAGGGAGGAAAAACCAGGATACATATATGGGAATAAGGGGAGGAGGAATTACATAACATCGGGGAATGACAGAACCAATGGTGGGAGTAACTATGGCAACAAAATGAGTGGCAGGGCTATGGCGGGAAAACCGGGGAGGGCAGAACCATTTATATAAAAATAGGGGAAACAATACAGCAAATGGGGGAACAATAAAATGAACTTAACAAACACACTGCAACAATAATAAAACACGTAAAGATTACACTGTTTTACTCAGGATCTCATTAATCTGACTGGGAGCTTTGTATTTAAATATCTTTGAACCTCTGAATCTAGAACATCAGCGTCAATCATAATATGTTGTTACAAGTGTTGAGTCACAGCGAGATGGCTGCATTTCGGTAAATCATGTTCTCCAGGGCATGTTAAAATCAATTACAGTTCCTCTGACAAACTTCAGGTTCCATTCAATACCTCTAAAGCAAACAAAAGCTATGTGAAGCATGGGACTGGTTAGGCATCATTTTTACACTATAGGGAAAACAAACCGCCACCTTCAAGGACTGTATAGGAGAAAGATCTAACTACAGCAATTTTCCAGCAGGAGCTTAGCACCATCAGCCCACCTCCTAAGCATCTCACCAAACTATAGGACATACATAGCCATCAGCCCTTTGGATGAGGCAAATATGGTGATACAGGGACTTTGCTTATTCTCTCCAGGAGATTGGACAACCATTTCTTAAAATGAGAAAGTACTGACCTCTCTCAGAAGGAGCACAGTGTCTCTTTGAGCTCCATTCTGTGGGGACCCAAATTCTTGTTTCCCACCTGGAAAAGAAGCTGATGGTGCATGATTACCATTTGAACACAGGTGCCTGAAAAGGGGAGGTTAAGCAAAAACACAGTGAACAGCCAGGACTGCTCCTCTGGCAGCTTCAGTGACTGCCAACTTTTCTGGAGGCTGGCAGGAAGGACTGGACCACGTTCCCCAGCAGTGCCATCAGGGTTTGGTAGCTGGCCTGCTGCTAGCATGCTTTCCTCATGATCCAGGAGAGGTCCCATCTGGCTGTGCAGGAATGACATGCCTTAAATCCAGGTATAACAAGTCCAGCAAGGATCTCTGAAGCTTATTAATGGAAACAGAGACATAGTTGATAAATAGAGGTCCTGGAATTTGAACAAAGCTGTAGTGTTGCAGTTCAACAAATTATGTTACCTGAACTGTTGAACTGGAACTGTGTGCACTTCTGGTGGCACAAAAGGGGGTTAAAATAAGCTAAATGATATCAAGTGTGCAGAGGGCATGCATACCCCTTCACTAAGCATGGCCTAGTGCTTCTTGCACCATTGTCATCTACAGTTGCATCACTGGAGACTTCAGCACTTAGGAACACAGCTGTCTTCAGAAGGATTTGTCTGTGAGATTTTGGGAAGAGCTCCTGACTCTTCTTCTGGGTGCACAGTACTTTCCCAGGTGCAGGATGGCAGCGGATAACTTGGGAGAAGCAGGGATGCTTCTGGAATCTGTGCCACCGTCAGTTTGAAATATATGTGTAAGAGAGCATCTGGGCTTAGAAGCAACCAGAAAGACAAAAACAAGCCAGCAAACCACTCATGGAAAAGCTCTTGCACAGAATGAAAGGAATGAAAACCACTGGATTGGAGACCAAAATAAATATTACAGATTTCAGTGGTTGTAGTTCCTTAATATAATACAACAGCAAACCTGCCATGAAATGAAGTCGTATTTTGGCAGTGAACCAGCCTCTCACACACTGTATCATATGCTGTCAGTACAGAAATAAGTACTCTGAGTCAAAGGGCTAATTGCAAGCAAAACCTGACAAGAAAAAGGACAGGGTAGCAGCGAGCAGTAGATTTCAGGCTGCAAGAAGACAAGTTATGATATCCTCTTCTTCGTCCTCTTTCAACAGAAAGGAACTGGAATGCCTTGAAGAGAAAAGAAAGGCAACTGGTCAAAAAGTGATGGGAAAGAGCTGTGTCCCCATACTGCACTTCATCAACCTGTGGAATTAGCTGCTGAAACATCTTCCTCAGGCTGACCAGAAAGACAGATTAAATATCATTAAAAATCTGAAATATTTGTACATCTAAATAAAATTTAAAGAAAAACCCACATATAAATACATGAGAGAGGACAAAAATTATTTATGAAAATAATAAAAGCACTTCTGCCTTGGCATATAAACTGACATTCTAAGTAGGATACAAAAATTTCTTTTATATTTGGTCATTGAGAAACTATGAGGTTTCCCGCACCTTTAGCTGAACCAACATCTCTAGTCACAGTCAGACATTAAATTTTGGGCTAAAAATAATATTAATACCAGCAATTCCATCTGGTCTTCATCTGTTTCACTGAATTTATCCTCCAACATAAAAATTCTAAAAAAGTAAAAATACTACTCGCACTTTCCTTGGGATGAAATATTGCTTCCTAAGAGAACAAACAAGCATAGTCAGCTCCAAGTCAGCATTAGGGCAGTAGGTGCTTTTTTAATTTGTAGTCACCTTAAATTTGCTAGAAGAAGGGAAGAGAATGGTACTTTAATGTTTCCTTAAAAGACATATGTAATCCTAAAATAAAGATCTTGGGCTCAGTGTCCATATGAAAAGTTGAAGTCATTTAACTCAGTAAGTTTGAGCTTGCTATATCTGTACCAGTTCTTATTGTGCTTGCAATATCAGCTGAACTGTCTAAATAAACAAGAAAAATGAATATGATTACAAACCTAACACTAAATCACTTCTGGTTACCTATTGATATTAACAACTGCAGAGTGGTATCTTCTCAGCTGAGATGTTGAACTGGGTCAGCCAACTTATATGTTCTTCACCTTTTGAACTTTGAAGTAGCATGTCAGTTTATGACTGAATGTTTATTTCAATCATAAAGTGAGAAGCACATGGCTCAGCCAAAATACAGTTTCAGGGCTTCAGGTTTCTGAACTGCTAATTCTTTCAATTAAATGCTAATTTTTCAATTATCTCTGTCTAACAGGGAAATAACATTTTCCTGTGATACATTGATAAACACCTCAAGCATAAGATGGAGATTAATGTTTTCTTCCTTAGGATGAGAAAACTGTGGAAAAGTTGCATGCCTTAATCTGCTAGCTATTCTCTTTCAAGGCAGCCTCAGCACACTTAGTTCTCCTTGTTGCAAGGGCACACAGCAGGCTCATGTCCAGCTCACTGTTCACCTGCACCTGCTTGTGCTAAGTCTGCTTGGTAAGCATGAGTATATTATTCTAAACTGTTAGTGCTAAACATTCTTACCCATAGTCCCATTCAGGCAACTAAAATGGCAATTATCTGTGTCTTTAAAAGAAAAGAGAAATTGAGGACAGTAAGAAAAATGAAAAGGTGATACACTGAAATAGCTGGCAAATTCAGTCAGTAATTCTACAACATGGAGTTTGGACAGACCAATGACAGTTTAGACATCTGCTATGCAAGTTCTTATCCTTGGACAAATTGTAGAGATTTCCTTCTTATTCTGGAACGCAGAGTGGATATGTGGGAGGATGTATTTCATTTCAGCCCAATTGCAAGAGAACTACCACAAGATGTGAAAGCACCACAGGAAATACAGTACAGTCTCCTACTAGCCTGGAATGTCATGTTGCAGAACAGCTAAATTGGTCAGAGGAATTGTGTCCTGTTTCTATTCAGAAAGGAAGACTAGACAAATAGATTGAGGCAGAGTTTTTGTTTTTCCTGACTTTTTTTTCTTGGGATACTTTGAACACAACTAGGTGAGGTGGAGCTGCTGGCCCAGTCCAACTGGAAGCATCTCAAAAGCTGCCCTGCGATTTTCTGGTACCCTTTATAAAGGTCTGAAATATTTCCCCTTCCTTCTTCTTCTCCAGCATACCTGAAGATGCTTCAGCAGTTGTATATTCAACTCACCCCCTGCTGTTGGCAGGACTGCTATCCCTGTCCCTTTTCCTGCAGTATCCCTGAGCTGTGGAAAGGGAGACAAAATAATATCTAACATTTAGAAACAAATTTGAATGAGCATAAATGACTGCATATTACATTTGGGCCACCTTCCATGTGGCAGTAAACTTCCATAAGGGAAAACCAACAGGTTTGTACTATCTGTTGGGTCACTGCTGAGGATGAAAAAGCAAAGCCAGCTCTTCTTCCCAGTCTAGATTCCAGTGGTTCACTGCTTAAAAGATAACAAGATACCTATCACAACACAGTCTTAATTCCTTTCATGCTAGTCATACCCATGAACACATCTAATTTATCTAATTTTTCTTGTATCTTATGTAGATTTCATGTGTGAATTTTGATTGCACTGCAAAATCTTTATAGTCTAGAGATTACATTAGATTTTACCAGTTTTCCTTACAGCATTCCAGCTGTGCTTCACCAGGGCTGAGTAGAGGATCAGTATCATCTCCCTTAACCTGCAATGCTCTTCCTAACACACCCCAGGATCCCACTGGCCTTTGCCCCCAGGGCACACTGCTGGCCCATGGACAGCTTGTTGTCCACCATGATCATGAAGGACTCCCAGGTGCTTCTTCACAGAGCTGCCTCCCAGCAGGTCACCCCCAGCCTGTGCTGGTTGTTCCTCCCCGGGTGCAGGACCCTGCACTTGCCTCTGTTGAATTTCAGATGTGTCTTCTCTGCCCAGCTCTCCAGCCTGTCCAGGTCTCACTGAATGGCAGCCCAGCCCTCTGGGGTATTGGTCACTCCTCCTGGCTCTGTGCTGTCAGGGAACTCGCTGAGGGAACTCTGTCCCTGCCTCCAGGTCACTGATGAATAAGTAGAACAAGACTGGACCCAGAACTGACCCCTGAGGAACCCCTCCAGCTACAGGCCTCCAGCCACCTCCTGTGGCACTGGTCACAGCTCTCTGAGCTCAGCCATTCAGCCAGGTCCCAATTCACCCCACTGTCCTCTCAGCTAGCCAACACTTCCTGAGCTACCACGAGCATGTTGGGGAAAAAGCCTTGCTGAAGTTAAGATGCCCCCACAATTCACTTCTCCCCATCCATGCAAACCATATGTGTGGTTTTGACAAAGCTTTCATTCAGAGACTTTTTTCCTGAGTTGAAACCAAATTAGAAAAAAACTCAGGAGAAGGATTTGGAATTGTTTGATAGCTGGTTTTGTATTGCACATTTCTATTCCTGTCCAGCTCTGTTCTGCTCCAAAGAATTTCTCATGCCTTGATCTGTGCAGATATTCAGGTCACAAGCTATGTCCTCCTTTTGCCATTCACTGTTGTGAAATACTTCTCTTTCCTGGAGAAAATGATATTCAGATGGTGCCACAGTACCTATTTTAGTGGAATTAATGTATCAACTTGTTGTTGTTGTTATTGTTATGACTAATGATTTATAATTCTTATAGTTATAATTAATAACAATAACTAATTGCTACTAACAGCTGCTTACCAAGTTGCTTCACTTCGGATTTGCATGGAAGGGAGATCTTAACCCACGCTTTGTCCCCGATTACAGATTTGCACTCCAGTCTGTAGCATGATAAGCCACCATTTGGAAGGTGGAAATTTCTTGGCTAGCAAGTGAGAAACTGCGCTAGAAGGATGTGTACACTTTTGAGAGGAATACACAGGCTGCTCACATAAAAGCAACCAAAACCTCATGAGTTCAAAATGAATTAGTGCATGGAGAGTTGTTGATTTCTGCCCCCAGTCTACAGCTTACCTAGGGTTTCCACAATCCCAAATTGCATCCCAGAGTAAAAAAACCTGCACATGGTACCTATGTCTGGGGGGCAGTGTTAGGCAGAGTGCTATACGTCTGCAGCACTTACACAATCTGAAATGTGAAAGCAGGCATTTGCAAACCGACTGGTTTTTCTATTCTTCATAAGAGGAAAAGAAAAAATACATGATCATTTCAAACAGTTTAATATTTTTAGACAATCAAGTTGTTCTTTCAAGGTTCACTTGGAATTCTACTCCTATACATTATAGCAGCTTTTTTCTGACACTTCTGTTAAAATCCAAAGACAGCTCCTATCCAAGAATAATTTCAGTTTCTGAGTTACAGACATTTTCTCTACACAGTAGAGCAATGAATCAAAGTATTTAAATTCAGACTGCTGTAATATTTCACAGTCCTGCCAGAGACAGAAGCACAGTAGCCGAACTGTAAACAGCTCTGTCTCCATGCAGTCCTGTTAAACATCATTCAAGCACTTACATCTCTCTAACACTGGAGCCCATAGAACAAACACAGATGTAAACCTAAGTTGTGCGTAAGCATTTTCAGGACTGAAATTTGATGATTTAACTTTAGAAGTGCATGTATTTTAGGTGAGCTCTTGAGCATCATGGGGAAGCAATTCTTTGAATGTATTTTTCTTTCAAAGGAAAATAAAGGTCACTTTAGTTTTCCTTTTTATTCCCCTTTCTTAAGTTATCGAGCAAAGAAGGTATAGCAACACCAGACTATTTGGAAATCTAGGCCAGGAAAATCTATTGGACAGCTTAGTTGCTTTCTGAATTCTACTTCTTCCTACTATTATTATTATTATTATTATTATTATTATTATTATTATTATTACTATTACTATTTACTCTGGGCAAATAGCCAAATGGGGATCTTAACAAGTTAATTTTCAACAGATAGCTCATGGAATATTTTTATCCTGGAAATGAAAACTCTTACTGATCAATTTTACTTCACTGTAACATAATTTACTAAAAAATATGACAGAAAACTTTGCCTGACAAATTTAATTACAGTCTTTTTTCTGAGAAGATGTTTTTTATATCACCTACCTGAAGTTTTGCTACTGCACATAGGAAGGACCACCCCAGTGTGCCTTACCCATGGATAGAAACAAATCTCTGTGTAACAGAATATGGCTTGATTGAACTCTATTTACCTGCAGCTAAGTAGTGTATGTCTTCCTACAAGTCATCTTCAATCTCTGGGTTAATATCTGCATGGAAAAAACCCAGCATTATTCTTCCTCTCATCTGTGCCTTCAAAGACTGTAGCCTCTTACTACTTTCAGCACTGTTCATCTCTGCAGCAAGTAACTTCCCTATTCCAGTCTCAGGTTTTATCTGAATCACACATTTACTTACCTCCAGATGTTTGCAGTGTCATGAGCACCATGTCAAATTTGAGTTCTGCACTACAGACCAGCCAGAAATTATTTAGGTTTTGCCCACTCTTCAATGTTTAATCAATTGCATTATCAGTCACACCCACGTCATTATGACTCAAAAGTGTCTCCCACTCAGAACCAAAACTCCTTTAGAAGGAACCCAGGAAAACAAACATGATCCAAACAAATCTGAACAAGTATCTTTCTGCATGTATTAGGGAAATCCATGAAGAAAAGGTATGTCACACTTCCATGTGAAAGCTGAGCAAAACATCTTCTTGCAAAATCTCCAGCGTGGAGCCACAGCATATGTTACGAATCCTTTTCATCTCAACAAAACAGGCTGATTTTGCAGGTAATGTTTTCAGCTGACATTTTTCCCACTCAAGATGTAAAAAAAGCTACATTATTTTGCTACAGTAGCTGTCAACATCAGAACATTTTCTCATTTTTGCTTTGAATTCTCCTGAAATTTTGACTGTTTTTAACTAGATAAAGTACAGGTCCTTTTAAAACTATATGCTGGTATTTATCATTCTCTAAATAGACCTTATCATGGAATTTTGCAGTACTATAGTGAGAATGACATAAGAGCTTGACAGGTCAGTATAATTAGTTTATGTGGATCAGCTTAAATTGGATTTCCACATTGCCATTGTTGGTCCAGTAACACTCATGGGAGAAGATGCTTTGAACTAGACTCAATTCAGGCTAACCAGCATCCTGCTGCATTCAAACTGTGGCTGCATTCAAACATCTTAAAGAAAGGTGTTAACATTAAATTAAGAGTGAAGGCTCTGTAGCTACTTCCAAAGTGGCATGATTATAGGGCCACCTTTCTTTTGTGGTTTTTCTCAAATCCCTTTAAGCCCCATGAATGGAACACAGTACAAAAGCACCCCAGGCAGATATCTACCCATGCCAGTTTCATCGTGGTCCCATGCTCACATGGCCCTGCTATTTGGAGAGCTTTAGGGCTATGAATTAGTGCATCTGCTCTGTTTATCCCCCTTGAGGAGCTGACATGATGGAAGAGCACAGCCCTGGTGTGCTCTGGCGGTATGTCTCTGCCAAGGGACCACCCCTCATGTCAAGAAGCATGGAACAGATTAAGTGACCACATTTTCACCCTCAAATACTCTTTGTAGGAGCTGGGATCATAGAATCACAAAATTATATGGATTGGAAGGGTCCTTAAAGATCATATAGTTCCACACCCCTGCCAGGGGTAGGGCCAACTTCCATCCAGTGGCAAAACGGCTTGACCAAAGCACAGACTAACCTGTCATGAAGAGCAGATTGCTAGCATCAGGTCTATGTGGAAACAGGTGGAAAGGAGTGCATTTTTTGGAGAGCATAAAAGGAAATGATTAAACAACACAGATCTTGAATGTAAGAGGAGATGCAGGAAAGAAATGTTCATTGGCATAATGAAGGAGAACACTTTTGTCCTCAAGAGCTCTACAAATGAAGGAAACAGCTTGGACCTAGATTCATCATGAGCAGGACAGCAGACATAATAATTTTGTTGCTTAATAGCTTTAGAAGTTCAATTTAATCTTGTTTTCTCATGATTTCCTGCTCATGATCCTACTATCAGTTAGGTACACCTCTGACTCAGTAAAATAATGTTGCCATTGCAGAGATATTTAAGAAACATCATTCTTTCCCTTCAGTCTCAGACTGATTGTTAAAATTGCCTCTAAACAAAATGTAAATGTACCCTGCAGTCTTGGCCAGGAGATTCGGTCTGTTTAGTAAAATACAGATTCTTATCACTCTGTTTAAGAGTGGTTAAGCTGCATTCTCTCTGCAAAAATCCCAGTTCCTGCTAGGAGCTAGGATTTGTTCCCCTCCCTGTGGACAGTGACGGACACTGCACCTATTATTTTTGCAGGGCAGAAATGTGCCTTTTGGTGAATAACAAACCCAAAAAGAATCCCATCTGTTCATTTTTTTTGAATCCATCACTCTATTAATAGCGGTAAAGGAAACATTTTCCTGGTGGTTACGAAAAGAGGTTTTAATCTTTACAGGGAACACAAAATAGTTCCATTTCATTTTCCAGTGAACAGAAAGCATTTCAAATTCTAAGTTCACTGGGATTGTCAGTCATGTCTTTTCTTTCTTGAGTCTGCATGCATTAACATGGACAGCAGTATCTTCCTGTTATTCCCCTCTTCCTTGTCTCCCTGTGTGCCAAGGATTGACAGGAGCCAGAAAACAGGGCTCAAGAATGAAACCTGGTCCTTTGATGCCAGCAAGGCTCTGAAAGTACAAAAGAAGACCCTGATACAAGTGTCTTAATCTGTGTAGCATGTGTATTGCCAAGGAAACAGTCAAGTCTCGTGGGAATAACTATGAACAAGAACAGAGTCTGGCCTAATTTATGTCAATCTGTGCATGAATGCTTTGCTCCAAGAATAACAAGAGCAAAACAGCAAATCTTTCAAGCAGTTACATCAATTCCTGCAATAATCTGAAGATCGGAATGCTGTGGTTACGACATAAGAGCCCAACAGCAAACTGCTAGACCCACCCCCCATTAAGAAACAGGCTGTCTTGACAACTACACATCTCTCTGGGGCAAGGTAAAGAGAGGCAGCACCTTTCATTCACCCGTCAACTACAACTGCCCCCTTGGAAACATTGGGACACACTAGTGTCATAGATAGAAGACTCATCCTGCAAATGCAGGATGAAGACATTGGTGCTCTCTGCTGCTGCAGTGTATGAATGTATGAGCTCAGTTCCAAGAAAATCCTTATCACCATGAAAATCCTCAGCCACATCTCTTGCTGCAGCCCACTGCAATTCAGCAGATTTTCCATTTTCCTTGTGCTAGGTGAAGGACATACACTGGTTTACAATAGCTCAAGCCTGACAAGATTTAAGTATGTTTTTTAAGGATGCATTTCAGCTGATATGTTCTTAGGCCTGGCTGACTGTTTCATTGCATAAATGTTTATGTGAGCAGAAGATTGGGAACTGGAATACTAAGGTGGGAGTTTCCCTTTGAGCACCAATATGAGCATACACCATTTTAAAGTGACAGAAAACCACTGTGGTGTTTTTTTGTTTTTTTTTTTTTAGGGAAAGCAACACATAGGAAAGAAGACATCCTCGTACTATATATAACCTTGAAAATCAGATCATGTCCCTGAGGTTCCTAAATGAAAACTAAGTTCTTCAGAAAACCACTTCCCTTTTTTTTCCATTCTCTTCCCTTTAGTAAGCATAACAACAAAACAAAGTAAGATCAAAGCTGAGTCATTGGCAGTTGGGCAATATTACAACAGAACACAAAACTAAGTAATACAAGTTCCAGCCTTGTTGCCTCTGTGACTGTGATCCTTGTTTGTGGCTTAAGAATCTGGATGCCAGATTTCTGAGGGTTTTAAAGATAAGCAGTGAAGAGCAGCAAGGAGGTAAACATGCAATAAGGAAAAGCTGTTATGAGTGAAATCTTACTGGATGAATTAGCATAACTAAGAAAATTTGTCTCTACCCCTCCTGAAAATACATTTATATAGATATACAGTTATTCTCTGCTGCTGCCTGTCAAAAAATGTCAGGATTGAACGTCAAAAAGTGACAGGAAATGCCTCTCAAAAAAGGCAGCTGGGATGTGGCTTCCTAAGGGAAAGAAATTTTAACGTAAATCTTTCTTTCTTCTTTGGGTGATTGCAGAGTATCTTTTTTCCTGTAAGATGCTAACATGACTTTGCAAGCTCATTCCCCCAAATCCTTAAGCAAAAATTTGAGTTTATGATTCCAAGATTCCTTACTCAACAGTGCCTGTGAGCAATTGTTGCTGGCAATGAGGCCTGTGTGGTGTATGAAGGCTTGACCATCCCAACTGCTGATGACAGAAATCTGCAAATCAGAGACAGCCTTAGACATCATTACATATATTTTCTTTCTCTCTTTTTCTTTTTCTTTACTAAGTCCAGAGGGCTTTTTGAACCAGTCTGAAAACTGGCTCAACTCAGGGGAAGCTTCCTGTTATTTTCAAGAGAGTTTTTTCCCCCATGATGAAACAGACGTGTCCAAAGATGCTCTTCCCATTTCCAGTATTTTTGTATCTGTTCAGCTGAGTTATCCTGAGCTGCTCTTCTGTCCTTCTGTACACATTTGGGGAAATAATTACATTTTCAGCACCTTCAGTTGTCAAAATTTGTTTAGGTTTTCTTTAATTCTGCTATGAGAAGCTGACTTTGTTTGAATGCCACCAGACTTATTCTGAGATCAACAACCACTTGTATATGGATTTCCTCTCCAGTGCTCATTTCTTTTTCTTGAACAAAACAATTCTAAGACTGGAACATAAAGCACATAAGAAGAGTCAAACTGGATCGCACCAAAGACCCGTGTCTTGTCCTGAGTCCCACCCATGTGCAAAGCCACATACTTCAGAATCTGTGCAAGGTCAGAACAGACCTGCAATTATACTGCTCCAGAATATTATCACAGTTGTAAAGTTGTGTTGCTCTGGGAACATCATAAGCCACAAGCATTTCTCTGTGAATTAACCACCCTCCAGGTAGAACAGGATGAATTGTTTTCCATGAATTTGTCCTGTCTCCTTCTGAATCCAGGTAAAATTAAGCCTGCAAAGTTTTTGGAGGAAGGAGGCCCACAGCTCACCCCTACATATTATTACTTGTCCTTTCCTTTGTTATGAATGTGTTACCCCTTGGTCTAATTTGGGTTTCCTTAATTCTTGTAGTGTGAGGAACATTAATTTCCTTTTTTACTTTCTCTGTTCCTCTCAGGATAGACCTCAGTTGTATTCCTGTCAGTAACCTCTCTGTTTAAACAATCCTGCTTTGTACCACAGCATCAAAATCCCAGTGTTAATGCATGTACAAATAACCACAGGGCCCTAATACCTGTTGGAGATTCTAAAAGCTGCAGTAGCACAAATATTACAGATGGAAAAACTGACAAAAATCAAAAGGAAATCTGACTAAATAAAATCGAACGCTGTTCAAAAATAATATTACAAATAACTGAAGGAAGCAAAAAATATGGAGAGCATGCCTTTCTACAACTTTCCCTTCAATGCAAGGCAAAGATCACTCCATTTCCATTTGCATTTCAAAGATCTATAAGCAGAAAAAATGTGTGGGGATGGCTACAGATCAGAGAAGACATTGATGTTTTTCTACTTTACCAAAACATCTGGTCATTGTGACAAAAAATCACCTATGTACAGCTAAGCTTCAGTAGAAAAGCTGACACTGTTCTAGGCTGAATGCATCAGCCTTAAGTGTCCCACTTTTCTCACATAGTGCACTATGTGGGATTTGAAGCACCTTGGAAACAGCAAAAAGTGAATCTCATTAATCATAAAATCCTCTTATGACTGGACTGACAGCTACTGTGAGAAATGTCAGCTTCACGCGACACAGACACAGAGAAGAAGCTTGTAATGGAAAATCTGCCTCATCTGTAGCTAGAACATCGTGAATTAGAGGCAATAATTGGCCTTACAGGCAGAGAATAATGCCATCATTATTCTTAGTACTTGTCACTTTAAATCATGGTATTAGATGATGGCTCTAAGATGTTCACAGCTAAAAATTTCTGGCTTCAGTCCCTGTGAAGAAGTTATCCCCTGTCTATTTGAAGAGGAAACTGCAAACAGCCACCTCTATATAGGATCTCTATCTGGAGTGCAATTTCACTGTGAGAAACTGGCATGCTCTAACTTTGGCTAAGCATACTATGAAATCAACATGAAACCCTGTGCACTATGAGTTTTTGATCTTTTAAAGGATGATAACCTTAATTTTCCAGTTGGATTTTTACACACTGAGAACAGGCCCTATTACCTGGAAGAGCAGAAAATCTGTTATCCAATCGTACAGTTCTCTTTGTACAGGACCGAGACTTCAAATAATACAAATTCTTAACCTGACAAAAGGAAAAGTGAAGAAGTGCTTAAATTAAAACTTTGTTAGCATCTCCAGTATTTCTACTGTGTGAAACCTTCTACGTCTGTGGCACCTGAGCTGCTCCAAACTCTGTAAACTGGAAAAGCTCGTATTATATTTTTTTTATTTCATTAGAACATACACTAATGATACAGGAACTGTTGAGTAAACTCACAAGGCCTGTTTACAGCAGCATTCATATTAAATGAGCATACATTTCTTCTTGCATAGGAATCTACTTTCTGATTTGGTGCAGCAAAGACTTCTGCATAGATACAAAACACCAGAAAATGTCTACTTTAGGCAGATGTATGCAGCAAATGGCAGGACCTCTAGAGTAAACATAACTCACTTCTGCAGAAAGTGGCTTAAACTCCTGATATTAACTAAGAATTTAGCTACAGAAATCAATCTAATGTTGGCCTCGTGTACAATACTGGACACCGAGCTGATATCATCCTCGATTTTAAGCTAACTTCTAAACTCTCTGGGCATGCATCTCAAATTAGTGTATTTTTTCTTTGTTTTTCTCTGATGCCCTTCATTAAACTGGGTCTGGACAAACTAAACAAATAAAACTGTTCATCCTGAAAAGAGTCCAGATCCACACAGATACAGCCAGGATGCATTTAAATTTGCCTGGAAAAAAAATTAATGGCAATTAAAAATATAATTGGACCAGGATAGTGGAAAGTTAATTTAGAATAAATTTAGGTGGTCAGGACTAGGGTATCACTTACCAAAAGTTTCCTGTGATGCTTGGATAAATCTTGTTTGTCCAGTGGGTGCAAACTTTTTATCTCTATTCTCCTTACCATCTTTTGCTTGGCTTGGCCCAAAGCACTTCAGTTCTGGGTTGCTGGTGTTTTTTTCTTTAACCATTTCCTGCCCTGTTAGTTTTCAAGTACTTTGGAAATAGATGTCATCTCTTATTAAGAGGACTGCGTCTGCCATCTTCCTTAGAATCTAAAGCCAGTGAACTGAATCATCATGGTTTTCCTGGAATTGCCAGGTACAGAGGATATAGATAATTCCTTGAACTACCTGCAGGAAACTTGTGTGTGAATTTTCAAACCAAGATGATGAGAAACATATTACTACTCTCTAGTCTCATCAGACTAGCCATAATAAATTAAGATAATATAGAAAACTATCTTCCACTACTATCTTCTGATAGCATCATTTTTTTCTGATAGGAAATAATACCTGTTTATTACCAAGTGGACTATTACCTGACAATCTTTGCTCATTTAGTTCAGATGAAGTTTTCCTATGTCCTGAACAAGGCCAAACAGCACCTATTTTCAAATTAAGTGATCTTCTTTCAGTAGTGAAGTAGCTGAAATCCATGCAAATCTGTACATAAAGAACTGAGAATATAACATAAAAGTGGAAGAGAGGATTTAATAACAGTCAGCATCACAGTTACCAAATAATGAGTTCCTTTAAAATCTAATTGTGTTCCATGAATAATAGGGAATCAAAAATGGGTTTGTGTAACTTCCTTGCTTTTGTACTTTAATGGTTTTCCTTATAAATAAATATAAGGACTCCCCATCTGATGAAATGTAATTAACTACAAGGAAAATATGGGTTTTTTCAAATTCCAGAGAGTTGCCACTTAAGAGAAAATGAAGAAGACTTCTGGCTAGCTTCATTCTTACAATGAATTTCATTAAAATCAAAGCAAGATAGAGCTGCGCTGCACTGTGCTAGAGACCTCATCTCCAAGGCAGGCTCTGGCCTAGCCAGCAACAAATACAGTTAAGAGGTTTTTGCTGGAATAAAGAGAAAATGTCACTGGCCAGGCAGGCTTCTTAAAGCAACGTAAGAGGGGACAGTGGCAGGACAGGCAGCACTGTGGTGCTTTCAGTCTGCTCCGCTGTGTGACTTCTCTAAAGCACTTACAAAACAGCGACTTGAATGCACAGCACATATTCCCATAGCGATGATTGGTGTGTACTCCAGAAAAGAGACAAAAAGGTATTTATGAAGTCATTTTTTTATTGCGCTTCCTTTTATCTGAACAGTGTCTACAGTGGGTCAGACACTATCTAAATTAGGCCTGCAAACATATAATATTTCTTTCACTTGGGGAGAATTTGTGTGGTATGATAAGAAGGTGAGAGTTGGAGCACCCAGTTACTGTAGGCTCCTTTGGAAGCCAAGATTGTCAAACCTGAATTCCTGAGATAGCATTACTATCTATATAGTTAAAAGAAGAGTAATTTGTCACATTTCTGAAAGTCTTGCCTTTTGAGACTGCATAGCTGCAAAATGGAAAAATAAATCTATTTCCCAGATGACAAGGCATTCTCCAAATTCCTTACTGAATGCATTTCCAGCAATGAAAGTGTATTTTACAGCTGAAGTATAAACATTGTTTCAAATAGAGGAGACAAAGTTGGAAGGTTTGGTCCCTGAAAGTACAGTCTATAGTGTAAGGAACCAAGGAAATGCCAAAACCCAGTCGACCTCAGCATCTTAAGGAAACAGTCCACCTGGAAAAAAATTACTCTTCAGGATCTAGTGTGAGAGGTGAGGAAGCTGAAATACAGACTCACAGCATGAGTTAAATGTAGCCGTGGACAGAGGCATAGTTCCAGTTCAACATCAGAGAATTTTCCTTCTATAAGCTTTTGCGTGTTTTTCTCACCTGAAAATGTTCCAACTAGGGGGACAGGTAACATAAGTAAAAGAGATGCCTTTTATAATGGCTGCCTTCACATTATGCTGCTTTGCTGGTGATTTTGTAAAAGGCTGAGGATATTCTGCTATAATGTCCTTGTCAGAAAAGCTATGGGAAATCCAATCATGGACAGAACAGGGGTTTGTGGAAAAAAGAGCTCTTTGCTAGCTCTTTGCTATTCTTGAAAGAACATGCCCATTACTGTCACTGAAAATAGTTTACCCTTCTTTTCATCTTCCTCTGTGGGCTCCCATCTCTTTGTAAAGCTAAATATAAGCTGCCTAGCTTTGCTCTTGCACTCCTCTCAAAGCCTGCTCATGCCTTACTATTTACCTCATGAAGTACCTTGGGAGCTGTGGCAGCTTCTCAGTACCCTTCAAAATTTCATTGTAGGAGGATTTCTAAGGATTGTTAAGACTGAGACTAGTCAGATGAGGACATTCATCCCATCTGCAATCATTAACATCTACATAACTACCACACTGTTCTCAGATCTCCCTTTTGCTGCAGTTCTTCCCAAGTCAAGCTGCTGGGATAACACAGCAATACTTGCCACACTAATGAAGTTGTCCCCTTCTTTTATGTCATCTTCTGACTTGTCTGTCTATCCCTTGTGCTTAACACTCAAACTGGATGTCCTCTGGAGCATGATGCTTTATTTTGTCTGCCCATAGACAGCTACGCAGCCACAACATAGGCAAGGTTCTTAACCACAACATCCAGCAACTTCTTAATAGCAGGTCTGAATTTCAGTTGTGGTTGGTGGTTGATCTGATTCTCTTCGATCTTGAGATCAAATGGGATGTGGAAATGTGTGAAAGGGGTCTTGAAAAAGCATATGTGTGTGTGCACACACACACATACACACAAACAAATATATCTATATATTGATGACATGCTAAAGGCAGATAGCTAATAACCCTAAATATGCAGTGGATGTTTCCTGTCTTACTTTTCCATAACCCAGCACATATACCCCTGTGAGACTCTGGGTAAATATTTCTGATCCAACTCTCCCCTTCTGTGACGGTGTTCACAGGGGTCTTATGTTGAGGGAAGAGACTAGGATCTGACTCCATGTTTCAGAAGGCTTGATTTATTTTATTATATATATTACATTAAAACTATACTAAAAGAATAGAAGAAAAGGTTTCATCACAAGGCTAGCTAAGAATAGAAAGGAATGATAACAAAGGTTTGTGGCTCAGGCTCTGTGTCCAGGCCAGCTGGGCTGCGATTGGCCATTAATTACAAACAACCACATGAGACCAATCACAGATCCTCCTGTTGCATTCCACAGCAGCAGATAATCATTGTTTACATTTTGTTCCTGAGGCCTCTCAGCTTCTCAGGAGGAAAAATCCTAAGGAAAGGATTTTTCATGAAAAGATGTCTGCAACACCCTTCCCTTATCCTTTTCTTGAGCTTGGCTAGTGCTCTGAACCACTATGCCCAGGTGCTGCCAGAGCACAAGTCTGCCTGCAGCTGGAGAGGGGTGAGCAGGCACAGCTGGCCAGGGGCAGCACACCCTGCTTTCTCCTCCCTTGCCCAACAGCAGAGATGCATCCTGCTGTTTGCAAGGAGAGACATGGCAGCAGGTAGGGAATTGTCCATTCCTGTGCCCCACAAACAGGGTAGGGAGGATATTCTGCAGGCTATGGGCTTCCGTTGGTTTTGCAGTTCTGTTTGTGATCAGTGTGGAGACAGCCACAAGCAGGGATTGATGGTGAGGCAAAAGGACCATTTTGCTCTGGGTGCACTAGCTCTGAGAACCAAAGTAATAGCCACAAGGGGAGACACCATCCCTTAAGTCAGCTGCAACTTCTAAAGTAACTGGAGCATGGTCAGCAAGTCAGAGAGGGCTGTAGGAAATTTTTACAAATCTCCAGGACCTATGCAAAGTTCATATGACCAGGAATAAGGAGGCCAAATCTATGAGTTGCAAGTGTTTTGTAACATGAATGAGAGAGAGAAGACCTCAGTGGTGGCCAAGCCTCCCCGCTGTTGGAAGTCAGGCAAGGCAGGCTTGACCCAGGCTTTCAGCCCCAGCCACACTGGATTTCTTATTGTTGTTGTAAGTGTCCTTTCTACTCTGGAGACAAGAGGGCAAGGAAGAATCAGATGTATATGACACACTTGGATGATTTAAAAACCCTTGAGAAGAACTGAAGAACAAAAATTAAATTTTTCTAATTTGGACAAAACATTCAGCAATCTAAGATTGTCTCTTAGCAGTCTGTGGAAGTCAATCAAGATCTTCACAGTTCTCATAAAAGTTGAAGCCACTTAATGTGGGCTCAGAATTGTTTTGGTTTGTGGGTTGACTTGCAGTTATTTGCCTTTTTTCTGTTTCTGGTTTTCTATGTGTATGGTGTGCTCAGCCTACTCTGCTGAGCCAGACATAGTCTTACATCTGTGGCAAAGATCTTTTCACTAGAAAATGTTCTAGTTAACCTTTCTCATGGTATGAGGCTCCATTGTGTTCTGAAAAGCTACTTCAAATTATTGTGGCTATTTTCCAATTTCTGGCTTTTCTCCAGAAGCATGATTGAGTTTTGATTTTTAAGACTTCTGAATTCCTCTCAAAGGCATGCTCTGATATAAAAAAAAAAAGTATAAAAACTGTAATAATTGCCAGTAAGGGAAGTGCTTGAATTAGCACAGAAAGTCAAACTGGTGTTTTTAACATATAAGTCATTCTGCAGTCAAGAGCAGACTTCCTGCTTTGTCTTTGTTAATTTTGATAGAGGTTATACCTGAGGGTGTAATTAATAGAGGTCCACAAGTGCAATCAGAATTCCTGCTGTAGTTAGAGAACACTTGGGTTTTCATTAGCTGTAATACAAATGCAGAACAAAAAAGAGAGAGATTCTGTTATAGAAAATATTGATGACTATGCAAAGTCTGCATTTAAAAGATCAAAGATACAAATTTATGAATAATTTGGGGGATTTATTTTCGTGCAACTATTCCTTGAATTAGAGATAAATTATAAGCAGTCTGCATTTTTCCTGATTTGCCTTACTAAACAAGCAACAGTTATTTTCTGGACTCATAGATATTGCTTATTTAATAATGCATAGTTAAACAGACATTTCTTAACACTGTCAAGACAGTGCTGAAGTAATAGAAAGTTTATTAGTAATATATTGGTGTTGTAAATTCAGAGTATGTTTTCATTACCAGAGTAAATTCCTTCGGGTGTACAGCAGCATATGCTGAGTTCAGCATTAGAAAAATTTGTAGGAAAAATATTTTGGGGCCTTTACCATCCTTCACAAAGCTGGTTATGATTCTACATTACGTTTGCCTAGTATCTTGGCTTACAGAGCAACAGAGCTGGTGGAGTGGTTAGACCAATACCAGAGGCCCATGGTTTGGCCTTCTGCATGTTGCTAGGTAGTTGTTAGGGATGTAACACTGCCTAGATACAGTGCAGATGCCATTTCAAGTGGAATCTGTGCATTCATGAAAGAGGAAGTTAAGCAATAAAAGATCTGAAGGACAGAAAGTTGGTATGTGAGCTCAAAATTTGGAGATGCAAAGCAAGCAGAACGCATTGGACTTCTGTGTGGTAATATTAGGGCGTATCACTGTGCCCTAAACATGGCAAGAATGACTACAGGCTAGCTGGAAACTTACCCAGTAGCCTATGCCACTAGTAGAAGCAAAATGGCAAAGCTAACAAAAAAAGCTTACAGACTTAGGACACGTGAAATAATTTAGTTGAATGGTAGGTCTCATTTAAGAAACAAAGCAGTGAAGCTATGGATAACAAAAACCTGGACTTCAGCTGGTGTAACAAATCGTTTCTTATTTCCAAGTCTTAAAGCAACATCTTTAAACACCAACAATGTTATATTGGATTAGAATTTTCTAGGATGTAACAAAAACCCTGTTCATAAAGAAAAACATAACATAATCAAGCAGTTCCAACTTAAAAGTTTAAAACAAAGGGAAAACCTGTAAAGTGCTACTTGACATAAGCAGTAAAAAGTCGAAGAACTTGTGAGTTTAGGAAGAGAGAAATAGGAGCACTTTATTGCTGTAGTCCAGCATGCAATGACCTGTGTGTTGTTGCAGAGAATGTTTTTTGTGATGGAAGTAACTTCCCAAAGTGTATCATTAGACAAGTGAGGTTTTGGAGCTAGCCTGTAGAGCTGACACTGCTGGAGTGGTTAGACCATTATCAGAATATTTACTCCATGACTCACTAGATTCGTCATTGAGCACTATGTAGGAGAGGTCCATGGGCCAAGAAAATGCCAACACCTGGAAGATGTCCTCCTGTTCCACCTCCACCCAAGAGGGAGGAAGGTGACTGCTTTGGGGGCCTCTGCTTACGGAGGACCTGCAGGGACAGCTGGGACCAAGCTGTCATGGCCAGAGCCACCACATTCATCTCCTCTTGCCTGCTGAGAGCTCTGCTCCTTCCTGTGCACAGGAAAGGTGAGGCACAGGTAACTGCTTTTACCTGATTTGAAGTGTTCTTTGCAGCATTAGCTGCTGTTTCACAGAGGCAGTAAACACACAATCTGTTCTTCCAGTAATGGAGTAGTAATGACATTGTGCACTTCATCCATCCTATCCATGACACTGCATTTGAAACATCTTATACAGGAGCAGCACCTCACCACAGATAAAACTCTGCTACTGCATAGAACTACATCAAGTGTAGGACACTGCTCAATGTTATCATTTGCAATGCACTTCCCATAAAATTTATAATTTCTGGACTTTTTTCCTTGGGTGGTTTTTTCAGGTTGGTTGGTTGGTTGGTTTTTTTGTTGGTGTTTTTTGGTTTTTTGGGTTTTTTACATTTTGGATTTACATGGCCTCAGCTCAATCTGAGAGGCATGCAGAACAGTTAAGTGAGGTGAATATTTACAACCTTATCTTTTAACTCTAGTTTTGAAGGCAAAGGTTGTTCAAGTGATTTATCCAGGGTCACAGAGACAGTCTATGAAACTGATGCTAAATCTCCCGAAACATTGGGCTGATTCCTAGGTTGCCTCTGAATCTTCTTTTTTTCACTTGCTTCATGTTCCACCTTCTTGCAAAGAAATGTTTCATGAAGTTATCACATAAACAAAACAGTCTAGTTGGGGCAGGATCTGTCACTGCTCTAACATCTTAACTTGCAGATTATTCATCTCAACTCAACTTTCAAAGCCAAAACAAATGACAGACATTAAACCTACACTGACCTTTTGGACCTTTGTGTTTAACAGAGCAGCTAGCATGCAGACAGACTGTTGTGGCTCTCGTATGTATTATTGTTTCTGTTGCCTTGAAAAGATATGTGCATGTTCTTTCACAAATATTTGGAAAGGTCATTTAGACAATGCAGACCTCTGCATCTTCTGTTCATAAGCTGTCCTTAACTTCCTCAGACCACTTTCCTCTACAAATAATTGCATATTTAATAATATGGGAAGGTAATTTAAATATATCTCTAGGTATTTTTATATGCATGTCTGATAGATATACCAAAATCTAGTATTGTCTCTCCATCCTCATGTGTAAAATGACATCAACAATCTTCATGTACATTTTTGAAGGAATCCCATTCCCTTGGAATGAAAAATTCAAGCAAATACAAAGTGGCATTAGGGTTAAACCCATCTATGGAGAAGGCTAAAGTGCAACATGCTTTAATTGCAGCAGGAAGTTTCAGACAACTCCCAAGTGGAAGCTGCATGCCTATCTCCTCTGGTCTCTTTTGAAGAGCCCAGCCTAAAAGGTTCTATCTGAACCAGTCTGCTGTAATGCAAAACCCTTCCAAGAATATTTCTTCTTTTCCCAGCTAGGCATTTATTTTCTTCTTTCCCTGTGCAAGTTTACTGATCGCTTCTCCCTTCACATGTGTTTGATTTGGAAATCAGACAACTTAATTCCTTGGCTTTTCCCATTGAGATTACTGGACAGATATTACTGAGACAAGAAACCTTAATTCTTCACAGCTGGTCCTCCCAGTGCTCCTGCTGTGGAGTCCCAGATAAAAAGTAGCAAATGAAGTTACATCTCATTTATAAATTGTACAGCCTTTCCACAATGCTGAATACTTCTTAAGAATGAATGCATCCTGCAATATTCAGAGAATAAGAAACAAAATATTTCCCAAAGTGAAGTTCCTCAAAATCAATAGTAATGAAAAAATAGTGAGTAATGAGACCTGGAGACAAAATTACTTCATACAAATAAATTCTGTTCAGGTGACTGCTCTTCTGTTTGACTTTGACCACAACTTTTCTGTGTCTTGATTTCCTTTTCTCTCTCATGTTTAGCTGCTGAGCCCTGCAGTGGAGGGATGCACAGTATTTAAGCACAATGGGGTCAGGATCACTCTCTGACATTCTCACAGTTTTTGCAATAATAGTGTTATCTGCTTTTCTAGTGGCAGACTTGTGTAAACTGTGGCTTTATTAAACTTGAAGCTTTAGGGTTTTGCTGCCTGTTGCCATTGATAATCCTCAGAAGGACCTGCTGGCTTTTTTCTGTGTAGCTGACACTGTTTCATTTTTATTGCATGTGGAATTCATAATTGGATTTATCCCACTGTCAGCCTGTATCTGTAAAGAAAATGGAGTCTGGACTCTAGCAGAAGATACATGTGCACATTATTGCTTCACTCCTCTAGAGGGAACTCTTACTTTAAATCTCTTCATGCATTTATCTTTAAATGCAGTGGGCTGACCAAGATGAGGGAAGACCTACAACCTCTTTTGCCAGAATGAAACTTGGCAGAAACCAGCAGTGGTTGTCTTCAGGTACAATGATATTCAGTTTTGCCAGAGCTGCTTTCTTAGCATGGCCTGGCACTTCCATCTCCAAGAAACATGCAGGACAGTCTTAAGGATGGCCCAGAGAGCTGGGTTTGGATCTTTTCCAGTCCTGACACTGCATGTGCTACATCAGTTCTTCAGGCTGACAGGAGAAACTTGAATTCTGGCTTCAGACAACAGAAAACTTTGTCCTGAGGGTTTAATGTAAGAGATTGCCTGGGGGGAGTGGGGAGAGGACTGAGGAGAAGTGCAGAGTACAGCAACTCTTCTGCAAACACTTCTAACCCACACTATCCATTTGTGAAGCTGCCCTGTTAGCTGCAAAGGCTGAGACCCATTTTCAGACCTGAGTAGGTTTCAAGATCCATGGCTGGCAAATAAAAAGAAGAGGATTTCTCTGTGGGAGGAATGACTTCTGCATTCAGAGGAGTGTGGAGAGTAGTCTTGTGGATATCATGAGGTCTCTGTTTTGGGCTGAGCTGCTCACATTGTATGAGTGCAGTCCTGTCATAGGATCTCAGAAGAGTGACTGGATAACAGGGCAGGCTTCCTCCCACTACCTGCTCCAATTCTGCGCCTTCCCCAAAGACCAGTGTCAATCTGCCAGCTTCTCTGATTACCCTTATATGGAAAAGTAATAAATCACCACTTCTGTTCACATTGCCTTGGTGCAGTGCCAGCCTTCCTACACTCCCCAGATGTCTTTATAGGGAATAAGCCGTGACAGAGTGCAGATGCCAACCTATCAGTGCAACATTGACTAGCTTACTTCTAGGAAAAGGGACAGCCATGGATATAGAAGAACTACATTCTGACTCAGCATCCTCAACAGCTGGATATTATAAGATGGAGAAAAGTGAATAGCTAAGTCTGTTGGCACTTCATACATTGTCTGCATTTTGCAGAATTCTCCAGCCCACTAACTTAGCCCTCTGGTGTGAACTGTTTCCAAAATTCTCTAGGAAATAAAGTACAAGCCTGCTCATAACTTCAGTTATGGGCAGTTTGCAGCATCCCCCCGCCCCACTGGATAGATCAGTTGTGCTGGACCCAGAAAGGAGAATAACAGTAAAACCACAGCATTTTGTTCTTTTCAAATATTTAGGTAAGAAAAGTTTTGCTATAGGTAGGAATTTTTAATTTACCAGCATTGGTTCATTAGGGAATGGCATCAAAACAAGTTTGCCAGGCAAGAAAAATCTGACAGATCAGAGAAAAATTGCCCATGTTCCCTGTTGTTAGCTAGCCATGAGGACTGTGATTCATGCCAATACTGCCAAGGGGTCTAGATATGTGATAAATTCAATTGTAACAACAAAAGTAATCTGGAACAGGAACTAATCTGATTCCATGAACGCTTCAGCTGAATAAAGTGAATGATCAAGGAGTGGGTAGGGTAAGGGTTATTCTAAGCCTTATATATAAACCATATAAACCATGCCTAACATCTCAAATTTTCTTCCTTCTGATTCCCAACTTCTGTCATTTGTTTCTTCTGTATGGGTCCCCTGAAGATCTTGTGCACGTACCAGAGGGTGCTCAGTTCTCTCTTAGTGCTGAAACCAGCATTCTTCTACTCTGCTTTATTGCTCTGAGATAATTCATGACAGATAAATAAATGCCAGAGAAGTATGCTCTTCTCAGGGAGCAAAAATGGATTAACAGAACAAAGGTGTACCAGAAATTTGACAGTCCAGGGGAAAAGTTGCTTTGTCTACTTCCCTTCTTCTGCTTTAAACTGGTTCTGTTCATACTGCCTTTACAAACAAGGATAAGACATGAACCCCAAACCAGTCCCTAGCTGGTGTAGATTCAGTATTTTCTGCTTGGAATAGTTTCATTCATAACATATATTGAGACCTTATCCTCAGGGCTTCTCAAGCAATTGTTTCATTATTTCTACTGTATTTGTTCTGGGACAGCCATTCCTTTTTATGTGCCAAGAAGGCCCTTTTTGCAGATCATCATGACAATGCCATACTGTCAGGTAAGTACACTTGTGGGGGAGCAAGAGGCGTTTGAGCATGCAAGTCTGCTGAGGCAAAGCTGAAGGACTCTCAGGTATGTGCAGTACAATGCAGTGCAGTATACACAATTTAGAACAAACTGTGCTCTCAATAGCTTATTTTGAGAGAGAAGTGCAGAAGCTCTGTCAAATGTATGACATGTTCAGTGAGGGCTTGAGCCCAGAAGTGAAATGGGAGAGAGCAGAGCAGTCGAGTAAATGCAAGCTGCTAAACCGGCACTAGCGTACATTTGCTTCTCTATGTCAGAGGGCAGCTGGCTTGTCTTTTTGCAATTGCAATTTCTCTGGAAAGCCTTGCACAAGCAGGTGACACAGTGAAGTACATGTTTTGCAGCAGCATACACAGCAGTCATACATGCCACTTCTGGTTTGGTGCAATTAACTAGTCCTGGCTGTGCTTGCATGGATGTGCTTTCCTGAAGTTTACAGCCTACCTCTAGTCATGGTCCTTTAATGAGGACTTCTGATAGTAAACATGAATGGCTGCTGTCCTTGCCTAATCGGGAGAGAAACAGAGGGGGGAAAGTCCTGTCATTTTTCTGTTTGGACAACCCCAGAATGCAATTGCAGATTGGAAGAAATTCATGTTCTTCAGGACTTTTGTTCTTCTGACACAACATCTTATCCATCATCAGAGCACCTTCCTTCTCTAGCACAGGGGACAAAGAAACCAGAAAAACAGAATAATCTGCAAAACCTAAGGAAATAGAAATATGCTGGATTACAAATCCCAGGTTATCTTGTGGCCTGCTTCTAGGCTGCTGTACAGGATATTATCCCTACACCTGTGCGGGGCCCAGCAGCTCTGCCTGCTGGAATTAGAGGGGAAGAGGGCATCTCTCCCATGATAGCACCTGTTACTTGGCACTAAGGAGAAGTCTAAATGTACAGCCTTTGGGACGTAATGAATCCCAAAGGATTCTTCCATAAAAACAGTGCCATTACCTCAGGAGCAATATTCCTTCAGCATGGAACAAATGAGGAAATTTTTCATGGGCTGAGAAACCATTAAGCCAAAACCCACCAAGTGTGAAGACTAAACTGCCAATTAGCCTCTGTCAGTCTCATCACTGTCTTAAAATCTGAGATCCTTGAAATCCTTGTTTACCCAGAAAGATCCTTGGGCTGTGTCTACACTGTAAGACAGAGTGCTCTCACAGGGAATCTCGGTACACTGAATTGCACTGTAGGACCAAGAGAGAGAAAACCAGTTAAGATTCATTAAAAAGCCTTAGCTTAAAATCTAACTCGCTCAACATGTTAACAAATGAACATTCAAGGACTGTGTACCTTGGCCTTCAGTATAAACAGTTTAGCAATAGATGGTATCATTTAACATACTTTGTACCTGCATACAGTTGATGTATACCCTTAGATACAAAAAAAATTACTTCACAGTTTATCCAGAACTCTTCAATTTTTCAAACTGAAATCTCCACTGTCATTACTGAAATTTTTCAATTTCTATTTGAGCAAAAAGTATTTAACTTGTTAGAACAGAAAAATCAAAGTTGTTGTGTATCTACCCTCTAGCAAATCTCAGGTTTTCAACAAAGAAAAGAAAATAGTATCAAAGGGCTCACCTACCGCCCTCTTCTAAGCCCAATGAGCAGAGAAAATTTACACACTTACAACTGATTTTAACCAACTCCTTAGGGTAAACCTAAGGACCAAGACATTAAATAAACCTTGTTTATGTGTACTGGAATTGCTCTAATTTGAAAGGTGAATAATATGTAAATAGGACTATTGGCTAGAATATGTGAGAATGTCTAGACCAGGCTAGAATTTTACCAGCTGGTAATCCTTCTCTGACAGTGATTAGATTAAGCACCTGCAGAAGAAAGCAAATGTAGCAAGGATTCTAGAAGATGATTTCCAGCCCCCAGTCATATGATGCTCAGTTATTTCCAGTACTACAGGCAGTGTTGCTGTGCATGACAGGCCTAGACAGGCTTTTCTTCAGAAGTGATATCTGATCATTTCTGAGCCACATAATCTTGTGTCAAGGTTTCCCACCTTTAAACTACATTTTTTGTGAAATACATCCCTTATTTTGTCTTCAGATTTTGGTTATATCACAGATACATTGCTGTCACCATCTGGACTGTAGCTGTGAGGAGGGAAAGTTTCCACAGCTATCCTCAGCACACCAGGCTACATTCCAGACTGCTCCTTGGTGAACCTGCTACGTTTGTTGGCCACATGGCATGGATATTGTGTATTATAGAGAGTAGGATCAGAAAAATATGTCCATTTTTCCTGAGAGTGTGCTGAAACGTTTTCCAGGCAGGAGCTGCTCACATAGCAGCAGCATGGCTGGGAATGACATTGTGAAAAAGCACATATAAGGAACTTGCAGATCCTTTTCTTTACCCCCTAGGACTGCAGTCCTGTGACAGTCTTGAGATCCAAGGCCTCACTGCAGAGCTGTTGACCTGAAACAGTGGAGCAAGGACCAGGAAGAAATAGGAAGACCCGCTGTCTAACAGTGAGATAACCAAAGAACCTGCTCAAGTGTTAAGCCTAAATTTCATTCAGAAATTACCTCAGGCACTGTAGATGTGCTATTCTGCTCTCCTCAACACTGCAGGGTTCAGACTTTCAGACCCTGGTTGATGGCTTTAGGAAATTATGGAGTCAGACGGAGTGAGAAAAATAGGAAAGACAGGTCTGTCAAACAAGAGTGTTCCCTGCTCTGTCCCCTTCTCTTCTCTTTGCTAGGACTTGCTCTTGAAAATAAGAGCATTGTAGCTTCATACAGTGATCCCTGCTTTTGACACACTTGGATCTGAGGTGACTGCAAAATTCTTTTCTCCTCTTAATTACATTTGAAGAGTGAGACAAGAAAGAGGCTAATGAATTAATGTTTATGAGCACTGAGAAAGCTGCTTAGAATTTCTGAACCATCCATGGTCTGTGTAGGTGAGTTATTTAATCTACCCCACTATCTCTGTTCTGCATTTCTTAAATGTACTCTATTGAGAATAAAACTTATTAATGATTGTTGGACATGAAAGATTCAGGAGGGTGTGAGCCCACAAGAACCTAGATAACAAAGTGAAGGGAAAAAAGTGGAAATAATATACCAGTCCAAACCCATCTTAACTGGCAGTATCTTAGAAAAAAAGATAGTTTTTAAGCTCTGTCAAAAGTTTTTCTCTCAGCCTGCCTGTGTCCATGGCCAAGAAAATCCTTTCAGAAATGTTACTCCTGAAGTCAAGTGCTCAAAACAGCCTACCATCTTCCTTCAGCATCAAACCTTGTGTTACCTCCTGCACAAGGAGCTGTCACATGCAAATAGCCATCCTGGCCCTGCAGCAGGAGTTTGTCCAAAAGTTACCTTTCTCCATCGTTTAATTCCCTTCTCATGTTAGTCTCACGGTGGGCTGCTTTACAGTGGCCGTCAGGCAGCAGCTGTAACACGGGAAAAGCTAAGCAGGAAAAGAAGTTTAGACAAGTCATTATGCAAATATATATAAATATGTATATGTACATTCTTATGGATTACATGTATATGTTGATGTTTTATATGGGGTAGTACTTCAGGCTGCTGATCTCAGAGACTTGAAGCCTTGTTTTCCCCTGGAAGCAAAGAAAGGTTTAATTTCCATGTGGGAAGAGATTGTCATAGGTGCTTTGACAGGTATTTGTACATTTTACTCTTTACTCCTCTCTGTTTTTCCCCATGTGCCTCATCCTGGGAAAGCTTCTGCAGAAAAGAAACAGATAGCCTGAAGATGAAAGTGGGTTGGATTGGGATCACAAAGGAGAGAGAGGTCAGGAAGGCACTGGAAAGAGCTAAGCATTTATTTGTATGCTAGGCACAGGGGACAAGATATATTTGGGAAGGTGGGTAACATGACAGGGATACAGTGAGTAACTCCTCTCCACCCACACATGCCATTTGCATACCATTTTTGCCTAGCCTATATTGCTTTCAAGTTGCTGTCTCTTCCAAAGCCATAGGTTGCCCAGTCTGCCTGCTGATGCTTGCTGCTCCATGCCTATCCACACCAGAAGGGGAAGGGAATATCTGCAGAGGCTGTGGTTTCCCCAGGGTTGGCAGGTACCACTGCCACTGTTAAAAAGAGCAACTGGCACTTTAGCTACTTTTACACCTCTCAGACAGCTCTAGATCTGTTCTTTGAGAATTTCCCCTCCTTCTAGCTCTCACCAGCTTATCTTCTCACCATGGGGCCTCTGAAAGAGACAAACAAGTCTCCCAGAAACTGATAATGTGTAAGGGCCATTTTCAACATATGGTCAGAGGGAGA
Source organism: Ammospiza caudacuta (assembly GCF_027887145.1). Lineage (NCBI taxonomy): Eukaryota > Metazoa > Chordata > Aves > Passeriformes > Passerellidae > Ammospiza > Ammospiza caudacuta. The sequence continues at coordinate 24,749,482 of NC_080632.1, forward strand.
CATGAAGCCTACCCACAGCTTTGTAGAATTACCCCAGGCTCAGAGCCTCTATTCTTCCTGTGGGAAATGTACAAAGGAGGTCTTCTAGGGAGCTGTAATCAAGGATTGATCTCTCCAGGAGAAGTAAAGACTTCAAAACCTGTCCACCTGATTCTGCCACTTACCAAGAGAGCAGAAATTACTCAAAATATCTGAAGCAACCCACTAGCAGCTCTGTACAGCTTGAAGAGCTGTACAGAGTTGTCAGGAGATGGATGTACCTGTGTGTGTACATTACCATACGTGCACTGTATAGTAATTGAGCAGAGATGTGATGAGAAGTCCAGCAAAGAAGACTGACAATCCATTCTTCTCATGTCAGCAGGACCTTACACATCCATAGGGATGTTACAATGCCAGGCTACTGGCCCACCTGCAAGGCTGTCTATGCATATCCCTGGGAGCATTCTTGGTGATGCTGTAAAAGGACATTTTCACCCCCAGTTTTATTCTGAGGCATTTTTCAGTCAAAGATAAATGCCCTCTAATCCTAGAAACACTGCCTGTCAATTGAAATTCATGTTAATGAAAACAAGAAAAGGATCAGGTTCCTAGTTTACTGTTATGTTGTTCATGCTTTTAAAGAAAATGAGGTTTTCCTCATGCTTCCTGAGAGGGAAGAGGAAGATCTGGGGCTAGCAGCAGTCCAATACAATATGTCTGGTAAGGGATTGGTAAGAAGTTGAGGAACTCTGATGTAGCTGTTCTGTGACTGAGTAAGAAGGACGCTGCCTCTGCTTCGCAAGGTTGGGAGGGTGAGTATGCATGGTATCCCTGTACTGCACAGCAGTGACTCGCTTATCTTCAGCATTCAGTCTTCAGGGTACTGACTTACTAGGAAAGCTTTCTTAGCCACCCCCCCGCCCCTCTTCCTCTCTCTTTCCCTCACTGTTTTTCAACAAATGTGAAAGGTGCTGATAAATACTGCAAGTGAATGATACAGTATTTACTTGTTTACGCTCCCCTTCATTCGTGAATTTGTCTCAGCATTGTTGAAGAGCAAGGATCATTCTTTTTCACACAACCATGCCTGAAGCCCTAATATTGATCAGGGTCATCTTCTCCTCTCCGTTAACTCTTGTTGCTTCAGCTGCTCAGAGTTTTACACTGGACTTTCATTTATTTATGGAAGATTTATTCTGAGATTTGTACTCTGTGGTTAATTCAGCAGAGGTAGGAGGGACACAGCCATGTCTCTAGTCAGCGTCCATATACTAAAGATCTATATGCCTGGCTACTCTGCTTTCCTATGCTTCACACCTCTCTACCTGGTGACAGTAATATTGGCAGGTTTTCTTCTACAGGAGGAGATGGCATGGAATTGAAGTTACAAAATCAATGAAAATGCTTAGGTAAAGACAACAGAAATATTGTTAACAGGAATTTCCTTGTGATGTGTTTCACTGTGTCAATCCTTAACAGAAATATGTGGTTATCCTTGGTCCTGGATCCAAGCTATTCCCTTCTAAGTTGTGCATCCACTAAATGTTTTCTGAGATAGCTGCTGTCAGTTTGCAGTTTGCAGCCACCTTTCCTTGAGGCAGAGAGCTGTACAATGTTTTCCCCAAAGCAGCCCCTGAAATCCCTGTGTTGAGTGTTATATCCGTGATTTAGGTGCTCCCACATGTCAAGATCACTTGCTTTTGACTGGCTGAAGATGTGAAGGTTGGGTACAGCCTTGGCTTCAGTGACATGGTGGAATTTAGGATCCTGCATGGTAGAAGCAAAGCAGCAATCAGGACTAAATTTCTGGAGAGCTTAACTTTGGCCTCTTCAAGAACCTGTTTGGAGGGATCACATCAGCTACAGATCTAGAGGAGAATGGGGCCAAGAGAACTGGGCGATGTTCAAGCAACACTTCCTCCAAGCTCATGGTGAATCCCCATGAGCAAGAAATCAAGCAAAGGAGGCAGGAGACCTGCATGGATGAGGAAGGAGCTCCCAGCAAATTTCAAATGGAAGAAAGAAATTTATAGGATGTGGAGAAAGGGACAGGCCATGTGGAAGGACTGTAGGTACATCTTCAGAGTACACAAGGATGTGACAAGGAAGGCCAAGGCCTGCTTGGAATTGAGTCAGGCAAGGAATATCAAGGACAACAGGAAGGGTTTCTTAAGTATATCAACTGCAAAAGGAATGATAGAGAAAATGTGGGTGCTGCTGCTGGATCATATGGGTGTCCAGGTGTTGGAAGACACAGAGAAGGCCGAATTATTGAATGCCTTCTTTGCTTCAGTGTTTACTGCTGAGAACAACCCTCAGGAATCCCAGACCTCAGAGGTAAGAGGAAATGGTTGGAGAATGGAAGACTTGTTTGTAGAGGGTTGGGTTAGAGATCAGCTAGGCAGATTAAACACCCATAAATCTGCAGACCTGATGGGATGCACCCATGTCTGCTGTGGGAGCTAGCAGATATTGCTAAGTCAGTCTCCATTATCTTTGAAAAATCATGGACTGGGAAAGATGCCTAATAACTGGAGGAAAGCCAGTGTTACTCCCATCTTCAAAAGGGCAAGAAGAAGGACCTGGGAAGCTACCAGTCAGTCAGCCTCACCTCTCTCCCTGGAAAGGTGATGGAACAGATCATTCTGGAGGTCATCACCAAGCATGTAAAAGAAATTTAGTTCATCCTTATTCAGCTTGTTTATCAACAACTTGGATGAAAGGATAGAATGGACCCTAAGCCAGTTTGCAGATGATGCAGAACTGGGGGGAGTGGCTGGCACACCTGAAGGCTTTGCTGCCACTCAGAGGGACCCTCATGGGCTGGGGAGCTGGGCACAGAGAAACCTAATGGGGTTCAACAGGGGCAAGTTTAGAGTCCTGAACTGGGGAGGAACAGCCCCAGGCACCAGCACAGGCTGGGGGTGACCTGCTGGAGGGCAGCTCTGTGCAGAAGGAGCTGGGGATCCTGGTGGACAACAAGCTGTCCATGAGCCAGCAGTGCCCTTGCAGCCAGGGGGGCCAGTGGGATCCTGGGGACATCAGGAAGAGTGTGGCCAGCAGGTCAGGGGAGGTGATTGTGCCCCTCTTCTCCACTCTAGCGAGGCACATCTGGAGAGCTGTGTCCAGTTCTGGGCTCCTCAGTGCAAGAAAGACAGGGAGCTACTGGAGAGGGTCCTGTGGAGAGCTGCCAAGATGATTTGGGGCCTGGAGCATCTCTCTTATCAGGAGAGACTGAAAGAGCTGGGCCTGTTATGTCTAGAGAAGACAGAGAGGGGATCTCAGCAGTACTTGTAAATATCTCCAAGGTGGTTGCCCAGAGGATGGGGCTAGACTTCTTTCAGTGGTGCCTTGGCAGGGGGCTTGGACTAATAATCTCCAGAGGTCCTTTCCAACCCCAACTATTCTTTGATTCAGTGACATATATTAACCACAAGATTGGAGTAAGGGATCTTAACTCTCTCTGCTTTCATGTGATGGCTCCTTGCTGCTTGCTTTTATTGATTCTTTCAAAGTTAAAATGCATAGAAAGTCTCAACAGGACTTGCATCATATAAAAGAAAGTGCTCAGGAAAAGTATTGTTGGAGTTGTACTCAGCTCAAATGCATCACTCTCCAAGCTTGACCTGTAGGGAGCTCACAGCTAATCCTCTTCTCCTACAGCCAAACAGGTTTTAATGTAGTTCTGTGGATTTATTAATCAAATTCCCATTCCATATCTTCAAGCATTTCTTCCACAAACAGTTAAGTTTATTTCCACTCACCATTAATTTATGTAATGTAAGAAAGTCTAGTCTGGTGAAATGGTAGGAAACTTGAATTCAATACAATGTTTATTCTGTGGACTGTCCTTCCTGCCATCCAATACAGAGTATGCTACTTAATTGAATGAGAAAAGTGTTATTCTTCAAGGATTTAATGTTCTTTGTCCCATCTCTAGAAAAATAAAATACAGAATTCAAATACATCTATGTAAAATATATTTTTTGGGATTTTTTTCTGACTAGCAGTAGGCAAGCTTGTAAAACTGAATCCTCCCAGCAAAACTTTGTAGAGAGAATTGTGTTAGTGCTTAACAGCACTGTGTGTACATCAGCAATGAATACTATAGAAAACAGGATGTGGAATAAAGATGATTATTTTTACAGGATACAGATCCAAATCCTCAAGATGTTATCGTGGCACAGAGGAAAGTCCAAACAGGAGATTTCTACTATTTCTTTAAATGGACATACACTGCAGTTGAGAGGACAATTGCACAGCTAGGTCCATGTATGCTGATCAACTTATGGAGCAGTTTTGTTATCTTGATACAGTACCTTTTTCTCCCCATCTGTGGGGGCTATTAGACCACATGGTGCGGTTAATTGAAACCCAATAGAATAGGCAAAAAAAAAAAGTTGTAGGATCCTTAGAGAAGCAGCTGATGCAGGCTACTCTCTATCTGGGTGGAGGCAGGGCAGCCTTGCAGAGCAGCACAGATTCACCCGAATACTCTGCAGTCATGGGACAGGGAGTACAGGGGTGTTGGTAGGAGGAAGGATGCCGAGTTCTGCAAACTTTGCCAAAAGAGAAATGAAAGGAGAAATGGAAAACAGGATTCAGCAGCAAGCTAGGATAAGTTTGGAGAGAAGGTCATAGAGACTTAGTCATACCTACACAAAGATGTCCAAGCATCTGGTCTAAGCTTGGTAAGAAAATACAAGTTTTCCTCCCTGGTTATGTAAAAGATACTTGTCAGAGCTCTTTGCCAACTTAGCTACGCTTTGTCTGGAAGAAAATGCTCCCATGTAACTGCACGTATCCCTACCCCTAAGATGCCCAAGGAATCCTTGAAGGCAATAGGAGTATTGCCTTGACAGGAAAAGGGGTGCCTTCATAGGGATCCTGTCAGAAAATTACTAAAAACAGAATGATGGTCAGGGACTAGTCAGTCAGAGGAGGCACCACTGAATAACTAAAATGTGTCACAGAGGGTTGTTATAACACTGACAAGAAGACCCAAATAAACCTAATATAGAAGTTCTGCCCTATTTCCCTCCCTGATGCCTCCCATGCAAATTCAAAATTATGTTCTCAAATTCAGGGGTGAAAGAGGGACATTATACCCAATTCTGAACATGACTGAGTGCTTCAGCCTTTCATGAAAAAATATCCAGCCACAAAAATGCAACTTTTTTTAGTTTTACACAAAGTATGCAAGTAAAATTATGGTCAAAAGAATGTTCCCCAGCATTTCCCTGATTTCTCCCCAGGGTCCTTAAATTCGCTGATGTTAAAAGAAAAACAAAGAACTACTAAAAGGCACACCTAGCTCTATAAATAAAAAAAGGAGGGAAGAATGAAAGCATTTTTTGTATTTTGAACCAGCCATTGTGTAGGCATTTGCTTACTCCATCACTGCTCTATGCTCAGGACATTAAGAGAAGACTGATACTAGGAGTCTCTCTACTGCATTGAGTCTGACCTGAATTTCCTTTCTAAGGCCTGGGAAATAAAATCAGAGATATTAAGATCTACTTTTTACCCTTGTACTGGAAAACTTCACTAGCAAAGGGCAAATTTTTTTCCAAGATAAACAAAAAAATTGGCTTAATTTTGTGTCTGGGTTATAAATACATTAGAAAGGGGGAAAATTAGTCATATGAGCATATAAATAATAGCTCAATTACATTCAAGAATATGTGGGTGGGTGTCCTGGGTGGAATAATTTGCTAAAGCAGAGTTCTTCTTCCTTGCTTTTCCTCTTCCTCTTAATTTATTCCTCTTTCTGAATATGTGCTTCTTCTTTTTAACCTTTATTTATATCTTGCTTTTTGTTCTTTAATCTTGGTGATCTTTCTATAATGGGTCTATACACATTTTTCTTTAGGATTGGTATTTTCAATGGATACCAACACTGTGTAAAGCGCTTAAGTGTATGCCTAGTCTCTGGTACACACATCTATTCACCGGATGTCGAGAAAATATATGTGTATAAATAAATGTGTATTTAAAATCAAAGGAATGCTTAACAGTTCTGCTGTACAAGTCTGGGTATGGCTGTTTTCACCATATTAAAGTGCAGTACTGTACAACCTGCTGCAACATCAAAGACCCTTCTTCCTTCTTGCTTTTTCTTAGACATTCCTGCTCTTGCTTTTCGCTGCTTGTTTTGATTTTGGTCTGATTTCACTAAACTGATGCTGACACATAATAAAATTCTCCAACATTTAGATTTTTGTCAAGCCTCCTGGCTGATCCAGGCTGTCAAGCTGATCTGCCTACTGATTCAGATCCAGGAACCAACCACTCCAGCTATGCTGTTTCTTTTTGTGCAGCTTGGCAGCAGTGAGGAATCTAAGCATCAGTGTAACCATGCCTGGCTTCAGAGCAAGGCTCAGCAAGGATCTGGAAGGACCAAACCACCTGAGACATGTGCACCACACGGAGCAGTGAGCTGGAGCTGTGCGAGAGCATTCCCACTGCCCATGCTTGCCTGCAAGGGAAACACTGGAGTTTGCTCAGGATTGTGTTGGTCTCATACCTCCATAGGTGATAAATGAGGTACTGTGTGTTGTGCATGCCTTTCTCTCAAGTTGTTTTTTCTGTTAGTTGATTTGTTTTAATTTTTATTGGGTGCTAATTACATCACTGCACTCATGTGGTTTGTTGTGGTCTCCCATAAATAACAAATATTTTTACTGCCAAGAGATGCTGGCAATATCTGTGAGAAGACATCCAGAGCCAATATTTAACTGAGTACCTGAGTGGATCATGACCTGACATTTATATGCACTCAGTCTGAAAACACTGTGTAACAGTATCAAAAACAAGAAAGTTGTAGCTGTGATTTCGTTTTAAATCTTGTGCTAGGTGTTAGGAAAACATTCAAAAATTTCCAAAATGTCAACAAAAAGATTTTTCCCAGCCTCAGTGGAGTTTTGATTGTGTCTCTCACTGAAGGCAGGGTTAGCCCTTTCACCAGAAGCACAGGACTGGTAGCCCTCTCCTTACATACACAGTTATGCATGGAGAGGTTTCTAATCCAAAAGATTAGAAGTGACTCCAAAGGTAGTTTTGCACAGCAGCAATTACTCAGGCCCTGGGAGCAAGCCTCAAAAGCTCCTGAATTAAGCCTGTCAGAGGAAAAAAAACAAGGGCTGACCAAAGCCTGAAGACCTAGCAAGCAAAACTTCAGAAGTCTTTTTTTTTCAAAGTTTCTTTTGAAAAAGTGTGAATATTCTTAGCATCTTTTCAACCTGTTCTGGCATAGGAATCTGTTCCTACTGCTTCTAATTTCCATATTTTTTGTCCTTTCACTGTTTAGAACATTCCAGGTTCACAGCTAATTGTGGGTAAAAAAATCCTTTGGTAGGTGGAACAGTATGAGATATGCTCTCACTTCCTGGCTCTTTTGAGGACAGTAACCCATGGCCAGGCAGGCTGTCTTACTTCTCACTGAATGGTTCTACATGGTGGGGTGATGCACAGCAGCAAATCCTCTCCAGTGTCATTTGCAAAAAGTGGGACTGATGATATTGGGTCACTTCCCGCAGGAAGGGCCTGCAATTAAGAACATGGTGTTTATCTGACATGAATGGCTGGGAGATGATGTCATTGAAAATGCACTGCACCACCACACTAACGCCTGCTATATCCAAGGTGGTCCCCATTTGGCATCTGCATTTCTGATGTGGATGCATTGTTCTATCTGAGTTAACTTGAGCTGTTTTAGGAAAGCATTCTGAGTGTTGCTGAGCAGAGATAGCACCACACACAGATGTAAAAGCATTGTTAAGACAAGCTTTATATGGGATGTTCTGCCAAATGGTTCCCTTCCCTTCCTCTTCTCATTTCCTTGTTCTTCTTTAGCCGCTGCAGAATGGTAACCCCTTTATTCACTTATGCGTAAACTGGTGACTTTCCTGACCTGCCACAAAAGACATTTGACTAGATGACTTCTCTGGAAAGATGCAGCAGTAGGAGATGGAAATATCTTCCCTGAGGATTTTAATACAGCTCTGTTTGCACTGACAGTCAGAATATGGAGAACCTTGCACTGACAGCTGTAAATAAAAAGGAAAATACTACAGCTGGTTTCATTCTTCCCTCTAACATAAACTTTTTTTTCAATATCTGTTTTTGACCTTTAGAAACAACACATGCACAATGTCTTGCTCATCCCAAGCAGCAAGCTTTGACATTTTGTTCTTAACACACAAAAGAACAGGCACACAACTATATCTAAATGGAGAAAGCATGGAGACACTTATGGAGAGCAAAGTCACTGCTGGTTCCAAAAATTTCAGAGAGTTAAATATGAAAATGAAAATCTAGGCATTAGAAACCTGAGTCATTATTTCCTCATCTTGCAGATACACTGGCTAAAATCCTTTTTCTTCACTCTTTCCTTCCAGCCAAGAATGTCTCCTTCTGTCTTGTCTGGTTGACTGCTGGAGAGCCTATCCCTGCAGCCCATTCCAGAGACTGTTGGCAGGGTGAGCAGGGATCATCACCTTTTCTGATGTGGCTAGGCATTGCAGAGCAACATGCAAGAGTAAAGGGGCCCAGGGGTGGCTCTAAAGATGGCTCTAAATACTCACAGGAGACACCTGGATTCTTGTCCCTCCACCACAAACTATCTCTGCTTTACCTAAGAACACAATTAGTATACTGAGGCTGCTGTGATGTTAAAAGAATAGTTATACCATGGTGTTTTTAGGAGATGTGAACCCAAGCCCTGTCTTGTACAACTGTAGGAGTCCTTCTAGTTCCCTAACCCAGACACTGACACAGGGGATGAGCAGTGTCCCTAGAACACCCAGTTTCAAAGCATTCCAGTCTGCAGATCCGGTTCTTCGCTCTTCCACTGGAAGGATTCCCTTCCCTCTACAGTTCTTCTTTCATCCCTCCCTCCATTCAGGCTCTCCAACCATCCATTTTCCACAGCATAGCTTCCCTCTGCTTTCTCAAGGAATGAAGCTCTGCTCTTGCCAAAGCGCAGTCATCTTTCACCAAGGAAGACTGCTGGAAGCAGAGTTCCCCAGGTCAACTGGGAGCTGCTCTAATTACCCCTAATGTGATCCCCCAGGTGCATGTCACTACAATTCTCCTTTATTCCAGCAACCCCTCTCCATTGCCTGGGTGGAGCCTTGCTGTATATGACAGAGCAAAGTGTTCTGGTGACAACAACTCTTGAGCTCAGCTGCACTCCTAACAGATGGTTGAAAGTGATTTTTCAGTTACTTCCTTAAGCAATAGTGGTGGCAAGAGTCTGGTGCTTTCCTCCTGCACCCACAGGGTCAGAACATCTCCATTTTGGTAAAATGTGAAGCAGAAGCATAGTTCTGACACCTGCCAGAAAAAAAAAAGAAAAAAAAAAAAAAAAGAAAAGGAAACAAGCCCTTCAAAGTAAGGACAGTTCTTGAACTGTTCTTAAAAGGGCCTGAAACACGAAAACCACAAACTGCAGGTGAAAAGCTACTTCTTTTATGATGCGGGATACTTTGTTCCACACAGTGATTCCTTGGGGTCTTAATACATGACTTTTGCATTTCCCAAAATTATGTGAGGGAGAGTGGTGCAGAAATCACACATTCCTTTTTTTTCTCCAGTGTCTCATTCCATCTTTTCAGCCCAGAATTCAAGGATAGGCTCTGGCCTTCACATAAAAGGTATACAGCAGATGGTTTCATCAAAAGGAAAGTAGTGACTTCAGATTCAGTTTGAGAATTTTATTAAAACCATAGGTTTCTGTTCTATACAAAACTGAGGAGATTTCAAAAAAAAGTATTAACGACATTGGAAACAGTGCAATGTAAGTGGCTTGTTGATAAAAATATCTGAAAGCTATATACAGGATTAATACTACACAACTGTATTAATGTAGAGACTGTCAGCAACTTTAGCAATATATACAAACTACCTTTACACTCATAAATATCTTATTTACAGCTAATAAATAACATTCAAAGCTAAATCATGTTTCCTTATGAAAAGAACCTTCACTATTTTGTATCCAAATTTTAAATGTGTTTGTATTTGATCCTGTATTAAGAGCTGTCCAGATATTTTGCTTCTGAAGAATTTGACTTTCAAGAGAAAATTGCAACAAAATGTGGAATCTATAGGGAATAAATCACTGTATTTATTTTTAGAGGTCTCAAATGCAGTGGCTCAATACTCAACCCCACCCTCAGTGACTCATCACATCTCTGCTGTAGTTTAATCAAATGTGAAATCAAATGTGAGCAAATTCATAGCTATTAATATCCCAACATATTGCACTGTTTAAGACTTTTATCCCCAAATATGCTAGCAGCTACAGTTGGAAATAAGAAACAAATTGTGCACATAAACACATACATATTTTTTCTTTGCTTTTAAGATGGGATGATATTGAAGAAGTCACCATCTCCATGCTGTCTTGCACATGCAGGAAAAGACTACAACACCCAGCATCAACAGCTAACATTACACTTCTCCAAATGTCTATCTTAAAGCCCTTGTGCCTCCCCAGCATTTTGTTTACTCTTTAGAAAGTCAAAAGAGGGCTACTGCACATTTCAGCGTGCTAGAAAAACTACATATTACTTAAAAATGAGGAAGCAGACTGCCTCCAATATACCTATTTTTTTAAACTTGCAGCACGGCTAATTTGAGAGTTTTTCAGAGCACTCCTTGTGGAGCACAACCAGGCTGCTTTTAATTGGCTCAGCTCCTGCTTCCTGCTGAATTCCATCTCATGGCAGAAAACTGTGCAGCTCCTAGCACTGTGCCACAGCCAAGAAACAAACTGAGGTGGATCACTGGCAGTCACAATTCCAGTACAGGGAAGTATGAGCATCCTTGTCGGCTGTCAAGGGGATTCACTTGCACTGAAAACTGCACACAGCAGCCACGCAGCTGCATGACTGACACTTGGTGCCAAAGAGCAGAGAAACTGTGACAGCTTCGGCAAACGTGACGCAAGCAAGCAGGGAGAGGGTGGAGGGTGGGGGGAAATATCTGTTTCCTGCATTTTCTGGTAGCTCAGTTCCTCTGCAGTTCCATTTTCACAGTGTTGAAGGCTAGATAGTTTCATTTGCAATAACTGAAAGCATAGATAAAATATTAATTGTCTAGATAAGACACTGGCATTGCTGCCTTCTTCTAGAGCTGTTATTTATTCCAGGGTAAGTGGCATAGAAGTATACAGCTTAACAGATCATACCTATTGCTAAGCAGCACTGGCATCTACCCCCAATTAAATACATTCATAACCACAAACTAAAAAATTCATCCCCATATTAAGTCAGTCCCTGACATCTTCTAGTATTACACACAGCAAAGGTGATTTTTTTCACATGTGAAACCTACTTATTTGCTAAACACACACTTGAAAAACAATGAACCCTCTCCACTGAACTGCCTGAAAATTCAATTTGCCGAGATACAAAAAAATAGTTTCAAATGACTCATGAAAAGAACAAAAAAAACCCCACTAATCAAAAAAAACCAAAACCAAACAAAATAAAAACAGCAAGATAAAATAAAACCAAGTACAGGGCTTTGTTTCTTTTCAATAAATATTAAAAAATTGCTATATAGGATCTGATGTCAAGAAACCTTGTCACAAGGCATCATGATTAAGCAAAATTACCTATATCTTTTCAGCACTTCAAACTTTGGCAAGTAGTTTTGCAGGTTTCTTTTGTTTTTAACTATTTGGATAATGTATCTTCATGGTTAGTAACTTCATATGCTGAGACTTTTTTTACAAGAAGTCTCTAAAATAGCTAGGAATAGCAGGCAAAAATCCAGCAGCAGATAAATATTTCTATATATTTGGTTCTGAACATCCAGTCCACAGGGATGAACAGACTCTTCTCCTCCCCAGTGTGAAAAATCCTTGTTCTTGTCACTTAAGCAGATTCATGAGCAGAATTTTCTTTCGAGGCTCTCTTGGTACTGTGGAGAAAAAAATAAAATACAAAGGTGATGAGGAAGATACTTGTTCCCTCTTGTCTTATTTTTGAGAATTAAGGTTTTAAAACCCCCTACTTAACAGGAAGATAAATAACATGCTTAGGCTTCTCCTGGCTTCTGCTTGATTTTATGTCAGATACGCACACAGAGCTCTCAAGGCCTGTGCAGGTCATTGCCCCAGCCTAATGCCCAGCACATGTGCATTTTTATGCAGAGCTAGATCTCAGTCCAGAAGCATCCCCATGAGACCATTCACACACAGTAATTGAACTAAAATAAATATAACCACTTCTCTATCTCAAACTTTAGTGGGTAAAGTCCAAAGACTGTCTCCACATCTAATCTGGGTCAGGAAAATTACTGATAGAAATATTAAAGTGCACCAAAGGGCTATAAAACAAAGGCAGAATCTCTGACCCACAGAGATGAAACTCTCAGGAATTCACCCACCTGATGGCTGCCATCAGAAAGCAGTGTGCTAAGAAGAGCACCTTCACACACACGCCTGCTCCATTCCTGAACCAGCCCCATGTTCTGCAGCTAAGGGCAAGTGCTGAGACAGAGACACACTTTTTCTGTGTGCTAGTGCCTTGTCTGTAACCCTCCACAAGAGTCCCTCACACCTGGCCGAGTGACTGTGGTAGGCAGTGACCAGAGCTTGCTTCTCAGACATGCCAACAGCCACGCAAGGATGGCTACCAGAGGAGCAAGCCAAGAGCTTTCAAGCTGCCAAATGGGCCATAAGCAAACCTCTCGTTAGTCTGAGCTGTGATGCTTTTGAAGCCCTGAGAAGACTAGTGCAAAAGTCAATTAAAGAAAAAGTTTAATTACCACTCAAATGGTAATAAAGCAGTCTAAAACCAATAGTGATTACTCGTACCCTCCTCTCTTCCTGCTGACGGGCTGCTCCGAGCATTTCACAAATATTGCTGCCTCTTCTCCCTTACTGAGATGCGAGGTGCCATCTCGAGAACAGAACACCACTCTGTGGAATAAATATTGGAAAAGTCACAAGACTGAGCCAAACATCCCTTTTTAATCTTAGAAAGAAGACTGGTGCTTGGAAACAGTCTTTATACTTTGTCACGTGGGGCACTGCTACTTTGCAGGCCTGTGAGAAAGTTATTTTTAAAAGAGAATTCTGTAACAAAAGAAACACTGTGCAAGAACTGGTAAATGAATTATACATGGGCATCAAAGCATAGCCATAACTTTCACTGATCCTTCGCAAAAAAAAAAACTTCTTGTGGTAAAGATAGCAGAAGTTCTATCCCAAAGTCTCTTGGATCTTTATTTACACCAGTCTTTACGTGAGATTTTGTCAGGTGAATGAACTTGGAAGAAAGCCATACTCCCTCACATGTGCAAACAAAGTAGGTTGCAATTTCCAGAAAACATGAGCACTCACTTTTCTATTTATCAGTACTTTCCCCACCCCTATATTTGTTCAGCTCTGATAACTGTTCTTTGATCAAGTGACTGACCTGTTTATTCAAAGGAGGAACTTATTTACTATACTATACATAGGACACACATACTCTGTTCTGGGCCCATGTTCTGCAAACAGATCTCATGTTTAGTGAATATGAGTATTTCAAAAGATTAATGTCGAAGCACTTCTGTTCAGGCTTTGACGTTTCAACATTCACGCATTAGCAATGTCCTGCAACAGTCACGTGTTTCAGTTTTCTATCACCATTCAGGTATTCAAGCCCCAAGGAAATCCAACTTAACTAAGCAATAAATTCTTGTGCAAACACAGTTTTGGAAGGATCTCTAAAAATCTCCATCTAAGCATGCTCTTTGTGACAAAAGCTATGCAAGAACCCAGCATGAAAAAGGAGGACAGAAATTAAAAACACAATCACTGATGCTGGTTCATGGAGATACTCTTCTGCATATTATAACTAACCTTAAGTAGGTACAACAGTGGGATACAAATTAATTACATGGGAGGAAGACTACAAGCTGCAGATCCCAGTGGAAGTAAATGGCTGAACCTGGCTGATAGAAATGGTGGTTTGATACCATTGGAGCCCGGATTATCATTAATACTGTACCCACTTGTAACTGCTTAACATGTTTGTCCCAGTCTGAGATAGCAGAAATCAGGGAGCACTGTCAATTAGAATTAATATAGCTTATAACAAATCAAAACAAGTTACTTTTTCTGAGTTTCCCCTGACTTCATTCTGATTCTCTGGATGTCAAATGTAAAGGGAGTCCACCAATCAGACCAGCTAAAGAAGGTGTCTTTTTCCCACTGCAGCTTCACCATAAACAGGTCTCCAATATCCACTTCTGTGTAAATCAGGAAGGAGAAGGTCTTGTTTGAGGAGATTTCAGGCCTGTGGGGAGGAGAATAAGAAAAAGAAAAAAACAAACAAAAAAGCCACCTAAAAATCTTGGACAGACAAAGAAAATTGAGGAGAAATAGAATCTGGAATTTTTGTACTCCAGAGAAGGAAGCAAAAACACCTCTACCTTTTGTAGAGGCAAAAGGAAACATCCTTCTCTACCAAGGCCGGTAAAATCCTGGGACAGTCTGCCAGGCAAGGGCTGTCCTCACCTGTGCTCTCAGAAAACCCAGACACCATCACCCATAACCAGTTTACATTCGTCAGAGCAGGAAACAACTCCATTCCCTGCCAGCCTGTGTCTAGGGACCTAGACACAAATTTATGCTTATTTGCAGAGCTGTGAAAGCAAATCCCAAGTGTCCCTCAGCTTCTGCACTGAGGCCTTCAGATGCATAAGTCCACTTTTAAGAAGATTTAACATGGTATAAAGATACCAGGAAAAAAATAAGGAAGCACTGGAAACACTCTTATCAAGCTGTGTCACAGGTAAGATTTCATGTTTCCATATTTCAGATGTCTTATCAAGAAGAGCTCCTGTAGGATTTGGTTCATTAATTTCCAAAGCAAATGCAACTCCTTGATCAAGGACAAGAGCAGATTCTGGGACCCTGTAAGATTAGTGCAGCTGAAGCCAGAACAAGTTTTTCAGTTGAGACTTTAACAAATTAGGCAAAACAGTACTTTGCAGTTGTTTTTGTAGCTACTCACAGTGTGAAAGCAATGTTCTCACTCTTGTCTAGAGTGCCATAGAGAGAGATCAGGAATGGCTGGTTTGTCTTGGTCATGTTAGTCTTTGCAAAGAAATGAATCTTGACCTGATAATGAAAGACTGAAAGAATACAACAGAAAATGCCATTAGGAAAACTCAATCTCCTAAGAGACAGCTGGTGACAAAACCACCCTGCCTCACCTCTGAAAATTCTAGGCTGGAATTTCCCAGCTTCACTAAAATTAGTATATTTCCCTGCAGGTGTCCAGGGTACTATTTTTTTGCAAGAATGTAAATATTAGCAAGCAAGGCAATTGCCATTAAAGAACACCTTTGCAGCTCTTGCAGCTGAACTTTGCAGCAAAGCTGCCACTATAATACTCCCAGAGTGTGCAGTATCACCTTCAAACCTGCTATTGAACATATAAGACTTGCTATATTTGACTTGAAACAAGTGAGCTGTGCCCTTCTCTTACAGGAGGCTTGGTAAAAGGAAAAAAAAACCTAAAAAACAAAAAACAAAAACAACCCACTGACACTGCAGGTCAGGAATGAGCCTTTTTGATTGCTGGTCCATCACACAATGCACACTATAAGAATACCATGGTGTACAGGCAAAGCTAAGGAGGAAAATAAAGTAGTAAAATCCAACATTATTTTCCTAGCTGTAAGGAAAGTATTCTCATCCCAGTTTTCTTGGGCTTTGTCATTCTCAGACCTCCCACAGCAGCAATTAGAATCAAGAATGTGATGCTTTAATGAGGGCTGGTGCTCCTCTAGCAAGTGCACTACCAAAGGCATAAATCTGATGCTTCCATATCTTTAATTAAGATGCTCAGCAGACTGAGTTCTGCTGATTATTTCCCCAGCAGAAAGAAGTAATCATTCAGATGAAAAACACCGAAAAAGTTCCAAGTTTTGGATTGGGCAGCAGGAGTTGTCTAACTTTTGCTACTTAGAAACTTGTTACAAAATACCTTTCTTTTTGCACTCTACCCTACACCTCAAGTAGGACAACACTTTTCTCTGAGACTTGGATTCAATGGCAAACCACAGGCCAGCTTCACCCCTGCTCACCACAGGCACCAAAGCAGCAATATCCTCACCAACAGCACATGCCCATCATGACACACAGCTGAGCACTAGTACCAGTCTTGCTCACCAGTAAGCAAGGAGTACCTACCTTTATAGGGCATCTGAGCACGGGTTTTCAGATACATTTTAGTGTTTCTCTTTGTTCTCACTCTGTTGACCTTGTAACCCAAATTGTTGCAGCGGTTCTTGCGGCAGCTCAGGCAGAGGCCCTTCTCAAAGGCCTCCTTTGTGTTGCAGCGGTAGGCCATGCTTGGCTTTTCTTCATTGAGGAGAGAGTCGATGAAGAGGTGGATGGATCGTTCATGGGAGCATTTCACCAGCTGATCCACATCTTGAAAGAATGAAAATGTGTAATATGTATACACACGTGCATATAATGATATTAATCCCTAAGCAATGCTGTCAACAGGCATGATCCACTATGGCAGAACTGAGCTTTACAGCATGACTTTTAAAAGCATTTGAAAGAACATATTCCTGCGCCTCTCAGAGCTCTTTCCTTGCAAGACACCTTGCCGGGCTATTCAGGTTTCCCTCAGAATGTTACACTGTTTGTTTCAGAGCAACCTCACCTCCGAGCCCTTTCTCAGCAATCAGACGCAGTGCTTCTCCCAAATTGCAGCCCGGCTGGAAACCTCCACCATTGGGATAAATATCAATGTGTCCAACAGGCTTCTGGATCCCAATGCTGCGGTCTGGAGAGCCTCGGGTGTAGGTGTGTAGGACATCCACAAACTCAGCATCATCCGGGGAGAGGCGAGTGAGTTCATCAGCATACTCAAAGGTAGGACCGGCAGGATCCAGCCCTTTATGGGGCGAACCACAAAGAAAAACTGATATTATTATCTGCCAAAGATACTGACATTGATCACAAATGCCAAACTCAGCTGCCACATTGGTCTAAAATACTGAGTTTTTCTGCAGACATTACAGATGGATCGATCACCACTTAAATATCATGAATGTATACCAGAGAATCAAATGCACTACCTTGGAAATTGTCACTGTTTAAAAAAATAAAAGTGTATGCAAACACATGGAAGGAAGCCCAGCTAACTTCCTCAGAGCTTTAGCATTTCCAGTGGATGGGAGAAACAAGCTCTTAAGTATTTTCTCAATGTCTTTCTTTCTTGTCAAGAACTGCAGAAGTTGTAGCTGAAGTATGGAAAAGTCTTGCTGACAACTCCATGCCAGAGGAAAAGTGGGAAACATAAGTGAGGTCTTCACTGTCTACACACCTAAGGGGAAGGGGATTACTAGGGTAAACTGTCAAGCTGCAGCAACACGAACATCAAAAAGGCCCAGAGCTACTCTGCCAGTGAACAAGTACCATCTGCTGTTCACACAACCCCTGAGAGCTGGCTGAGGGGACACATCCTTTCTGCAGCCCTCAGCTGGGGACAGGCACCTGTGCTGCTCACCCACTGTTAGCTCCATGCGGTCTGAGCTGCTTCCCCCTCAGCTGTGAGGGCTTCAGGGGCCACATTACATTGTTCCCTGTGCTTTTCCCAGGGAACAGTTCATCCTCAGCACCAAGAGCGTGGAGGAATAACAGAGGGCTACTGACATGTCAGTGATTTGGCAGACTCAGTGAAAGCAGCAAAGCTGCAACTTAGAGAAAGGAAGGGCAGAGGGACTAGCACGTTGGCCTCCTGACTTTAATCTGCCACCTCTCAGGACTTGACCTTTCCAGATGTGACTGCTGCCTAGCCCACCTCCCAGCATGCCTGTGGATCTGGGATCACAGCCAGGCTCAGGTGAAAGTGCCAGGAGCTAGGCTCCCTTCTGAATGGTGCTCCCAAGCTCTCTCAGCAGCAAAGACACCACAGATGAGCAATTTTCTTAGCTTCATTTGCTCATGAAGGCAATTCCTTTGTCAATGAGGTCAGTGCTAGTGGCTCAGCTCCCAGGTGCTGGGGTGTAAAACAGCCCCAGAGTGGCCACGCACTCTGCTTTGTCTAGCAGATTTCTCAGGCTCCAAAATTCACCTTAAGCAGACATAGCAACAGGGAAAATACATGTCTTCCCCAAATTCTCACAGTATTATTTCCAGACTAGAATATTTCTTGAGACTGTTATGATAAACTTTGTAATAATCCACATGGGATCTCTTCTGGTTATCTGTCCAGTCTCCCTTTGAGCCCATATAAACTTCTTTCATCTACATCACCCCATGGCAAAGGTTCTGCAGGTACTAAACTTGCTGCAGCAGAATTTACTTCCTGTTCTGTCTCAAGGGCTCCCATCAGCTGCAAGGAATGACCGTCTGGATAAAGACAATCCACTGAATTTCTTATGCTGCAAGAGATACTGTGACCTTTGCCAAGCCATGGTTTGGTCAGTCCCCACCACAACCCCCCAGACTGCTTCTTTATCAGGGCCTACTCACTCATTTCTTGTAAAAAAGCAAATAAAGGCTTTTCACTGACCACCCTTGTTGTTATTTTCTGAATATTTTTCCAGTTCTACCCCTAGAAATATTGGGCCCTGCTGTTTCATTAAATAATGAATACATAACCAAAGTACTGCCAGCAAGTAACAATTATTCTGGTGATTTTTCAGTAGAACATAATATTTCAGTATGGAAGAGATGCAACTCTCCACTCTACAGTCACAGGTGTTCTTACCAGTAATTCTGTTCACCTTCTTTTTGGTCAGATTCCCAGCAATCCCAGCAGCATGGGCACCTAGACTGTACCCCAGCAAGTGGAGATTGTTGAGAGGATAATTAAATTGCTCCTGCAGAAGAGAACAATTTGTTTAAAGTTCGAAACCAAACACAAAAAAAAATATAAGAAGACAGAAAATAAAATGTTTTGTTAACACTGGAATTTTTGTTGGAGCCATGAATAACAGAACAGACACTAAACAGTTATCATAATTTTGTGCCATTGTAAATTTCTTGATCTAACCTATTTATGGCCAAAATCAAATCTGAGAGGAATGCAAAATAAAGGACAGAACACAGGGCTGTTTATTTCATAAAGGTTTTCAGCCACCCTCTCCCCACCAGTTTCTGAATCTCCTAAGGCAGGGCACATTTGCAATTCCCAAGGACTGGCTTCTGTATAATATATATAGGAACCTGTCTTTCATAGCTACCTTTCACAGAGTCCTCAGAAATACTCTACGCACACAAGACCCCACAGACCACAAGGTAAAGTCTCAGGAACGCAGTACAAAAGGCCTCTGAGTAGGAGACAGCCAGTAGACCAAAGCTGGGATTTTACCAGTCCAGCAAAATTTCTCTCTGCAAGAGTTTAACTCCATCTACCCAACACAAGATGATTAACATAGCTGCATCGTTGCTGTTTTGTCTCCTGTGACATTACATAGAATATGAGATGTGCCTCCATGTCTTACCTCCATCCAGTCAATAAACATAGCAACATCCTTTCCCACCAGCCTGGTGTAGGCAGCCGACACTGGGTAGTGCTGCTGAGCTCGGTCTAGCCAGTCCACCACAATGACATTTGAGTCAGGCTCCCTCTTGTACAGAGCATCCACCAGCTTTGGGACCCAGCTTTCATACATCCCTGTCACCTGTTTGGTTTTGGTGATTTTAATTAAAATAGGAGAGATATATTAATATTTCTGTGAGACGCTTCTGCTCAGTTTATCTTAAGCGTGGATAAAAGGGAGATTCCTCCCACTTTGTCTTACCGTCCACCCATGGATCACCACAAAGGTTTTACTAGTATGATTGAAGTTGCACTGTGCCAGGCTGTTCACCTGCCCAGGAACCAGGTAGCAGACATCCTCATCGGGCTCTGCAGGCGTCCGTAAGGAAAACTTGCTCTCGATTCCCTCAAAATTGTTTTCGCCTTCTTCTATAAGAGCACAAAAAACATAGCAGTGTTTTAGGAGTACTAGGACAAAGTCAGAAGGCACAGGTGCGATGTTGGAGAGATATGTGGAACAGTCAGGAGATATCTGGGACAGGTGTTTTTCATTTCCTACAGCACTCAGTGGACACACAGCAGCTGTGTAAAGAGGAAATCAAAGGGTGAAAATTGCTCCCCTTCCAAGGTCGTGATAAAACAGTAAGAATCTGCTGAGCTGTCAGAGAGGTATGAATACATTTTGAGAGCCAGTATTTTGCCCATTACATTAAGCAGGAAACCTCTTAAGTATCACAAGAGTACACAACAGTCACAGACAGTCATCCAGGAGAGCAGAGAGTTACTACCATACTATTACATATTTTGGTCGTGTATCTTCCACATCACCTCACCAATAATCACTGCTTAACAAGGCCTTTTATAACTCTGTGTAGTTGCAGTGCATTAAAAGCTGTGAAGTCACCACTGTTTTACAAAATACTAGTTTTAAGTTTTGACCAACAAGCAGCAGGTGAGGAGATCAGACACCCATCAGAAAAACTGAACTAGCAAACCAGCAGTTTATTTTGGAGTACATCTTCAGGTCATCTGATAACATACAGAAAAATAAGCTGTCGAAAAGTATCTTCCTCTGCCTGAAGCAGAGGGAAGAAGGGTGGGGAAGGAGGTGCCGATCTTGTACTGGAGGTAACAAAGTATGTTGTGGTCTGCAAAGACCACTCCCACCAACTTCCAGCTTCAAAATTTAAGTACTCCTTTTCCTGCCAAGTGACTTTAGACTTCATATTCACCATTTCTTTTGGGAAGAAACTTAAATGTCTCCTCTTTTTATGTCTGATTCAACTCCTAAATGCCTCTATACAGCACACCCTGTAATTAACTTTTCAAAACCCAGGCCCCAGTTTGGCAACTTGAGTAAGGCAAATATTGATTGCCTGTTTTTCAAGTGCAGCTAAAGTTAGGACAGCTCTGTCCTGCTCAGCATTGTCTTTCCTGGCATCAATAACACCAACCTTCCACAAACTCCTAAACGCACATTAATGAATGGCTCCATGCCACCATAGGGAACACAAGTGGACAAGATAAGGACCTTATGCTAGGCATGCAAAACAGATTTCCACTCCCTTTTCCCACTGCAGAAGAGGTTTTCTATGATAACTGGCAGATTTGCATTTCCTGCCTGAAGTCATGCTGCATTGCTCAGGTGATAAATAACTAACAATTCATTTTTTTCCAAAACAGTTTTTCTGGTCTTCTCACTCAAGCTACCATACATAACAGAGCACTGACTAATTCACCTCAGGAAGCTCTAAAAAGCCTGGGAAGTTCTTGCTGTGCTTGGAGGATCACAAGAAATCAGGGTCTAACCTCCCTCATCACGTCTAAAACCAGCACAGAGCCTTGCAACAAATGCTTACATACAAGTCTGAGAAACTTGTCAGCCATAATCAATGGCTTAAATTTGCCCAAGTTCAGCAGGATTTCTCACCTGTCAAAGCACATGCAGGAAAGCAAGAACCATTCACTGAACAGAGGCAGTACTCAGCTTTAGGTTTCAACCTTGACTGTGCTAGGCTGGCTAGCTAATCCAGGATAATTACCCTGAGGGCGCCCTTCCTGCCTCCTTCCTCCTAAAGAAAGGTGTTTTTCAGAGACCTT
This sequence comes from Ammospiza caudacuta, assembly GCF_027887145.1. Lineage (NCBI taxonomy): Eukaryota > Metazoa > Chordata > Aves > Passeriformes > Passerellidae > Ammospiza > Ammospiza caudacuta. The sequence continues at coordinate 24,771,078 of NC_080632.1, forward strand.
ACCCATACTTCTACCAGTACAAGCATCCACATAATGGTAAATATAACATTTTACCCACAAATGAAAGCTAAATTTACCAAACTAACCAATGTCTGCACTTCTTCTCTATTTCTGCATATTCAAAACTTAGTCACCAACTGACAGTATAAAACACTTTTTTGGAAAAAATCTTTAGACCTGCATTATTTACTTTTTAGCCAGAGAAAGAAAAGTCCCAAAGGCAGGTTGGTTAAATATCAGCTATAACTTTTCACTTGGCTGTGAATCACTAAAACCTTGAAAGGAACAAGAACAGCTTTCAATTGTAAGGCATACAATGCCAGGACTTTCAATTATGTATATTCCCTCCTAGTACAGGAAGGCGAAAAAGAATTGTCCACCTGCTCACTAGTTAATAGTGCTTCCTTTCATACCTAGATATCATTTCCCTTCTGGATTAAACTTATCTGATAATCATCCAAAACCTAAATTACATTGATATCCTGTCTTGTAGTGTGTTTTCAATTACAAACACATGCTAGAATTTGCATGTAAGTTCAGACCACAGCTCTTTTGAAAAGAAGCTCATAGGAAATTTACAATTCAAAGTGTACCATACTTAAGGGTACACTTGGTAAAGTGCACAAAGCTTAGAAAAATTGCAGTACAGTGGCACCTGCCACTGAAGATGTGTTAAGTGCTTCACACGAATTTGCATGTTTCAATCTAATAATCTTTGATGGGGATTTGAGAACAGAAAATCACTGAGATACAGTCAGCACCAAGAAAGAAGCAGCTGCAAAGCAACAGCCCATGAGTTAGGGAAATGGCAGGCAGCCATTTTTCTCATTTAACTATGTTGCATGAGGATTAGAAAGTCAGAAGAAATTACTGTTATCATCTTATACCCACAAAATGCATCATGTTATCTTATGTCCACATATGGTCAGTTCCCAGCAGGAAGATGAGGGTAGTGTGTGTGTAGTGGAGTTTATTACAGACTTCTTCACGGTGGGCTCATCAAGAAGATTTTCTCAGAATTTGCCTGAGTTTGGCTTTGCAAATTATATACAGCTCTGAGCACACACTCAGCATAGTTTAGTTAATAAAATGTTTTAACTCAAGTTAATTAAACCATGGAGACCCCCAGCTCTGAGCAGAAGACATCTTGTCTACACCTAATGTTGTGCTGCACACAAGCTGCAGTACCACCTCACATCCCAGCCCCTGCAGAACACAGGAACACACAGTCTGTACACACTCACCACACAGATCAACACCTACATGTACCTTAAACCTGAAGCACAGAAGTTCAGAAGATCACTTCAGAAAACAAGCATTTCCCACTTCTGCTTTCATACCTCATTGTATTTCTTGGTCTATTAAACAAATTATTCAGAACCAAACTTTGTCATTCATAGACTTTTGCCACAGACCTTTTCCTCAGAGATTTAAAGGGAGAAGTCTCCTTGAATCATGTCCTGAGCCAGTGAACCACTGGGCCTCATTCCTACAGTCTTACACAAAGAAGTGCAAAGACAGCCAATGTAAACACTCACCATAGTTTAGTTAATAAGATGTTTTAACTCAATTAAACCTTTGGAAAACCCCAAAATAGGTAGTTTTCAGCATGTTTCTGAAAGGTGGACAGAAATTTATCTGAATTAAGATTGCATTTTTCATAATGCAGATACAGAAATTAGATATCAAGAAATATACATACAGATATTGAGATACTGAAGTAGGTTTTTATGACAAGAATGCAAGTCCCATTTCTAAATGAGGCTTTTGAATAAAACAGACTGGAAGTAAATACATCCAGACAAAAAAGAAATCCACACTTTTACTGAAAACTACTTTCCCAGCTATAGTTCAGCAAAGGTACAAAGGCACGTGTGGTGTATTGCCAAAGCTTCCAGGCACATAGATACAAACACAATCACCTGTTGCAAAATAAAGTTTTCTGTCTATGCTATGTGCTCACAGTTAGCTTGACCCACAAAGGGATTATTTAGGGAACTGAAGCAGAATTAAATTACCAATTCCAGATGGAAGCTGGCTTTTCAGGCTGCATCGCCAAAACTTCACCATTTTGTCACATTATTCAAAGTTTTCTGATGCTTTTCTTACATCCCTATGTGCACAATATGAATTTCCATTTTTAAAAAGAAATAAAAAGCTGTCCTGTGCAGCAAGGTATAAAACTTCACAGAACACACAGAAAGTGGGGGTGGGGGGGAAGCTTACAAACTGGAAGTCAGTAGTTTTGTTTTTCCTGTCCAAAGTTTGTGACACTTTGGACTTGCAACTTGTGAAATTCCGTTCAGTTAGGGACTCCTGTCAATTATCAATTTTGAAAGCATCCCACTGACTTTAGGCATTCTGACAGACCAATCAAGAGGATTCAGTCTCAAGTTTCTTTCACAGGAAGCCCAGGACAACTTGCCTTCACTGTGAAACTGTTTACCACTGGTCAGCTGGGTGGAGAATGTGAGTCTTGAGGAAGTAACAACATCTGGAATATTAATCAAAAGTTAAACTGCCCACATCACACAGATTGCCAAAATATGATAACAATACATTTGCCAGAATGAGTGCACCTAAGCTGTGGTTTTAAAAATGGAATGTTTGATAAACAACAATTTCCTAGCATTATGCACTCAGAAATGGAAATAGCATTAGCTAGGTGCAAAGATCCTTAGAAAGTATACTGCTAGACTGTGTCTTCTATGGCCCACAGAGACACGCATGCACACACATGCACAACAGCAAACATCTGCACATATCAAACATTTACCAGCTGTAGATAACTGGGCTAAATCTTCCATCAGCCAACAATCAGCATTAGGAACACCCATCAATCAGTCGTACTGAATTCCTAAGAGTTCTGAAGCAAACTCACAGCCAGCTGTAGCAAAAGGCCTAGATCACAGAAATGGTTATAATTTAATTTGATCTACACTATAAACTGAAAGCATACTACTGTGTGTTGCCATCCCAGGAAACCTACCTCACGAGTCAAGTTATTGTTTAACCTTGCTGCAAAAATATTACAACTTCATGTTTATTTATGTATTCCTCAATGGCAGAGCCCTGAGAGTATGTTCTGCTTCACTTCGCAGGTGGGGCCAGTGGAAAGAGCAATACTTTTGGAAAGCTACTGGGCACAAGTTCAGAAGCTAAGCAAGAACCTCCCAGCTCAAGTTTTGCAGCTGGTAAACTGCTGTTCTCCCACTGTACACAGGGATGCCCACTCCTCTCCGTGGTACTCCCTCACAAATCTTTACTCAGCTGCAGCGGGGACACTTGCAATTCAATCTGGCAGATATCTAGCCACCCATGAGTCCCTCTGGAATTGCTGCAAATAGCTGAAGAAAAAATACAGCCATTGTCAGACTTTGCAGTAATACAGAGGTAAGGATGCATGAGAAACTCCTACCATGCAATTACTTCTGCACAGAGGAGATTCCAGCAAACCTTTAGGAGCGCTAGTGATCATGCTAATCTCCAGCACAACTTGAGGCCTGAGAGCCTCACCTCTGTGCCTTGTCAGAAATGCATTGTTTCTCAAAAGGCCATGCCACAGCTGCCCTGGTACGTCTATCCCAAACACAAACCATAGAAAAAGCCAGCAGCTCACATCACGCAACAGAGTAAATATACTGACTCTGGATTTACACTGGTAAATAAGGATCTGAATGTATTTCTAGCAATGCTTTTATCTTTTCCAGGACCAGCATCTTTTTCACCTAGAAAGTCCTTTTCTATGTTGTTTTTTAAATGCTCTGGATTCTTGGAGGGCTGGATCACGTGTTTGCTGTGGTTTCAAAAAACTTTTTACTGCGTTGTGCATGGAAAAGTGTGGAACTAAAGGCTTGAATTGCTTTAGGATGAGCACACAACCTGCTTTCATAAAACCTATTCCTAAGAAGAAATAATGAAATTATTGGTAAGTCTGTGTCAAATCAGTTCCTGCAGGGATGAAAGCTTTCTCTGAGAAGACAGTTATTTTACTATATAGAACTTGGATACTGTGATGAAAATTGGTTTTGATTGTTTCTGATGGCACAAGACTGGATTCAAAGCTAGAATACATTCCTTTCACTGTACCCTAGCACCCCATCCTCTTACTTTTGAATAGTTCCCTTCAGCTTCCCTATACACAAAGAAGTAACAAAGGGACGCACAGCAGAAAAAACAGAAGTTTATATATTCCAGTTTAGGATCACAAAGCAGCTCTAGGAGCTACAGCCACCCTTTCTTCTAAGGCCAGAAACTTTTAAAGACAGGTACTATGTGTGGGAGATCAGTGTAAAAAAGTAAGCCTGTGAGAGGACACTGCTAACAATATTTTAAAGCTTTCTTTAAGTCTGAGTAGTAGTGGTCTCCTAAAGCTAGTCAATTTGTTCATAACAGCTTCAGTTACATTGTGATTAATTGAGAGAGCATTAGTAAAAATCTAGCACCATTTGCACATCTTCCACTTCCCATAGCTTGGGCAGGATGTCTATGCACGAGTGCAGGTACAACAGGCAGAGTGCGGACACAGCCGTAAGCGAACGGGAGTAAATCACTCTGTTCACTTTTCCCCTAGTGGATCCTGCTCATTACAGGCTTAACTACATCTCGAACACATTACCACGGTAGAGATGAAACTCAGCCTTGCCTTGTCTGGGATCAAGAACTGTACGTAGCTGGGATGCTGGGATAGATGAGCCCCACAGAAGAGGAAGCCGAGGGACCTTACCGTGGTGCTACTGCTGTGCAAATCCCTTGCTGGGGCAAGGAACTCTGGGAAGCCACCTTGTCTCTGGGAAAAAAAAACATCCCAAACCTCAACAGGTCGCGCCACCAGCCCAGCAGGTTGTGCCTGAGTTTCGGCTGGAGAACAGGCTCCAGGTCTCTCCTAACAGGATGGAAGTTTCCCCCCGGTGTCGCTCTCCAGCGCCTTCCAAGCCCACTCCGCGACACCCGGGTCCCGCAGCATCCCAAGCTCCCCGGGATAGCTTCACAAAGGAAAGATTGCAAACTCCCCTTTCCCGCCACGCTTCCCCCAAGCCCCGTTTCCCAGGAGCAACAGGCGGGCCCGGCAGCCCCGTGTCCCGGACTCACCGCCGAGAGCAGCGCCCCAGCGCAGGCAGAGGCACACGGCGGCCAGCAACGCCTTCCTCCACATCTCGCCTCCTCCGCGGGCACGAAAGTTTCGGCGCGAAAAGAAAAAAAAAAATTAAAAATTAAAAAGAAAGGTTGTTTTTCTCTGAAAAACTTACGATAACTAAAACAGAAGTGCGGCGCCGAAGCGCAGCGAAGAACGGGTCAGCCCGCAGAGCGCCCAGCACCGCCGACGCCGCGCCCGCCCGCCCTTATGTCCTGGGTAATATGCAAATATGTAAATAAATATGCAAACGTGCAAACGACCGTGCGTCCATTGGGCGAGCGCCGAGGGACGGGGCGGGGCCTGACGGGGCGGGGCCGGCCGGGGCAGGTTCGGGCCCGGGGCCCACAGGGCGCGGGATGGAGCGGGACGCGATGGGACGGGATGGAACGGCACGGGCCCGGCTCGGCACGGTGTGCTCCCTTGGCTCCGAGCCCTCCCTGGGCCTGGCTCCCACCGCCTTCCCAGAGCCCTCTGGCCAGCCCTGTCCCCGCAACCAGGACGCGGCCCCCGTTTCACCCCCGAGGTCCTTCCTGCCTGTGGCGACCTAGCTCTGCTATGCCTCTGGAGGGGTCTTCCTTCCCGTTCCTGCTTTTGCACCAGTAACCGGCAGCTAACTGCATTTTCTGTGCAGTGCTTGCAAGGGGCCTTCTGTTGCCTTGAAAAATCTTTGCCAAGACCTTGTTTTGCCAGCACTCGAGGGGTACAAGTTTGGAGAAAAAAATTAATTCGCTGGAGATTGTATCTGTGCTCCTGAGAAATAAAAAATTGCTTCCTTGAGCTCTTCACCTCTCTCTGCGCTCCTCTCAGAAATGTGGTTTGCACTGAGATCTGTGTTGGCAGCCACTGGGTGAAAGATCAGTTATGTAAGGACATTAATTTAATAACAATACCAGTTTTCATTTCATTGTGCAGTTTGTTGCCAAAGGCGCAGCTTCATAAAGAAGCTTATTACACAGGGAATGAGGACTCCCTGGGTTTTGCAATGTGAAGCAAATGGGATTCACTTTAAGGGTAACAGATCTTTCTCATACCAGACACTTTAGGAGACTAAAACATGTCTGGTTATATTAGTGAGATTGTTCAATAAGAGATTGCTGAAGTGTAGAAGTAGTACTGGGTCACCTTTCCAACTTTAGGTTCCACTAAAAGATCCATAAGTGAGAGTACATTTTCCCTCAAGACACTAGAGTTTCCTCCATCAGCAATCCCTATTTATAGCCAGAAGGCATCAGAAGAATTTAGCGAAGGTACAAACTGTTCATGCTGAGACTTTTTGAGACAACTGAGTGGCAGGAAGAGGAGGGGGCTAACACAGTGGTGAGGCAGGGAGAGAGGCTGGGAGTCCAAACAGGGGATTGGAGATGAAGAGGCAGGAGAGACCAGCCTTCCTCCCCAGAGGATGGTGGTGATGTGAGAAGGGAAAAATGTGATTTGTGCTGCAGCTTGCTATGTACTGAGCACATCCTCTGACAGTGTTTGAGACCCTCTTGTCAAAACAATAGCAAGAACTTTTTCATGTCTTTCTTTTCCCCAAGTGTGGACTAAACAATGCATTTCTCTTGATCTAATTTGGTTGAAACTCTATAGCACAATTTCCTCCAGAAATTACCCTGACTCTATCTCAGGTCAGACATCCTTCCTAGAAAATTTCATTCCCTGATGGCAGCATAAGGCAAACTAAAAGAACAAACACTTTGAGGCAGGCTGCTGTTAGGAAGACTGTTGGGTCATCCTAATCACAGGTGATGCTGCCTACCCATCAGAGCAAAACCGTGTATGAAGTCTTCTGATTTGTACAACTACATTCATGCCTACTGCAGGAAAAAAAAAAAAAAAAAAGAAAAGAAAAAAAAAGAAAAGAAAAAAAAAAGCTTACAATATTACATATTACATTAATTTTGTGGGAAAATAAGTAGTGTCATTTTAACTGTTTATAGGATCAGGTAGAAAGGAGCAGTGGCAATGCTTGACACACCAGCCCTGGACAGATTGCTCAGATTGCTGGCTCTGTCTGTAAATCCATGGGCTGTAATCAGACTCAGACTAACAGTTAACTCCCTATATAGTTTGTGAAACCCATCAATAGCAAGGGCAGGAAACAGATTTACACAGAATGAAATCTAATTTGTTACACTGAAAAGGCTTGTTTGCATAATTTTTTCTTCATGGCCATGCCTCACTTTAAGACATAGGTACATATTTAAGAAAGGGTTATGCAAAGTGTCCAACAAATAAATTAAAAAAAAAAAAGGAAATATTAAAAACAAAATGCTAGAAAAGCCCTTTCAAGTGATGAAAGATGGGGAAGAGGACAATTCTAGTTTCTTGGATCTTGAACAAAATTGCCTATGTGTGTAAATGCAGATGTAAAATAATCTGAAATAGATGGGACACAGCACATTTTCCAACATTTAATAACCTTTTCCCCTTGCAGATAATCGTGATTAGATGGAAAAGAAGCTTCATGGCATCAACTCAAGGTGCTTCAGTGCAATCATTAACTGGACTTGAGTTCCTCTTCCTCTGTGAAATACATAATCCCAGATGGGAAAGCAAGGCTCCGTCTGTAACACAGAGCCTGATTTATAGTGTTCATGGACTCCAAAGTGGGTAGAAGGTACTATAGTGAGAGCTGAAATACATTGCTTCTAATAAGGACTGGGGAAAGCCTGGACAGTGAAGAGAGAAGTTGCATAATCAGATTGGTGCTTGCACCCACAGACCATGTAGAAGGTTAAGGCAGAGACAAGCCCAGAAATGTCTCCAACACAACGCGGGCAGCATTGCGGTGCAGCTGTGCTAAACCCCCAGCAAACCCACTGGCCTCACACAGCAAGGAAAGAACAACCAGAAAATTTCATTTCCACAACAATGCTCCAAAGACAGCTTGAAGCACAAGGAGAAGGGAAGGGGGCTGACACAATGTGACACTTTGAATGTTTTTGTACTGCTTTAACATAAAAGATTTTATAACTGAGGGTGAGAAGTCTTCCAACAAAAGTATCTGCTTAGAAACAAGCAGAAAACATTCTGGTCTCCTTCTGACTAGGAAATACGAGTAAGAAGACTTCTCTTTTTTTTCTTTCTGTAAATATTTGAATTTTTTCTTTCCCCACCCAGAAGAAAAATAGTGAAAATAAAGCCAAAACCTCAGCACAAACTTCCAGATTATTTCTGTACTAATAAATTCAAAGAAACAAACAAAAAATGACCCTTTTATCCTACTTCTATTTTGTTCAAAGAAATCAGTGAAATGTGTTTTTTCAAATGTATTTTTTCTGAAAATCAGCCATTTTCTCTCCAGTTTGAGAATAAAAAAAAATCCTCTTCCCTTCTTGTTTCAATAACCACTAACTGGGCTACAGTTACTCTACATGCAGCAAGTCCTCCTATCCTAAGCCTCTTTGCTTCAAGTGAGGAGCAGCACTACATCAGGACACCCAGGTGCCTGAGGGTGACTACTGAGCCTGTCCCACCTGCGCTCATCAGCAGGCCCTTTGTGTGGCTCACTAGCGGCCCGCTTTTCCCCACTGGCAGTGAGCGAGGACCACTGGTACCTTTCAGAAGGGGAGGGACAGCCCAGTGACAGGCAGGAGTGCAGGCAGGTGAGAGCTACAGCTGCACCAAAGCCTCTGTGTGGTGGTTTATCCTGAATCTCCCTAAATGGGCAGATGGGAAAGGTAGCAGCAGGAACAACCTGGGTGTCTGCTTAGGAACATAATATGTGTGCCTTCACTAGCACCTGTCAGTACATGGAAGAGCCCAGCTGAAGGCATGGAAATACAGGGAGCTATGCAGCAGCTGCGGCTCTGACTGCAGTAGACAGGACACCTGTTCCTCCTGATAACTTTTCTGTTCTGCAGAGAGGTTCTTCCAGTCTTTGGTGTCATAGGAAACAAGAGGAGGCTCGTGTAAAACAGTCTTTAGCTGTTATGTCTTGCCATATTTTTCCATTCTATTGCTGTGATATCACTTGCTGTTCTGTTCCCGGATTGTCTTATCTTACAGACAAGGTCCTCTTACTGATTAGCACAAGGATTCATTCCTCTTCATCCCACTCCAGTGCACTATGAAAGCTACTAATTCCTTTTAAAAAAATAGAGATATGAAAGCATGCCTTGCTCTGGTAGTGAGTTGTGGATCTGGTTGTGATGCAACCTCGTGCTGTGATTTTCTCAACTGCTCTTTAATTAATTATCACACTAATTGCAGTGCCTGCCAAAGTCAGCTAGCTGTCTTGCCAGACACATCTTTCAAAATGCAATGCCAAGGGAGAGACATTCCAGCACCCTGTTTGGGGTGGTGTGTAGGGGAGTGTAGTCCAAGTCCCCCATTCATTGGCCATGGGGCTGGTGTTCTGACCAGCTGTGGTCTCTCCTCACTGTTCCTCACGTGGCTCCCAAGTCCTGCCTGCAGTAGGTTAAAGATGACGTGGTCTGAAACTTTTGTGAGGTTACGAAAATGTGCAAGGGCATGGGGGAGAAGGAGAGAGAGAAGAGATTTTGCCTGGCTAAAAATGCTCAGGTGTCTATAAGGGCAAGTTCCTGCATTTTGCTAGCAGTGTGCCTAGTGGAGAGACTTCGGCATCCCCTCTTCTCTCATGTTCTTCTCCTGCAATTTGCTATGTCTATATCTCTAACCCTGGGAAGAGAGCCTTCTCACTCAGGTCCCAGCCTGGCAGTCTGTGCTCCTGCTTGCCAAGGGGACAGTGAGTAGGATTAGAGAGCAATGCACAGAAACATCACCGCAGGAAAATGAATCCGTCATTTCCATCGCAAAGAATGTATAAGGGAAGAGAATCCACTTCTCTGGCCTCTGGGCTATCCAACGAGGGAGAGAATAATTGCAGGCTCTCTGCTCTTCCTTTATTTTACTCTACAAGGGTGACAGATGGTTTGTGGTGCAGCCAAGGCTGGATTCCAACTTGTATCTCCTTTAGTTGCTTGCAACTTACTGAGAACAGATTCATCCTTGGGCTGACATTTCCATCTCATCCCAAAGGGGATTTGTTTTAATTTTCATTTAAAGTTTCAGCTGACTTAGCATTGCTTCTCTGGAATTTTGCAAGTGGTAAGTAAAAACGCCCCCTTGGCCCAACACTCCTGCTGTGGACATCCAAGCCCAGTGCTCATGGAGTGAGGGGTGCTCCCCAAAGGACAGTTCAGCCTGCCTGCAGTCAAAGCACACTCGTGCAGTGCCTCCAGGAACTACAGAGAAATCCTGCAATGATTTTGTGTCTTTGCCTTTATAAGTATCAATTTTGCTTCTCATGGAGGTTTAAAAGATTCCAAGCAAAGCCTTAACTCAGTTAGCAATTTGCTTTCAAACTATGACCAGAAAACAGGCTGAGTTTACATACACACAGTAAAATGTCCCTGTCTGACCTATTCTCTTTGCCATAAGTAAGCAAACGAGAAATAGTATTTATTTCCACCTACTTCTTTCATTGCATTACTTCACTATCTTGACAAGTAGGCTAACATTTTCAGGAACACATATAGCTGTGGTCACTGCCCCAGAGATACTCCTGCCAGAACTAAGACATGGCAACAAAAAGGAGACACAAAGAAGAGGAGAAGGGGAGAGGAAGGACAAGGGCCACAGCAATAAGATCTCACTATTCATCCATCAACTCCAAACACAATGCAAACTATGGGAGAAATGCAAAAAGGTTTGCAAAATGGCAAACCTGAGTCCCTGGTCATGGAAGTCTTCAGATCCCACAGACAGGATTCTCCAGACTGGAAAACCACATTTTTTCAAGGGACCTAATTTTTTAGAGACAGTTTGTGAGGGAAGTGGGAAGTACATCAACTTGGCCCTCAGAGCACCAAATGATGCCATGATTGTCATCTACAGCCACAAACCCGGCAAAGCTTTTTTCGGTTTTTAAAGTTGCAAAGTGCTCAGTTTGTCACATTTACTGCACAAGTCACGTGCCTGTCATTGAAGACATTGCTACATAACACACCACAGAAAAGGCACGTTTCCAGCTCCTGCTGGAGTCCAGGGGCACCGGCTCTGTGTACCAAGGGCAGCCTTGGAAGCAGGAAGTACAGCCAGTCCACTTCAGGGTCCTCTCCACCAGCCAGAGCAGACACAGAGCAGATGGAAACTTGGCTGATTTCATGGTCTCTGACACCACCTTCCTCCCGAGTCACTGCGGCTGTGCCTCAGCACTCCCGTGGGATGCTAGCAGGCAGCAGAGGGGATCCGGATGAGAGTAAGCCACCCTCTGCAGCCCCTAAGGCCATGTGTAAGCGTTTTACAGGAGAGTGAGAAGCTGAGGCACCAAAGATTGAAAAGGCTTGTGCCAAGGCTGTGTACAAAGTGAGATGTGTAAAGAAACCCAAAGCACAGGCTGCCCTCAGCAGGGCAAGCCCTCCACTTATGTCCTTCCTAAGGGATATAAAATCAGGAAAAGAAGGAAAAGTATTTTCTGCCTCCATCTCCTCTGGAAGTCACAGATATCAGACTCCACCACCAACTTCATCTCCTCCACACTCCCATCACCCAGAGAGTGTTGGGTAATTTTTGTTTTCACGTATAGCGGTGAAAAAGTAGTCATGTGTGTTTATACAAAAGTCTGCAGTTGTGCAGATGGTGGGACATCAAACAAAAATGGTTATTCTTGTACACCTTCCTGTTTTCCTGCTATGGCAGCCACCTGACAAAATGTCCCTGTGTTCAAAGTTATAAAGAGGCCATTCAAGGGATCACTAAAAGGCCTAGAAATCTCCAAGGATCAGACTCCAGGCATGAATTAGGTAATGGTCACATTAGCAGAGCTGTTTTTCCAAGGCAGCTGATAACATTGTAACCACCAAACTGTGACATAAATTTGCCCCAGGAAACAAGCAAAATAGTTCTGTGGGTTGTTTCAAATTACTTATCCTGTGGGAATTTTAAGAATTCCTGTTAAATAATAAGGGACATGTGAACTTGATTTTTGATCTGTCTGATGCCATGAGAACTCTGGGAGTGCAGCTCTTTTAATTTATTGGTTCCTTTGTTATTGTTATTATTTCTTCCTCTGATTTTACAGCGTTAGGATTTAAAGTTGTTCACATCCTTAGGTATTATTTTATATTGGTGTAAGAACTGAGGCTTCCAGTCCATTGCACGCAGGAACGTGAAATGCATTTTTCAACCTAAGGCAAACAAAAAGAATTTTTTTTACCTAAAACTCATGGGTAAATAAAATCACATGAAGTGCCCACTGAATACAGCGAGGGGACTTAGACAACTTAAGTGGGTTTTCACAACAAAGCAGTGGAAACTCGCTTTGGCTCAGTAGGAAGGTTCCAGGAATGTGTCTGCTTTGCTGTTGGAAGTGGACCCTCACACGAGCCACTCACCAGTCCTCCCAGACCAAAGCTGAGCTTTGGCAGGGCACACGCAACAGAGGCTGGGCGCTGCCTCAGCCAACACAGCCATGGTGCACCAAGGCCTGTGTGCAGGAGCTAGGCTTTTCCTCTCCAGTGAAAAAAATTATTAACTCTCCGCTGCTGATTTATATATTCCTCCAAGCACTTCCCTGAGGCTTTCCTGAAGCCACTTTGATGCAAACCTGACAAAATTTTCTTTTGAACAAAATTTCCCATATAGTGCCAAACAGCCTCAGCCTTCTTGGTGCTCAGTCTTACTGCTCAGCTCCTGTTGGATGCCTTAACTTGCCTCCAGTCCAGGACCAAACAAGCACTTTCCCATCCAGGAGCTGTAACACAGATTCTTATGCAAAACGCACTTTCTATCTCTTCCACATGCTCACATTGCTCCTAAAAGAGGTGGCTTTTTCCAAGGAAATCTGCATTTACCAGTCACTCTGGAGATGCTTGGCTGCTTTATGCTTGAAGGCCGAAATGAGGACTCTCTTCAGTAGCAGTCTTGACCTAGATGTGACCCTGAGTTCAGCTCTTGGAAATGTCACTAAACCTACACTAAGTGCTGCTGCAGAAAACGTGATGAGAGGCTGGGAATGGGATGACACCGCTCCTTCCCACTGGAGAGGCTGGCTGTGCATGGACCCAGCCCATGCGTGCCTTGTGGTGATCCACCCCGAAGAGAAGCAGAGGTGCATGCAACTGTAGGCACATCCTGTGGTTTTCTAGAAGTCCTATGGTTGAAGTACGGGGTTGAACTGACAGGCCTGAGGAGAAACTGCAGAAACTACAAACAGCAGAAACAATGAATACTACCGAGTCTAGCTAAAAAACTGCTAGGCTTTCTTTGTTTTGTTTCAAAAGGACAAATGCTAGGGTATTTTTTATTTGCCTTCCGGTCTTTAAGGTTTAACATTCTCAGCATCAAACCCTCCTTTGTGGCCAGGAAGGCTAAATATTTACTCATCTGTAATGCAAGCTCTGAGTCGTAAGCAATTGCAGGACTGAAAGGAGAGTCTTACATAAACTACTTGCTTCTATAAAATATGCCCTCATTCCTGAAAGATTCGACTCCTTTTAGGACTAGTGAACAGTTCATAAGCTGCCACTGATTTTCTCTTGTTTGCTAATCTCCCTCTTTTATCATTTATTTATGTTGATGAACAAATTAGTGGAAAGCCACTCTCTGACTCCTTCAGTAGTTCATATCTGAGTATTGTGGTTTGCCATCTCAGCCAAGCAGGGTTGGATTTTGTAAAATTGTTGCATTTATGCCTGTATTTCTTTTCCTTAACTGTCTTGAGGGAAAAGAAAAAAAAGAAAAACGAAGGAAAAAAAAGCCTGAAAGGAGCTTCCATTAGTGAACATGATAAAACTAGTTCCTGTATAAAGTTTATAAAGTTTTCCTTTCACAAGGGAGATCTTAAAAAATTCTTTCCTTGTGTTTTAGGGGCATTACAGGACTTCGATTAGAGGGGAAAATTACCCTGTGAGTTGCTTTGCAAGCAATTGAAGAGGACAGTCCTCCACTGTTTGGTTCTGGGCTGTCACCTTTATTCCTTCCCAAGATAAAGAAGAGACAGACAACAGAGCAAACAAAGCTAATGGATTAAGGCAAATTTGGGGCTGATTAGGCATGGTAAAGGAAGGACTCAGTGCTCCATGGATAATTCCCAATGAAACAGCTGCAGGCTTCTCTTTTGAGGCAGAAGTAGAGCTCAGCAAAGTATTTTCAGCCTAAATAGTTCTTGGCTTTGAAAAGTTAGGCTATGACTCAATCACAGTATTTTGCACTTTTGGGCTGAATTAACTAAATTGCTCAAGATTAAAAAGTAATTCCATCCAACCTTTTCGTTTTGACACTTTTAAAGCAAAACAGACCTTTTTAAAATTTTCTGATTTATAATCTTCTTTTAAAATTGTTTTTAAAGAGTAAAAATGGAAATGATCACCCAACCCTTGAAATTATATTTGAATAGAGAATTGTTTTTACTTAATTGGATTTTATTCTATTTTGTTTTATTTTATTTTATAATTTTATTTATCACTGGTGGTTTTAAGAAGTATTTGTATTTGGTATTAGGCAGGAATATCAATTTTTTCCCTTTCCAATTGTCATTTTTCTGAAGGAAAAAAAATGGTAGCATTTTAAAATATTTTATCAAAATTGAAACATATATCCCCAAAAAGTAATTTCCACAGTTTTATAATATCGGCATAAATTTTAAAGTTTTGGAAACCAAATCTGAAAATGCCAATGCATGAAAAATATAAATAACTTATAATTTGGCATCTGTGTAATTGTTGCATTTACTCTCTGTGAAAAAGTATTTTCTTCTGGAATAAAACACTAAATACCATTTAAGTCAGCTCTATTTAGCTACTAGTAACTTTGCAATATGTGGCAAAGAAGGTTTCCTTACAGTGAAACAAGACCTTTTGCTATATGACTTTTTTCCTGGCCAGATTCCTCCTTCTACAATTACAGCTTTACATGTGTGTCTTTACTAAGTCTGGTATCTCCTTGAAGAGGAATTACTGATTATCCCAATAGAGTTTGCGAGGGAGCAGGCTCACTCCTCCCAGCCCAGCCTGTGGATAGTTTTGGTACTGTTGAAACACAGGGCTGGAAGCATGGATGGACTTGAGCAGGGAACAGTATTAGTTTCCTACTGGGGGCCTGCTGAAATATGTCAGTGCGTGTATCTGTGCCTGGTGACTCTTTCTGCTGCTCTTGCTGATGCTCAGGGAAAAATGCCTTTCCCCAGTTTTTTTTTTATCATGGCTGGATGCAGGCATAGAGAACAAGAGACTTAGAGCAATGATATATTTCCTCACTACCTGCATCCACAGCGTGCATTGTGCAAGCTAAGTTTCCAGAACCTCTGCAGGCTAGGTTGCCCCAGGAGCAGGAAAAAGGAAACAGTCTGGAGGAAGAGACTCTTGCATCCTGGAACTGCAAGTGAAGTTTATAAGGACAATTACCTCGGAGATTACAGCCTCCAGGATCACATGAAGTGTGTAAAAAGCTGATGAATCCTATGTGTCTAGAGGCATGTATTCCCTTGTGTCAGCCAGCTAACTAGTGTTAGTCAAGTAGAGAGATGTATCTGCTAGACTTCCCCATTGCACCTATTCTGGAGGCAAAATTTTGGACCGTACAGAGGGTGGTATAGCCTGGTCCATCCATCAGTCCTGCTGTTTACAGCACTCCTGTAACATCCAACTCAAAATTCAAAGTCCCGAGGTGCATATGCCACCCCTTGTGAAATGTGCCATGAAAAAGAGATTCTGAAGTTCCAGTAACTCTAATCCCTCAAAAGATTCATGAGATGATTGCCACTTTCTATGGCAAATAATCCTTACAACATCTGTGTACCACAAAAGCAATTCACTAGCTTTGTATGTAATGGCTGCACAAGCTGGAAAGATGTCTCATCTTTTAAAACACTCCAGATATGTGGTCAAACTAGGGGACATGAAAAAAGATTTGTTTCTTGCTAAATTTAAAAATCCTGCTGAGAATAAAAATATATACATTGTAAATTCAGTTTTTGAGTTCTTTCTCATGTGACAGCCTTTTATCATATGTTCTCATAGAGGTCTGTATTGCAGGAATACACCCTTTTAAAAAACTTTTCTTGTGCTGATCACTTTTTTCCTGCCTCACTCTCACTTAAGAACATCCTTCTCTTTCAACGCAGTAAAGCCAAACTTGTGCTTAAGGGTCTTTGCACTTGGGTAAACCATCTCAGCACATAACTGCATAACAACCCAAGAGGAGAATCAGGCCTTTTCCCCTCTAGCCTCGAACTTGCTTAAACCCCAGCCTGATGTTTTGTTCCAAGACCTTACACCATCCTTTCTCTATCTACACCCACATTCATTGGAAAATCAACCTCTTCCCCAAGGATAGAGAAGGGCTATCTTAGACCCTTGGGAGTCCAGTCATCAGCTTTTTAAAAGTTAGAGGCCTTTCCTGCATGACACAATACCGCGGAGAGAGTACACAGTTGGAATTGCATGAACTGTGCTTGCACTGCAGCCAGCCTTGCCAAGTGATTGCTAAATGTAACTCAACATCCACCACAGATGATTATCTACATCCCCTGCAAACACCATCTCTCCGTGGTGAACCTGGGAACTGGTGCGGCTTTGGAGACAAGTATCTGAGGCAGGGCTGATGAAGACACACAGACTGAAAACACTCCATTGTAAAACTGCTCCTTCAATACAGCTGCAGCATGTCCTCACCGCCTTCTGAGACTTCTCATTAATTTCTTGGGTCAGGGCATTTTGATTGTCTCCAGTGTTTGTATCTGTTTCCACATAGGCTTATGGGGACAACTCACTTGGTTATCAGATACCTTCCCTGTGAAAGAAACCTCATCATGTGTTTCAAGGAGGGCCTTCACAGTGCTTCATGCCCTTACACAGAATGACCTGATCCAGCACAGACTTACTACAGCAAAGCATTTCTGTGTATCCTGACTGGAAACACATCAACCTTGTAAGACTTTGGTTGACTAAAGACCACCCAGTGAAGTCTGCTGAGCCTTAAGAAGAAAAACTGTCTGAGTATCCTGTCTTGCATGTTTTTATCCCTCTTCCCCCACAGAGGGCCAGTACTCACCACTTTAAGCCCCTCCAAGCCCCAAAATGTCATGGCAAGCAGCCAGCACTGCAGCCCTTCCCACTCACATGGTCAGCCCTGCAAATCCCGAGAGAGTCAACTGTAACAACGCTCTGGGAGAAAGATGACTCTGCTGCTATCCCTCTACCTGCTCAATCCCCTACCACCAACTTTTGGCAGTTGCCTTCTAAATTTTTCCCTTGCTTCTTGTCCCCCAGGAATAAAACTCAACCCCCAGAAAGTCAAACACAAGCTCTAATTCAGCGAGAGGCAAGTTCCAGTTGTTTTTCTTAGATTACAGACAGGATTTATTAATTGGAAAACAAAGCAATTTTAGGGCCTCATCCAAATCAGAGAGTTCTCCCACTGTACTCTTCTGTGTGAAATTGGATATCAAGACATAGATCTCATACTGAGAGACGAGAGGTTTCACAGTTTCTTAGGGGACCCCTTGACACATATTTATTTCTAAGCTGGGCACCTAAATCCATCAGCTATTATGGATGAACTCCACATCACAAGACAGTATCAAAAGCAAACAGGCCATTAAGGAAGGAACTGTCTGCAGGAAAAGCATGGAAGCTCCTGTATATTCCAGTCTAGGTGTTCCAACATGAGTGTTAAAAGGACATACAGCTCTGGAAAATCTGTTACTGACTTTTCATACCCTCAACAAGGAGCTCAAGAGCATTTCTGTTATACCAGGTGAGAGCAGTGGTAATACAGAGAAATTAAAAAATAGTGTGCAGCCCCAATACATACATCATTAGCTACAAAAGATAAAGGAGGAACCTTCTTGGCAGCTACTGACAAGACAGCAAGTTAAAGGCAAAGGGGTGTGGGCATTCCCATAAGTCTGTGTCATAAGAAGTGAAATGTGAAATGTGAAAGAAGAAACAAAAATCTTCAGACAGATGACCATCATTGTGCTACAGAAGTATCTAGACTGTTGTGAAAATTCAGGAAAGAACAGCATGAATTGGTTAATTTTGCAATAGGACATAAACTCCTACCATTCATCCCTAGTGCACAGTTAGGAAAACGACATTATTACACAAATTACGAAACATATTGCTAGTCCTGAACTATTTTAAATTTTCTTAATTATTACTTAAATTAAGTGCAAGCTAAGAAGTTCAGAAATATTTCTTAATATGTTTTTGCCTCAGGAAGGTCATCTGCTGCAGGAGAATGTATTCCAATGGGGTTGATCGGTACCTAACACACACAGTATTAGAACAATTTACCATTTTACATCCTGTAGTTCTCTTTCAGCCATCAGGTTCTCACTATAACCAAATTGAGCCTAGATAACCTATTATACTGTGGATAGAAAAAAGGTTAAATTTTAAAGCTACTTGAAGAAAGAAATCCCTATCCTAAAGCAAGCAATCCCAAATCCTACCTTCAGTTCAGGTATCATGTTCAATATTGAACATGATATTAAACATGAATTAAAATTCTCTGGAGTTACTCTGTCTCATATCTTTTCTCAGAGGCATCCCCTGTAGGCCTTGGTTATGGGCATTTCAGGCCTGCAGGAAGAACAGATGTGGCTTTTCAGTGAATACTGGGTATTATTTTTGTGGTGATCTGTTGAGGAATTTGTGGCCCTCAGGAACCAAAACACAGTTGTACAGTCCTAAAGAGGTGCTGAAAGACTATATGACATGACCCTAGAAGGAGAAAGGATAGCATAGGGCAAATCTTAATTTCAAACTTAATCTGAAAGACCTCGCTAAAACTGCTGACATGACACACATGCTGAGACATAATGTTCCTTATAGACAAAAGATCTTGTACCACTTTCTCCCACTCTGGGGCCACAAACAACACCAAAAGAGGTGAAATACTTCGCTATGCCTCAGTTTCCTCCCTTGGGTTTTTCATCTGCCAAACTCTGTGGGAGTCACATTGAGATCCACAGTACACAGCTGAGGTTCTTGGCCAATTGGTATCTCTAGGAGAAGAGTAATCACAGGCATATTCAATGTGCATCATTGCACTGCTCTGAAAACACACAGTTCCTTGCCAAACACAGCCATGGCAACCTCTTACCAATAGCTAACATGGACTTAGAAGGACTTCCTCCTGAACTGGAGGAGAAAACCCTTGAAAACCAGTTCAAAGAAACTCCATTGCTCATGTCATGATTTGATAAGAGGTTGGGTCTCTGGTTTTGTGGTCAAGCAAACTAGACCTCATGGACATTGAAAAGCTCTTCCACTTTGTGTCTATGTGTTTAGCATGTGAAAATAGTAGAAAGAGGACTCTGGTCTCAGATAGCACCTCCAAGTTCCAGCATGGCATAACCAGCAGCATCTGATACAACTCAGGACAATGCCAGTGTGTGGTAACAGGCTATAAATGGAAGAAAAGATTTCTGGAATTCATTGACTAGAGGTACAAAAAAACCCCAAGGCCCTTCCCTGTGGTATATCCTGACCAGTGTCTTCTTTCTTCTAATGAAGAAATACCCATTGGCTGCAAATGCAATAGCCACACATTCTTTCAGAGACACACAAAATGTTAGAACAATTTGTCATTTCATATCCTTTTCTGCTGCTGGGTGGGTTTTTTTTTTACCTTTCAGGACTCAAGAGAGGTCCTGAGGAGCTGTGTATCCTAGACACATCAAGCAGCAGAACAGGCTCCCAGCCAAGTCTGAGGAGGAAATCTCATGTGTTTTGTGCTGCTGCTGCCTCAGAAGAACTCTCTTAAGCAAAGGAATAGGCCTGTCCACAGCAGACTGACCAGTGAGATTTGCAGCCTAGACCATTATGGCCACAGATGGAGAAGCTGGATTCCCTAACTGCAGACAAAAAAAATGGGCATGACATAGAATATGGAAATGATGAGCCATGGGGGCTAATTTCCTCATAAGTCCTCCAATGTCAGAGGGAAATATGCAAGAAAAAAAAATAATATATATCAAATGTCTAGCTACCAAAGCTGTACCCTGCAGTCAATAGTCTGTGAATACTGCGGACTCACAGGTGCCACACCAGATCTACCTATTTTGGGAGCAGAGTTTGGACACCCTAAGAACATCTAAAATGTTGCTGGGTACATGTGTTTAGGAATCTGAATCACCCTCAAATTTTCTTTGAGAGTCTGCAACCAAAAATGGAAAAGTGACTACGTAAGAAGACAGTCTGAATCCACTCAGGAGAACATCCCACAGCTTGTCATACATCACTTTCTGAGAAGAATAGACTCCAGTGCTTTGCCACAATTTAAAAATAATCATGAAAATGTAATGTAAGTAGGCTCCCTAGAAATTATATACAATGGATTCAAAAATCTTTTTAATTCACAGTGAACATCACCTGATGCTAATTATATTCGTCACTCAGGAATCTTCATTCTGGAACAAAGGAATATTTGATAGGGTATTAAATAATGGTCATCTGATACGGAAAGGTATTCTGCATGCCTTGCTCTTGCTGCACAGCTGATGTTCGGAGGCCAAAATCATCACCACTAGTCAGCAATTTGAGGCAAGAGGTAGAACATATAACCTTTCAGGTATGGGTGAAGAGAAAAAGGTCCTAAAGTCACTGTCTGTGTCCTCAGGAGCTCCTGATGGGGTGTTTCCCACACAGCTTAGGTTCCAATGCCAGATAAGCCACACTCCTCCTTCATCAAGACCAAGAGTGGAATTCTTACTGGGATAGATCAAGGATCCCAGTGTCACAGGAGAGACGACATAAGGCCTGGTCCATTAGAGCTATTTGAACTCCTGAAAGAGCATTCATGCACCCCAACAAGCCATTCCTAATCAGAAAATAGGGACAGCATGTAGCAGGAGAAGATCACTGTAGAGCCAGGAATGGCCGGTTTGCCTTTGCCTTTGATATGCAATCAATATTCCATATTTGCCCAACATTCCATATTTGTGTCAGATTCCATGCATAGTTCAGAAAATAGTGGTCTACCTGCTGTGCAAACAAAGGCAGAGTCATCCTGGGTACTGGAGCTAGAGCACTGGCATATGGTGCTGTGCAGTGCTCCAGAGCCAAGCTGCTCAACATTTCTGTCACTGTCCTCTGGCAGCAGGTGAACCACGCAGCCTCCCCTCAGCATGCTCAGAGCATAACACATGAGCGGGTGCAATCTGCCATGTGATAACACAGAAATGGTTGGATAAAGGTTGTTCCTAGACCTCCACTTCCCTGAGCCAGCACGAACAGCAAGATGGTTAGCCCCTTGCTTGAGATTCGTGTCCAGGGTGATCTTGGGCATGTCACATGTCCTATCCATTTCAGCAGTCTTCTCATGAACAGAACAAGGATATGTCTTCTGCTCATAAATCTAATCTGGTGGTGCTGAGCATGCTGAGTCCTCAAGGAGATTCCTTGCCCACAAAGAGATAAGAGATGCTGAAGTTTACCCTGGAGTCATGTATGTGTCTGTGTAATTTTTTTCTGGATGCAAGACAACATTGAAAGCAGTTTGCATTTAGACTTCCAATTGCCTTTGTGCTGCTTGCCTTTCTCCTCATACACTACACCTCTCCCAGGAGGCTGTAGGGAGTCATCTCCTGTGATGACACCACAGCCATTCCCAGCCTGCCAAGCTGTCTTTCCTGGAGTGCTAATTCTCAGCAAACCTGCATTTGCAGTCCCAGGAACTTTCAACATCCACTTGAGAAAATCTCTCCAGACTTATTATGACAAAGAGATGATGTCCCATGTGATATATTTTCAAGACAGGAAATGGTTATCCACTGGGAGAAAGATGGCAAGGCCACATCTTTGTCAATCTGTGCCACGGAGTGACACAACATGATTGCAATCAGGGTTACAATCCAGCACAAGATGGAGCTATAATTGCCAGTGGCATGGCTCCATTGAGCAGACTGCATCAGTATACCACTGTAGAAGTGCCAAGATCATGGACTGATATTCTATCATTCCATTGGTAATCTTACCATGCCACCTTATTACCAAATTTAACATGGTATGGCATAAAGCTATCTAGTTCTCCTGCTCCTGTAATTTCACCAGGGAAGCAATAACACAACTTCATTCCTCTTGGGGCTAAAAACCAGACTGATTTCCAGCCAAAATTTAGATGCTGGATTTGGAAGCTGTTGCACTGTTGGGAAAGGCCATGACTTTCCAACTAGGTGCTACTTCTAAAGGCTTGGCCAAATGTTTTGCTTAACTTTTGGGCATTTAAGAGAGTAAGCAATGCCACCTACTGGCATCAAAAAGGAAAACTTAACTACTCCAGTGGGTTGGTGCAATGGGAAGATCATAAAGGAGAAGGCTGTCAGTGTTCTTCAGACAGTCTTTTGCTGCTGAAAGTGAGGCAGAGAACAACAGGAGCTTTTCTCCTCACCAGTGTTACTCGGTTAAGCTCAGTAGGAAACATTTGAGTTGAGTCACTTGCTTTCACCATTTGAGAATGAATAACAAGCAAAGTAGCAACTAGACCTAGTGTTGATGTGGAGCCTGCACGCCAAGGCAGTTCCTGAACTTCCCCAGAAGGTGAACATGCAACGATTAGGTGAAATTACACACTTGCCTAGCAATATTTGTGGATGAGTGCAAACTGGGTGTCTGAGGAAGGCAAGAATCTCATACAGTTTCAGGGACTGAAGGATCAGGACTTCATTTCAGAAGGGGAAGTCATAAATGGAAATTTTAGGCTATGTCTCAAACGCTTAATGGCTTAGTGGATGGGCAGGTGAGTAATTCCACTCTCATAATAGCATAGGTGCAAAGAGATTTGCAAATAATAGGCTTAGAACACATGAAGAGAAATAACAAAGCCTGTAACTAAACTACAGGATATCCTTGAGGCAACCACCACTGTTTGTGTGGGTTCCCCCATCCTGTGTCCAGCTGTAAGGTGTACTGAGGTAAGCACTTACACAAGAGTTAATGCGTCAGTGGAGAACACTTCCAAGGTGTTGATCATTTCCCAGTCCTGCTCACTTTGTCATCCAAGGAGCAGAGGATGCAAAACCCCAAGAGACTACTGGCAGGAGCCAAGCCAGAGAAGGTCAGCTGGGTCCTCTGGCAAGGCAAAGGAGAGCGCCACAACTGAAGAAGCCCTGGGAGGGCAGACTCCCTTCTTTTCCCTTAGCAGTGGCCACCCTGCTTTTACATGACTGTGTTAAAGGTAGCTCTGATCATTTTGTCAACTCCTGTTCTTGCAAGCACAAGTGGTGCCACAGACCCAATGGCATCACTGGCACCAGAGCCAGTCCTATGCCCGTGACTGCACCCAAGAAGAACTTTTCCCCTGGTTTGCCAAAATTTCCTTTCCCCATCTTCCTTTATGCCCATGGCATGGATAGTCAAGTTGTAGCAGGCATACACACAAAGCCAGTATGTGAGCACAGGACAAGAATGGGTTCTGCATTCCTACCTCTGACTCACTGGCTGAGTGAAAGCGCACAAATATTTGCCCAGTTTCTGATGAAAAAAAATTAGTGTCAGGTCTAGCAAAGGGTGTTCTTCTTTGCCTATCTCCTATCTTCCAGGAGATGTTGCTCTCTGTCTCCTTAGTACATTATCATAAAACAGGGCTCTTGGTGTGTGTATTAAAACAAAGGATACTGGTGCTGCACAACCATCCCCTCTGACTATGCTCCATGCTCAAACAGAGACAGACAGCACCATGCAGTTTGCAAAGATCTGAACAACTGGAGTCACACTGGGAAAGGGGCTGCAGTGACTGCAGGGCTGTGACCAGACTGCTGCAGAGGTGACACACAGAGCACAGCAGTGCCTGGACTCAGTGATCCTAGAACTCAGTGATTGTAGAGGCCATTTCCAATACTAATGATCTTGTGATTCTATGACTGCTTCAAAAAAGACGTACCTGCTTTTGTCCCTCTCAGCCACAGGCTAGTCAGCACTGGCCACAGTATGCCAGAATTCCTTACTCCCCAGAAGTCCTTCTGGGTGGCCACCATTCTTCAAGTGCCTTCAGGTCCCCCTGCCTTCTGTTACTGTCATCAGAGGGGTGGCATTGTCAGAGCTACCTAGAACATCTGGACTAAAGCAGCAGCCAACAATGATGTACTACCACCAAGAGGCAAATGGTTTCCTTATGGTGAGCACTGGGAGTTCACAGCCTGAACAGCACTGCTTATGAAACCTATGATCATAAACCTGTAATCCATCCTCTGTGTTGGCTCCCCTGCCCCATACTCTCCTTGTCCAATTCTTTGGCCTGTCCAATTGTACAGCTGGAACAATCAGTAAAAGTGCTGTTAGGTCTATGGAAAATCCTTCTTGCTGCATTTTAGACATACAGAAGATCAAGGCTTACAGCCTCTTGCTAATGATTGCTGGCATTCAACATGAAACAGGAGAAAGCCCTGAGCTGTTGCAAGTAGCAAACTCAGAAGCACATAGAGCAAAATAAAGTATTGAGCTGTGACAATGAGGTGGTGCCATGGAAGCAAAGCAGAGCAGCATGTGGTGCATGAGACCCTACTAGCTGCTGTCAGTCCCTGCAGCCGGTGTATCTTTAGCTGCTGTTCTGTCCTGAAAAATTAATGATAGAATTAAAACACCAATACTTCATAGGTACAGGTTTTCTTCTCCAGTACCCTGGCTGGATCCTGCCCTATGCTTTTTCATAATTTTTCTGCCTGTCCTTAATAGGAGAAATCATAACATGAGCACTGAAGTAAAACCGGCCCCAAGGAAAAACAGAGAAACACTGAGAGATCCCAGTGACTAAAAAGACAGAGTAACACATATGACGTTACATCATTTTACACAGTGCAGTGTCTACCACAGCTATAATTTAATAAACTGAACTCGCAGTCAAGTGCATACAGATGGTTTGTTGTTGCTGAATTCCCTTTTCAGCTCTTGTTAATATTTTGTGATACTAGATCCTACAGAAGTTAATAATAAATTAGAAGAGACTACAATTAATTGCTGTTTAAATGGCTGAGATTGAAGACGTCTCTATAGAAGCATTCACCTTCTTCCCTGCCACCTGTTCCTGAAATAATTAGCTGCAATGAGAAAAAAATTAACAAGCAAACAAAAAAATACAAAATCTGAAAGAATACAAGTCACGGCTTTGCTAAGACTGCTTATTTTCATGCCAGCTTCAGTTCAAATTCATTTAAGCACAGGCTAAAATTACAAGCAAAAGGAGTTGAAGTCATTCAGAATCAGCAGCCAGAATCATTGTAATAAAATAATTTATCCATGACATGAAGTGGATATAAGCAGTGGTTTAGAAGAGATGGATTAATTTTCCTTCTCTGCCATATTATTTCCTGCATGGGCTAACATTCCTGGATATAATAGGATGTATATCTAACAGCCTAGTTGTTTCAATGCTACATGAAGTCATTGGTGGTGCAAGATGAACTGTGCCTAAATGTACTGCTTCATTTCCAGTCCAGTAACACCTTCCCAGGAGATGGACTGGGCATCTGACTACAGTAATGTCATAAGTCACCTAAACCTAAACCAAGACCATATCATACAGACAGTGCAGGTGAACAAGTGTTTGCATACTGCCAGGACAAGAAATAAAGTAGTACAGTAGTAGAGAAAACCCAGACTAAGACCCTTGTGAGCAATGGAGACAGCATGCCATCACAGAAAGCACAAAAAGCTCTCCCTGGATGCAGGGGGAAGAGGAGCAGAAAGATCCCCCTTTTCCTTGCCCACAAGACAAGTGAGCTGTGGCTCACTGGAGCTGCAGCAGAGCCCTCCACTCAGCATCGCCATCCAGGCTGTGGGTGATGCCCCTGACACACACACCAGTCTCCAGTGAAGGCACTGACTCTCAACTGTATTCAGGCACAGGCTCCACACATTTAAACAACTGTCTCTTTCATGATAGCATGTCATGGGATAACCCAAAATGTTGTCGGATTCCATATCTACCTGTGCCCAAAATTTTTAGTCTCTCTAAGACCCTGTAGCCAGGAAATGGAACAAGCAGAATGGTTGGAACTGAGTGGGGGGAGGGGGCTGGTATTGCAGGCACTATAAAAGTCTGCTCAGGCAGGCAGCTCGGCTTCTTGTGCCACATTATTTTTGCTTTTTCACTTATATTTACTCATATTTGCTTCTATTGGTGAAAGGGATTGGCTGAACCTATAAACGGAGGCAGCTCATTTGAGAGTGTTCTCCTTCAAGTTGCCTAAAACCAAGACATAGCATTATGGGCATGAAAACCCAGGCTATTCCTCCAGTATTACCTCTGCCCAGCTGTTGTGCTCAACAGTCCACCAGTTCACCTGTGAGGCTTGCCAGTGTACTGCCTTGTCGGGCTCATGTTTATGGATGCATTGAGCTGCTGACAGACTGAGCATAGCACCTACTGCAGTTCAGGAACTCACTTATGATCTGGCAACACCTAATTAATTCCAGGAGATGGGAGATGGCATCAGCTGCAAGCTATCAAGTATACATTGCCAATGTAGAGACTGAAAATCATGCACATAAGACACCAAAAATCGTGCATGCAGAGATGTCTCCAGACCAAACTGGCAAGCCATCCAGCCTTTACAAACAGCCAAGCATGGGATTATGCTGATTGTTTCACCACCACACATTTTTCCTGAATTTGGGAAAATAGTTATGATGCAAGAACAAGATCTGCATACCTCAGTTCTTTGGAAAAAAACCAAGGGATAATTAATTCAACACAGTGCCACCAGAAATAATGTCACCCACATATTTTCATTGCTGAGGGCAAGAAGAATCTCAGGGTCATCCCTCTGGAGCAAATTCACCCAAAGGCCACCACAGAGCCCAGAAAAAAAATGCAATGTTCTGTTCTGGCTATCAGCACCAACTATTAAGAGCAGGTTTTTTTACCTCTGAAAAGTTCTGCAGAGAGGCAAGGAGCATGACAAGAATTGCGCTTCCACACCCCAAGTGAAGGAAACCAAAGATGTAATAACTGTGTATGAGAACACTGTCCTTCAATGCCCATGAATAGGAACATCAAGAAAACTAGAATAGGCATTTGAGGCTAAAATCAGAGCAGATGCCTGGTACTGAGAAAGGGTGAGAGCTCAATCTGTTTAGCTCTTCAAGAAACTAAATAGGCCGTGACTGCACTGCAAAAGCACCTCTGCAGGACAGAAAATTCTGGATCCTGACAGGCTGTTTATTCAAGCAGAGAAAGTTACAATAGGAACCAACGTCTGGAAACTGATGTCAGATATTTACAATGGGTTTAAAAATATTTGTAAAATTAAGGTGAAACTAACCATTTGTGGGAGGTAACAAGAGCAGCACATTTAGACCCCTTCTGGGAGTGCAAAGCTTGCTTGGCTTATCCATTGTGCTGACATGCACACTATTGAGGCAATGCAGGCAATTGTAGTGCAAGTCTAAAAGGTATCACAGTACCTCCATTGCACCTTCCCCACCTTTGATTTCCTTCACATTAGGCACCACAGGAAATGAGTGAGGCTGGACTGTTCAGTAGCACCATTACCAGCAAGCTTCCCTTTAGCCATTACAGCCCACTGTGGCAGTTTTCAGTTATAGCATGATATCTTCCTTATGGGAATTTCTCTATTTCTCTTCTTGCCTCCTTTTTAAAAAGGATAGAACACCTCCTGGAGCCCTGGAATCTTACCCATGTGTTTTTTCCGTATGGCTCTTGCTACACTTTCCACACTTCTGCTCTTAGAAGAGCAAACCTTCAGTCCCAGTTCAGCCCTAACAAGTGAGAGAAGGACACCTTCAGCTAATTTACATCTAAGTGAGCATTTGTCAGAGTAAAGAATAAAGGTCTTACTGTGCAAAATGGTTCCTGTGGCAGCACTAATCAATAGTTGCTTGATGGATTGCCTGCCAGGAGTCTTTCAGGCACATCATCTCAGCTGCTAGACTTTCTGCTTGCTCACTGCTTAACAAAATAAATAGACATGAATCATGGTATTTAACATAAAGCTCCAACTCAGAATCAAAGCTGTTTAAAATGCACAGTGGTTTGCCCCACTCCATCCCTCCATTCCTTTGCTCACAAACAATGTCAAGTCCCAGCTTTTCTGGAACAGGAACCGAAGCTTGAATGATAATCTCTTCACCAAGGACGGCCTTTTCTTCTGCAATCAGTGACTGCATTCCCTAAACAGCATTCCATTCCCCATTGCCTCCTGAAACAGGAGCCATTTGGAGAGAAAAGAATGGAGATGTATGTCTGTGTGGCTGATGGGAGGTTGATATTTCCCATATGGCTTTCTTAGCTGCTGTGATGCAACGGGCACAAACTGTTCCCTCTGCTCCTGCACCCATTGTGCTGCAAATCTGAAAGCTCCCACACCACTAAACTGTCCCCACATGCAACTGCATCAGATTTCAAAATATAAGAAGCAGCAAGGAGTCCAATTTTTCAGAAGCAAATAGCTTCTCAGTAATAATGAATAAGCGTTTGGCTCTCTAGAAGTTCTTATTTCTATTCAGAAACATAGTTTGTTTCAGATTTTTCTTAATCTGACTTTTAAATGGATAATGCTTTTCTTGAAACCCTGTACGCCTACAGACTACTAATAGCCTCAGAAAGGGTGAATAATCATAGCATCAACTTTTTTTGGCCAAAGAGCAACATCCAGCTCCATCTAGCAAGTTCTGCCCCCTCTTCTATCTTGCCAACCCCATCAACACCCTCTGGCACAACTTGATCAGGTGGGAAGCTTGAAGTGATGTAGGATGCATATTCAGGCTCTGAGTAATGACTCATGTCTTGCTGGCACCAACACCAACAAAAGACTTCCAGGCCAAGGCTTGGGGCAAAGGATGGAGATGCCACCATTCCTCCCATCCACCTTCTGCTTGACCATGCCTCTGCAGTCTTTGTAAGCCTCCCCTCCCACTCCCTCGTCCTCTGACAGCCAAAAAAACTTGTCACGTCCCTCTGATCCAGATTTCTTCACAGCACTGAGTTTTGATTCTTGCCCACTGCTCAGTCTTTCAGCCCATTCTGCCTTTCAAGCCTTCTAATGGCAGATTTCCCTTGCCATTCTCTCACAGCACCACCATCCCTTGGACTGTGACCAGGGTTTTTGTATTCTGTCAGGACATTTTGAGCTCTGCTCTGGCCCATTTAAAGGCCTCCTGCCTTTTCCCCTCCCTCCCCATGGGCATCCATCTAATTCCTCAAGCCAAACAGAACCATGCAGCCACTCAGATGGGAGGTCAGCTCTTCATCTACCTCTGGAGAGTATTGCTCACAACTGCTCTGATCCTTCTGACTCTTCCAGCAGCATTAGCAGAGCAGCACAGGCAAGTGCCAGGCAGGGTGAATGGTACAGATCATACAGTCCCCTCCCTGGCAGCTGAGCATGGGGGAGATTTCCCAGTTCTATGCAACTCAGGGCACCCAGGAGGGTGCCACTAGTGGGAGAGCTAGGACGGAGAAATTTTGGGTGCTGAATGCTGGAGCGTCAACAAGGATAAACCCCAATAATCTGGGCTCAGATGAGACCAGATGTCTAAGCAAGGCAGCATTGCAGCTGTGTACCCACAGAGAGAGTCCAGGTAGCTGGGAAATCCACAAGAGAATGATGAAGAGTGAGTTTGATAGAAAAGAGGTGCTGCACCCTGTTTCAGCTCAGGATTTTGGAGCACAGCACTACATGCTGGCATGCTGTGAGGCAGCAGAAGCACAAAAAACCTGGACGTTCCTGGGACCATGCATGCTTAGTGCCATGGGCAATGTCATTTTGGAAAGTCAGAAGGGAAATCTGACTTGGAAAAGTTGTTGAGTTACAGACATAGTTCAATTCCATGAAGAAGCAAGAGGGACTTTCAGCTTGAAAGCTCTTCCTCTGCAACCCCACTTCACCATCCTCCACTTACAAGGGAGGAAGTCTGGGAATGCACATGGAAAGCCAGCAAGAGCATAGCACTGGGAGATACTGGAACTATGCACTGTCATCCAGCTGGACGGCTGGACGTAGTTCTTGTCTTACTTTTGACAATGCTACACATACCTTAAGGCTACACAGTGCATGAAGAGCACAGCATGGCACCTCTTTTTCAGGTGAAAAGCAGTTTAACTACACACAAAATGGGTCCCTTGAGAAATTTCCATTGGGGCTTTCCAAGATAAAATGTGTGGGAACTACAGGGTGATGCTTTCAGGAGCAGCCTTTGCAAAAGCTGTGACTGCACTAAAGCACACAGTGCAGTCAACTAATCTGTTGTCATCATGCGATGACAGATAAGTGCCAGTAATAATAACCCCATCGAGTGCCTTGCAGACTGAGCAGTGCTGGCTCTATCACATTATCAACAAGGTCATTCCTAGCCATAGTATTAGGAATTATTTCTTATTTGCATCACCCAAGGAAAAATCTTGCATTCAAAACATTTTGTTATAGTTTTGGAAAATCCTTCGATTTCCAGTATCCATGTGCCTCTTCTTCAGCTTAGTTGTCATCTAACATATTCATGTTTAATAATTTCTGTGTTAAAATCTTTAAATTATACATAAGAATTCAAAAACAAACAGAGAAGAACTTGAATATTTCATGTTAAAACTAAATGCTTTATGATTGCTTATAGAGTGAAATTAATAAGGAAACTGTGCCAATGCTGTATAATTTACACTGTGCTTAAGCACAAAAACAGGAAGGCTCTAGGGCTTAGCTCTCTTTGAAGTTGTGCTTTCATTTTCTCACCTGGTACAATGGAAGTGCTTGGGCAGCACTGCTAGGGCAGAGCTAACCTCTATCCTAAATCAAAAGAGCTCCTATTTTTGTTTATTGTGAGTAAAGTGAGCTTTAAGAACAGTTAACAGTAACAATCATCTGATCAGAGGCAAATAGTCACAGTGTTTCTTTGTCTTTGTTTTTCTCTCTTTCCTAACTATTTTGTCTGCTAATCTTCATGCTCTGCAGCCAGTCAGTGCACCCTGACCTTAATTTAATGGCAAAAAGTCCAATAATCCTCCACCCCTGAATTCAGTTTGGGCATAAATCTTTGGAACAAATCCACAGTCTGGAGGTATGGGAGGCCTACACATTGCTTAGCATAGCAGAGCTCTGAACTCAGAGGATGACTGCAGCACAGGTGACAACAAATACATCTATTGAGTTCTACTGCTTGCTCCAAAAATGGGGTTCTGCACTGAGCTAAGAGAGCTGCACATATAATAGAGGTGTTAGTCAGAATTGCAGAGATTCAGGCAGTGGCTGAAGTCTTCCCTGATGACAATTCATAACTAAAGAAGCTGAGAGCAATAACGAAGGATAAGACTAAGGATGATCTTCATAAAGGAGGTAAAGCTGTCAAAGTACTGGAGGCAGCCAGAAAAGGAGTGTGACACAAAGTAATTCACCGCTTTTTCTGGAAAAGGGGAATTCACCATCCAGATGTGTTCATAAATTCCTGTGTGACCCAGTTACTTAGGCTTTATGTGCTTTGTTTTCCCTGTAGAGGACATAGCTCACAGAGAAGATACAACTTCATGTGGTCAATTAGAACAACAATAAAAGCACTAAGGGGCACAGATAAGCAAAGAATTACATATTCCAGTGACACCAGTAAAACCAGCAGGCACAACAGCAACAGCAAGAACCATGGTAGCATTACACCATTCAAGATCAGACAGTGCAAGCACTACAGAAATTTATCAGGCCTCAAGGCATACATGCTGAGGAAATATGGAATAAAAGTTGTACTTCACGAGGAGGTACCTGAACAGAAAAGAAGGGGGCATGGGCTTTTTTTGTCCCTTCTCATTTTAGCGCCCTGTGGCAAAATCAGGGTTCCCTGGAGTTGAATGAGAAACCATGAAAATCCCACTACTTGGTGCAGGAATTGGTTTCCTTCATTAATTTCTGTCTTTTTAAAGCCATTTAGATGAGAGACAAATTGGAGCAAATTAAAAGGGGAAGTTTTTGGGGTTTGGCACCCCAATGAATCAACGTTTTTTCTCAAAATGCTCAATTTTCAGCTGATGAAAGCTAGTACATATTCTCTCTCTTTAGCACCCAAGTGATCTTTCCTTGAATTTCTGGAAGCTGGGGTCAGTTGCTCCAATTGTGATTCCAGCAGCTAGAATTTTTAAGTCAAACTCCTTAAATGCTTGAATCAAGTGGATATTTATACCCCTCAAATTCAAGGAATCAGCCTTGGTGAGTCAGAGGGAAAAGACTGCTCCTGTGATTGATCATATTAGTGACTCAAAGCCCAAGTATATTTGAACAAACTAAACTGTCCCCAGGGCTCATAAAACACTGTGCCAGGTATTTTGCATTAAAGTCATACCAATCTCTGAAAACCAAGCTGTTTGCAAAATATTAGGATTAATGTTTATTGGTATTGAATACACATAGCCAAAGCCCCTGCCCTGAAGAGTCTGCAGTTTAAATAGTATAGGCAGAACTGGCAGAACACATGCAGCTCTGGCCCTGGTCTGCTCCTGGGGAAGCTGAGGGAGCTGGGGAGCCTCTCAGGCTCTTGGGCACAGAGGCAGATCACAGTGCAGCTGTGCTGGAGCTGATAGCCCCTACCAGGAGCACCGGGCTCTCCTCTGTAATCATGAGAGATTAGGCCCCAGACTGAACCATCAGCACATAGGAACCCCTGCAGGACTTTTGCAGCTCCTAAAATTTGGCAAAAGAGGCCCTGTCAGTCATGCTGCACGCTGAACTAAGCATCAAGACACGTTTGATGATTCACAAGTGCAGCAAGAACTCAGAGGGCTGCAATTTTGCAGCCTCCAGAGACTTGTTTGTGCCAAATTTCTTAAGAAGTTTGAATTAGCTAAAGATGTGAATCAAATTGCTGTGGTATTTAAAAATGAGATTGAGCTTCTATGTCTATATTTTGAAAAGGGAATAATCTTGTCTTGCCCTGGCAGCTACATGGAGGCCACCCTGCCTCTGAATTGGGAGGTCCACACCAGTCATCAGTGCAGTGCATCTCATCCACTTTAAAAGCAGAATTACCTCACTTGAGGAGCAACTATCCAGTACAACCCTTTGTGGTGAACTCAGACATGGGAGTGGGGTAACCTTGACTCACAGTGGAGCTCAGCCATTATATTCATGAAAATGTCTCCACTGAATGCCATTGTGGGTTCAAAGGTTGGACAACTCATCATACCTTCCTGACTGAGTTTAGTTGAGCCCTAATAGAAACAAGGAGAAACCAAAAAAAAAGTGAGCAAGGAGGTCAGTGTAAACCAAAAGTGCCCACCATGACAGGCATATACACATATCCTGGGAACAATGCAACAGTCCCCAGTCTTCACACACATGGCAGTGTAAATGCTACTGCTGTGAGATCTAAGCATCACATTCATTAGAAATGTGATGTCTCAAAATCCCCAGTTCCAATGCTTGTCAGGTGGATGGAGCCCACTGCCCCAGGACGGAGAAAGGGCAGAGCAGCACACTGAAGCCATACTCCAAGAGGAGCTATCATAGATGAAGTTCCCAGAAAGGCTGAAGCTGGACCAGAAGCATGTCTTACTGGCTGACTGGGTCCTTCAGAAGAGGTCTCCATCTCCATGCAAAAATTCCCTTTATATTGCTGAAGCCCAACATTTTGGTCTCTCAACCCCTTCATTCCACTCAGAGGATTATGTGCTCACCTGCAAGGGAACAAGCAGCTAGAGATTCTGTACCTTGAGCAGCTACCTCTGTGGCTTCATGCCTCTTTTCAGTTCCCCAAGTTGGATGTTCAGACCCCAAAAAGGACCACACGGCCAAAAAACTAGCCTGAAAGGAGTTTGGAGAGAGAAATAAAGCAGAGAAAAGGAAAACACAGCTCTGTAAGGTTTAAATGTACCAAGTCCCCATCAT
Source organism: Ammospiza caudacuta (assembly GCF_027887145.1). Taxonomy (NCBI): domain Eukaryota; kingdom Metazoa; phylum Chordata; class Aves; order Passeriformes; family Passerellidae; genus Ammospiza; species Ammospiza caudacuta. Next base: position 24,805,001 of record NC_080632.1, read on the forward strand.
CTGCCTACATTTTGCCCACACACTGTTTAATCAGAGTGCCAGGGAGCCTGGCTCCCTGCCAACGGGAATGCAGATTCTGACAATTTGTCCAAAGTGCAGTCAGAAATTGCAGCTAAAACGAAAGAGCACTTCATTTTTTAATTCTGCGTGTGTATGTATATGCGCTTTTTTCCCCCCATGAAACAATTACAACCTCTGACTGCCGCCCACACTGCAGTTGCCTGAGAAACGCAGCGTGGGTATGGCTGTGGTAACAGGACTTGGGTTTTACACCATTCTTGCTATCACTGGCTGGCTGCAAGGCCCCCACCAAACTGTGCCAGTAGCTAGACATGGAAAGTATTCCCATGCCAGGCACAGACCACTGCAAATTTCTGCCAAGGTGAGCATCTCTAGTGTCTTTATTACTTAGGTAATTATGCTGCTAATGGCATTGGCTCCATCCACCCTTGTCTCAGTACTTGTACTTGCAGGGTGCTTAGGACAGTTCAGCCCAAGATGGGATGGAACAGGAAGCAGAGCACCACCAAGACCTAAGCACCCACTCTCACAGCGGCATCCCCACCACCACCTCAATCAAAATAATTTCTTCTCAAAGGACAGGGCATATGTCTGTGCTGAAGACTGCACTCACAGTAAGTGTTCAGTGATGCATGTCTTGGTTTACAAGTCCTGACTGGAATTACCCTGAAAAGAAGAAGTGTACTTATTTTACACTAGACATTTGGGCAGAGGAGAGGATTGCCTGAGCTGACTAAAAATATTCACCTTCCAAAGAGTTGATGGGGCATATCTACACTTCCCTTTTGAGGTAGAGCAGAAAGATGATTTCTGGCTGAACAAAAAGGATTTTCTTGGAGAGGAAGAAAGCAAAACATACCCACCCCCCTAAACCACTTATTTTGAACAATCTTAGTATAGCAACAGTGGAAAACAGGCTTCAGCTGTGTTTTGGGTTTTCTTTCTGTCCCTTCTGCAAAGACACGCCACATCCAGCAGACAGTGTGCAGGACCAGGCATGCTGCTGTCTTTCAAGCTATCAGGTGCAGGAAGGAATATCTACCTTGGCTAATTCTGAGAATTTCACCCCTGAAGGCCAGTGCACATCATGCTTTCCTAACCCTGTGGCAAGCCCTGGCAGCATTCAAAATGTCTCCCTCTGCAAACAATGGGGGAATAAGAACTTTTCACCAAAGAGTTCTTTGGTAAAAGGAGTGGTTAGGGAGCCTTCACAAGAGGCTGGTCCTTTCTTATTAATGGATTGTCTTTTACAAGTGGTAAATGAATCTGTGTACTGTTCAGTTGCCTCCCATGCTTTTTCTTTATAGTCTTGTTCAGTTTTTGTCTTACCTCTGGTTTTCAAACAAATGCTCTCCCTCTGGGCAAACCCTCCTTGAAATCTTCTTTTCCAGAGAGTTTCCAGTCTTTGATGCTATACTCTGCTCTCTTCTGCAAATTTTTTTAGCCATCTGTACATTTCCCCTACATTTTAAGACTGCATTATCATAAAGGCCCTTCAGTACCTTTACACATGCAGACAAGCAGTATTAGGTGAGAAAACAGTGCTTGTACACTATGAAAGTCTTTCCCTGAGATTTTAACTCACAGACCTCACTTTCCCAATATGTCATTTCTACGCTGTTTGCATTCTTGAGATTTGTGGCCTGGGTCACTGGCATAATTCAAATATTTACAAACATTCCTGCAAGCATCCTTGCAATGGTCAATGTGTTGGGGCTGAAGCAAGTTAAGACTAGGTAGGAAATGTTCTTTCCCTCAATATAATTGCTACTTCAGGAAGAACCTCCTCCATTTAGATTGCAAGGTCAAGATGTAAGTGCTATAACAAAATTACACGCTTTAGTAATTAAGCAACATGCTACTAAGGAACTGATCAATCTATTAAGTAATCAATATACTGATTATCAAACAAACACACCACTACTGCTAATCTGCAATTATACTATTTTCCGCCCTATTACACACAATTACAAAAAGCGCTTATTTCACATTCTTAAATCTTATGAATCACATACATCAACTTACACCTCAACACAACATTCACTTACAAATCCATCACTTTACATCTTTATATGACATATCACCACAGTGGAAATCTGTCTCTCTGAAGCCCACCCTCTCAAAGCAAGTTTTTCAGATACAGTCCTCCTGAAAGGAATTCCTGGCAGATCAGGCTGCATATCAGCAACACATCTGTAGGTGCCTGAACTCCTCCTTTCAAAAGGTTGCCTCTTCTTTTGTTCTTTATCTGATTTTTTTGCTTTATTCATTACTGTTTCTATTTCCTGGAACAATTTTTTTGCCACTCTTCTGCCTCCCCTTCTCTGCCCAGGTTCCTCCCTAAGACACACCCCTTGTTAGCTTATCCTCACTGGCCAAATTCAACAAACCAGCCCCAAAGTCTGAACTTCCCAATGTTGTTTTTGGGACAAACTCAGCCCTTCATTACATCCCGCCTGGGAAGAGGGGACAAAACCATCTCCACAAACTTCCAGTTCATAATAGCAACACATTACCTCCCCATTCTCCAAGGCAAGTAAGTCTACTTAGTCTTGATTCCTTCACCTGATCCCAGTTTAGCTCTTTGTCTTTGCATCTTATTGTGAGGACCAAGCCATCAAAACAAAAAACCTGCATCATTTATGTATTGATCTATCCAAAAGCTAGCTGTCGAATGGGACCAGAAAAAAATGTCCTAAAATGAATGTGACCATGACACAGAAAACCTGGCAAGGTGGATAGCTGTTTTGCAGTAACTCATGTTTTCTAGGATGACCCTTTTTCTGGGAGAAATAGTTAGCATAGTGGCTGACATAATTTGAGAAACACCGATTTAGTAGCAAACATGGAAAGAAACAGATGCGATGTGCAATGACCTGAAAAATGAAAACCTGGGTTACCATCACGTGATTTCTTCCAGCTCTACCTTAAAAGCCACTGGGTATTTCTGCCCTTACCTTGTAGATTAGGAGGCCACTGCAGTCCATCAGCGCTCTGGTGGATAAGAACTTTCTTCTTATTTCCAATCTAGAGATAATCACGACAATTTCAGACCAAACTGTGCATTACTTTGGGCTAAGTCTCTTTCTCATGCTACATTATTTATGAATACCCAAAGAAATGTGTAGCTGCTGTAGACTGTGGAGGTTTCTCCTGCATACACAAACTAGCCTTTTTAGTCTTCCTTGATAATTATATTCTGTACTTGGAAATTTGAACTGAAAATGGACAATGAAGAGAATATAAATACATTTGTCTTTCAGTTTGCACTTGTTCTGTCATTTTGTTCTAGCTCACTGCATTGTGAGCAACGTGACGTGACTAATGATTCCAGGTAGAAAAACCATCAGAAAATGCTCAGCGTTGACTCTGTCAGCTAGGAAGAAACAGTAAGAAAAGATGTGGTGAGCAGTACTGACATTAACATTCATACACAGTTCAAACATTCATTTGGGCTTAGAGGAGGCTTTTAATACATCTTTGTAAAATACTCCCACCCATCCTTACCACCACTTTGTTTAGTCTTCTCATTAAAAAACATATTAATCCAGAACTCTGCATTGGAATAAAAAATCCCCAAGTCCTTTGAAGCAATAATGCAGGATGGTGTAACAGCGAAAAAATCTGATACCCCAAGGCATACTGTGAAAAAACAAACAAACAAACAAACACACACACACACACACACACACAGAGTTATCTCAAGTGTGAAAGTCTTACCATTCATCTAAAGGCAACATGATGAGGAAAAATATAAAGAAACAGTCACCTCAATATAGTCAAACAGTCACAGAGATCTTGGTAAGAAACAACATATCTTCCTTACTATTGTTCCAAGTACAAACTGCTAGCCCTGTTGTAAATCTTGGGCATGCCCCATCTGTGTTGGACACATCCTCTCCATCTGCCCTGTGACCCACCCTCCACAAAGCATACTAACTTCCCATGTTGAGCTATGTCCAACCCAAGAACTGCAAGCACAATGCTGTTTGCTGTGTGTTGTACAGAGTGTTTCTCCTTACTTTGGATAGGCACAGTTTCTTAACCACACCCACCTCTGCCTTTTTATACTCCATCTTTTTCTTTAGCGTCTGACTCTTCTGCCTGTCATGGGTCCTTTCTTCCCATACACCACGTCAACAGCAATTTCCAACCTCAAGAGTGACCCCCTCATATAAATGTTGAGATCAACTCCCAGTCATTTCTGAGCAGCTGTTTGCTGCAGCTTTGCTCCTTTAATCCACATGCTGGTAAACCCATTTTAAATCAGTTAATTCTCTTTTTGCTGTCTCTTCACAGCAAGCAGTGGTAGCTCTGCAGGCTATACACTCTGACGAAACTGGAATGGGTGCCACCTCTTGCACAGGTGCAGCAGGAAGAGAGATGTGCTCCAGCTGCCCTCACATAGGACTAGTGTGCACAAATTGCCACTGGCTCCATTGGTTACGCCAACTGCAGGTCAGATCCAGACTGTAAGGCAGACAGTACACATATGCTTCAGCTCAGGAAACCTTGAAACTACTGACTGCCAAGAGTCAGAAGCGGGACAGTCATTCACTGTAAAGCCACTTTCATGGTCTTAGTTGTAGGAGCAACTGTTAGGGTTCCAATAAAAAACATCCAGCTGCAGAACGCGAAATACATTTGGTTTATTTCTTTCTGAAGTTTGTACATATACATATATCATTATACATATGTGAGATCCTTCAATAGGGTTGCTTGAGTTCAATGACAAAAATTATTGGGAAGCTTGCAGGCTGTTTGTTGCCCGTAAGCAACATTTATTCCAACTTATAAAAACACAGAGGAACAGAGTTATAGTCAGGAACATGGACACAAGAGAGAAGTCTACTTTTTATCTCACAGTTTCAATACATCAAAGGCAAATTATTTGTCTGTATACTGTAGGCTTACTTTATCAGCAATGATAAAATAGAGGAAAATATTTATATACAGTCACCTCAAGTGAAAAATAAAGCAATGTAAACTTAAATTCCAAAATATTATTTTAAATGATATAACAATATCCCCAAAAGTCCTTCTTCCAAGGGGAAGAGGACTGATTAAGTGCCTTCATTTATCAGGAAATGATCATTCTAGTACCAGATACATGAAGCAGAATAAGGGAGGGCATCCTGTGATACCTGTAGAAAAGAGTGACAACTCTGCTTCAGGAAAGCATCTCTGTGTAAGCAAGTATATGTTTGAGTCCTTATGGACATCAGCAGCACATGGAAAAATCTTCCCTGAACCAGGGCTTGATTTAAGTCTGCACAGCTCTGACTCTAACCACCAAGTACACCTTTTTGGCCATGCCTATTCCCAGGGACAAAACAGGGTATCCTGGTGGTAGGATAGTGTCAAACCTGAGATGATGACCTCCCCCAGAGTCAGAACAGCAAGTTCCATGCTGCTGGAAAAGATTTAATGGCTACCTCAATATTGTTGCTTCACAGCAGACCAAGAAGTTACCACAAAGCAGTGAGACTGGGACTGTCTCTAGTGTATTACATGGAAAACACTCCAGCAATTCAGTGATGAGAGTAAACTGAATTCAAGGTTACCAGAAAGAAGGTTCCTACACATCACAGAAGCGACTGGAGACCACCCAGAGGAAAGGTCTTGCAAGGACTGTTGTCAAGTCCTGTAAGGTTAGTTCTGCACACAAGAGATGTATAAGGTGTATGTACATGCATGTGCAAAATGTTTTTCTGCATCACCACTGCTGAGAGTTGTGCTTCCCATTGGCTACCAAGCAACACTGACTGAAAATTCAGTCCTCTTTCTCAGCCTAAGGGAAAACAACATAGCAACAGCTCAGGTGGAGGGTAAATGACACTTCTTAACTGTGACTCTGAAACTGACAGTGCTCACCCACATCTTCCCACCACCATGGAGGGCAGGAAACCCAAGGGAGAAGCCCAGTACCTGAAAAACGATTAGGACTGCAGCTTGCCCAAAGCAAGGTGACACGGTGGTCTTCTTAATTTCATTCTGAGCTGCAGTTCACTCACGTCTCAGTTCTGCAAGGCGCAATCACTCTGGCTGTGGTCCAGTGAAGTGCAAAGGTATAGTTTCACTATTGAAGTTGCTTAAGTGCTTCAACCTAACTGCATGCTAAAGAGTTTTATGACCCCATGTAAGAATCACACCCTCAGCTTTTGCTCTCTCTTTGCAAGAATAATGCAGATCGTGCTACTGTTTCCCTTATTAGAATGCAATAGGAAAACTCACTGGATTTCCCTATGTCTTTTGCCTCAGACCAGCAACTTGTTAAAAGGTTGTTCAATGCTCTCAAAAGAAACCTCTGGGAGGCATAAGAGATGCCCAAGATAGATATTTCAGCCCTGTTGCTCTTCTCTTCCCTACTGACGAGCCACTCTTCGGGAAATTTGAACAGTTGTAGAAGAATAAACCCCTCACTACTGCTGTACTGTTGTGTCTGCAGGAGACATCACAGGCACCTGTCCTTCTTGGACACTTTGGACATGATGTCCCTTTGCTAAATTTTCACAGAACAAGGTCAACATTTTCAGAAGTAAAGCTGTGTATTAGATCCCCAGAGCATGATTTTCAGAAGAAGTCAGCATGGATGCTCCTTGTACAGGCATCGGTTGATATAAACTGGGAGAAAGTCAGCCCAGTGTTAAGCTAGCAGAAAATTCCACCCACTAGCTCTTGCTTAGACTCTCAAATATATGCCTTGCTTTCAACATGCAAAACAACAGGCAGCCCCTGGTGGACAACGCATGAAGATCAAAGCAGCTCAAAGTATACCTTAAATCTGCAAAAACTCTGATAGCTGTTTAACCTCACTTGAGAACAATTAGAACAACAAGCATCCTAACAATGTTTGCAGCTGCTGAATGCTTTGACCAAACAAGCCCCAGAAAAGAACAGCAGGTTCTGCAGTGCTGAGCCATAGAAGCCATACTATACTTAGGAAATACACACATTTATAGGCATCAATTAAACATGTTCACCAAGTAATGTAAGTCTCAGAGTGTACCTCAAACAGAGGAGTGATTTAAAAGTTTTTCAACAGCCAAAAAAACTCTGTCCTTTTAGCCAAACTATAATTCTAGACTCAAGTAAGAGGACACAGTTGTCATGAATATGTACAAATTTAAAAAAAAACCCCAACCACAACCCACCCCTGTTCTCATCCTACAGTCTTTCAGAATCTGACAGCTCTGAGTATGAGAATTTCGCAAGTGTGTGAGTTAAGACTTATATTACCAGTAGAGTTTGGGCTGCGTGGTGACACAGACTTGATAGCATTTATCTCCCTCTTCCACCAAGAGGCTAAGGGGAGTTGGAGGATTTTGTGTTAAACAGGTCTTCATGGCAGCTTAGCTAGCTGCTCTGTCACTACACCATGATATCAATTGGCCCAAGCTGAAACTTTGCCTGTGTAAATAAAAATTGTCTTCTTGTGTTAGTCTCATCTGTGAGTTACAGACAGGATGACTGCCAGAGTGGCTACGAATTACAGTGGTTTCTGTCAGAGAAAAATCCTGCCCTTGTGGTTTGTTGCACTTTCAATGCTTGCATTGCTAAGTGATGTACCTTTGTTGGTCCAAATAAACCTCTGGCCTGCACTCCAGCTGGTTTCTGGCTCACTTTAACAGCATATGCCATGGGAGGTCCCTCATTGATTAAACATCTATAATTTTTATAGAATAATTAAGCACTCAAAGGCAGGCAAGAAAGAACACATTGGACTAGTCTAAATTTGCTCCTTCAGACCACAAGGGCAAAGTCAGGTCAATGGTCTAACCTTTGTGAAAGTTCTTGCTTGCATTTGGTAAGGGATGGGCTCTAATAAATAACTAAAACACAACCTTAATTCAGCTAACAAAATATTTGATCAAGGGACATTCTCTCAGGCAAGGCAAGGCCTTTCAATGTTCAACTCTATGCTGCCATCAGCAGAGCAGATACTCCTAGATGGCATTCAGACTTTTTCCAAAGACCTCTCCTCCTTGCTCTCATGTTAACCAGTCTTCTCACAAAGGACCTATGGTATCCCTGGATAGGGGTGCCGCTCTCACAAGGGAGAAAAGCAGCAGGTGGTAAAGACAGTTCCTCAAGCAGCACAGACTAGAAGAAAAAGGAAGCCAGAATTTCTCATTACCTCCAACACTGAGGGCAATGTTAGAGCTCACAGTCTCCAGCAGGTAACCAGCCATGGAGGGTGGCACTGGCTTCTTCACACAGCATCACTGTGCTGTGCACTGATGCTCAGCTCAGGTGGTAGCATTTCTCTGAAGGCTGACAAAGCCTCTTCTTCCTGGAGCTCAGGTCTCCACAGTGAAGCTCCAAGTGAAGCAACCCATTATACCTATGCTGCTGGGAGAGCTCTGGGAGACAGGACAGGAGAGGCCAGATGTACTGCTTCTATATGCACTAAAAATATCCTTTAAAAAGCACAAGCTGCAGACTAGCTTTTTCTGAGACAGCTTCTATGGTTCATCCCTCTAGGAAGCCTAGATACCAGATGCTGAGAACACATGCTGGGGAGCAATGATTGTGCTATGACAAGAAATGTGGACTTCTTAAGATTTCTCGGCATAATATGAGCATACTGTCTTCGACCCTGAAGAAGCAGCCAGTGTTTCCAACAACCTGGATACTAGAAGAGTAAGAATGTTGCAAGTGTCTGGTCTAAGTGTGGGAAGGGCGACTTTGCATCCCTGCAGCATAGAACTAGAGGATCACAGCAGTCTAAAACTCGGTCTCGCACCTCCCAGCTATAACTGTGGCTGGAAACACAGGCTACCAACAAGCAGAGTGAAAAAGCTGTTCACAGGGTTATCCACTCAATGCAGCACTGCTTCAGAGCAGGTTTTCTCAATGCAAGATGGGAGAGTCAAATTTTCTGGATTTCTGCAAGCATGGAAGGAAACAGATCTGTTATACAGAAGCAGCTGAGGTGCTAAGATGACAGACAAGAGCAGCTTGTCAGAAAAGGAGGAGGAGCTGTCAGACTAACTGTAATAAGACCAAAATTAATTTAAAAATGGAGAATGCAGACACAGTAAGCAGTAAGCCATCTGCAGAGAAAAGCCTTTCCCACTTTCAAGGAGAACAATGCCATACAATGCCTCCAAGAAGCCTGATGATAACCCTGTCATCTCTGACTTCTTCCACTGCCATAGCCACATCTTCACTGAATGGCCTACTCCAGTCAAGCAAAAACCTCATTTACCCACTGGAGAAAGGCAAAAGTTTTGGCTTTTTCAAGCCAGAAAAGCAACCAGCCTTGTTATCTGAAGGCACTGGAGCTGTGAAAAGTCACTGAACAGTCCCTGGAGGTCTGTTGGGCCAAACTCCTCCACAAAGCAGGGTTGTGCGGGGCACAGCTGTCCATGAGAGCCCCTTAACACAGACAGACTGCAACCTGGGAGCAGGCAGGATCAGAGGGGAAGTATTTTAGTGAGGAGCTGTTACTAATCAGTAGAAAGTTTCTGGTAACCATTTACAAGTGACTGGCTACAGATGAAAAACTGAGCTGGCAACACAGCTGAACAGCATTCCCGCACAACTCTGCTGCATTAATCACTCTGCTGGCTGACTTACCTCTCTACATCAACTGAAGACACAACATAAATACTGGATTTAGAAGCTGTAGTCATGTTCACTGGTTCATGCGTAATTTATCTGCAAGATGCAGACAAACACACAACTAGTCCGGGGAGTCCCTTTTGCAGCCGCTGATGAAAAAAAATCCATCTCAAACAGTCCCCTGCATCCTGCTGAATCATAGAGGAGACTATGGCTTTGGCTTCAGGAGAGTATTTCACCCACATTGGTTGCTGGGTGGGGAGACGGGAAGGCAGTTTTCCCTTTCTCCATCAGCCCTCTGCTGTCAGGTGCAGACTAGTGGGGTCCTTTCCTGTCTCTCCTCCCTTAGTTGGGGATAGCAGACAGTTCAGCCCCTGGAGCCAGCAACACTTCAGAGCCAGGTGAGTCCCCCCAGAACCAGTATCTGCACCTTAAGGGGAAGTAAGGAGGTGTTAGCTTTAGCCTGCTCCCTCTCTTTGCATCCCCACTCTCTACATGCAGGCAGAGGCCTCGCCTGAGCAATGATAGCACACTGGAGCAGGAAGGGTGACAAGGAAGGATGGCACCTCCCTGCGTCACCAATGCAAAGGCTCTCCCACATGCACACATGCTCATGGCAGCCAGCCAGTAGCTCCTTACACTGAGTACACCCAGGAAACTGCAGGCTGCTCCAGTGATTTGTAGCTCATGTCCCAGAGGCAGGCTGGAAACCAGCAGAATATTCTTACATACTGCAACCAGAGCTCCTGAGTCGCTGCAGTCAAGCACTGGTCTTCCCTAGAGGGAAACATTTCTGCAAAGAAAGGCAGGGTGCAGGGTACCATGCAAACCTCCCTGGTCAGATTCTTAATGGTGCTACTCAAGGAGATGCACCACTTAGACCACCACTGAGAACCTGCCCTATCCTATATAGTACGATCAGGAGGGAAAAAAACTAATTACAATACTGATTGGTAGATGAACCTATTCCCAAGGAAGGGCAGGAGTTTTAGACTTTTGCAACAGGATCAGATTTTTTTCTTGTTCTCCAAAGTGTGCTTTTCTACACAGGTGCCTGGCATGCTTATACATTGTAAAGCAACAAAGGAAAATGGCATTAATTAAAACTGGAGCAGAAACTATAAATTCTGGGTAAACTGATCTGCACACCTCAACAGTCTCAGCAAGACTGCTCTAAGCTCAACAAATGTTTAATGACTAAAAAATGCAAAAATTAAAATCTGCATTTGATACATTCAGATGAGACCTAAAAAAAATACTCTGTTTACAAGTATACACGGAAATAGATAATAAATAATGAAAAAACCATCCTTTTTGCAGTTCACTTTTTGATTTTTCCTATTGCTTCAAATCATCTTTTCTGCAATGACTTTGAAGAGGAATTACCCAGTTTCTGTGTCAAAGCTGGAAAATGCATTTAACAGGAGTAATTTCTGCTTGAGTTCAGCAATTTAACTGGAATTTTCAGCAACCAAAATATGTTTAAAGCCAGGGAAGAAGAAAGTTAAATGTCACCTCTTTGCCTTTTGAAGCACTGCACTCCATAAATACAAGAGGTTTGCCAAGCATCTTCTAGCCTGCCTTCAAAAAGACCATCTACTCAACCCAACCCTGACAGCCAAGCAGGGCCATTTATAGATCTGCACCTTTTTTCGGTTTTGTTTCTGCTGCATGTATCCTACTGTAATATAAAATAATTCACAGAATGATGTACTGGTTCTGGCCAGGACAGGGTTAATTTATGCAGTAGCCCGGCAGGATCATGGCTTGGACTTGAAGGTTATTCTATACCACTTCATGTCATTTTCCAGGAACAGGAGAAGATGTCCCTCCTGGGTCGGAGTATTGGGAAGCAAATGGTTGGGTATTGTTGGGTTCTGCGTGGTGAGTATTCTTGAGCACTGTGTTATTAATACTGCTGCTGTTTACCATTCATTTTCTTATCTCATTCCCACTTCCAGTAAATTTTGTTATCTCAGCCTGTGGTCTTTGCCCTTTATGCTTCCAATTCTCCTCTCCAGCCCACAGCAAGGATGGGAGGAGAAGGAGGGAGTGAGCAAGGACCATGTAGTTTGGAGAGTCTCAGTGGGAACACTAAATACCACTCCTCAATCATAAAAGGGAGGTCAAGTTTTCTTCCCAGAGGAGTATTCCACATTTCTCAACTCTGACAGATGCCAGATGGATGCACATCTCAACATCACTCATGAGAACAGTCTCATCTGGCTTGGCTACCAGGCTGCAGCTGCAAGGATCAATTTGCCCCAAAACCTCACATCTGAGAATGCAACATCACTGTTACAGCCAACAGACAGCACAACACCACAAAAGCTGTTGCATGGTGGTACTCAGTAGGGAAGGCAAGTCATGCAGTGGCTGTTAAGGGCGTTTTCTCTTTGATCACTCAGTTTCTGCCCACTGGACTGGCAGCTCAATAAAACTAGATGAATTGACTTGGACCCTTGGGAAGCCAGGCAGAACACACATCCACTCAGATAGCAATTTTTTTGATGTACGGCCCTTTGACTACTTGGGCTGAAAATACCAGTGCATTTCTAAACAGTCCTTGCATTGATCTTGACATTTCTATATGCATCAAGAATTGCATTCAACAAGAAGGCTGTCTTGTGCCAGGCACAACAGAACAAACAGCAAGGAGCAGTTTTCAACTGGCCCTCAACATTATCTCCCAAGGCGCTCTGTGGGAAAGGCCAGTTTGGTAGTACTACTTCATATAGGGAAAGGGTGACACAAAATGGGAGAGACCTGTCCAAGCTCACCCTGTGGGCCAGTATAAAAACTGAGATTAAAACTCAGGTAACAAGTTGGGTAACAGGAAAGCCAGCACTCTCTGCAGATCCATGACACTGCCCAGACAAGAGGGGCTGGGAAGTAGGAAAATTATTTCTATGTCATCTTTCTGCTCTCTGTGCCTGAAAAACTGCTGGCCACCCCAAGGGTCTATGGCACAAACAGGGCATAGAGTGTACCTTTCAGGTATGTAAAGACCTACCCATGGTGGTCTCTCCCAGATCTGTGCTCCCCTTGAAAAGTCTGGCACAGGGTATGCAGGAACTGTGAGGAGGCACCAGCCTCTTCCACCTATATGTGAGCTAAAGAAGGAAAATGGAGAACTGAGGAGAATCCCGTTCTGAAGAAAAAAGGCAAAGTGCTTTGTCACTATGAGAGGAATTGAAAGCAGCTCTCTTTGCACACCAACAAGGAAACCCCCGGAAGGGGAAGCGACAGGACACAATATATCATAAGGCTCTATATAGCAGCTAAGTGAGAGCGTATAGTTAAAAACTACACAGAGGCCCTTTGTCTTTAATATATATAATTAATATATAATGCTAATGGCTGACATCTACAGCAGCCTTTTCTGCAAATAAATGTGAAGCCCAGATAGCCATTCCAACTGGGTAATCCCTAATCTTCCTGACTGCAGAGACAGCATGGGTTTGGATGCCTTCCAGGCTGCAAACTCAGGAGAAGGCTCCCTGCTTGGGAGGAAGCAAACAAATTATTCCAATGCCATCATCTCAGCATTGTCAGAGGTTTCCAGGTTCATTCCTTCACACACGCAAAGTGTTCAGGGTCAATGCAGTAACAATAAGCAACAGTGACTATTTACTGTACCACCTGCTGCTCAGTACCAGTACCAACATGCCTTACATTGTCAGGAAACTAGTGCTCCCACCACCCTACCCTATAGTCAGCCTTCTGCAGCTGCATGTTTGCACAGCTTTTCTCACAGCTACAGCTCACATTCACAGCACTGCAGCACTTGTCCAGTTATTTTTCCCACCCACCACGTAAATAAAGTGACAAGTGACTTGAGAGATGAAAGCCACATGCCGATGGGAGGAGATAAATGGGGAGGAGACAGAATAAACGTCACAGCTCTCTACCCCTTCCCCAGCTCCTTTAGAAACAGAATAACACAAAAAAGTCCCGATGCTTCAATTGCTAAATGATAAATTAACAAAGCAAAGCAAAGCAGGAGCGAAGACATCTCCCACAATCTGCACAGAAACAGCAAAATATACAATAGAAAATGTCACTAACACCCCATTCAGGCAGATGCACTTATTTTTTGTGAATGACAGGTTATTAAATGAAAAAATTTTGACCACCAATACTTTGCTGCATGGCTGTTCCCCTAGTTGTCATTTCCACCCTAAGTGACCTTCTGCTTAATGCTGGGTGTTTCTGGCCTGTAGTCCTTCCTCTCTGAGACATTGCGTTTCACCTTGGCACTAACTGGAGACTCCTGATTCAAAGAAGGACTTGAGTGGGATTTCTTCAGTCCTGGCGCATCGTTCTCTCCTCCACTCAGCAGCTCCTTCACCCCTTCTTTCAGTAGGCCAACGTAAATCTCATAGCGATTTTTCTGGGAAATGAAAAGAAAGACCCAAATTAGTCTCAAAGAAATTCTGTAAGGGCACATGAGAGACCACCTCAGTAACTTAATGCTTTCTGCTGGCCTTGAAAGCCAGGAGCTCAGCATGTATGCAAACAATGGTGCCTACTGTGGATATGGACAACAGTGGCTAATGTAAATTAAACAAAGAGGATTTCAGGCAGACTGAGGCCTGTGTAATTAGAGGCACTCAGTTCTGCAACACACAAATCCTGATGCTCCAATGAGTGTTGGCTCCCATTCCAAGTAACACCATCAAATGAAAGCTTGCTACTTTAGTCATGCTGAGACCAAAGCTGTGCTCACACATTCTGAGATCCTATGTGCTCAGGCATGCATGGAGATAAAGTGCACTAAACTAAGGACAACAAAAATCCTGCTCTGCTGCAATCCTCCACTCCCACCAGCAGGTCCTGCTTTTCTTATCCACGGGGGAGAAACCAAAGCAGGGTCTAAGTTCAGACTGTACCATCACGGCCACCACTAGGCATGTGGGAAAATCTTCTAAAAGGCCAGACCTTAACAAAAAGGAGCAGATGAGAAGGCTATGATAGCAGCAAGGCATGTTTCCCTGCTATGTCACTCACAGGGAATGAGGAAGGTTGCTATCTGTCCAGACACTTCTATTTGTCAACTGGAAAAAGTTCACTTTACTGTGCCCCATGCCCATTTGTTCTATCCCTCATCTGGACCAGAGTTTTCCCTCTCCAACAGGAAGGTTTCATTCTGTTTGCTCCAATGGCATCATTTTCCACAAAACAATTTAGCAAGGAAGAAAATGAGGGTATGGTAACAGAAGACCCCTGAAAGTTCTCAGAAACAGATGTTGAGACGGAGGTCCTGAGAACATTCATAGGATTTATTTAGTAACTTGCCCCTGATATATCCACTTAAAGACATGGTGCAGGCATTGTAATTACAGCGATCTCAGTGTGCTGGGAGTCAGGGAAGGTGGATGTAAATATCTGTACTGATTGTTAACTTGTATTTGAAAGTGGCAAACAGCAGCCAAGCTATTATGTTCCTGACAGAGGAAAGAAAAGTATTTAAGAAAATATTTTACATTTTCTAACAAAATAATAAAGTTCTGGTAAAAACATTTATTTAAGGGCAGGAAGTCAAAAAGCTTTGAAGTATGGAATATAAAGGGGGAAAAAAGAAGAGAATGTGACTGGCTTTTGAGAATCCTTTGAATAAACAAATCCTCACAGAGGAGAATCATAACAGAATCCTCCTACAAATTAAATAAATAAGCATTCCTATGACTTCCATATCTGGAGATGGAGCTCCACAACGTGAGAGACAAACACATGAAGCAGGTAAGATGTGTCATTTAATAAAAATGGAAATGGAGAAACAGCAAGAACTCCGACGATGATGCACTGAGCTGATGGATGATTCACCACAAAATGAACCAGACGCTTCTGCAAAAGGCCAGCCAGTGCTCTTAGCTTGGGAACAGCATAATATCATGAAATTGAGAGGGGGGTTTTACTTGTATGGATTTATGCTTTTACAGGTCCAGTAAACACCACCAAAGTCTCAAGACTCGGCAATCAGAATGGAAATCCAGGACCTGCATGTGTGCAAAAGGCCATTTTCCCCTGGACTTTGTGGGCCCTTGATTTCTATTACAATTAATCAACACACTTCTACTTTGATTTCAACCACAACAAAGTTGGTCTTTCAGCGACCTGACATTTGAAGTTAGATAAACGTTACTGGAAATTTTGCTTTAAAAGAAATCAATTTGGCAATTTCTGTCAAGAAATAAAACCACAGAAGTCGAAACCATTCAAAAGCTTCTGCAACATTATCTCTGAAGAATGAATGCACATAATAACGAAGTATGAAGTAGCCGCACATCGGTATTCTGGCTTCACCTCTCATCTGATAGCACTCAAAAGGTACTTCTCTAACTATAAATTTTCTGCAATAAGCAACTAATTTTTTTCAATCTTATGCAGTACTTCCTCAGAGAACAGGCAATGAAAGCTGTTCCTTCCATGCTGGGTGTAAGTAAAGACACCATCAAAAACAAATGCTACTGGCTGCATACCTGAACAAGGACCAGTTACCTCATGCTTCACCTCCCCTTCATCTCACATGTCTTTTGCTAGGAACAAGAATGTTCACCAGTGTGTGAACAAAAAGAAATTGTAAGGACCTACAGAAAAGGAAATTGGCATCTTCCTTCCAAATGGTACTATGCTGCTACCTTAGGGACTCACAGGACCTTTTGGTGTGTTTCCCAAGATGTATCAGCATAGCCACCTGTACACAGACACTAGGTTTAGCCTGCTGGCTCAGCCTGAAAGAGACAGTTACAAAATCCTACCTCTCCTGCCCCTTGCATTTAATCTCATACAGTCAGCTCTTTCACCACTCCTGCCAACCCTGACAGGACATTGTTCTAAAGGGAAGCTTTCCATTCACAAAGTTTCCATTCACAATTTTCATACAGCTCAACATTTAGGTTTGGTTTGGGATTTTTACTGCCTCACAGAATAATAGAATTAACTGAGTTGGAAGGGGTCCACAGGGATAATCTAGTCCAATTCCTAGCCCTGCTCAGGACCATCCACAAGAATCACACCATGTACCTGAGAGCATTGTCCAAACGATTCTTGAACTCTGTCAGGCTGGTGCTGTGATCATTGCCCTGGGGAGCCAGTTCCAGTGCCCAACCAGCCTCTGGGTGAAGAAGAACTTCTCTCCAATGTCTAGCCTAAACCTTCCCTGACAGGCCATTCCCACACATCATCACAGACATATCAGTGCCTGTCCCTCCTCTTCCCCTCACAAGAAAGTTGTTGACTGCAATGAAGTCTCCCCTTAGCTCCTCCCTCTCCTCCAGGCTGAACAAACCGAGAGACCTCAGCTACTCATCATGACTTCCCCTTAAGGCCTTCATAATCTTTACTGCCCTCCTTTGGCAGCTTTGAGGCTTCATATCTTTCTTATACTGAGGACCCAAAACTGGCCCCAGCACTCAAGGTGAGGCTGCTCCAGTGCAGAGGAGAGTGCCTCTCTTGCATGGCTGCTGATGCTGAGCCTGATACACCCCAGGACAGAGTTGGCCCTCCTGCCACCAGAGCACTGCTGACTCATGTTCAACTTGCCCTTGACCAGGACCCCAGGTCCCTTTCCATGGCACTGCTCTCCATTTTCTCATTCCCAGGTGCTCCATACACCCAGGGTTGTCCCATCTGAGATGCAGAATCCAGCACTTTCCCTTGTTGAACTTCATACAGGCGGTGATTGCCCAGCCCCATAATTGGTCAAGGTCTCTCTGTAGGGCCTCCTAGCCTTCAAGGGAGTCAGCACCTTCTCCCAGTTCTGTATCATCTGCAAACTTGCTTAGTATCCCCTCCAGTCCTGTGTCCAAGTCATTTATGAAGATGTTGAAGAACACAGGGCTAAGGATGAAGCCCTGTGGAACCCCACCAGTGACAGGTCACACCAGTCTGATGTCACCCCATTCATTGCACCCCTTTTGCCCGACCCCTGAGCCAGCTGCTCACCCACCACATGATGTGTTTATCCAGGTGTGGGCTGGACATTTTCTCCAGAAGGGTCCTGAGAGAGACAGTATCAAAAGCTTTATGAAATAAAAAAAAAATATTGCATTAACTGGCTTCTGTTGATCAAGGAAGTGGGTTATCCTGTCATAAAAGAAAACCAGGTTGGACAAGCCTGACTTTCCTCTCATAAAGCTGTGCTGGCTGTGATGATGGTTCCAGTGTCCTCCAGATGTTTTCCAATACTTCCCAGAACCATTTTCTCTGTAAATTTACCAGGCACTGAAATGAGATTGACAGACCTGTGGTTTCTGGTTTCCCAGTGTCATCCTTTTTGCCCTTCTTGAAAACTGGGACAGTTTCCAGCCAACTGGGATCTCTCCACACTGTTCAAATATCATTGAGACAAGTTTTGTGATGACATCAGAAAACTGCTGGAGGTATTCTGGATGAATTTCATTAGGCCCCATATATTTGCAGGGATCCAGCTTAAAAAGCTGATCTTACAAAACTTCAAGTTTAAATGGGAGCAGTCTCAAAGTCATGGTCCTCCATCTCAGGGCACTGAGATCCCTGTGGTCTGCCATCCATATTGAAGACACAGGCAAAGACTGCATTAAACACTCTGCCTTGTCCATGTCCCTGTTTGTGAGATGACCATCCTGATCCTGTAAGACAATGATGTTATTTCTACACTGCCTTTTGCCATTAATATATTTTAAAACACTGTTTTTATTGATACTCTTTTTAAAACACTCTTTTTATTCCCCATAGTTCTGGCCAGATGCAACTCCAATTGAGATTTGGCCACGTGAATTTTCTTGTTACAATGGTGAGCAGCATCTCTCACTGAATTGTTCCCATGCCACATGACCTTGCTTCCACTCAGCATAAACCTTACTTTTTTGACTGAGCTCCAGAAGAAGATCCCAATTTAGCCTTCTGCCTCATTTGTTTGATTTCCAACATTTTGGAATTGCCTGCTCTCATGACCCTTGGAATGGTGTCTTGGTGTCTTCAACATGGCCAGTGAAATCTGTGCTTAGTGTGAAGGTAACTTAGCACAGCAAATCAGCACCTTGAATTACCATTTCTCCCACACAACTGAAGCTGTTGCCACAACTTGCCTGCTTAGATGAGCACTTGTGCAGAGCTGATCACTTACCTGAACTGCACAGCTCAAACACTGTTTGAGACTCTCACTAGTGAAGAGGACACCTTTTGTTTCCTGGGCTATAGTGGTTCTGATTTGTATTGAGGTACCTGAGGAATATCCTCAAAAGATAAAGGATATAAATTTTATCCCTGATAAAATTCACAGGAAACAGAGAAAAACCCCACAATAATCTACTCCCTCATCAATCTTTCCATAAACGTTTAACACTCCAGCCCACATTTCATCCTAACTCACCAAGCTTCTAAAAGTGACAGAAAATAAACTTTGTGTCAAGAACGCAAAGCTAAGAAAATACTTTATCTTCCAAGTTTTACAAGATGCCCTCCAGAGAGAAAGTGTGAGGCTTACTCTGTACATCTGAGTGCTCTCTTCAAAACTAACTGACACTGTGCCATGGATCACAACTCTATGATCTCGATTGTTCACTGTCAACTTCGTAATCCACTTCATCAGCTTGACTACAAGGTTGTTAGAGGTGACAATGTCAGAATTCTTGTCAAAGTGAAGAACAAACAATATCCACTGCTCTCCCCTTGTCCATCACACCAAACATCACATCAAAAAAGACTATCATGTTGGTTAAGTTACGATTCCTCCTTCATAAAGCCATGCTGATGGACATTGCTACAGCAAAGTGAAACTCAACACAGTGGCTACACAGTGGTTAACCTTCTGCAAAAGCAAAAGCATGCAATGATTTAAGTTCAGGAGTAAAAAGAGTCCCTCTAACAGAAACTGATCGCACAGGGCAGAAGGCTTACTTCAGTTCTAGAGGCTTGTGCTGTGTTGCCTCCAGCATCAGCTCTAGTGGTCTCATCTGTCTTATCTGCTCTTCCTCTTTGTCATACTATGTATTTTCCTTGCCAAGCACTGCCTATTTAGAGTAGGATCCTTTCAGACCCAAGGCAACATTGACTCGTAGCCCTGGGGGAAAAAGCTCAAAGGTGTAGTCATAACAAATGCCAGACATCCGCTGGGTTGCCGATTCATTCCCACATAGTCCTAAAATGTGGCAGACACCATTACAGATAAAAGCTGCTGTCAGATACTCAAAACAATCTTCTTATGCATCTGCCTAAGTTGCATCATTCAATCTGTGATCTTTAAGTCTACCATTTTCCTTCTCATCCTGACATCCATATAAGTGGTATACAACACAATGGCTCTGAGGAGGGAGGCAAGCCTATGACAATAACTTCAGCATATCAGTTCCTTCAGAACCTACCAATGGAAGACAATTACCATGATCTGCATTCCTGCAGAACGCAGTCATTCTTTAGAGACTGAGGTTCCAATACACTAGGCAACACAGTTTTACAACACAAGACACTTAATGCATTAAGATCTTAAAATTTCTTCAAACAGGTACATGAGGAAGGACAGGAGTCTTGTTTCTATCCTCCATGTTACAGGCTGGGAGCTAAATCACTAAGGACATTCTCACCAGAAAGAAGAGCCACATCCCAGCATCTGCAATTGCAGATGACTTTTCTGCTTAGCAAGAACACACTTCCTAGGGAAGTAAAGTGAAAAATGAAGAACTTCAGGACTGTACTCCAAATATAAGACCATCCACACCCAAGAAGTAAAAGTAATAATGTTTTCCATATATACCTCAAACTCCAGATAGTGGTCCTTCAGTTTGTAATCATCTACTTCCTTGCCTTTGAGCTTCTTGTCAGGAGGATAGGAGCGATGTTCAGCAAGCTCAGTGGAGATCTGCTTCAGCTTAGCTTCATGGGACTTCAGCTGTTCATCCTTCAGAAACATATTAGGCACTTAGGTGACAGAATCCAAAATATCCAATAAGCAAAGAAAAATAGAGAGGTTCCTGTACAATAATACCTCATAGTTTCTTTTTCTTAGATTGATAAAGTCTGTCATCCCAAAGCGCTGCCACCAACAGCTCTCTCAAAGGCACTCAAAGTGGCCAACCTTGCAGAAAAACTCAGCAGCTAGCAGATGCCACTAGGAAAGAGAGCAAACCTGTCATCCATTGCCTTGCTGTGAGCAATGGAAGCAGCTTGCTGCCGAGCAATACTGACAACATGACACTTTTGCTCTAACACATTTTTTTGTAAATTAATTAAGACTGTTGTGTATGCAGACAAACCAAGGGCAAAACGAGACAGGTGAAGACTCTGCCTCAGGTTATTTATTGTTAAAGGAGTTCCTTCCAGGACAGCAAAGACACAGAGTCAGGGCCCCTCCTTCTATTTCTGCGCTGCCAAAAGCTCTCTAGTGTGTGGTTTCTATTTGTTTCGAACAATACAATGCATTCAGAAGAGGAAGGGCTGTCCAGTCCCCAAAAAGTATCTCCTTTTGCTAAGCTGCTACTGGTTTTTATCCCACTGTGCAGTTGGAGAAAGTGAGGAGCTGCTACTCCCACTTCCTAGGCAATTTCCTTTATCATAAACCCAGGCCCACTCACTTCCTCCAGTCCATCTGTCAGCTAACCTTCCCTCATCTCCTGCAGGATGGCCTTCTGTCCATTTCTAGGCTTGGATCTGAAATTATGTTTGAATTAGGTAAGTCCTAAATAGACACATGATCATGCAGATATTGGTGAATTAGCCAAGAGGTAGTACCCAGGTCAGCTCCTGTGTAGGCACCTCACCTCAGACGAGGCAACAGCTGCAGCTGCCAGTGTTGTCCCTCTGTGGTATGGTTCTGAGCACAGCCCACAGCTCAGATGAAGCCCACAGCTTCAAATCTAGCTCAGATATGCCTGCACTGCACTGAGTCACACTGTGGACTGAGCCTCTTGGCTCGCTGGAGCTGTGGAAAACAGCAGAAAGGGGAAAACTTCTATAGATGATGATAGCTAAGACCCAGCTAATATTGTGTTTCAATTCTTTTGGAGGAGAACTGAAGAGAGAAATATGTGGGATAATTTACCTCTGCCTAAACATGGTAGGGCTGAAACCAATTGCTACTGATTGCCAAAAAATTCTCATTACTGTTAGTTACTACTCTAAATGTGCATGCTCTCTCATTAGTGCCCAATCACTCTTTACATTGTGCTGATTCCCTGGTCCCAGGGACATCCTATGGTAGTGAGTTCTACAGCCTGATGACAGGAGGTCTTTGAGCAGCTATTAATACAGCACCTGTCATTTCCAGGGCACCATCTCTGGACCTTTTGTGCGTGCTGTGCATTCTCAGAAAAAAAGAAAAAGCCTAACACCCTAGTAGGTCTTTTC
This sequence comes from Ammospiza caudacuta, assembly GCF_027887145.1. NCBI lineage: Eukaryota > Metazoa > Chordata > Aves > Passeriformes > Passerellidae > Ammospiza > Ammospiza caudacuta. Next base: position 24,826,913 of record NC_080632.1, read on the forward strand.
TAGATTGGTTGTTCCTTTATATATAGTTTTGTCACACACCTCCTTGGTTGGACTAACCAAGATCATACACTGTTCTGCTTTTGAAAGAAAATCTGGTACAATGATCTTGCACAACCTGTTATCATGTCCAGCCTCTCTTCCTTACCCATGCTAAGCCCTCACTGCACCTTGACTTCTGGCTGACCAGGAACAGACCCTTTGAAGAAGTAGTGTCCATCATGACTCATTCAATAAAATCCCAAACATCCACCACAGGGATCTGACAATTTGTGGGGTTTTTTTCATGAGAAACAGCCTGCTGGCAGCTTTTCCCCACTGACAGATGAAAGCAGACATGTTTCTGCTTGCCTTTGAATTTATCTATTTTGAACACTTAACATTCTTCTCCTTATCTAAAACAGCTTATCTTATTCCACTTTTCATGTCTCTCCTTCTTCAGGATACAAACCACAGGGTCATGATCTATCTTTTCCCTTTCCAGATTAAATGGAAACAATGAGACTAGGAAACGACATGCTAAATGGAACAATCATACAGAACGAGTAAAAAAGCTTCCCTTGGTGACTGGGGGTAAATTATGGAAGCACCATACTGTATTTTTAAAAGGTATGCATGACCAAAAACTAAAACCAAAAGGATGAGACCAGTTTATAATTTTTTTACATAACACGATTTAAACTTTAACCCAGAACAAAAAATGGTAAGTCAGTCACCACAATGTAAGAAGAAAGGCTGCTGTCATGGAGAGAGAAAAAGCACAGGCAACATAAAAAAACCCATATCCTTACAGAAACACAGGTTTTGAGACAGTGATTTCTAAGGATAGTTGCTAAGCTATGAAGACAATAAAAAAAAAAAAACCCAACAAATGCATTTAAGAAGCAATCCAGCATGGGCACATCACTATAAAAGCTATAGGAAGATGTCATGAAGTATAACCTCTGTCACTCTGTCAATCTGATCAACACAATCAGTATCATTGCCAATGCAGGATGAATTCCAGGCAGGCATTGCATCTCCCAAAAAGCTATGGGCACAAGCATCTGACACAGGCAGTCTGAGACAAGCAGAAATACGTGTAATTGTGCAAGAACAGTAGAGCTGTGAAACTCCTTGCCACGGGATGCTAAGCTTGTGTGATCACAAGGGAGACTGAAGAAATTAATTTAAGACACAGTTTATAAATATATATTATACATTAAATCCCTGAGCTAATAAATGGAGCCTGGAAAATCTAGTGGGAGAAATATAATTGATGCTTGTCTGATGCATCAGCTTTCACCTTTTACCAATTCAAAAAGCCAAAGACCAGGAGTATGTCCGCTTCTTCTGAAATAAGCGGCTTTCATAAACACTCAAACCCAAAATAACTCCATCAATCAGTATCTGAAATGTACTCTGCAGGGCCATAAGCACAAAAAGAAAATTCTTTATCTGGTACTATTTTCTTCAAAAACATAAATCAATTGTATTTGAGTCTGTTCCTTTTCTCCCCCCACTTCAAATCTTGCACGAGGAAATGAGCAGAGATTTACGATGCAAGCTTTCTCCTCCTAGGACTACTAGCAGCAACAGCTATAAAACGGTGACAAAGACCACCATCCAGTGTCTGGACAGAAAGAGAAATCATTGCCACCTACCCACTATGTAAAAATGTCTCACCTGAGATAGCTTTGTTGTGGTGGCTGGCAGGAGTGGGCGACTGAACTTCTTCTGAGAACCAATGGCTGCTGGAAATGGTGGTGCAGAGAAGACAGCAGCCACACAGTTAATCTTGTTGATCCAGGTCTGCATTTCTTCTTGGCTCCTGAGGAAGCAGCACATATTAAGCATTTGCTGACTCAGCATTGTCTACCTCTTTCCATCCCTTCTATAGTATTTTAAAAGTCAGAATAGCCAAAACTGGACAAGTCTTAAGAGTCTGCTCTGTCTTCCTGCCTATGTCTGCAAGCAGTTAGTGCTAAGTAACTCAGTCACAGGCTGGCTTGTGCTTAGGTCCATACCTCACCCTAGCACACATCTTTCCCTAATCCAGTCCCAGTAATACAGCTGACAGAGCCAACTAATGCCCTGATTCCGACATATGTCCTAAGGTCTTGGTTGGGCTGGTAACCACAGATCTCTAGGAGGTTTAATATGGATCTCAGTAGAAAAGGGCTCAGAAGCAAAAGGCGGGTCATCTGTTATGTCTGGATATCACAGCATGAAAAACTTTATCAAATCATCCTTGTATTAACTAGTAACTTTGTTTCTAACCACAGCATATCTTCTAGAAAGACATCTGGCTAGGACTTGATGACATCAGGAGACAGACAACCCAAGACTGCCTTTGGTCATCTGCTTCAATCATTAATCACCCTGACTGTTATCTTGCTTCCAAATTGAATTTCCTGGAGCTTCAGCTTCTAGCTCCTGCATCTTGTTACGCCTCTCTCAGCTAGATTAAAAAGCCTCTTAAAACCTGATGTTTCTTTCTCATGCACTATTTGTGCACTCTAATCACATCACTACTTAATCTTATTTCTGATCAAATAAACAGATTGAACCTCTTAAGCCTCTGTTTTAACCTGTCCAGGCAAAAATTTATTCCTCCTTCAGCACTGCTTTCTTTCCTCAATGAGTGGCATGAGGAGAGCACTTACTGGGCTTGGAAAAGCAGGACTCTCCAATCTGCTGTTTTAAGCTTGAGGACATTGGGTTTCTTCTCATAGTCTGTTGCCTTGGATGCCAGCGCATGGTGTACACTAACCGCATTCTTCAGATCTTCCTCCGACAAAGCCTTTTCTGGCTTATATTCATCCTGCAGAAGATAGCAGGGGGAAAATTTATGGCATTTAATTTCTGCATGTACTAATCCTTCTTCCTTAGCCTAAGGAAAAAACCTTATTCCAGAGTTCAGAAATAGTAATAGAGTATATGAACTAAGTGTAACCTGACTTGTGGTTTCCACTACCTTTAACATGTTTTCCTTTCTCTTTCTTTTTTCTTTTTTTCTCTGTTTTGATGTCTTTCCAAAGGAGAGAAGTAGTTCTACTGTCTGCTTGACAGGAAGAGATGTAAGCAGGAAGTATTTGACTATGACAACAGCTGTGGATTATTTGTCTTCAATTCAACAATCCCTCATAATCAGCTCCCCAACTCCACTGCTCAGCTATTTAGGTTCTCAGCCTCTACTGCCTGCTTTTAATTTTTCTCAACCAATTACCTTCATAGGTGCTCCTAGGCAAGTCCTCACACACTACAGAAGCCTCCTCACCAAGTCCACAAAGAAAACTATAGCAAACTCCCTTACCTCTCTCTGATGAGGGTCTACAAATGGCAAGCACAGCTCTATCTGGGTTTCTGACACAGTAACGGTACCATTCCTAACACCAGATGACAAAAACAGGGACTCTTATTTTGCAAGCAGCAGCCTGGAAGCAGTCTTTGATCTTCTGAGTGATGGAAGCTGGACAAGGACATAATGTAGCCATAGGTTCCATCGAAAGCCCACATGACTGTAAACGGCTTGGGAAAGCCAGGAGCTTTTTGAAAGAGAAGTGATTTTCCAGCAAGGCTGCATCACTTTTTTTTTGCAGAGCAGGCCAAAGCAGTCAGTAATTGACTCCATTTCTCCCTCTTAGTGTATCACAGAAATCAGTTTCACCTGGAATATGCACCAAGTGTGACAGCTGCAAAGCAGGGAAATAACTCCCTGCAGGCATGGTAACTATTGATCCTGCACTTGAACACAATTTATAAGATAAGGTTTAGCAGGAAACACAGTGCAGGATGCAGAGTATGTACATACAGGGATAGCACTAGCTTCCACAGCCAGGGAGACACCCGCCTGAGAGAAGAGCTGGTTAATGTGCATGAATTCATTTACAGAACTTCTCTGGCAGGACACCAAACAGGACTGCAGCCAGAGGAGTCTATGCCACTGCCAAAGGCATCTGAGCTTTCAGCCAGGCTGGGCTGGGGCTCTCCTGGTTGAGGGTCTCCAGGATAGGAAGTCACCAGCTGTGGTGACCACCTCTTAGAAGGTGAGAGAAAACATCTTGCTCCTCTGTCATGTCTCATCCTTTCTGAGGGAGGTCCTGCTGGTGCAGGCCCACAACTTCCCACACTGCTGCTCAGACACTTAACCTGAGAAGAGCAGCTATCCAGCAGTCCTGCCACACCACCACCTCTGTCTGGAGCTAGGCAAGGGCACCACCGTAAGTCTGGCAGGCCCAGCAGAAAGGCAGAGCATTACTGCACAGGTGACCAAAGAGCAGACGCAAACCTAAACATCTGTGATATAAGGGGTTTACAAGGGCTAGCAGTGAGCAAAGTCAAATGTCCTCCATCTCTCATAATTTGAGACTCAGCAAGATTTGAAGGCATCTGTCAGTCTTGAAGGATTTTGCCTATGCCCACTTAGGGCATTTCTTCAAACCTTTTTCAAGGAAGTCTGGCAAACCTTGCCTTGAAGATGGAGGAGGCAAAACCTCAGGTCAAGCCCCTTCCTGTAAGGGCTCACAAGCTGATTTATTTGGTGGTAGTTTTGGGGGAAATGACTGGCTCCATTGTCCAGGAAGACTGGGAAAACCTCAGAGCCAGGAAATGAACTTACAGAGGCCTCAGACATATGATATTCTATTTTACCTTGTACTACTGCCTAGAGACAGTGTCAGCTATCACTTAGCTTGTTGCCTTCTAGCTTCCTCTGTGAGCTGCATTCAATGTCTACAACTTGCTCTGGTGACTAAATCCATTTCAGAAGAAGTCCACATTTGGGCAGCCCCAGAAGCAGCCCTGGCTGATAAACTCTCCTTTCCAACAGAAAGTATTTGTGGTAATCCTTGCTAATCCCACCAGATCAGTTGGCTGCAATCTACCTTGACAGCTGGGGCGCTGCCAGCTTCTCCAAAGGCACTGATCAGCATACCGGAAATGTCTCCACATAGTTTGCCAGCCTCAGAGAAAGCTGTAAGGACATGAATGTGCTGCCAAAATTCCTTCTCCAAGGCCTTCAACTCTTTTTAACTGGTAGGGAATGCTAGGGGAGTAGGAACATCCATTTTTGCCTAAGCCGTCAAGGACAGCATGTGCTATGATGTGCTGGTGTCAGCGTTCAGGTTGAGCTGAAATGGAAGGCAGCTCTCTAAAGTTAGACCTAGATAGTGGCAAGAAATATATATGGAGCCAGAAAGAAACTGTGATCTGTCTGTCAGCTGAAGGCTGATGTGAGTGCTGCGTACAATGCAATGGCATGCTGAATTCATCTTTCTCAAACTCCTGGAGAATGACTTTCCCACATCTTGATGACCCAGAGTCAGCATATTTCTAAATACATTTCTGGTAAACCCGAGAATGACATTTGTCTTTTCTTATCAGTCACTGCACCATGGATGGATATCTCCATGCAGCTGCAAGATTCTCTTTCAGAAAGTCTCACCACCAAACACTTCACCTGAGTCTGGCCTTTCTCAATTTTTTTTTTTTTTTAATTTTTAACAGAGGAAATTTGAGAAAATTTATGTAAAAAGACCCAAAGCCTGCAAAATTATAAAGTGCCACATCAAACAGCAAAGATGTTGCAAACCTTACAGAAGAGTCCAAACAAAACACAAAGGTTCATGTAATGCATTTTTTGCCCAGAAGCAATTTCTAGCAAGGAAGCGAGGTCAGCCTTAAGTCCTCTCCTTATAAGCTTCTCTTGTACATGCACATCACATCCCATGTCAGTCTAGTGAACAGACATTCTGTCAAGCTGCTACTTTGCAATTTCCTCTTGCTATGAACAGAGGGCAGGAAATTAACCTTGGCCTGAGGATGCCCAGAGACATAGCCAATGTCCCAAACATGTCAAACTTCTTACTTTATACAATACTGCACAGGCATGTTTAGTTGGCTAATTGTGAACATTTCCACTGAGCACCTCCAGTGCTCTCTGTGCTCATTAATTCAGAAACTGCTTCTCCTAAATCACTTATTTAAGAACAAAACAATATGCACCACGGGAATTAGCACTGGTATAATTCCAAAGGGGCAAAAAAGGTGGGCAAGGAGACAAGGCTGTCCAGAAGAATTCTCAGTAAATCTCAAGTGACCACCATCTATAAAACACTCTCATACATTGCCTTTGACAGCAAAACAAGGAGAACAGCAGTGCAAACAGAGAGACGGCAGAATTGGGATCACACTGCCCACTGGGGGACTCACAGATGCTATGAAAAATTAATATTTATATTACAATAGTGTCTTGAGGGAACAGCTGAGTTACAGATGAACACAGAACACAATACTGCAGAGTTTTGTACATGTGTTTGTGCGTACACAGCACTTGTACAGCGAGATTTCTCTCTATCCTGCTTGAATAGTGCAATGAAACCACCATTACAGATGTCATCTCCACAGGTATACGGGGAATGAGAAAAAGAGGACGTGCTTGTGAATGCACTCCGCCCTACTGCACCATATCAGCTTCACCTTCTCTATAATCAGGAGAGAACTGAGGTGAACTGAGACAAGGCAATCCTTTGACCCAGACTATTGCCAGGATATTTCCAGAACTATGAACTTCTGCAAAGAAATCAAACTTTTCTAAAATGCTTCAGTACTCCCTAAAATTAGAATAATTTCAGTCCCTACAGAAGGAAACAGCAGCGCAGCAATCTTTACTATAACTACTTGGTCTAGCTGTGTATTTTTTAACTCTGGCACCTTCACCTTCTATGATCTACATCTCTAACAGAGTAAAGTTTATTTGAGTGCTGAAGGAAAGCCCTGGTGGTGAAATCACAGGCTTTTTCACAGCTGCAGCATGTGGCTGAGCAGGGGCCAGAGGCACTGTGGAGAGGCTCACAGCTGCCCCATCACTCTTGGAATGAGTTACTTCCCATCACAACCTTCTGTCAAACTTTCACAGCACAAAGACAAAAGCCTTACTTGGCAGTGTGCTACAGTAAGATGCCTTCAACACAACGGATGGCTCCCATGCAAATAGGAGAATGCAGCTCTGCAGAGTAGTGCCCAGTAACTACTGAATTCAAGTGTTCTGAGAAGAGCAAAATACACAACTAACAAACAAATAAGAACAAAAATTCCAACAATGCATTTCATTCTGATGAAATGCAGTCATATGTGAAATTACTCCCTGCTCCTGAAAACATGGAGGGTAACAGGGGGAAGGGCAGCATTCTGTAGAAAATTTGCATGCTACATCAGCATCTCTACATTTTATTAAACAGAAAGCATTTAAACTAATATGCCAGCAATAGTAATAAAAATATGTAATTAAGGTACTAAAATAGACAGTATACTCAGTTCTTTCCCTTGAATATCAAATAAGGAATTAAATATTGTATTTCAAAAAGGAAGTCTTCTTATTTCTCACAGAACCATGCAGTTTTTTCAGGTGAACATTAAAGATTATTTATTTCAGGAACTGAAGCACATTAATCCATTTTGGTCAGAAAAGGGCAAGTACAAGACTGCCATGAAGGCATTTTAGTAATACCTGAACATGTTCCCAACAAAAGGACTTTGGATTCAGCTGACTTAGTTTTAGTCTCTTGCACTGGCTCTGAGCATATCACACCAAACTTACAGCCTAAATCTTCTATCCTGACTGCAGATTGTTTTGTCTGTTTCAGGATTTCAGCCCCCTCAAAAAGGTACTGCACCCCAAGCATTCAACTTGTAAACCTCATGCTATAATAATCTGATTCAAATCACTCTTTCTTCTCAAGAGACTATTCAGGTTGGCTCCAGTGAAACCAACAACTTCAGAAAGCCACAGCAGGGGAGGAGGAAACAGCAGTATGTACTCGCACTCCTGATAGTTACAAAACTACCTGGTTTTGAGTGAAAATGTTAAACAGCTTTCAAAGAAGCATACTTCTGCAATATAGGGCAGTCTGGACAAGCAGTATCTATTCCATGAATATTTCATCTAAATTGGAGGGCAAAAAGCCTTAACAACCTACTTAGCTGCTGCCATTTATTTGATTTTGACAGTTCTCACTCATATGTTGCATTTTATGTTCTAACAGTGTAGTTAAAAATGTACTATAATATATTTAAGCTTGCAACAAAAAGCTTGAAGGGTTTCATCTGACTATCTTTTTAGACACCTTGCTGTCAGGAAGCACAATTTGTTAGAAACCAGCCCTTTCTTGCTTTGTGGAAAAAAAGTATCCTTTTATCCTTCAATTTTGCAAAGGAACAGAAGCTGCAGATTCCTACCAAAGCCAAGCTGTTGTTCAATTGTTTTGCAGCTGGTCTTGCAGACACTGCAGAAAAGTGTGCCATGAAAAGGTGGGAAAGGAGGACAACCTTACAGAAGGGGAAGTCATACGTATGAAATGCAAAGTTAAAAGCAGCCTAGAGGACGCATGCATGACACTGAGAGATGACACTGTCTTTGCTGGTGAAGCTAGCTGTTTTTTCAGATGTGTGAGGCAGCAGTGGCATACATTGGAACTTACAGGGTGCACATATGGATGCAGGCAGTGGAACTGAACTTGAAATTGTGAAAAGGGAGAGGGTGTCAACAAGAGGATTCATGCCTGAATGTGTGTGTTAATAGGTGGGGGTAGGGAGATCAGCCATGCTGTGCATCCGAGGAAACGGAGCCTGGAGGTACACTGAGAGAGTAGAGAAGATGCGTGCTGCTTTATCCCTCTTTAATTAGTTTTCAAAAGACAGTGGTTTCCCCTACCTTCTGCAAGTACAGGACCGTTCCCTTCAGCACAGCATAAAAGGTTTTCCAGCCTCGCTTTCCCCGGGGAGCTGGAAAGAAAACAAACAAAAACCCATTTAAATCAGGTCAATTTTTACACTTTGTACACACTACAGGAGAGCTACATTAGTCCTGTGTTAAACCTCCTTCAAACTATCTTTTTCAAAGGACAATGCAACTTAGCACAGTGCCTGCATGTACCTGCTCTGAGAGAAAGCAATACAACAACACTGATGATCGCCCTGGACTGGATCAGAAAGAACAGCAGCAATGCAGAAAGCAGGCCACAAAGAGCCACAGAGATCCAGTCTTTGTGCTCTTGAAGACAGGCAGACATTGCCCCTACACAACTACGTCTGAGCTTTGCACCATAGCAGTTTTCAGAAAGAAGCAGTCTTTCTACATGCCACAGCAGGCTGGCAGGATCTGCTCAGAACTAGTGGGATACTACACAGAAAGCAGTGTCTCCCCAGAGCCTCATTCCCTTTTACTGCTGCTGCACACCCAAGTTGGCATTGAGAAAGGAGAAAGATGCCAAGCAACATCATATGTAAAATAGCCAACCCCACAAGAAAGCCAAAGTCATTAGAGGTTGAAGAACATAACAGAGAAACATATCTAGCCCATAAATTCCTAGAGACAAGCAGTGGTGGGGCAGGGGGAAGTAAATTCAACATGAAGGCTGAAGGATCCAGTCTGAAATTCAGGTACAACAGAGGGAGAGAATTAGGCATGGCTGTACAGTCACATCACCAGAGACCAGAAGCCTGCATCTAAGCTCACTCCACACCAAGCACCCATCACTGACCAGCATCCATATAGTGTATCACTGACACTATAACAAAATTAATACACACACAACTAAAGAATGACACTCAGAAAGGCATCCCATTCTGATCTGAAGACAGAAAGTAAAGATGAAGAGATTACAAGTCCCTTGTCCCAGAAGTTAATCATTCTTATCTTGCAAAACAGGCCTTACTTCTAAGTGGCATTTGTTCAGTTCAGTTTCCAGTCACTGGACCCTGTTATATCCTTCTCCTCCAAGTGCTAAGTGCTTTAGCCCTCAGAACTAGGTTCTTGAGAAAATAGAGATGAGCATTCTAGCATATCACTTCATTAGAAATCCCATACAAGCCAATCTCTGCCCTGCAAGGACTCCATTAGAAAATGAAATACGAAAAGGTCTAACAAGCAAACAAATAAAAAAAGTTTTATTCGCACCTGAAAAGCCAGAATGCAACTTTTTTCAGAAAGACAGACCTTTAAATTGTACAGGAACTTCTGAAAACATGGCCCTAATTACATTACTCATAAGAGAGTTATCTCCAGAATGCCAATGTGGTAAATAAAAAACAATTCTGGTATTTATAATTAAATAAATAATTTAATAAAGGCAACTAGATACAATTACTTATTAAGGCTGAATAAGAAGATGTTTAATAAAGACGAGCCTATTTAGAGTATCCAGTCACCACAAAGAATTAGGTCAGCTTGATTTTGACACCTCTATCTGAATCCAGTTGTCCCGCTGTTACCTTCCATCTTGAAAATATGACCTCTAATTGTACCTTCTAAAATAGATTAGCAAAACATGTGAACACCAAAGAGCTTAGCCTAGGAGAAACTGGCTGTTACTGGAAACCCATCATGAAGCCAGACTTTGTCTTTGGGATTTAGCCCACCAATGTGAATCATGAATAGGCAATCATCAACAGTTATGGGGAAAACACAGATGCTCTGACTAACCTCAGCTTTTTCCAAGATCTATAGACAAGAAATGAAGATATCCAAACAACAAAACACACACAGGTGCATCAGAGGCATTAGTACATCGCAAACAGAAGTAGGACAAGAAGGGAAGAAGATAATTAAAGTAAGTAAGAGACATAGCAGGATTAGTACAAGAAAGGGGCAGGGAGGAACTGCATAGTAAAAAGCTGGCTGGTGCCAAAAGCTGCCACCCTTCATTGGATATGTAACCCAAGTCTGGGAAAGTATGGAAGGGAACACTACCTTCTAAACAGAGGTAAAGAACAGTCTTTCTTTAAAGACAGACCCAGAGAGGAGGGGAAATCCAAAACAATCTGGTGTCACATAAGGAAAAGGAGAATTCTCAAATTACTGCAGAACAGCTACTGTAATTCACTTGAAATTATTTTCTATCTGTAAACCATTATTACAGCACCATATTTCAGCCCAAAAATTCACAAAGCTTTGCTGTATCACCTTACTTCTTATGCATTAGAGCTGCTGCAAATGGCACTGAGCATTGTAAATTCTGGCCTAACAGTGAGAGTGTGATAATCCAGTTGTTGTGTTGCCTGTTAGGGCTGCTATTTCCCCTAACGAAGCAGCACTATTCGCCTTGAGAAGTACATGAGCTCACTGGCAAGTGGCATTGTGAAGACATAACAAGAAAATAACACATTAGGATTGAAAAATTACTTACTTTTCTTTCCATCCATATCTGCATGGATTTTCCGAGCCAGAAATCCAGTTTTATACACAGCAGCATTGGGGTCATGAGGGATGTCCAGGAATGGGTTATTTGAATTGCCAATTCGACTGACAGCCTTTGTCTGGTTCCCATTATCCTTTTCGTCTGTACCATCCGAGTGAGATTTTTTTTTCTCTTCTTCATCCCTTAAAAAGCAGTGAAAATCATGCATGAAGGATGGACTGATCAGCAAAGTTTCATTTCAGCAATTTTTGAACACTCCTTGTCAAAATATACCTCTCTCTTTTATAGGGGGCCATACTTAGGGAGAAATCTAGAAATATATCAAAATATAGACATATTATAGCAAAGTTTCAGTTCACCTACTTCACCAGCACAGGACACAGATTTTCAAAAAGGCCAAGTTTCCATTATTGTCTCAGAAGATTAGACTTCAAAAGTGTTCTGTGTCCTCCAATTTTGGCTATTTTTAATTCCATGTATTTGAGTGTTAAAATGGGAAATATTTGCCTGCTGGGTTCAGCTGAAAAATCCCCAATTTCTTCATGAGCTCACATGTAGATGAAAAGAATTAGAATACTACAGATCACTGTGGCTTACCCCTTAACTTAGCTTATGAAACACAGACTCTACCTCTTTTTCTTTATTTTCCTCAGCTGACTAGCATAAAATCAGTAATTTAAAAATAAAAACCAAACTAGGTGAATTATGTCATCTTTACTTTGGAAATAAAATGCTGCTGAAAATGTTACTTATTAGGGCAATGTATTCCACAGAGCTCTTGGGAACAACAATGCAAGTCATAAACATTACCTGACTAATAAATACCTTTTTGCTTGTTACAGGCAAAGGCTAAAAAGGACTAGGCAACCTAGAAGTAAAGGGTGTCCATCACAACAGTAGGACAACAGTTTTCAGAGAACAGGCCAGATTACACAGTAGCCCTTCATCCTTTGAAATCCGCATACATTCCCCTCAAGGTGACTAAGAAAGGTGTGTCAGGGAGTATGAAGGTTGTCATTGGAAAGTCGTGGTAGCAACACCTGCTGAGACTAGCATCTGATTTAAAAAAAAAATCTTTTGAGCATAATGATGGCTAATATTGCTAACCCACTGGGGGTGGACCTCAACTTGATGCATCTCACTGGACCCAGATGACTGGCAGAGAGAGAGCAAGCTCAAGCAGATCTTCCAAACACATCCATACATTCAAAAGTATGTCTTACGTGACAATTAGCAAGGCACATATCAATCCAGAAGCTCCTTTAGGAACACACTGCTACCATGGCTGCTTGTGGGAATGACCATTCAAAAAATGTCTTCCAAGAACTGCAGGCTACAGCAACAAATCTATCTTATCCTCAGCTCTGCTGAGAAGGAGGCTCATTATCACCTTCTACAACTGCCTGAAAGGAGGTTGTAGCCAGGTGGGGGTAGGCGTTTTTTCCCAGGCAACCAGTGAATGAAGAGAGGACTAGCCGGTTGAACACCAGGAGAAATTTCATCACTGAAAGGTGGCTGAGCATTGGAACAAACTTCCCAAGGAGATGGTGGAGTCACCATCCCTGCAAGCATTCAAGAAACAAATTGATGTGGCACTTGGTGCAATGACCTAGTTGAAAGGGTGATGTTCAGTCATAGATCATCATTTAATGATCTTGGAAATCTTTTCCAAACTAGATGATGATTCTGTGATTCTATGATTCTATGAAATGGTCTTTGGGGAATAACTTAGTTTAAGGAGAAAAAAAGCTAAGAGACTGGTTTGACAACAAGGAAAACAAATCCAGAAACACGAGGGCTGTGTTAGTGAACTCTGTAGTAGCAGGGCATATTCCCAAGCATTTGACTTTGGTCACATCATATAAATTATAGAAATATAGTCAGGATGTGCACCATACCTTCATGATGTTGTTTTGCAAAGTCTCCTAATTAAGAAGAACAAAACTTTTACTTCAAGACCTGATTCCTGCAAGGAAGAGCAGTCCTTGCATCTTTAGCCTACTGATGTGTGCTTTCCCACTCCAGCACAGAAAGTTGTACAAAATTTTTTTATTAGTCAAAGCAAATATGCTTTAGTTGAAGCACTCTCCCAATTGAAAAGGTGTAGGCATTTCTGACAATTTCACTTGTCTCTACCCTACATGGGTGTACTTGCTAGCTGCTGGTAAGTCGGAACCACTGTGTGTTATGTGTTTCTTAGACATATGTCCATTCCAGAAGCAAATTCTCTCAACATGAGTCTGAGGCACTTAATCCAGACTAAAATCTCTCAAAGGGCATAAGCACACAGGCTGATTTGTCACACAGAAGTGCCTTGTGAATTCTGGGATTTTAGCCAAGGACACAGCAGACTTCTCCTTGTCAGCAGAGACCAACTGCAGTAAAAGGCTTAACACTTTCCTAGAATAAGCTATCTCCTTTGGAGTTATGGGAATGAATTACTGTATACTGATCTATTGTCCTGTGGGAATATACTAGTACCTTTAATCAAGCAGCCTCAGTGGTGGATGAGCAATCCTGTGGGGGATCCTGGACACCACGAAGAGCTGGGGGCAGTGCTCTTAAACTCAGTACTTCTAGTTACAGCAATTCTGTTAAAACCGGAATTCCTCAAAAGACATGGTGGAAAGGACAAAATAGCATCAGCTGTCACAACTGCTGGCAGCACTGAACAAACCTTGAACTGGTCTTTTGTTCTATCATGAAAACGGGACTTCTTTGAGACTCAGACGCTTCAGGCATTTCTGAGAGCTGAGTGCTCTGACAAGATGCATGAGGGCAAGATGCACAAATCAGTCTGCAAGAGGCAATGACGGGAGACAAAGAGGCAGGAAGGACTCATTACAAGCAAGAAGTGGATGTAAACCAGAGGAACTGAGACTCATTTGCCCAAATACTCCATGTTACTTCAGTGGTCAAACATAAGAAGAAAGCAAGATGATTCAGAGGAATGTCAAAGTAGCAAAAAAAGTTCAGGTATTAATTTTCCCTCAGGTATCTTCCAAAGCTGGCTGAATAGATAGGTTCCCAAATACTGTTTATCAGGGATTTTAAAATCTGAGCTTACTTCAAACAAGCCTTAAGGGTACTTTTGTAAGAAAGAATTGCAGAAAATTCAGGGAAGCCTCTGGATACATAAACCTGAAAACTGATCTTTGTTTGAAACCCTAAACTGTGGGGAGTGTGACTACCTGCCCATCCTCAGATGGCTCTCACAGACCATCCAGGTGCTGCAACGTCCCCAGCACGAAGGCCTCCAGTGATGTGGGTAAGAGTCAGTGGCGATCTCTGTGCAGGTATGTTCAGAGTCATGGACGTGGTGTCACACAGGCATTAGCTCAGATCCTTTTGGAGGGCAGGACCACTGCCTCTGTTTTAGATTTCATACAGGAAGTATGAAATCTTGTGCATTTAGGGGGAAAAAGCCCACAATGGTTCCAAAACACCTTTCAGTAGGCAAAACATCATCATGAAGGTTGAATTAGGCTTGCAGAAGTCTTATGAGATTTTTCTGCCCCTGATCAGCAGAGGAAAATCATTCCCTACTTGGTCTGGAAGCAATTCCTCTGGTGACTCTTCCTTGATGATTGAAAAGGGTTGATGGCTACAAAACTTCTCTTAAGTCCCACTTTCCATTCATAGGAAATGGGACCTACAGTGTCTCTTCTCTGCAGGGTACTGGTGACAGGAAAAGATTACCATCTGTAGAGTTTCTCTAAGATTCTGCTTATGGCACATGATGTTTGCAAGGCTTCCCAAAACAAGAAGCTTCAGTTCACTTCTGTAAACCTGTCTCTTTGGAAAAGGAGCTAAAGAGAAAGCAGTAACCACCCTCTGGCTGCCCATGAGAACCAGCACACCAAACCCAGGACCTGCTTGTGCTATCAACTTGCAGTCACAGCATTGAAACAGTGATGTTTTCCTTCCCAAATTTATGATAACTGACGACTAGAAAGAGTTTGCCCGTTATTCTTAAACACATAGATGTGAAAAAAATAAAAATCCAGATGTTGCCATTTTGGTGAAGAAAAGCATTTCCTGCCTCTCCCAAGAACTTTCCTATACAGGAAAGTCCCATTTCTGTCTTCTGGGAGAAAAGCATCATCTGATTCTCTCAGTAATAAAATTATTTCTTTACAATCTATGGTCCAATTTGAGGCTCTGCCTTGGAAAATTCTGAAATCACTGATCTGGAACCATGCAGTCAAGCCCTTCATTTTTAAAACTCTGCTTCATCTCTTCTGCATTTGTTCAAATTGCAACCTTATATGACACAGCAGAAAGTTGAGTTCTAATTTAAACATTGCAAGTGAAAAAAAAAATTCAGGTTTGTAATATGCATCCATGAAACTAGCAGCATCTGCATTAGGAAATTGACTTGAGAGAAGTTTTGGCATCTTTCCCAGTGGGAGGGAAGGAAGGGAACCAGGTTGAATACCATGTGACCCCCACTCTAAAACCAATCAAGAAGTTGCAAACCAGAAGCATCCTAGAACTTGGGAGACAAAAGTTAATTATAACAGGGAGAGATTTCTCAGTTTGACCTAGAAAAAGGTGAGCTTCAGCACAGATGTCTTTATAACTACCCTGATCTCAGCATCACAGTTTGATTTGGCAGCATCTCTTTCCCACCATCACTAACTGAATGACCCATTTTGGTTTGGCTGAAAGGAGATAATTTATCAGTGTAGTTCGGATAAACAAAAAAAAGAATATATCATGTCCCTGTAAACACCTCTGGTTAGAGAAGTATATCATTGGCTAGTTAAAAACCAAATGATTCTCCTGAAAAAAAACTACACTGTTCTGCTGAGAGAAGGCTTTTGGGACAAAACGGACTCAAATGCAGCCATTTGGCTTTAGCAATTTTGTAAGCAGTGCTTTGGGAGTTCATAAATTAATTCTACATCACCTGTTTTAAGATGATGATTTTTTTCCTCTGATTACTTTCAACAGTAAACAGACACAGTATTGCAAACAAAGGAAAACAGTAATGGCCACCATGACATTTCCATGCAGACATCAGGCAAATAAAACATATTTAGCTCTGGCAACTTTGTAATCAAATAGATTTTTCTTTTTCAGCTTAAAGCTGACAATGATCAGTGTGAAAGTAAAAGAATGAGAAACACCTAAAAACCTTGGGAGGATATAGTATTATAGACAATGAAGGGATGTTAGGAGGCCAGGCAACCTATCTCTTTGCCTCTGTGGCTGGATCTTCCTAACCCATTCCGGACAGAACAACCAGTTCACAAAAACCTCCACTGAAAGCACTTCTGTACTTTATCCAGGCAAACATATGCGTTGGTTTAAATCCATCAAAAACCTTTTTAAAGGTTGATTTCAAATTTCCAATGTTTCAAATTTAAGGCCATCCACAACAGACATGAAGAACAGTTCACACCTTTGAGGCTTGCAGTGTGGAGCAAAAATGTGTTCTCAGGATCCCACATTCACCAGTTCAGTATAAATTCCAGGTCAGATCTCTTTATTTTACAGATTATTCACTTTTAACTTTGTGGAGAACTTGAACCAGGCAGTACTGCAGAACAAGAACTATAATGCAATTCTCTCTTCAGAGCTGTACTCATGCTTTCCTGTTCAAAAAGGATAAATGAACACTCCTACTGAAAGTCTCTGGAGAATATCTGCTGATTAAGGTGTCACTTCTCATGATTACAAAATTGAAGTCAATAGTAGCCCTTTCTTTGTGTGGGCTTTGGATCAGACTATAATTCTACTGGAAATGTACTCTTCAAGATGTGCAAACTCTTTAAGATAATAACACACCTAGCTCACAACTAGTAGTATAAGGATTGGATAGCAGTCCTTCCCCATCTTATGTTTCACCATTACCCTTTCCTGTCTATGGACTTACTGATAGCCATTAACCCACTAAATAATGTACTTCCAGAGCAGCTCTTAAACCTTTGGTTAGTTGATGAGCACCTTAGATCCTCAAAGGATTTCTGGCTGGCGGAAAGGCATTCCTTCAAAATGCCAGCATTGCAGGAGAGCTTATACGGAGGTTTGGAGTCCTATCTTCATCTTTGCCTTACCTCCCTCTTCTTACCCTGCCAACTGCATCAGGGAAGCAAAAGAATCATCTTTGGAAGGGAGACAGGATTTTCTTTGGTCCCACCAGAACAAAACTGACCATGCTTCCTTCCCATTCAGCTTTCTCTGCAGATCACAACAGCAGAGCAAGAGATATATATGTGCCTCCTCCCTCAAGCTCAGGCAGCCCCAGGGCTTCTTGGGGTTATTACTTTACACCAACCACACATCTCTATAAAAATGAAGAGAAACATCTTCACACTTCCTTCTTCAGCCAGTACTCTAAAGGTACTGACTATGCCCAGAATGAGCTTTGTTTTTCATCACAGAAATTAATTGTAACATCAGTCCTAGCTATGTGTCAGTCTCAGACTGGAGCCAACAACCGGCACCAGTGAGCATTCTCCTGTAAAAAAGTAGCTTTACATCCACCCAAAGCCTTATTTAAGAAAGAGTCTGAATTACCACTTTTCCAGTCTGTTTAGAATTTTCCCCCAAACCAAGGACATGGACTAGACTATGTAAATGCCAAAGCAGTTACCACCTATACAGCAGCAAGATCTCATAAATCACCTTGACTGAGGTTCACAGGAGCAGAGCCAGTCATGAGCCAGTTGCCACCTGGAGGCTGCCCAAGTGTATTAGGCACGGTATAGTTTCTTGGCAAGAGCTGGAGGAAAATTCTGACATTGAGAAAGTCACATAATGGATTCTGCTGGTTCTAAAGTACCTGTGACAGTGTCTGGCAAACAGCTTTGGTGTGACATATAAGATTCACACAGCGTGTTCCAGGTCGAAGACACAGTCTGTGAAAATGTCTCCCACCATGACTTTTAATACTCATCAGAGATGGTACTTCTTGCTGATTCCCATTAAAAGCACACCTTCTTTACTACTCTGACACCACCTAGCACATTTCTGAACTGGGACAGCAATCCCACTTGGAACCAGTTGCTCTTGTGAGGCTACACATCCTAACAAGAAATTGGTTTGCAGATCATGAACTTAAAACAACGAAGATAAAAAAAGCCACTGGGCCTGCAAGACCTATGGCACTTGCTAGAAATTCTAGCATAAGAGGTGCAGGAGCATGCATTCCAGACATACCTTGTTCCCAAGAAGGTGAAGTTTCACATATGTAAATATGCACAGGGAAATACCCTTGTATAGCCAAAATATATGTAAGACATCATTTTCCTATTTTATACCAAAATCCACTGTTCTGCAAGTGGCAAAATCAAAAGTAGACACTTCTGCCCTTTCCTGTCATAATTAGACTACACAAAGCCTAAGCACAGGGAAATGTCATTTTAATCAGAAATCTGAAACTGAAGTTTTTTCTCATCTGCGGCATTTACATAGTTAACAAGTGTTATCCTGTCAAAATCAACTAAGGATTGGAGGGAGTGATATCAGACTTTGTCCATTTATCATCTTTCACATTAGGTTGTTGTCAAGTTATCCATACTTAATCAGGAGACAAACCAAGACAATAAACCAACAGCAGGAAACTCAATCCAAGAAGTGTGTTTCTATTCAGTGGCTCTGACACAATGAACAGAAAGATAAAGGGAGACGTCAACTTCTGTTTTATTTATGCAGACATAGAACAACAGAGGATTTAATTTCTCTCTTTTCAGGCTGAAGTTTCCTACTAAATGAAATGTCCTCTTTCCTTACAAATGGAGTTGGCTCCTATCATTAACAATTCCCCTTGCTGGAGAAACAGATGAGGCTGTATACTGCCAGGTCATTCATTAGCAATAAAGCAAACTCATTATGTACACTGGCTATCTTCTGCAGGTTTTGGAGCCCACACAGATGGTGACATAGGATGTATAAACAGATTACTGCGCAGGTACTACTGTTAAACTTCTAATTTCTACAACAGAAGCATACTTACACTGCCCATTCCAACTTTTCATTCTTGATTGAATTGTAGAGGGCCTGCAAAGGGAGAGAAATAAGATGGAATTATTGTCTGACCCCTCCTACACATACATTAATATCCTGAGTAAAGACACCCAGATACTATCAGCAAGCAAGCAGTCTCTGATCAAGAAAGTCCTGTATCTGCTAATGATAATGTGAGAATCTTCAGCAGAAATTCCACCTAAGAAAAAAATACTGAATGTGTATTTTAAGATTACAGTCATTTTCTCAAGCAATTTTTGGGGGTTTGTAGTTTGCGCCTTTTTAAGAACATAGAATCATGAAATAGCCATGGAAGGGACCTAAAGTTCCACCTATGGCAACTCCTTCAATGGGCAGAAACACCTTTCACTAGGCCATGTTGCTCAGAGCCCCATCCAGCCTGTCCTTGAACGCTTCCAGGAACGGGTATCTACAGCTTCCGTGGGCAACCTGTTCCAGTGCTCCTCACAGTAAAGAATTTCTTCCTAACATATAGTCTAAAGCTATTCTCTTTCAGTTTGAAACCACTGCTCCTTGTCCTTTCCTTATATGCACTTGTAAAAACAACTTGTAGGCTGCCTTCAGGGACTGGAAGGCCATAATTAGGTCACCTTTACACCTTCTCTTTTCCAGGCTGAAAAAACCCAGTTCTCTCAACCAGTCTTCATAGGAAATGTGGTCCATCCACATAATCACTTTGGTGTCCCTATTACAGACTCACTCCAACAGCTCCATGTCCTCCCTGTGCTGGGAGCCCAGAGCTGGATGCAGGTTCCAGGTGGGCTCTCCCCAGAGCAGAGCAGAGGGGCAGAATCCCCTCCCTCCCCTGCTGCCCACGCTGCTCTGGATGCAGCCCAGGACACGTTTGGCTCTCTGGGCTGGGAGTGCCCATGGCTGGCTCATGTCCAGCCTCTCACCCACCAGCACCCCCAAGTCCTTCTCACAGGGCTGCTCTCCATCTGCTCATGCCCAGCCTGTGCTGATACATGGGTTGCTCTGACCCAGGTGCAGCACCCTGAACCTGGTCTTGTTAAACTTGGTCTTAAGGTGTCCAGGTTGCTCTGGATGCCATCTCATCCTTCAGCTGGGTGTCACCTGCAGATTTCCTGAGAGTGCCTTCATCCATGTCATTAATGGAGACATTAAATAGTACTGATCCCTGTATGAACCCCTGAGGGACACCACTTGTCACTGATGTCTATCAGGACACTGTGCCATTGACCACTACCTTCTGGATGTGACCATCCAACCACTTTCTTATCCATCTAACAGTCCATGCATAAAATTCATCTCTATGCAATTAAGAGACGGGCATGTTGTGAGGAACTCTGTCTGAGGCTTTACAGAAGTTCAGATAAATGACATTTATAGCCCTTCCCTTGTCCACTAACGTGGTCACTCCATCATTCAGGGCCATTTGGTTGGTCAGGAAGGACTTGCCCTTGGTGAAGCTGCACAGGCTGTCTCGAATCATCTCTCTGTTCTCCATGTGCCAGAACACAGCTTCTAGGAGGATCTGCTCCATGATATTCCCAGGCAGGTGCTGAGGTTGGGAAGTCCCTGGTTGCCAGGGTTTTCCTTTCCACCCTTTTAAAATATGGGTACAATGTTTTCCCTTTTCCAGTCACTGGGACTTCACCAATACAATGGTGAAATCATGATTACAGTGACTTTACAAATACCACAGAGAGTGGCTTGACAACTACATCAGCCAATTCCCTCAGGACTCTGGGATACATCTCACTGGTTCCAATAGACTAGGTACATTCTAGCTCCTCGGGTGGTAATAAACCTGAACTTTACTTCCAGTTAGCAAAAGCCACAAGACCTTGAAATTCGAGTCTAATTCCTGACACTCAATGAAAACTTTTGGTCAATGACTTTAACGGGGACTTTAAGATTTCATCATATAGGCCAATCTGTGAAAATTTGCCAGAATAGCTACCCAAAGACCCTGAGCCTCACAGACACCCGAATGCTTTCCCAGTCACACTCCTAAACATAAACATGTTCAATTTCTAAGTGCACAACAGAAAATTAATGTTAAGCAACTTTTCTGCTTCAAAATCACTGTCTTGGACTGCTGTCCACTAACACCATTCCTCTTTCAATTCATACGAAAGGTGCCCAGTAGGTTTGACATCAAAGGTAACATTTCTGGTTTTGATACACGCCTGCAGAGAAAAGGGTCTGAAACCTGACTTAAGACTGGGTGAGTATCAGACAGCTGGGATGGATTTTTTTATTTTTTTTTTGAGAGAAAGTACATATATCAGTTGGATAAGAATGTCTTATTTCAGCCCCCCATGAGCTGATGTATACAATGGATAAACCTCTGGTATTACCAAGCTAATGGAGTTCTTCAAAAAGGTCACTTAACTCAAATGAAGTATTTTGGTATGGAATGTCCCTGATTCTCACACGTATAATCTGCATTTGTAATTCACCTTATATACATAGCTAGATTTACTCCCTCTGGCACATAACTCCTACACAGCCTCAAAATATGTTAACGTGTAGAAGAACTGTTGATGCACATGATTAGCAAAAAGTAGCACATCAAGTATGAACAAGCCTGAAAATCACATACTATAATAGCTATGACATGATGCTCAACAAAAACAGTAACATTTAGATAGCCTTAATGCTGACCCAAACCAAAAATAATTTGGAAACTGAAGAGATGAAATTAGTCTTGTGCATATGCCACAGCTGAATTCGCATGAGCAATACCATGAGCCTATCCCACTCTTCATTCTGTCATCCACTGGCTCCTTTTTGAATCTGGAAGTCTTATTTGAAGATCCTTAATATTCAGCTCTCTGGAAATCTGACTTTACCAAACCATACACAAGCAGGTCAAACATTATGGTACAATTCACTTCATGTTGATGCTACACAGGTAGCTACCCTTGGTCACAATGTTCCAAGAAAGTAAGTTTCTCAGAGCAATACAACAGATATGAACACAAACAATACTCATGCCTCATCCTACTGACACTGAGCTAGCAAAGAGAGGTCCTCACCACTAACTTGAGCTTCACTGTGCCATTCAGAGAGATATGATAAAGTATTTCCAAGTTTGGAGTTTTCACTATTTCTAAAAATGTTATCTTCTCTGAAGTCTATAGGTGCTCTGAACCAAAGGCAGACAGCCAAAGGTGAACAGATGGGCATTTCTGGCAATTTGGAGGCACTTGCTAATTTTCAGGTGAGAGTTATCAAGAGATTTCAAGACCACTCTGCAGAAAGAAAGCAGAAGAAAGAGTTAATATTTCTCCTGCCTGTTCAGCAGAATTAGACACAACTCCACTTTTGTACACAAACGAATGCTGATATTGGTTCCTGCAGTCACCAAGCACTTCTTATATGATTTGGCCAAAGCCCCTGTTTTATTCTTTGACTTGTTCTTTTCTTCCTGCTATGAATAAAATATTCTCTTACATTTTGAGCCAGAAAATGACTCCAAATACAATGCGAAGAGGCTGCATACTTCCTTCAGCCGCCTCCCCAGTTTTTCAGAAGTAGTATTTTTTCCTCATCTAGCTCAATGTGTTTCAGAAACAGCAAAAACCTGGCTTGAAGAAAACACATTTGTTGCTCCCTGGCCCAAATGCCAACAAGATTGGGTCAAAACCTCTGAAAATTAACACCTGCCCTGTGCAGGTTTTTATGAGATTTCACTGCTAAGCATATGTCTAGGGATCATTGCAGCCAAAGAGCAGAACACACAAAAGCAGCAGTCCAGATTGGGGCAGGGTTAACAAATGCCCCAGGCTTTTGCCTTGTAAAAAGAGAGCTATGTTTGTCCTAACCTTTACTAATGAGCCAGACATCATCTTCCTTCTTTAGGGAGTAACAGACACCAACCCAGTCATACAGCATACATCTGACCAAGGACATGGTGCCCCCCACAGACCCTCAAACAGCCTGTCAAAAGTTTCTGGTATTTACAAAACAGAAAGAAAACTGTAGAGAGTATGCAGAGCCTAGGCAGCTGTGTTCTGTGAACCTGTGTATGTTCTGTGTGTCTACCAGGCATGTTCACTGACACCTCAGCAAGCAGACCTCTGCAAATACGTGAGTTCTCATGCCTGCCCCAACTCACCTCTCTGGCAGATACTGCTGGCAAGGCTGCTGCTGGACTCACCAGCCTTTCAGAGCTGCTTTATGCCACTTCTCCAAAACAACTTCTACTTCAACATTTTCCTGATGTCTTCCTGGGCTCTCATATGTTCCAGAGAAGCAAAATTTCCTCCTGCCATGTTTTGCAACCGGAACCATACGTGTACAGCACAGCACCCTGATTTACCTCATGGCTATTTCCCAAGGCCCTGATATACAGAGTAGCTTCTTTCAATAGACATTTCTCCAGAGTATGACTAAATCAAACAAACTTGCAGACAAGCACTTAAATGCTTCGCTAAATTGCAACAAAATTCATCAGAGATTACAGCATGGTCATGGCTCTCACTGTACTTAGCTAGCTGCAAGGACAGATTTTATTAACTTGTGTTTTCTCTCTGGGAAATTAAAAAAGAAAAAAACCTCTCATTTACAGCACTCTTACAGATTGACAATAATCACCACTTCCTACCTGCTAGCCTGGGAAGCATTTGGCAAATTTGCTATGTAAGCCAGAAAATAGGAGGTTGAACAAGAGCAGTGAATGATAGAATGAATATTGCATAGGTGTCATCTTCCAAGCTGGACTGATACCAGTCAGAAAGTGGAAAGACTTTCTATCTCTTTTGTCACCCAAGGCTACTCTGAATAGGATCCAAACCCCCAGATACCAACTACTCAGCAGTGTCTGACTTCAATCCTTTGATTTTTTATCCTTGTTATCCAGAACACAAAGACCTACTTCTTACACCTTACAGCTTTCCCCTTTCTGATTAGTGTTCATCTCTAGGTACATCACACCTCAAGCTCTGCATGGCTATAAACTCCTTGAAGAAACAGGTGCAATTCTGAAAGCAGAATAAAAGAAACTGACTGCTGCATGAAGGAGAACAGTAGGCAAAATCATAGGCACTTCCTCGTTTTAACTGCAATGCTGTTTCCTACAGCTCCAATTTGACCCTTAGAAGACTGAAGTGTAAAAAAAATGAGATTCGTTATGTGTTTGTGACATTTGTTTGTATTTGTTCATAAACTAGGCAAGAAACACTTTCCCTTTTAAGTGGAAGGCTGTAGCTCTAAAAAACTGCTGAATTCCACCCCCATTTCCCTTTTGTAAGCAAGTAGGTCCACAAAAACCCCAGATTTCCACAAGCTCTCACTACTACTAAAATTGGTACTTTTATTCCAATTGGAAAGAAAAGCAAAACTATGGAGAGAATGCTCCTGAAAACTCCAGTTTATTTTACAAAGCTACCAAAGGAAAAAAGGTCATTCACCACCCTCACCTTCCTCAAAATCCTGTCACATGCATGAACCACTGGACCCATTTGAATAGGCTGCTCTTATCACCTGCTAGCTGCCAGTGATGCTGTGAATCAGCCTCTGCATGCAGAAGCAGTGCACAAAAGAAAGGCACAACCAGGTGTGTACACAGACAAAGACACAGCAAATTACGCAGATACTGAGAGAGGTAAATCATCTAAGTTACGAGTAGACACGGGGCTCCCAAAACCTGGCCAGCAGGGTACAAGACGCTTGAAGAGATCCCAAAGCACTGTACAATTCCTCCCCTCAAAAAGCAACATAGAAGAAAGCTACTAACTTTCTGTTTGCACTAGCCCATGCAGAAAAGCCTAGGAAGAGGGAAAGAAATATACTACACATTTTTTACACCTACTCCATGCACAGAAGAGGAGCTGGAAACACCTGCTGTGAGCCAGTAAATAGGCAAAACTAAAACTAAGTTCATACAGACACCAGGGATGACCCAGACCGTCTTTTCTAGTTCTCGTCTCTCACGGTCTTTTCTTGCATCGAGCTCCTCCCTGATTTTTGGAGTCATTGTTGGAGGAATGATCATCTGATCATTGCAGAGGATAGCCTGGCTGGCTTTTGATGTCCCCAGAACAGGGATGCAGGTGTGTTCTGAGGCAGGCCCTTGTAACACTTCCCTGCTGCCACTTCCAGAGGCAGCCCTGCCTGGATACATTTCTTCTTCACTTCCAGCTGATAATGGCATAGTTGACTTCAAGCAGCAAGGAAGCCCCATAAACACCTGAGGGCAAAGACATGCTCAGTCTTTGCAGTCACAGCACCTCCCCCAGTCACTCAGCACCTGTCCAGCGGCTTTGCCCTTTGGAGCTGAGCAGTCAGGCATCAGCTCCAGCTCCTGCCATATGTGCTTTACTGGAGGAAGAAAAAAACAACCAAAGCAGCAGAACTCTACAAAAATAAAACAGGTTACAGACGCAACAGATACTAGACATCACAATGTCCACATGGAGTCCTAATAGCTGTTAATGTGCTCATCCTTTGGACCAGGGCATAGCTCTGTATCATTGCCTTCTGCCAAGTCTGGATGTGGGGCTATATTGCTTGCTATATACCACTCGTCGCTTGCTGTTTAGATCACTATCTGAAGGCTGGCCCTCACTTGGAACACAGATCTATACTACTCCACCACCTGCTATTTGCCACCCTCCCTTAAAACCCAGATCTTGACATTTTCTCCTGTCCTCATGCACGGATCTGTAACACCTGGCAAATGGAGGATAAGAATTCTGATCACTGAGTGCCTGTAGCTCGTTGCCAGATTCAAAGCCCACACACCCTCTATTTCTCATGCATTTTCCCCCCTTCAGATGGGGATGCAGCAAGGGTGCCAAAATAGTACCCCAAGAAGCCTGTGCATTGGTGCATGGCATCACGTCTGCTGATATTGCTCTCAATTTTAAATTCCACTGGTTTGTACAACAAACGTTCTTCTAACAAGCCAGCATACATTATTCATAAAACAGCACAGAGCTGTTCAGCAGCATATGGAACTGATGAATGCTGTTTTGGTGTAGGAGGAGATAGGGTTGATAGGAATGTTTTAGAAGGAAGGAAAGGAGATCATTTCACCCAGGGAATTTCAAGTGCGTCACCAACTGGAGGAGAACATTTCGAAGAGAAACTCCTCTGTTAAAAATCTGGTTTGTATATGGAGAAGGAGGGGAGGGGGAGAAAAAAAAAGGAAAGAAAGATTGTGCCAGATATACCATCATAAAACAGAAAAGGATGGTTAGCTGTGGCTCCTGAGACACAGGAAATTAATGCCACAGAAGAAATGCATCCTCTGTATTAATACACATGGCTTGCTTGAAAAGATTTTTTTTCTGTACTTGCTGAAGTGCTTCATCAGTGTTATTGTAAAGGCAGCATACTGAATTATTACAGAAAAATAGAGAAAAGGCTAGAGAAGTACTTCTTGATAGTGGAGCACCTCCACAGCCTATTCCTACACAGCCTATTGCAAACTGTTTTATTGGCCCTGTGCATTTGCAGTCAGGACAGGCACAAGTACTTAGCAATTCAGTCCCTGGCTGCAGAAAAAAAGTCTGTCAGAAAAAGAGACTACTGAGCATGCTGGGTCACACAGATGATCCTAAGATACATAGACTCTCATTGCACGCAGTCTGGACTTGAGCCTGCCTTCCACAGAACAATGGTACAAAATTCACAGCACCATTTCACAGGTTCTTCTGCCGGCCTAAAGCTGTGGTACCTCCTATAACACACACTTGAGATGCATCTCCCTAGTGAAGCCTGTCCACACAGAGGCAAGACCTGATGTGTGTCAAGGAGATAAAAGATACTTGGGCTACCTAGCTTCTCCGACACTGACATCAGGGAGACCTTTTCTGCAGGCACCATGCTGGCACTTTGTTCATACTACTAAAGCATGAGGATACATAATACACTCTAGCTTACCAAAACAGGCTGAGTCATATAAGTGAAAAGTAAAAGAGGAGAATGTTTCTGAGGCACAAATGGTTTAAATCTATCTCCTGTCCAAAGTCAGCTGCATCTGTCACAGAAACAGGTCTTGAGCATTGTACTCACTTTATATAGGGAGCAGATAAAATACAAGGCAGTCCAGACACAAAGAGGGAGACACACCCACAGAAATATGAAGTCCACAAACCAAACCTTACTTAAGACTGAGGAGATCTACATGGCATTGGTGTCCAGAAAAGCTTAGCCTAGAACCGAAGACATTTCCTGAGAAATGATGCACAAACATATACGCACAGTTACACTAATAAAAAGAGCTCCTTTGCACACTACAGATTAACCTCCAGGTTCTTCCACCAACACAACAGTATCAAAGAGCCAAAGCTCAATTATAAATCGGTTCTCTAAATCAGCAACGTCAGCAAAAAAATGGGCAGACAAAGATCAGAAAGGGGAACAGAGAGATGGTAAGGACTGCCCAAAATCACAACACCAATCACTTGCAGAGCCATTTGTCATCTTATCAACCAGGCAAGCACCACTGAAGAGAATACAGGGATCTTCTCAGCCCTCCATAACACAGCTTTTACGCATCTCAGATGCCCTACAGATACAAAAATCTTTGTTTGAAATAAGGAAACAGTACAAAAAACTGAAACAAAGCTGCAGTGTTCTTTCCAGCATATTGAGATAGGCAGGAAAAGAAGTGAATATCTCTCAAATAACAACCTACAGCACTTAGAAGGAAGAAAAGTGAATTCCATGGAGGAATGAACACAGAGCTTCCATTATTGCAGTAGTTAACAAATCATGTCAGACACCATCCCTGGGAGAAAGTCCCTGCCCTGAGAACGCTACACCATGCACACACAGTGGACACAGTGTCAAAAGACTTGAGTTTTTACCATATGCAAGAGAGTTTTCATGCATAAATCCTCCCACCAAATACCGTGCAATTACTCCCATGCTTAGGGTGAAAGTGATCACGAGACCAGGGTCCCAGAGCACCTGCAAGATGCAGCCTTTACTTTGACATTTGTTGGAAAAGCACATACTGCACCAGCAACAGCCTGAAAATGATGGCTATGCTATTTCTCTACCCTAACTCAGCAATACGCTACTTCTTAGTTATGATTTATAAGGTCCTGAAAACAGAGGCTTATTTAATTGAATTGAAAAAAATACTTAACATTTATTTCTGGTTGCAGTACCCTGTGATTTAAGTTACACAGCTCAGGCTCTGAAATGCTACACAACCCGTAAGCTAGCAGAGAGTGTTTTGCCAGGAACTACTGTGCAGTGCTGGGGTCTTTTCACCACTGGCAGAGGAGGTTTCTCACAGAACAGACAGGAGATTTAGGGAAGGGACACCACAGGAAGATCCATGCATGGTGCTTGCTTTGCATGCACATGGACCCCAAGACATAGTTAAATGCTTGGCTGATGCGCACCTTTGCAAGAGGTCGTATCTTTTAATCCCAAGGTCAGAATCAACTGGCAATAATAACGAAATTAGAGGCATATTTTTGTCACTGCATAAAATTCATCCAACCCTTGCAGATATGGAGCACCTTTGAGAGGGAGACAGCTCTTAAAGCACTTGCCAGGAGTTCCTGGGTGCCTCTCCATTATTATGTGGGAGAGAGGGATGAGGAAAAAAAAGAGATGTTGCATGGTGTGGGGGTTGTTTGCTTAGGAACTGAATAACTGGGCTGGGCTGGGTGAGGAGATGCTGCATACAGTAACTGTAGCAGCTGGGAATAGCCTGTGCTACCAACCATTACAGTACTCTAATGTATTCCTATAAATGCACAAGCAATGCCTTCCTAATAAATACTTGGCAGCAGTATTTAGTCATGCATGCAACTGAGAAAATATTTTCACCTAGCATCCATACCTACTAAACCACAGAGCTGTAGGTAAGGACTAAAAATCATTTTTATATAGAAAACAATTCCAATTTAACAAATAATCTGAAGGACATCACCTGCCAACTCTGGCACATTTCCTAAGAGTAGAGCTCCAACCAGCACTGTCACTAGCAAGTTTTTCCTGTTTACTACTGTACAAAGCTACGTGACAGGGCGTTCAACTAAGATCTCATCATTATAACACCAGAGCTGTTTCACCTTCAGGTCTCTCCTCAAATGCAGAGATTTTTTTTCATGACCTGACAGCAATTCTGTGATCACTGCAGATCATCCAGAGCTCTTAATTCCTGCAAAGCATAACCTTTTCCCAACACCAACCCCGCGCCTAACCAAGCAAAACAATACTAATATTTAGTCATTTACCTTGCTTTCTTTAGTAGAAAACTCAGAAGAGTTGGAGATTTTCATAGATTTTGACCGATGGGACTGCCGCCAGAGAGATTCTTCTCGGGAGTATTTCACCGAACCTGTGGCTCTCACCCGGACTTTGCTGGTGCTCTGAACACTGTTAACTCCAATCATTTCCGAAAGTGAGTGGATGGGATGGGAAAGAAGAAAGCTAATGAAACTTCCCAATCCCCTGCAGAGGAACTGGAAAAGGTTACAGCTGGAGAGCCCAGGCTCAAGCAATCAGTGTTTGCTTAAAGCACACTAAGCTGTTTTCTCCAGCATCTTCAGGCACAGTGTTTGGAGCCAGCCTGATTGTTCCAGGCATTGCTCACGTCACTGGATGGGAGAAAAAAAAAAGAAAAAGAAAAGGAAGACGCTGATAGAAACTCCTCCCCTGCTCTGCTCTGCTCCCCTCTCCAGCATCAACTCCCCCTTCACACACGAACCAACAGCAAGAGGAAGAGAGGTGGAGAGAAAGATGCTGGAACAAATGCCAGCAGATCAAGCAAGATATTCATTTTCAGTTCACGCAGCCACACTTCCCTGCCTGCAACAGCCTGCCATGCTCATTACTGCCTGCAATAACAAAGAACACTGCAAAAAGAGTCTTCAATCAACTGCCAGAAGCTACAGGCTTCTGGATGTGAGAAATACTGATGGATTCCCAGAGCACTGGAGAAATGAGTGAAAACCTACAGCACCATTACAAAGTACTGGCAAGCCCCAGAGAGACAAATCAGCAAATTTCCACAACTCTAAGTATTTGCACTCACTAGCCTGAGTCCTTGGGGTGCCTTCCAAAAGTGCAAGAGAGAGCAAGAAGGGCTTAGAGGGGCTTAGGGGAAAAGAGATGATTTTTCCCAAGGTAATCAGTGCAAACCAGTGGCAGAGTTGTGAACAAGCACCTAGGGACTCATCTCCCCGCTCAGCAGCCAAGAGAGCTGTAGCCACACCCCCACACGAGCAAACTGCATGCTCCAGTGGCTGATCCCACCAATGATGCAGCTGCCGAGCGGCACCCCTCATGGCAAACCCATGCAGCCTAGTACCACTGCCAGAGGTACCGCTCAAACCCACACAAGCCTCGCTCCAGAGGCTAGGCATGCTCTCTGTGCCTGGAGCTACCTGCCTTCATGCAGGGGACAAGGGGAGGCCAACGCCAAAAGGAGCTGGTACTCTTACTGAGGGGTGGATGTGCTAAATACAGGAAAAGAGAGATGTTTACCTCAGTGTTGCAAAAGCACCATCATTTCTGGCTCCTGGAGACCCAGAGTGCAGCAGACTGTGCATTGCCATGGCAACGCACTCCAGTGTGAGAGAAGAGATTGCTCTGCTCTACTCTGCTCAGCACAGGATCGTGACAGCTGCCGACACACTGGACAGGTGAAGCAGCTTGTGTGAGCAGCAAGGGAAAAGTGGACAATGGGGACATTATGACAAACCCAGAAAAGGCAAACAGTTTGTGCAGAGGGTGCATGAGGAGCTGGCAGACTCTGCAGCAAGGCTAATATCAGGTTCAGCAACCTGCCCCATACCACCATATCAAAGGCAGGGCAAGGACAGCAGCAGTGATGTTGGGTTGTGGGAGGATATGAGGGCTCTCATCCCACTCACACAGGCAGCAAGTCTGCATGCAGACAGCAATGAGGGAGTGCTGTCTGGCATGCTGAGGTGAATGTCCCATGCTGAGATACTTCAGGCAGCCAAACGCTGGGTGAAGAGCCTCCAGTCTCTATTCACATATGAACCCTGTTCCATGTCTGCCAAGCCACATGAAAGCAAAGTGAGAGTTTGCTTACCCCATGCCACATGCCCAACAGGACCCAGGGGTAAATAAGATGCATATGAATTGAGTGGACTTTTCCCCTGGATATATCTTCTCAGTCTCTTGTAATCAGGAATTCACATCCTTACAGGGCAAATGGCTAGACAGCCACATGATGGTCCTATGTGCATTTTTGCTCATAAAAGATGCTGCTGTCTCCCTAGTAGGCAACACCATTTCTGATAGCATTAACTCTTTGCTACTGTTGTCCCCAATGATGCTACAAGGTGCATATCCTTCCCACAGACTCTAACTGGTGTGGACCCTGGTGAAGGACAACAATCAGTGGAACAGCGAACAGCTTACCTAAGTATCAACATAAAAACTGCCCCTGGAGTAGGGAACTTCTGATTGCTCACAGATTCTGCCTCCATCCTGCTTGAGGGACTGATATCTTCCCTTCTGGCCAACAAGAAAAATACATTTTCATTTCCACCACAGTCAGATGTAGCAAGCCCATCCCTACCTCACACATTAAGATCAAATCCCAAATGTGCCCCCTGTCATTGACAGAGGATAACTGAAAGGAACCTTTTTCCCTGGCAATAATCATGCTCTGAGTTACTTCTGCCACTTCACTAAAAAGGTTTTATGTTACTTAACCCATGTGAAATTACCCACTGCTTGTGCGAAAGCTTTTCAAAGAAAATCTCTTCTTAGAGGAAATTTGCACTGCAGTCAAACCGCTCCAGATGAGCTAAGCAGCAGGTCCTGACAGGTGCTACGTAAATGGCCACAAATCACTCTCTATCCTAGCAGCCCCCTGCCTGGCAGATTATTCTTGCTCTCAGATTTATAGGGCCAACTCCCCAGGCTCTCAACATATCTGAAATAATTATACTGCCTAAATATCACACACAGACCTAGGCCAGTGTCAATTACACAGAGCAATTTTATTATTAAACACAAGCTAGACTGAATCAAAACAATATTTCTCTTCTGTTGCCCACAGCATCATCACTGCTGCCTAATTGCAGCAGTTCATCTAGTATTCTCTGAGCTGAAGTTAGCAGATCCTCAGGTTGGACAGGAACCTTATTTCAGAAAGGAACAAGTCTGTTTCTGCAGCAGTCCAAAACTCCAAGGATTTTCTTTCTTCTTCTTTCTTCAGTGTTTTCTGAGAAAACACTTCTCAGCTCACACTCTCCCAAAGAGAGCCTCCTGAGAGAACACATTTGAAGCCTTAAATATCTTCAGATTGGGGATTCAGTTTAGATTTCATCAGCGTCCCTGATTTTCATCTGCAAGTGATAATACAATCTTGTACTCCTGAGTCATTATTCTGTGTACATATTCACAGTTATTCTGGGGAAAGGCCATGCTTTGACATTAGAGAAGACCCGCCATTTTACAAATTATTATGCACACAGGATTGATTTATGTCTGTAACTGAGCAACAGGAATTTCTGAGGGAAAAGTGTTTTGTTAGCATAAATAGAGGGATAGAAAGGACATTTTTAAAGAGGGGCTGAAATAGCTGTGAAGTATCAGAAAAAGCAGAGCTGACCACATCCAGCAGACACCCCAAGTGTTTCAAGAATTCAGAACCTTCCTCTTGTTCAGAGGTCAAGCAAAGAGGTTATCGGAAAGGGGCACAATGTTTAGGCAGTAACACCACTGGGGTGACCAAAAGGACTGTGACCCTATAGAGATCTTCCCTATCAGTTCCTCTAAGGAACAAGCCATAAACCAGCAGGAAAACTTAAAACTTTGGGTCAAAACAGATGCAGGAACAGAAAAACAGAGTTTCTATTATTCCTTCCACCTCATCCTTTTAAAACCATACAAAAGCTTTTGTCTTGTCACATGGCACTATGTCAGACCCCATCACCCATAGAGGAAATGGGCAGCTGTTCCAACTTACCCTGAAATAAGCTCCTTCCCATCTGTTCCTCCCACCAGTCAAGTTTCCCTGGGAGGCAAAACGTACCCAGTCCTTGCTTGGTCTTCCTAATGTCATTCAGCAAATCAACAACGCAAGAAGAAAAAATGCAGAATTCGAAGTAAAATTCAATATTGGCTTTTGAAGTACAAACCTAAAGACCACATTACTGCATCTAAAGAATTCCAATGTCCTCAAAGTCACAAAGAATCCTCTAGAATCATTTAAGCCTGATGTCAACTACAAATACAAACAACACAGACTGACAAAATACATAAACACATGCATATCAATTACTTAAAACATAGCCTCAAAAGCCAGTAACATATTTGTGTAGCACAGAAAGGGAGAACTACTTAATGCTGCCACTAAATGCTGTTTGTTAAATAAACTACATTAAATCTTTCCGTCATCCTTCATCTTTCCTTCTTTCATGTTTTTTTTCCTTCTCCCCAAAATAGGAAGGGCAAAGTCAATTCTGACAGATAAGTTACTCTTAACACAATGGCTACAGAACTAGAGCTTAAAACTGATCAACAGTAAAATTCCTGTAATATTAAGATAACAATTTCTGAGGTCTACTGACTAGGGGGAGCTTACAATCAAGATTAAATGGCTCCTGCGAACAGCAGAAATATTAGAGCAGCCACTTAATTTCTACATGCACATGCAACCAGGTCAACAGGAATGCTAGCAGGGTAACAGCTGGAATGATGGGAGAACAAGGTATGACTGCATGAGGACAACTGAACTATCTCTGGTTGAAGTTACATGAGAAGAAGGCTAAAAGAGCATCTACAGCCAGCAGCTCACAGTCAAAGCACAAGTCTTAACAACTGACTTTTTACATCAATAAGCACCTAGAAGTGAGCAGAATCACAAAACCACAACAAGCGTTGGAAGCTCAAATTAATCCTGGTATCACTATGTCTCTGGGAACCACAGTGCATCTTGTGCCAAAAGAAACCACTCCTATGGTAAATGCCCTGCTGAGAATGATAGGAGATCACAGCTTTAATGAAAATAAGCCATTGGATAATAACAGGGATGCAAAGATATCATGCACCCTGCTATCCTGATCAGCACTGCAAGTAAAGAGATGT
The DNA here is from genome assembly GCF_027887145.1 of Ammospiza caudacuta. Lineage (NCBI taxonomy): Eukaryota > Metazoa > Chordata > Aves > Passeriformes > Passerellidae > Ammospiza > Ammospiza caudacuta. The sequence goes on from NC_080632.1 coordinate 24,861,094, forward strand.
CTTCAGCCATCTTCATGCTCCTCACAGCAGGAGCTGAAAACAGCTGTTTTGCAGACTAGCTGTTGTACTGCCTGGCAAAGCACTATAGTATGCAAGGGGGAAAAATTCCTCTTCTTGAATTACTCCTTTTAGGAATTATCATCTACTGTCAACAGAGCTCACAGAAATTAAGTGAGCCATACAGTATGCAGACTAACACAGACCACCAAGTTCCTTAATTTAAAGCTGACAAATGGAGCTACAGAAAACAGCAGCACTTCGAAAAAATCCATAAAAGCATCAAAACCCTAAAATTCTCCATAGCTGTGACAGAAACCCACAGGAAATTGATTGAAGAAGTGATGTAAAGTCTATCTCAGATCAGCGGCAAACAACCTCTGCCTCTGTCCCTGCAAGTGAGCATGCTCTGAATCAAGACCACTGAAATAAACCCCTCAGCCTAGAGATCTGCATTAAAAAAAAAAAGAAAAAAAAAAAAGGAAAAACAATCTCCCTCCCAAGCTTCTCTCTGACTCAAATAGCAACAAAGGGAAAGAGGAAAAGGAAGGAGAGGACAAGGAAGGGGAGAGGAGTGGGAGAAAGAGGAAGAAGGCAAAAGGATGGGGGCAAAAAGAAAGAAAGGGGGCACAATAGGGACAAATGGGAGGAGAGACAGGGAGGAAGGAAACTGAGGCCACTCTAAGATCCTCACAGGTTACAAGCTGGTGTCACCTGTGGCTGTAGGCATTGCACTGTAGAAGGGGGAAAAATAGGCATAGCCTTTGACTTACCTTTTCTCCACAATTCCATCTACCTATGGAGTCATGTCCAGCTACCTTGCCCCAAAAGCAGATTAAATCCTTCCTACCTCTCTTGACACCTTCTAGAACCCATCTGTCAACAGGACAGAAAACTGGTGCCTTGGATTTGCCCCATATTTGTACAAGGATCCTGTGAATACTTAATCATCCAAGAAAGCATGACTTTGGAAGGAAACTAAATATTCCATTTAACATCACAGGAAAGGAGAAAAAAAAAATCTGAATTTAGGGAGCAGCCTAATACTCTTATTTGAAAGAAAACAGTGTAACTGGGTCAGAGAGAGAATAGTCCAATGCTACTTGAAAAGTGTGGTGACAAACAGAAGGGAGGAATACCGAAGATTTATACAGCAGTAATTCTAAAGCTGGTGGAAGGAATGTTCTCTCTTCTTCTTCCTTTTTTTTTTTTTCCAATATGGTATAAATTATATTCGTACTCTTCCTTCCCTTGAGATGCAGCACTGAACTTAAATTTCAAGCAGATCAGTGGGTGGAAGATCAAAGAATGTTTTTCAGAATTTGTTTTCTACCTACATGTAGGTGGGAGTAATAAGTCATAGGGACCAAAATGTATGTGTGACATTGTATTAGAGAATTCCCAGTCTGAAAAGAGCCCAGAATTCCTCTTTTAAAGTGGCAGAATGCATCATTCCTGGAGACTACCAGTCTGTATCCTCCACACTTGACAGATGACATTCATCCTTGGGACCTGCTATGCATTTCAGTTACAGTAGGAGACAAGCTGATGGCCTTGGCTATCTAAGAGGCTGGAGAAGTCAGACATCAAATAATTCCCTTGTCTCATCAACCTGGACAAGACACCACAGACAGGTTGCCTCCACAGATGAAAATTAACCCCCTATATGTTCATTATGAGGCTGGTATTGAGCCACATAATTGCAGCCAGTAGCAATGGAAATTCTTAGCTGACTCTGCTTGGGTTTCACTCCTTGCTGACACAAAAGCCTGGCAGGCTACGTGAGATCTTTTGAATAACAATTGGAAAGTAAAGAGGTGAAAGGTTGAAGGAGCAAAAAATAATGCAGAGAAATGCAGATTGTCAAAGCAGAACAGATCCATCCTGAAATCCAGTCTGCTTCCTAGTAAGATAAGCAATCCCTCATTCCACCCCTAGACTATGCAGAGCAATCCTAATTCTTGGATCATCTTCAAAACATTTTATGTTTTAAGCCTTGTTTAAAGATCTGCTTTCCCTGCTCAGAGACAGCTGGTGTTAGGCTTTTGATATTATAAGGCTTTCTTCAACTCAATATCTGGGTTTGACTTGAGAAAAAATATATAGATTATAATTTTTCTTTTTATATGCACTGAGGTAACCTCCTGAAATGCAAAAAGAAAGTATATTTGCATTTCAATAGGGCAGGAACGTGTCAGAAACCTCTGTAATTCAAGGGACACAAAGCAATACACACACCATCATAACCTGGTCCAATTTTCAGTTCTGCATAGGCATGCTTTAAATGGCTATTGCTCTTGAATAGGACAAATGACAACACTGAAAAAACTCCAAGTTGAAGGAAACAAAGGTTATCATGGCAGAAAGGCTCTCTGCAAGGATAGAGAAGAGTGAAGACAAGCCAGATGTTCCCTACAGTCACCTACAGTTCCCTATGGATCTGTGGCTCCTCTGAGAGTGAAAGTATGCTTCATAAACAACTGTTTAAGACAAGGATTAGCAATTTAATCCTGCATTACCTGACTTTTATACTGCCAGATTAGACTCTGTTGTCTCCTAGCAGCTGAAAGGGGCCCTCTGTAATGGGAACTTCTAATTCATACAGATAAGAAATGGCCCAAAAATACTATTTCCATCAGAAGTATTTTGAAGAGAAAAAACTTTATTTTGGGGAAGAGATCAGGAGCTACATCTTGTTTCTTATTCTGTGAAGCAAAGGCATCTGGTCCTTATCTCTTTATCTCCTTATCTTCTAGTCTTATTCCATGAAGCAAAGGCATCTGGTCCTCTCTCTCCTCTGCCCACTGCTACAGGGTGTTACAGCAGTCAATGAGGTCCTCCTGGGGCCATCCTGGCTTGCTGTCACACACTCTCATCTCCCCAACTTCATCAGGTTTCCCTGGAAGGTGGGAATTTCTTGCCAAAAAGCCATGAAATGGATGAAGTACAGGGACTGCTGATGAGAGCAATTAGGGGGCACACAGCAGTCCAATTAGTGTGAGTTCCTCTCCATAAAGGGGGGCTGAGGCTGTGCAGGGAGATGTTAGCCACCTGATGTTCATTCTCTCCGCTAAATACCTGAAATTATTGGAATGGATGAAGTAAGATGCCATGAAGTAAGACGAATTTAATTCTCTTTGAATTGAGTATTTGCTTTGGAGGGCTTTCAAAGGGAATTAAAAAAAAAAAAAAAAGAGAGGGAGAGCCAGAGAAAGCAGAAAGACAGTGGCAAAAACACCCCGTAATTGAAGTGGAGGGAACTGACAGCAACATGAGATAAACCCTACTTTGCAGCTTCTATAGGAAATTGCATATCCCAGAAATCCTAATCAAGAATTCAGATCATTTAGGAAATTAAGGATGGGTTCTTCAGAAGAGTTCAGCACCAGCAACTCCAAGTTAATTTGGTCACTTCATTACAGTGCTTCTGCAGGAGATAAGGCCTACCCAAAAAAAAACCCTTTGAGAAAAAGCAGACTTTTTATGCAGGATTGGCATCTAATCTCCATCAGCAGTCCCTGAAAGGATGAGTCTAGCCAAGTGCATCCCAGGTACTTCAGCATGATAGACATTCCCAGACGGGATAACAGGTCAGAGAAATGCTACCACCTCCTACCAAAAGACACACAGCCACATATGACTTCCACACTTCATGTCATGGGGCAGCACCACTACCATGGGTCAGCCCATGTCAGAGGTTGGGCGACGCCTGTAATTTCATGAATGAGGTGTGCTGTAAATGCAGAGGACATTTACTTACACAGGACAGGTGGTACTTTGCATGCAGCCTAACAACAGAGTACCCCTCCCAGAACACTGCCTAACAAAAGCAGAGATCCATGTCCTCATGCCTTCTTGCAGGCTCTCTGTGGACCACACAAGACACATTCTCTCCTTACATATGAAAGGCCTTGTTAATGCCACCTTCCTGGAGTGAACCTTCACACACTTTGTCTCAAAATCGTAGGAGCAACAGGGTGTAGGACAGCCGGGATGGACGGAGACGAGAGATCTCCGAAGCCAGGTCATGGAACTTGTGGTTTATCGCCAAGGGCCTGTGTGCTGCAGCCTTGCTTGGAGCTGCCAGCCGCAGCCCAGAGCAGGCCGGAGAAAAGAGAGGGGTAGAGAGGATGAGAGGGTAAGAGCGTAAAAGGGTAAGAGAGCAAAAGTATAAGAGAGTAAAAGGGGTAAGAGAGCGAAGTTCTCGTTACAATACAATAAATCCTCTTTTGTGTTGAATAGAATCACTACATTACCATATTGAGTTACATTTTAAACCTTAAAAACTACTCTTTAGACCCCTTCTGCCAAGCTAGTAGGGTCTGCTCTGACTTTTGGACTTGTCTGCAAGCAGAAGGTTTTGCTTCATTAAAAAGAGATTACCTTCAATCGGCCACACCATTGTTTTCCCATTATTCAGTAACTAAGGGACCTTAAAGCTTGCCTTCATTTCAATCTCGCTTATAGTTTCTATATTCTCAAAATCTTTTGCCAAACAATCATATTTATAAGGCTTTCCTGTTTCCTCATCCTCAACAAAAATGCCAAGAGGAAAACATTGTGGCCAGCACCATACCAGCACTTTATTTGTGGGGACCACACTGCCCTTAGGAATTGAAGCAAGAATGTAAGGCCAAAATTAGGCTCTTTCCAAGCCAATCTCCTCTTCATTCCAGAAAATCTTGTGAAGCCCAGCTCTGAAGAAGGCTATGGTCACACAGTACAATTTCCTAGCATATAATTGTGAAGATGATATCATTACAGAAGATTAAAGCTGGTGGGAGCATGTGATAAAGAAACCACTCCTACATTGTAATCATGAGGTTCTTAACACTGCCAAATGTCAGACTGATTTTGTTTTCTTTCCAAGGAGGGAGATCCTAGCCATGGCTTCTCTTTCTATATATATATGTGTGTGATAAATACATGAATACTACAAGCAGACCCCACGAGGACAAGTGCACTTTTAATCACAGTTTGGTGTATTTGTCTTTATGAGTCCCAACTGCAAAAGCAACCTTGGATGTGACTAAACGAGTGAGGAAAAAGGCAATGAATCTTTGTGCAGACAGGTGTACAAAAGCAAAACCTTTTTCAATGTTAAATGGACAGCAAGACACAAGGTGAGCAAGATTACGTTAGCATTTCTCATTTCTGCTTTCAAACCAGAGTGAAATAATCTGTTCTTAAAGCACAACTAGTGACATACAGAGAATCAGGTAATGAAGGCCTTGTGGTTTGTACCAAAAGTGTTCTTATTATTGGAAAAAAACTGTAATAAAACATACAGATAGCTCCCCCAGGAAGGTGAAGGAAAGGAGTAACTTGATCCAACATCCCAAGTTTTCTGAGGCTGATCACACAAAAGGGTGTCCCTCCTCACATGCTGATGTCTGTCCCTTATTGTGCTATTTTCCTATCCTGACCAAACATTCAGGGACGCACTCCAAAGAGTGAAGGGATTGACTGAAGGCAACATCTGACTGATGCCTGTCAACCAGCTGTCCTGGATAGCACAAGCATTTGCATTTGCACCCCTGACTCTGAGAAGTGGATCCACAATAAATGTTCCACAGAGCTTCACAAGCCCTGGATGAACAGCCTTCCTTCCCCTCCACTACTGCTCAGCTTTGCTCTGGGGCTCAGCAGAGCTTCATACAGGGGTGCAACAGGGCCACAAGGAGAACCCAGAGAGACTGCAGAGGCAGAAAAGCCCACTTGCTTCACCACAGGTCTGCATTAGTCACCAGTGGGTGCCCAGGACCTCGCTCCCACAGGGACACACTGCCACCCTGTGGAAACCACTCTTCCTCTCCCAGGCAGCTGGGCAAGGATGCAGGGAGAAGGCTAGCAGCCTCACCCATGCTCAGCGGCTACACAGCTAATGCAGCAGCAAACCACATACACTTTGGTGCTGTGCTGAAGAAGGGTGCTGTGAATTTAATTTATTGAGACTAATGCAAAAATTAATTTCCACTAATTCTTAGTAATCACACATTTAGTGGCAGCATGGCTGCTGTGAACACAGTAGCACAATTACTCGTACTCACTCCACTCCCTTCCACTAATAAATTAAAAAACAAGGGTCAGTTTATCAAATCTTCAGACAAGCCAGTTGAGAAAAGAAAGCTGGGTGCCACCTCTGTCCCCAAGACAGCACACAGAAAAGGGCAGAAAGCCTTAAAGCAACATGAAACACCAACACCAAACTTCTTCCATTTGTCTACATCCAAAAAATCCTGAGCCCTGGTATTTGATTTGGGCAAAGAGTCAGACATCCCTAGCATTAGCAGGTGAGCACCAAACATGAAGGTACAGCCCCAGCTGCATAATTCTGTCAGGAGGAAAACAAACAGCAGGTGAGAACCATTGGAAGTCTCTTGTCAGTACACTCAGGTTATTTACACACAATCTGGAGATCTATTTATTCAGTAAGGGCTGTAATTAGCCTGCAAATTGATCTCAACACATCCCTCTATGGCAAACGGAGAAATGAGATTCCTTTGGGGGAAAAAATAATTTACTTGTGGCTGCTGACAGATATACAGACTCAAAAATTAAAGACATTAAATCTAAAATTTAATATTCCCCATTGCTTAGTAAGAACTGAAGCAGGAGGGTCCAACAAAAATCTCCCTGAAGAAGACTAAGAAAATGAAGAAATTACCAATACTAGAAGACAAACTCTGCTGCTTTCAACTATGCAGGTAAATCTGTATTTCACAATGATTCTGACACAAAACTCACACAAGAGATGGCAACTCATTTGGTTGGTTTCAATAGACACTGGATCAGCTGTCAGATGTGGTAGCCTCTTATTTTTATTTCCATTACAAAAAATAAATAAATTATGAACTCGAGTGTATGCACACCTGTCTTCATTTAAACAAAGTGCTGTTTCATGCTAGCAAAACAAAAAAGAAGCAAAACATTCTCATTATTACTGACAATAAAACAAGGTTTGTCCTGCTCAGCCTCTTCCCTCATTCTTCAGATTTAACTCCTAGCACAAACTTAATGAACAAAAGCTGAAGCAACACAGCCTGTGCCAGACAGCACATTATAATCTGAAATTACATCTCCAGCTCTAATATGAATATCCCAGAGCACCTTTGATGAAAAAAACCACACGCCTTCCAGACTGTACACAGAGATCAGGCTTAGCCTTTAATGTATTCACATTCAGAGCCAACTGGCTGCTTCTGTCCGCTGCAACGAGGAGACAGCACTCTGGGCTGGCATGACCACAGGAGTTTACAAAGCACACAGCTCTGGGGCAAGACCTGCCGCAGCTCAGTTTCACCTCTGTGCTGCAGAGTCACCTTCGCTATCAAGTAAAGGCAAGAGGGAAAACAAGAGAATAAACATTTTATATATTATATATGTTCTGGGAGGAGAAATGGCCCCATCACTTGTCATGTTTGACAATTAAGATTCAGAAAATGCAAGATGGGTGTTTTGTTTTGAACCATCTTTCAACAGAAATGAAACCCACGTTCTGCAGTTAATTCCTTACCTTCAAGAGCCCTCTCGGGAAGTCTTTGCCATCATTCATCCCCTGGAGGTTAGCAACAAACTCTTGGCAGGTCATCTTTTTCCCAATGTTCTGAAAGGAGTGTCAGAGAAACACAACATCATATTCCTGTTGCTTTCCATAACAACGGGAACAAGCAACATCCGATTAAATGCATCTTCCTGCTTTCCTTTAAGCCCAAGCCAGGCAGCACTAAGAACACATTCAGGAGATTACTCATAGATGAGCATCCTTGTATGCATATAGCTAGAAAAGGGAACCCTTTTGCACCCAAAGGCCCACATACACCCCCAAAAAAACCCCAGCTTAATACTGGGGGTAATGAAGAGGACAATGATGAAGATCTTTCGTATTTGCATGGTGCCTTATATCCCCATGTCTCCAGAAGCTCTACCAGTCTCTGATGGAAAAGCTCTACTTAAATCTGCTGTGGGGCACCAGGAAACAGGTGACTGAGGCCCTTTCTAGATCCTTCCCTTACAATTTCAAATGCCCCCTTTCAGTGGCAACTGCTGTGAGTTGGAGTATGTTGCCCAGGCATGGCCACTACCTTTTCTGATTCACAGGCTGAAGCTGCTTTGACATTTCCATAGGCTTGCTCTCTTTTCTCTCCTCCTGTCCAAGTCTCTGACTGAAAGTTGACCAAATAAGCCACAAACAGAAAGGAAAAGTTTGGCTGTCCCTACATGTCTGTGTAGGAGCCAAACTACATCCAGAAGTTTGAGGCTTATTGAATCCCTGCCTTCATCACCCCTCAGAGAAAGTGTCTGTACACAGTCCCCTAGGTGTTAGAAGGGTCCTGCTTAGTATGCGGGGAGCCTGGTGAGCAGGCAACAATTACAACACTGCATTGATGAAAAAGGACACCAAAGATATCTGAGGAAAGGAAAGCAGCCTGAGATGAGCTGTGAAACACAGTATAGACGGAGGGGAAAATAGGGCTCTGTGACAGGTATCTTTGACGATAGCACACTGTCAGTCAAGAGATGGAAGTGAAGACTTTTCCACTGTCAGGGCATGTTTTGTCTGTAGAAATACAGCAGATGAGTTCTGTGTGAACTCTGTCTTCGGCTAGGACCAGGAGCCCAAATTAACACAGGACTGGTGCCCTTAGTTGGTAATACAGGCCATTCGATGCTATGAATTACACAACAGCTTGAAGTGCATATCCTCTATTTCCCTTTGTAAGGTTTTCTGTGCTGTTTAGGTGGCCTGGAAAGGCCCAGGGATGGCCTTGAAGAGCCCGGCGCTTCAAAGGACGAGGATAGACTTCTGATCTTGTCTCGGTCTTGGTGTTTATTAATTGTTTATCTAAAAGATTTTCTTTCAGCCCGACAGAGGTCTGCACAGCAAGTCAGCCATGGGCACACTGCGAGCCCCCAGGGCGGTCACTTATCTTTATACCCTAAGTTACGTGTACAATATTTATCATTTCTCCCCAATACCTTCTACCCTTATTAACCGGTGCACTTTTAGTAATAACCAATCCCAAAGTGCCACCACCACCACAGAAGATGGAGGCCAAGAAGAAGAAGAAGAAGAAGGACAGGACACACCCCAATTCCTCCATCTTACTTCTTTAGACCCCCCTGTACCAAAATCCTAAACCCTGTGTTTTACACTTTAACTAACTTATCCCTTCACCATACACCCAGTGAATTCCTCCCAGTCCTCATACAAGTGTCATCTCCTGTGTAGGATTAAAGCCCTGCCACCAGACACTTCTGGCAACATTCCAGGACTCCCGAGCCCCCCAAGGGTGGTCTCGGCCACTCTGCACCTCCATCCTGAGGTGCTGAGATCCCACACCCTTCCATAATGTTTGATCAGGAAAACCACCAAATCTTGGCCATCAGCCTCACCTTGCCAATAAAGAACATCCCATAGCCTGCAGCCAGCACAAACCTACAGAAAGAGGGCAAGCAGTAACCCTGGAACAATTCATGGCTTCCCACAAAAGGATGGCTCCTGACAACACAGATGGGCTGTAACCCTGGCTCTATGGTTGCAAAGCTTATAGAATACAGCTTAAAACTTCAGTCTTCAGGTGCAGGCTGGAGCTGGTCTAGTAGAGACTTAAAAATGCTTTCCTTTCTCCCTGCAACTTCAGCCTACTTCTATTTGTTTCCTCCAAGCAGCAGTTGGCAGCTTCCCCATGCTGACCAAAGCCAACAATGCAGACAAATTGCTGTTTTGCTGCAGGATCAAAGCTGACATCTTCATACAGTGCCACAGAGGTTCCAGAGCATGTGCCTGGTGGTAGAGATACCTCAAAACTCTCCAGCACCAATGTGGGTGATGACCTTTGTGCAGAGAAGCAAGCATGCATTTCCAAAACACATCTAGCAAAAATGTTTAGTTACAAATAGAAGTGTGGCAAGACAGGGAACATAAAGGGGATTAAGTAAAAGTTTGTCTACAAGAGTTAAAGGCAAGTGTGAACTGAAGGCAGAGCAGCTGCATTACAGCCCTACAAGCAATGGAGCTGATTGTGAAATAGAAATGTCTGTGCTTATGATCAGTATGTCAGTAACAAATAGAGCACAGTGTATAGACAAGCCCTGTGACTCATTTGCTTCCTGCTCCAGCAGAATCCTGGTAAGGATGGGGCAAAGTGTTATCTTTGTTAGGAAACAGGCAATTAGGCATATCTGCAAGGGCTGCATTCCAAATCAAAAACACCAAACTTACCACCTATGTGGAAAAATGCAAAGCAGTAAGAGGAAGTCCAAAATCAGAGGAAATCAGAGGGGTTTGAGGGAACATGATGGCACACCCATGGACATAATACAAGTAGGAGTCTGGGAAATACTACAACTGCATGTACATAACAACACAGTGTCAACTGCCAGTGGGGTAAGTCTCCGAAGTTACACACTGCAACAACCAGAGTCAGCAGCAGCAGCAATAAGGGATCAGAGCTAAATTGTTTTTTCCAGTACCTACTGAAGACAGTACTAAAGCACTAAAGCATTGCAGGGAGCACTAAAGCATCACAGGGAGCAATGGGAATTGCTGTCAGGCTAATGCATGACCATTATTTGGTCTCCCTCCCTGGACTGTGAGGCCAGGCAGTCTGTAAAGCAGGAGCTCCAGGCTGCTCACCATTCTGGGGAGTGGGATACCTCTGCAGAAAGACTCAGGTGTCCTCAAGAGAAGCCATGTGTGCTAAGAGACAAACTGCAGCACATTCCTGTACGCCTCGCGTCCAGTCATTCAGTAGGGAAGGCTAAGCCATCAGAGAAAAAAATTCTTCACAACTCCCTACCCCCTCCTGCTTCCACAACCTGCAGACAAAGGCATTCCATTAATAGGAGATGGGTCTCAGAACTCCTTGTGAATACTCAAGTCTTGGTTTTACTACCTGCACCACCACAGGGGCCAAGTAGCCCATTTAGACAGACCCAGGATGCCTCTATGTCCTGCTGCCCAATGCAACACTCTTGGTGTGTAAGAGTTCCCAACAGACATCCTCCTGGGAGAGCCCTTGCAAGTGCAGTGGAGGGCCAGAGAGAAGCCCCAGAGCTACCTGGCTAAAGCCATTGCTTTTGTATACTACAAGGCCATGCTTCCTGTGTTTTTACACACTCCATCCTAACTCCAGGGCAGAGGAAGCCTCTCATCAGTATGGGAATACCTTGCATAGCTGGTGTATTGCACCATGGGTGCTGAAATACCCATCCTAAGGCTGCTGGCACCCTGTAGCAGTGTGACTAAGAGAACTCAAACCAGAATACTATTTCACCCAGGCAGGCAATGGGGTGAGGTGTGCAGTACAGGAACACAGGGCTCCCACTCAGCATGCTCACACCCCCCCTCCATTCTCTTGGTTTTGAGTATACCCATCCTTTGTCTGTGCAAAACTCTGCTTCCACCAGATCTGCCCCCTGCAACTGAATGCCCGCAAACATCACCCTCCCTTTGTGACTTTCCCAAAAGGTCTTCTTCACCTCCCATCTCTATTCTGCCTTCCCACATGTTTGTACATACTGCAAAGGGGAAGCCAATCCCACGCACAGCTTCCTGGTCAGAGCCTGCTGCAGGAAGGATGGTAAGCACACCGGAAAGATGGCCCTAAGGTCAGGGAGTATGCTCAGACATTATTGCAACGCCAGGCACAACGCCAGCTTACACAAGGCATTGCTCAAGGCATGCTGGAAAGGCCTGCCCAGGACAACAGCCTAGGAGTGCAGCCTTCTCACTGTTTGCCATCTGCAAGGGCTTCAGAAGAAGGCCACCAGCACCGGGACCGCCACAAGCTACCTAGTCCCAGCATGGTGTGGATAGGAGCAGTCTACACAAAGCTATGCATACTCACATGGCCATGGAGGTCTGTGTTCAGCAGCATCATGGCACACGTGAGACAGTGAACTCCATCTGCAGAAAGAGAAATAACCAGAGTCACATGCAAACCCACATCTGGACCTTCAAGAATCTGAAACTGAGACTCATAGATTAACTAAGTTTGTTCCCTTCATAAGAATCTGTTTTATCAAGAAATACACATAATTAAATAAATTAACAATGAGGTCATCATACAGCTGGCAAACCAGAACAGTGTTTCTTGCATCTTTTAATAACTCTCAAAACTGTCTTGCAGCACCCATGGATGAGGCAAGCAAGACAGGAAATCATGCTATCACTCTTAGCTTGCTAATAGCAACACTACAGTCTGAATCAACACCTCCTTCTTCATTTACTTCAGTGCAGAAAGGGAAAAGTAAAATACATTTTTTCTTGTGTAAGGAGTGGGTGCAGCAGGGTATCCTGTTTTTCTTCCCCTCTGGCTTAGTCCTCATTCACAGCTCAATTAGACCTAATTTTGGAGAAGTACAGTCAGTTACTTGTGCTGCCTTGGCTGCATGTTGGGTAGAGAGCATTCCAGGGTCTCCTAAGCTGGTCCTGCGGCCAAGGCCCTCAGCAATAAGTCAGATTCACAGAACCACAGAATAGAGTCGGAGGACTGAGAGACTGAAGAAAATGATTACTGGCTCAAAATAACAGAAATGTGTGTGTAGGGGGAGCAGCTCTGCAGAAAATGGGATGGTGCACTGCTCCACACCCCACTCTCTGGAGCCTCTAGTTCAGAACTGCCACTAATCACTGGCACACTGAAAGCAATGCCTCACACTCTGCCCTGGAGCCCTGGGGTGGCCAGATGACTGGAAGTACCCCCAGGGGTTGCTTGCCACAGGAAGCCAGAGCAGACCCCAGGACATGTGGTTATGTTCCTATTGTCTTTGGATAGCTGAAACCACACTAGGATCCAGGGCAGTAGCTGTACCTTGGTTTTTTGCTCTTTATTTTTGTATATTTTTCCTCTTCTCTACTCCTAATTTCCATTTTCTGACATATGGGTAACTAAGATTGGATGAGTAAAGTTTACTAAGTCAATGGTCTGTGAAATGCTTTATTTTGATTGAATGTTTGTTTTAAATTCCTGATTTTCTAAGGTTTGCTAGGAAAGTTTGGTTGTGAACATTCTGGGAACTTTTGTCAAGTTCTTCTTTGTGCCCAACTCAGGAAGAAGTAGTAGTACCTTAGACCCTTTTTGAATAACCTTTCCAAGCAAGTTTAGAAGGCATCCTATAAGGATCATGGAGTTCAACTCCTGGCTCTGCACAGGACATCCCTATGAATCACACCATGTGCTTGAGAGAATTGTCCAAACACTTCTTGAGCTTTGCCAGGCTGGTGTTGTGATCACTTCCCTGGAGAGCCTGTTACAGCGCCCAACTACCCATTGGGAGAAGAACCTCTCTCTGATGTCTACCTAAACCTCTGCTGACACAACTTTTAAGGCTCTGCTCAGAGCCTCAGCTCCTAATTCCCTCAGCTCCTGTCACTGTCACCACAGAGAAAAGATCAGCGCCTGCCCCTCACCCTCCCCTCATGAAGGAGCTGTGGACTGCAAGGAGGTCTCCCCTCAGTCTCCTCTTTTCCAGACTCTGCAAATTCTGTGATCTCACTGCTCCTCATTTGGCTTCCCCTCTAGACCTTTCTCCATCTTCACATCCTTTTTCAGAATACTCTCTGATAGGTTTGTATCTTTCCTATATTGTGGTGCCCAAACAGCGCATAGTACTAAGATCCTGGGTTAAGTGTGCAGGATTTAAATGCTTACTCGGGGTCCAAAGTCACAATACCCCTCTTGCAGTCTTGACTAGAGTAAGGCAGCCATATCATCAGGCAAGTCATTGTTTCACTCTGGACATGACGCACTTGTTCTGACTGCCTACAGTGTCTTGAAATAAGAAAGGCAATAGGCACATTACAGAGATAGCACAGGAGCAGATACTGTCTTACTCCCAACTTTCTCCCTCCCCTGCATGACAGCCAGTAAAGCTGAAGACGTGCGATGTGCCCAAACTTTATCTCACTGAAACAGGGGTAGGTCACAAAGCAAGGGGTAAGGAGGCACAGTGGTACCTCCAACTGTAGCAGCTCTTTCTCACACATTAAACTGAAAGTACAGTTAAACCGATGATTGCCTTCTTTTTCAGTGTGTGATCAGCATGTGCTGCAATCACAGGGCCACAAGGCTCTGCCAGCATGTCTGGCTGAACATTGCAGTTACGCCAACAGACAGTTTGTCCTCTTCTGCAATCCCAGTTTTCTCAGGATTGATCTATGTGCTTGTTTGTTTCCATCATTTATTTCCAAACTGACTGAAAACATTGGCAAGGAGAAGCACTCTGACTGATGTTAGCTAGTCGAGATGAAACCATGCCAGGGTCTGGATACAGCACTCAAAATTCATCACCACAACTGGCAAGAACTGGTATGCCTGATGCCAGTGCATGCAAATACAAGTGCTGAATGGAGCACGGAAAGTGAACAACCTCTCTTTCACGTGTCACGGGACCTATTCTTGTCCACATGAGTGTAGCTGGAGTACAAGCACCCACACACCAAAGCCAGCAAGACCAGAAACCACAAGTGAGGACAAATCTGGAGGTGCCACAACTGAGGATTTGTATTGAGGACCTATTTATATTGAATACCTTTTGTGCTGAGGGTTTCAGAGACAGTCTCTAAAGTGTGGTACAGTGACCACACAGCTTCATTTTCCAGGCATACACCATATGTGTGGAAAGACCTCAATATCAGGAACAAAGTTACCTTGAGAAGAAATGGCGTTTGGGTTGCACTGGTAGTATCTGCTGGAGAAGTGGATTAAAACTCTCTCTCGTTCCTGAGTTTCTCCAATAAGTGAAAAGGCTTTAAAGAAACTCCTAAAAGAGCAGTGGGAAAAAAAGTGAAATTAGGGTAATAAATCTCTTTTTGCTTCACACAGTGCACAGAGCAAAGCACACATCACAGTAAGAAGTACATAAGCACACATTCAGTTCCAAGAAGCCTTTCTAGGAAATTGGGCTATAATTCTGCATGCAATTAACTCCAATATTTCAGTAAATGAAAGAAGATTTAAATTACTATCGGTCTCAGCCACTGAATATGCAAAATAATAAGTAATTCCACTATTTGAAATAGCTGTTCTTACTTTTAATTTTTTTTTCCTATGGGCAAGGAATTGAAACATGTATTGTTTAAGCCTGATAAGATATCCAGGATGTTCCCTATTCTCTTCTAATTGCCCACCATCCCTGCACCTTTTAACTTTACTTCATTAGTACTGCTTTCCAAATCAGAAAAGCTACTCCAGGTGGTGAAGTACTGCACAGCACTCACAGCTAACACCGAAATGTGTGGTCACTTATCAGAATGGCCAGGACCATAACAGATGGAGAGGAGTGTGACTACTTGGACCTGCAGAAAATATCTGAGCAAAAGGGCAGAAGACTTGCAACATCTTCCACTGAGCTTCAACAACAGGAGGAGTAACTTGGCCCTCCTGAGGTTCTTGCTTATGAGAGCCCAGGGCACAGAGCTGGTGCACATCTGGGCACTCACTGGATACAGCCAGCAAGCCTGTGCAGAGAGAGGTGGGGACGACACACATCTTTCACTTCTATTCTCCTGCTTGACCACACCTCCTCTTAACCACATTGCTGTTCTTCCCACATAGAAAAATGTATCTCACAGCCAAAGATGACCTTCTACATTCATTTATCAAGATGCTTCTAGAAAATACTGAAAACACAAAACTTTTGTATCTGAAGTAAGAAGACATACAGAATGACGGTCTTACAGACAATTTTTAAACATCCCATTAGACGGAAACTAACACCAGATCTGAGAGGAATGGAATATATTGCTGGGACATTCACATTATCTAGTCTGGATGCACAAACTTTAATTTTTTTTCTCTGTGATGTAAGGTCAGAGACAAGCTGTACTTGCAACAATCTCACACCCACACAGAGTGTGATCTGCATGGTAATAATTTAACATGTAATGTATCGCAAATAGTCCAGTTCACAAGTAGATATAAGTGAATCTTGACAGGGTTTCTCTGTCCTTCCTACTTTGTCCTCCTGTCCTGGTTCTGGCCAGGACAGAGTTAATTTTTAATATAAGGGCTGATGTTACTTCTGATCCTCTTGAAGGGACCTCCAGCTCATATTTACAAGAAGTGAACAACATGTACTATTACTAGAACTACAGAGGCCCCAGCCAGGCAGAAGAAAGGGCCAATCAGATCTACTGGACTGTGTGGATCCAGTGCTCTGGCACATCAGACACCCAAGAGTGTAAGGCTTTAGCTCACACCGGCACATGATGTACTCAGATGCCACCAAGATACGTGGGGACAGAATCCATCTCTCTCTGGGGTGCCAAGGGGATCCCAACAGCTGCCTGCACTGGAAGGTGGAGAGAGCATGACTGGAAATGAATGGCAAAAACACCCCACTGGGACTGGCCCAGAGACCCTGCACATCTTTAGCACAGGTTACGCCAAAAGAGGGTATTTCAAGGACCCAAAAAGGCATTGTGAGGATCTATGGGATGGATAGCTGCTCTGGAGACAGAGGAAATGAGACAGCTGAATACCTTGCCTGGTCTTTCAGAGGACGTCTCTGTTTAGGGACTGCTGAGGGTTGAAGAACAGCAGATACAATCACTACACATGGCTACTGCACCACCAACAACACTGCACCACCTGGGACTCTGTGACCCCCATCCATGAGATGATCTGTGAACAGGAGAGCCAGCCAGGGAGTAGTCAGCAAGCCTTGTTAACCCTTTAACAGTCCTATATGGTCACTGTGTTAGCCCAGGGACCAACAGATTATCATGGCCTGAATGAAGTCACACCAGCACTGAGTGCCACTGTGCTCAACATGCTGGGACTTCAGTATGAGCTGGAGTCCAAAGCAGTGAGGTGGTGCCACCAACAACACTGCTATCATGCTCTTCTCCATTCCTTTAGCAGCAGGGTGCAGGCCTCAGTTTTTTACCTGGAGGGGTGTGACATACACCTGGAACTGACTTCCCCAAGGGTGGAAACAGAACCCCATTAATTATCCTGGACTAATCCAGACTGCACTGGAAAAGGATGTGAGGAAAAAATATACTGACAGAAAAAAAAAAATATCCTGACAACATGATCATGCAGGGCAACACAGCAAGAATTTTCAAGAAAGGGGAGAAGACAATGCAAATCCTCCTGAAGGCTGGTTTTGCCACACAGCAAAGTAAGATCAAGGGACCTGCCCAGAAAACCCAGTTTTTAGGAGTAAAATGGCAATATGGACGCCATCAGATTCCAATGGACATGGTCATTGGAACAGCAGCTATGTCCCCACAACCATCAAGAATGAAACACAGGTTTTTCTGTGTTTCCTGTCAGGCACTGTAGGTTTTTGAAGGATGCATATTTCTGATTACAGACAGATTTTAAAACCTCTCTGTCAAGTGATACCAAAGAAGAATGATTTCAAGCAGGGTCCTGAACAATAATAAGATTTTGAACAAATTAAACAGGAGATTGCTCATGCAGTAGCCAGTCAGGACACTACAAGATGTAAAAAGTATGCTCCACAGTACAGCTGGGAAGAGTAGTCCTTCCGGGAATCGCTGGCAAAAGGGTACATGTGGAGATTCGACAATGACCCCTGGTGTTCTGGAGTTAGGAATTCAAACATTCCAACATACAAAGGATCTGAGACCAGCTACAACCCCACTGAAGCAGAGACACTGGTGACTTATGAAGGGGTCAGAGCTGCCTCAGAAGTGACTGACACCAAAGCACAGCCCCTCCTGGTGCCCCAGCTGCCAGCGCTGGGCTGGAAAATTCAAAGAGAAAGTCCCTGCAACACATCATGCCACTGTGGAGTAACTGGATTACTCTGACCACACAGCAAGCTTGAACAGGAAACTCCAATCACCCAGGGATCTTGGAAGTCATCACTAATTGGCCTGAAGCTGAAAATTTC
Source organism: Ammospiza caudacuta (assembly GCF_027887145.1). NCBI lineage: Eukaryota > Metazoa > Chordata > Aves > Passeriformes > Passerellidae > Ammospiza > Ammospiza caudacuta. Next base: position 24,878,965 of record NC_080632.1, read on the forward strand.
AGACTACCATCATCATCAGAGGAGGAGAAGATGACACATGCTGTGGAGGCCCCACCATACAATCAGCTAGCTACAAATGAAAAGGAATATGATCTCTTTATTGACAGTTCCTTTTGTATCACAGGGACAAATGAAAAACAGAAAGCAGCCGTAGACAGCCCTATTTGACGAGTCACAGAAACTACTGAAGGATAAGGTGGATCAAATCAGGGTGCAGAGCTGAAAGCCATCCATTTGGCTTTAGGTACCACTGAACAAGAGAAACAGCCAGCAATTTACCTCTACACTCGTGGATGGTGGCAAATGCTGTGCTGGGGTGGCAGGACTGACAGAAAAAGGCCAATTGGCAGTGCAGAGGGAAGCCCACCTGGGCTGATGAATACTGGCAAGAAATCGCTGCCCTGTTAGAGAAGCTGGCTGTAGAAGAACACCATGAGATGCACATGTGCCCAGGAGTGAGGCTGCTGAAGAGCATCGCAGCAATGGAGAGATGGATTAGGCCACCAAGATTAAAGCGGCTTGGGTTAATCTGCACTGGCAATGTAAGAGCCAATTATTCTGGCTCAGTGGGCTCAAGATGCCTCGGGTTATCGGAGAAGAAACACAACATCCATGTGGGCTTGTGACCAAGGGGCAGACCTGGCCATGGACCTTGCCTCTCCGTTACCATAACTGTGAAACATGCACTGTGATGGAGCAGGCCAGGCAGGTAAGGCCTCTCTGGTACAGTGGGTACAGGTGGCTGAAACACAGATATGGGGCAGTCTGGCAAACTGGTTACATCACACTGCTGCAAACCCACCAAGGCAAGGGATGCAAGAGCTTACAATGGTGCAAACAACCACTGGGTGTCTGGAAATGAACCCTGTGCCTCACACCAAGGCCCAAAACACCATCCTGGGCCTTGAGATGCAACTTCTGCAGCAACATGGCAACCCAGAAAGAGCTGAGTTGGACTAATGGAACTCATTGCAAAAGGAGCCCCATAGGCACAAGGGCCAGAGAGCACAGGATTGAGTGGGTCTAACATACTAACATATTGCCTATTATGCACCAACCTCTGAGAAAACTGAACACCACAATGGACTGTTAAAAATGACATTGAAAGCAATGGGTGGCACCTTCTAACATGGGGATCTGCATTTAGCAAAGGCCACCTTGTTAGTTAATACAAGAGGCTCTACCAATCAAGATGGTCCTGCCCAATCAAAACTACTATGCACTGTAGCAGGGGATGAAGACCCTGTGGTATGAAGGAGAAATGTGTTAGGGAACATGGTCGGGATTGGTCCCACCCTTCTGCAAAGGCAAATCCATGCATGGGATTGGTTTTGCTCAAGCACCTGATGGCACTTGATGGGTAATGTAGAGGGACAGGGAAGCATGAGGTGTACCCCAAGGGGATTCAATTTTGGAGTGAGAATGGTCTGTAATGTTCAACTGTACAATATTGTTTACTGAATGGCACTGCCTCTGTATGCCGTAACTACTGTGGAGAATGAATATGGGCTGTTCCAGATATACCAGTCATGAGCTCCTGATGCAGACTGCAACCAGGTGAAAGCAGGCAGCCCTCCTGCCTTGGAAGACATCTAGAACAGATAGAACTCACAGTCATGGACTAAATGAACTCAAAAGACATCTTGAAAGGACAGCCACTGACTATGGAAATGATACTCACGCTTGTATTTACACACACACACACACACACACACGTAGCTGGGAGGTGTAGGACCTGGACATGATATAGATGGTATAGCATAAGGGATGGAAAACATACTGATTCTGGCCAGGACAGTCCATTTTTGCAGTAGCCAGAAGGAGCATGCCTAGGAGCCTGATGTTTTTCTGTACAACCTCAGGTACAGGTTGTAGGGGTGAGGCGTCTCTTCTGGTCAGGTAAGGAGTTGGAGCAGTCAGGGTATTGCTGGTTTCCACATGGTGAGGGCCTGCATGTGAATCATTCAGCTCTCTTGTACACTCTGTTATTAATATTGTTGCTGTTACCCTTCATCTTCTTGTTTCATTTACTGTTTCCAGTAAATTGTTGTTATCTCAGTCCTTGATCTTTGTCTTTTGTGCCTCCAGCTCTCCTCCCCATAGAGAGGAGATGCCCCATAGAGGGGGAAGGGGAGTAAGTGGTGCATGTTTTGGAGTGTTTCAGCGGGAACATTAAATTGGAGAATACTATTCCTAAATTCACAACAGCTCCTAAGGCAAATTTTGAGAATTAGCTGTCTTTCTGTCTCCTATCCCAGTCTGGGCTCTTTCCAGCAACACTCCCTGCCCATGCCAGGTACCACTGACCTACACCTTCTCCTCCTCTGCAGCATATTTACCCCCTTGGAAGCTAACTTGGAGAGGAAACTGATGAAAGAATACTTGTCAATAAACAAGGCAGTTTCCTCACTCTCAGAGCACAATGCAATACCAAGGGCCACAGGGATGAGTTTCTGCCCTCCAGAGAACACAGAATACACTGAGCTAGAAGGCACCCAACAAGGATCATTAAGTCCAACTCCTGGCTCTGCACAGAACACCCCTAAGAATCACACCATGTGCTTCAGATTGTTGTCCAACCACTTCCTAAACTCTGTCAGGCTTGGTGCTGTGACCACTTCCTTGGGGAGCCCATTCCAGTGCCCAATTACCTGCTGCACAAAGAACCTCTCTCTAATGTCCAGCCTAAGCATCCCCTGACACAACTTTAGGCCATTCCCTTGCATCCTGTCACAGGTCACCACAGAGAGGAGATCAGTGCAAGCCCCACCTCTTCAACTTGTGAGAAAGTTGTAGACTGCAATAAAGTCTCCCTTCGGTCTCCTCCAGGCTGAACAAACCAAAGAACCTCATCCACTTCTTTGGCATTCCCTCCAGGCCCTTCACCATCTTTGTAGCCCTTTTCTGGATACCTTCCGGTAGCTTCGTATCTTTCTTATATTGAAAGGACCAGAACTGGCCCCAGCACTCGAGGTGAGGCTGCCTCAGTGCAGAGCAGAGCAGGACAATCCGCTCTCTTGCCTGGCTGCTGATGCTGTGCCTGATGCACCCCAGGCAGAGCTGGCCCTCCTGGCTGCCAGGGCACTGCTCACTCATATTCAACTTGCCCTCCATAAGGACTTCCTAATCCTTTTCCACTGTGCTGCTCTCCAGCACCTCATTTCCCAGTCTATCCCAGGTGCAGAATCCAGCACTTGCCCTTGTTAAATTTCACACAGTTCGTAGTTCCCCAGACCCATTGTTCATCAAAGTCTCCCTGCAGGACCTCACTTCCTCTGAGGGAGTCAGTGGCTCCTCCCAGTTTAGTATCATCAATCTTACCTATTATATGTTCAAGTCCTGTGCCCAAGTAATTTATGAAGATGTTGAAGAGCACAGGGCTAAGGATGAAGCCCTGTGGAACCCCACCAGTGACAGGTCACACCAGTCTGATGTCACCCCATTCACTGCAGCCCCTTGTGCCTGACTCACGAGCCAGCTGCTCACCCACCACATGATGTGTTTATCCAGCTGTGGGCTGGACATTTTCTCCAGAAGGGTCCTGAGAGAGACAGTATCAAAAGCTTTACAGAAATCCAAAAAGATCACATCAACTGGCTTCCCTCGATCATCTAAGGGGGTCACCTTGTCTCAGAAGGAAATTTGGTTGGATAAGCAGGACTTTTTCCTCATGAAGCTGTGGTGGTTGTCACCAATCACTGCATTGTCTTTCAAGTATTTTTCAATACCTCCTAGAATAATTTTCTGCATTATTTTACCAGGCACTGAACTGAGACTGACAGGCCTATAGTTTCCAGGGTGAACCTTCTTGCCCTAAGACAAGTTAGACAGTTAGAAAGTTAGACAGTTTCCACTCAACTGGGATCTCTTCAGATGCCCAAAAATTCCAAAATCATTAAGAGAGACGTCACAATGACATCAACCAGTTCTTTAAATATTTCTGGATAAATCCCATGTGGCCCCATAGACTCATGAGGATCCAGATGGAGCAACAGATCCCACACAAGTTCAGGATCAGGTGGGAGTTTATCATTCTCACAGCCGTGGTCCCTCAATACACTGAGCCATTCTGCATTGCCTTTCTCTATTGACTTATTTAAAAAAAAAATCTTTTTGCTGTCCCACACAAGTACTGGCAATGTTAAACTCCATCTGAACTTTGTTAGCTGGAATTTTCTCTCTACAGTGGTGAGCAGCAAATTTGTATTCTTCCCACGTCACCTGACCCTTCTCCCATTGGATGAACACCTTCATTTTGTTAGGTCCAGAAGATTCCTGGTCATTCAAGTTAGCCTTCTGCCTTGTCTCGATTTGCCTGCCCCTGTGCCCTTAGGAGGTAGTGACCAGTACTGATCCCAGCACCTTCAGAAGCATTTTCCCACGGAACCTTACTAACTAGTTTCCTGAGCAGCCTTAAGTCTGCTCTCCCCATGTCCAGGGCTGGACTCCAGAATGCACACTGAGAGGAGCCATAGCAGCACCACATTCCCTCCTGTCATCCTGCAGAGGCTGCAAGAGATGTACTCAGGAGGTGCATGGGCAACATGAATCCAGGGAGTGGACAGTGAAGGAGCAACCTTTCCCAGGTCTCAGACCTGTCTGCTGCAAAGACTGATGCTGCAAAACGCACTCCCATAGCTGGGAGGTAGCACAGATCACAGCAGCTGCCCCCAAAATGCTCAATAAACCACAGCTTATCAATGAGCCAACAACAACAGCACTGTTTCCCCTCTCACTCTGCCAAGCATGAGGTAGCATGCCTCAGTTTCCTAAGGCTTTGGAACGATTCTTTGTCCCCAGCTGCTGTGGCATGCTTAGGGCATGTAGGTGGCAATTACTGTAGCTACTTTTGAAACCTCAACAACCCCTTGACTTGTTTAAGTCCTACATGAGCCTGGGCACATTTCAGAGAAAGTCTTAACTACTAATATTAACAGGAGATCTACAGGGAGCAGAGGCTTCCTAAATATGTGCCACAAAGCAATTATGTGTTGGATTTCACAATTTAAAAGAAGGGTATATTTAGCATCACGCTTCAGGGGTGCTGAAACCTGGAACAGAGCAACAGACCTCCCACTGCCCAGCAGCTCCCACCCCACGCTGAGCGGGTGCTCCAGCTTGGCTCCACTCCCCCTGCCTCAGGACCAGGTGGTTCATGTTTGTGCAGGCATGTTCCATTTCCACTGCCTTCAGCAGGCAGGACTTGGTGGGTGCCTTTGATCTGCTATGGTCTCATGGCATCAGATCCCCAGAAATGCATTTGCTAAGGGGCTCAGCACATCTTCTAGCTTTTCATTAGAAAAAAAAAATCCCCCTTAAGTAACCTCAGTCAAATGAGTTAAACTCATTTAAATTCCCTTAAACACCAGAACACCAGCAACTCGGCTAACAGGACGCAGCTACATAAACTTGGTGGTTTGACTTCTGAAAAAAAAACACTGAAAATAAAAATTGTTGAGGTCTGATTCAAGCGTAAAAAGCAAAGAAAATGGAAGGGCTGAGTCTTCAAACACCCATGCCAACAGTTACCAAACTCACTACAGCTTTTTCCACGTAGAAGCTTTTACTATTCTGCACATTCTTGGATTCCTCAGGGAGACACAGAGAGGGGAGCTGCCAAACCACACCAAACCCTGCTCTTAGTGCACTGCAACAAAGCGGGGTAAGCTTCAAAGGCATCAGCCAGAGAGTCTGTGCAGATCAGCTGCAAGCAACACTGTAATTTCTCACTAGCATCTGGCAGACTACAAGTCCCCTGTTTTGCCAGTGACTGGAAACTTTTCTCCAGCATCTCAAGGACCATCCCTAGACAGGTTCACCCAAATATTTCCCCCTCCATGTGGCCACCACTCCAGTAGCAATAGAGTAGGGTAGCACACAAAGCCAAACAGAAGAGAGAGCTCTGCCCCCAAAATACATCACAGTCCTCTCTTCATCTTCTTACATACAAAAAGGACAATCATGTAAATCAGGACAACACTGCAAACAGCACTGTTACTAAAATAAGAATATGAAGTCCATAAATGGAATTGTACCTGAGTGAACAGTCCAGCGTCATGCCTGTGAAGTCAAAAAATTTAAGATATTCTTCGGCCACAAGCTTGCTGAATTCATTGCTAAAGAAAAGCGAAGAAATACGTAAAGGTTATCATACAAGAGTGAACCCCTCCAGAACCACATCAATAAGAATGTGGCCAAGCATGTACTCATATCAGCACATACTTTTTACCCAAATGTTTTGCCACATCAGAGCGTTTGAATCTGTCCAGATGGTAGAGGCGCTTAGCCAGGCGCCTGGCTGCTTCCAAATTGCTGCGGCTGCCATTGCTGAGGTCGTGGACAAGGGCTCCAGGGGCATCTTTCTCCTGAAGTTCACTGCTCCCCATCGCTGCACTGGAGTCTAACACCACATTCTGTAGGTCAAGATTGCTGTGAGATTAAAAGAATATGGAAAGAAGAAAAATAAGATAACATTAGAGTTTCCTTTTAGAACAGCAGGCAATTAATTGTACAGAGGCAAGATGACACAATGTAACAAAATCCACTTAACTGATGAAGCAGTGACGAACAGGGACATTTACTTAGCAGTCAGCAAAAGTTAAGGGTTTTTAACAAACAGCCAAACAGCCCAAACAACATAGACTTTCCTTCTGACTGTGCTAAGTATCCTCAACTTGGGCTCACTTCAGAGATAGCTCTTTGCTATTATCAGCCTACAACTGCAACTGCACCAATGCTAGTTGCATTGGTATTTTTTAACACAATTCCCTGCTTGGCTTGAAGAGGCCTCTTTAAAAGCAGGAAATTAACCATTTTCCAGGAGAAATGTAGTGATTGAGCTAGGATGATCAGTTACTCCAAGCTGAGTTAGAACAAGTCCCTTCCTCATTCTTCCCCAGTTGTCCTGGAAACAACCCAATTCCTTAAATCTAAAATAATACCACCAGAACTCTCAGCGGCTTCTGTGTCACCCATAAGCAGCGGACATCCCATGGGAAGGCACTGCTAGAAAAAGCAGAACGCAGAGCAAGGAAACCAGTTTGGATTATGAGACACAAACCACCCATGCCATCCTGGTGAACTCCTTGCTTCCCTCCTGCTCCCTCATGGTGGCAATTATTTCCCTCACCAGCTGCTCAAAGTCAAAATGTTTACCACGGCAATCCCAGGGCACTTCAGATAAATCATGCACTTACAGATTCCTCCCACCTCTAGTACAACAGGAGAGCTCTGGCTGAGCTGTGTGCCTGCTTTGCTTCTCCCACGAAAGAGGCAAGAGCCCGCCGCACCAAAAAGCACACCCCCACATACACACCCCTGCACAAAGGCAGACTATGAACTTCAGAAGAGCTTTTCTCTGATACTGGTATGAAAATTTTTGCAAAATCTCAGCTCTGTGTATGTGTGTGTGTGTGTGCACATGCATTTGACAGCATTTCTATTTTTATTCCTAGATTTTTATAGTATATAGAAATTCTTTTCACTAAAATGCCATTTACACAGAGATAATGAATGATCAGCAAGGGTCATGCACAGGACAGATACAACTGGAATGAGTTAAAGATGACTTTGTACACACAGCACTTTAAACAACATACCACAGCCTCACATACCAGTGTAATTTTCAGACTTGACAAGGCACGGTTAAAACAACTGATCTCTGTGTTCCAGTAACAATTGTCTAGCCACTTACTCAAATGTCTGCTAGCCACTCATTAATTCCTCAAAGACGAGATTTCATATAAGGTGAGTTAAAAAGAAAAAAATTAGGTATTCTGCATGCCACAAATCGTCACCTACTTCCTCATCTCACTTCTCATGCATGGTTTAAGAGAAGGACATGTACAGAACAGAGATTTGCCCATTTTACCTCTGTTTCCATCCTTTCAGTACTTCTACAACATCAGAAATATCACATATTCACCCTGTGGATACAACTTCTTTATCAAGTATCTGGGGAAAACAGAAATCTAACCAGTTCCTGCAAGAACTGGGGATTTGCAATTATTTCAGTGTAAATAAAATGGTGCTATAACAAAAGGGAGTCAGTCTCAATGCTTAGTAGGAAATAAATACTGCGAATACAATTCCAACAACACTGGCCATCAGTTATCCTAGGAAAGAAAAAAAGCCCCTCCTGATATCATTGTTGTTGAAAATGCCTCCTCGGCCCTATCCAAAGACACTAGCAAATGTCTGAAATTCTCTGAATTTGGCCTATACCAAACTTGTGAACAAAGCAAATGACAGAGTACCCTGACACAAGCCCAGAGCAACACTTTGTCCATTCAAATCAGGCATGACTCATTCCAACCTCCCATCTCTAACAATTGTCAAGAGCAAGGCATACCCAGGTGAGGTAACAAATCTGCAGAGTCTTTAATGTAAAAACGCTGCTTCAAAAGCCATGCCAATTCACAGAGCCTCACCTCACTATATATCACAGTCCTCTTTCACCACTGCTCTTTATTAAAGGTAGTATTTATAGCGCTGAAAGATGGCCAAAGCTGACAAGAAACATCTGTACCCTGCTAGCAACTAGGGCACTACGAGATTCAACATTACCACAAACCACCAAAAGTTTAGAAAGAAAGGAAGCGCCAGCATCTGCCACTTAGTGAAATTAACAGTACAGCAGCTCCCAACTTCTGCTCTGCCTCTCGGAATCATGGCTGGGATGTGAAGGAGGAACACCCAGCAAGAGGGAGGGTGTGCTCTTTCCCGTTCGCCAAAACTAGTCAACGGGGCTGCATAAGAAAAACTATTTTCCAACTTCTCCATTCTAAAGCTCCACACTGACTGAAGGTGCCCATACACGCATTGAAGAATAAGGGATACTTCCTTCTGCAATTCTAGTAGTTAATTCTGACTGTTGATTAACTTAGTACAAGGTAAATACTTTTTGTAGTGCAAGAAGTTAAGTACTAAGCAAGTACTTTTTGTACTCACAAAGTACAAGTACAAAAAGGCTGTCAAATACAGGCTGTCTGTAACATAAGCCTTTTGTTCACGGGAAATGACAGATTCTTAGCAGTAAAGTGAGACTTCAGTTCTCAAGTGGCTTTAGGTAGTTTCAAGACTCAGCGCTCATGTCACTGAGGACTTAGGAAATGCAGATGACCTGTGCATGACTACTGTGCAAGATGCCTTCAGAGCAGGACATTTTAGCAGGGTACAAGTTGTATATACTCAGGAAAAGGCTGACGTCTCTTCTTACTTTCAGCGGTTTCCAGGTCCATCATTTTCCCTTCGTACCTCAGTTTACTAATCTGCTGAACACAATAATGCTTGCCTCCCTCTGTAAAGTGCTTATAACGAATTCTAATCAAGAGCTAAGAGCAACGAAGGCTGAAAATAGGTCTCTCTTCTGCAGTCTACAGTTTCTATACATAAGAATCCACAGCAGCATTACCATCGAAACAGTGCCAAGAAACAGCTTTGTGATGCAAAGCAAGACTGGACATGGATTTCTCATGCAGCTTTATTCTTTATCACATAAAAACAAGAAACCTCTACTGAAAAACACAGGCTGAAAAATGCAATAGATTGTATTCCCCCTAATCCTAGATTCAAGGCTAAAAGGGATTGTAATGATGTTGTTGGTAATTGCCTGTCCAGCAATAGCTGCTGATTTTTATCTAGAGACACTTACATTAATCTCTGCTATCAGAAAACACAGAAAACAGAAGCTACAAAAGAACTCCAGACCTCTCCAGTATCACAGCACATGAGCTTTGGCCAGTAACCAGGTTTATAGACCGTGGTATTTCTGTCCCCAGCAATGCACTCCTAATGCATCCTTTCTCCTTCTGTCAAAGCATCCCCACACCCACACGGAATGCACAGAGGCTGTGACCACCATATCCAGCAGAAATTACAGGAATTCGATAAGCAGCTGTAGTAAGTGCAATACTTTCTAACAGCTCTCCAACCTCACAGTTAAAACATGTAAGCTGTAGACTCTAAGCTCTGCCAGGCCTTCCAGCTTTCCTGTAATACACCGTAATTGCTAGGTATTTTATACTGTTTTCTTCACTTATTCCATTATACACCAGTTCTACAGTGATTTAGCTCCCAATGCCAAACTATCTCAATCCTGCCATACTCAGAACTCAGCACACTTGATCTGTTGGTGAATATTCTAGATTCACTTACTGCCCACCTCTCCCATTCCAGGTCCCACCCAAACTGAAACTATACACAGTAATGTTTGAGTGAAGAATGGCTGCAACGTCCAGAAAAAACACAGCAAGACCAGTAACACAATGATAATGATACAGGCACCTCATATCTCAGTGGTCCACCCTCCCAGACAACTGACAACTGAGGAAACCTCAGTCTGAGTGTGAGTTTATGACACCTTAAACCTTGGTATGCTCTTCATTTTGTAGCAAATCCATGGAGAAACAAATCTTTGCTTCATCCCAAAGAAAAAACACCTATTAGCATTTTCCTTTACGGAGTAAAGGCACTGAGCAATTGGCCCAGCTGCTAACAAAGAAGTGATGTTCAGAGTTGACGCTGAGCGGCAGGGTGTGACAATTCAGCCTAAGTGCTGTCCCCATTACAGCCACTCCAGTGATCCCAGCTTGCCACTGCCTTTCACTTTTACCAGACTGATGCACACCATATGCTCTGTGGCACATGGACTCCCCTGGATGCATACGTTTCTTCCTCAAGGAACACTAATTCATCTGGAATACATGTCTGGAGGGAGTGCACTGGTTGCACCAATTGCAGGGGAGCTTGCATTAAGACAGGGCTGGAGCCTTCACAGACTTTTTGGAAATAGAGCAGGAGGGAACAGGAGGAAAACCAACTCTTTCTCTCAAATAAATGTGCATACCTTTAACATCAGCTTTACTCCAAGGCAAGCTGTGTCAGGGATTTGCCAGCAAAACACATCAGAGCAAAATGCAGCAATGATTAAAAATAAGGAAGGGTGGAGAGACATTCTAGCATATTAAAGCTAGGGCCACAACCAATGTTATTTTCAGGGGGTACAGTGTCCACTGGGGAGCCACACTGAAGCTGATAATCACCCACTGCAGGACAGTGTTTGCCCTCTTGTTTTAAATATTTTCACTCCAAGCCTTCTCCTCCCGGTTCTGAAACAGGACAGCATTCCATCCATAACCATCAACTCTGTCCATGAAAAGCATGCTCTAATACTAGTTCAACAGCCTCTCAGAAGGGACAAATCAGAAACAGTCAGGTGCCTTCCCCCACTCCTCTGCTCCACCCTCTATGTCCTGCCCTGTGGAAAAAAACCACTGGTCTGCAACCCTTCGGAGAGATGTGCCTGTTCAGTGAATGATATCCTTTCACATTTCAGAGCAGACCAGATATAACCAGTGGCACAGTCTGCACTTGTTTAAAAGGACCTGAAAAGCTGTGCTTGAACAGCCCAGCTCTGAAAGGAGCAGCCCCACTGAAGAAAGTGAAGAAATCCCGGTAGCAGTGGGATGTGATGACTCAGTTCCTGCTACAAATGACCCGACCACACAAACAGGTTGGGAACTGCTGTGCTGCAGTTTTGCTGCAGCTCCAAACCAGCTTCTTCAGGGCCAAGAGAGAGTGAGCACAAAAGCACTTCAAGCAATGATTTACCTTGCCAGTTACCTTCAGCTCCAGGGCTCGTCCAAGACAGGTCATAGGAAGGAGAGAAAAATAATAAAAAAATAAAAATAATGGCCTTTCCTAGCAGATGACTCAGTGTGCTATTTTACTCCAAATGGTTTAATCAGCTTTGAAGTCCTACGTATGGATTCTCTTCAAAGACATGCTTTGATGTAGATCCCCTTTGAGGACTGACACAGCTGCACTTTGCTGCAACACAATTCAGTGGGTGTCTCACAAGCACAGCATCAGCCAGGACATACAAAGCAAGGACGATGTTCATAAGCCAGAGTAACCACCAAGCATCTACTAAAAAGTACCTCAACCTTGTCACATCACAGGGAGAGGAGCAAAGTTAAAAGTAACAATCCCTATAATCCCCTATTGGTTATCGATAAAATACATATGCAAAGTCAATTTCACAGGCTGAAATGCATGCTGCTTCTCAAAAATAACCTCTTCTTTCCTGTAATAATTTGTCTGTTTCTTTCATTAAAATAATTCGTACTGATTGTAAAAAAGGGAGCTAGTGGCTAAAGCATTCAGAAAACACCATTTCTGTAGGCTTGTGTACAGCAAATGCAATTGTCATTACAAGATCACAGCATTAGAACAAGAAGTCCACCACATGCAGGGACAGGATTGCAGCCCTTCCAAGAGACAGCACGTACTTTATTACACAGACATGCTGGCCCACTGCCACCTGAAGTACAAATGTCTTGCTAAAAATACTTCAGGTTTGATTCCATTTTCACCTTAGGCTTCATACATCTCTATGGCAAGGGTCAGTGCTTGTAAAGGGACACTCGCCACATTAATGTCACCATGTCTAGAAAGTGAAAAAGTGGTCCTCATCACAGGGGGTATCCAAAGGCTCCTCCCTGCAATGGATATTTCTGACATGCATAGACACATAGACTGGTCTCTTGAAAGCATTAGGATTGTCCCATACACAGAATCTGATCCACCTGCCCCAACAAAAATAAAAAACAGACCCAACAAATGCACTGCATACCTATGACCTTGCTGAGAAAACACTCAGCCCCTACACGTTTCAGGAACCCTCAGGCTCTCCCATCAGAGCCCACCCACTCCAGGTATCAAGAGCCACCATCCCTGTGTTCAGCACCCACATGACCCTCCTTCCCTATAATGCTCCTGCTGGGTCCTCCAGGATAGGACCAAAACTGGGAAGACATCAGAGGACTCTCCCCCCCACCCCCATGCTTGGGCTTGGTTTAACTGTTGGGAGACTGGCTCAGGAAAAGTGCATTAACCAGGGAGCTGGTCCAGCTGGGCCTCCCTGGCAGGGAGCAAAACAGACGCATAAAAATACATGTGTTTACACCTTTCAGTTCAGACTTCCCTGCAAATGTGCAGATGAAGCACTTGAGCACTGGCACTAGTATCAGACAGGAGCTTTGTACTGAAACCATGCAGCAAAATGAAACACCTGTCCTCAAAAAGAACAGTGAATAAAGAAAAAGACAACAAAGAAAAAAACAACCAATAACCAACCCACAGCTCACCCAGCTGTGTTAGCAGGGAGTCTGTATGCTCTGTGTGCCCTGTTCTTCTCCACCGCTGCTCCAGCATCACATCCAAAGACATGCATGCCTCTCTACGCCGTCCTACCAGCTGCCAGCCTCCGTCTCTCCCTATCCCAGCACACACACACAGAAAGAAGAGACTTAACTGGCAATAATGTGGAGAGGGTCTTGACTACCAGCCAGTTGTGGCTAATAGATGAGATGGCAAGGCTGCACTTCGGGACCGGATCAGAGCTGGCAGAGACACCTCGGTTTTGGTGAATCAAGCCTTCCTGACCTAAATGGCTTTGACTTTAATGGAGATGTGCCAACAGATGCCAGCTTAAAGGCTGAGCTGCTGACAGCTCTATACTGAGGCGCTTTGTATAGCAAACTGATCAGCTGCTCCTCTTTGTTTTTTTTCTTTTTCTCTTCTGTCTCTGTCAGCTCCTGGATTTTTGTTGTGTTTGTTTTATTTTCAGAGGAGGCTGGGAACTGAAGAGGCGAAAAGTCAGCAGCCCTTTTTTTCCGTGAAACAACAGTTTATTTAGGAACTAGAAGCAGCTTTACAAACACTAAACTGCTGCTCCAAGGACCTCATTAGCCAGAGTAAAGGCAAACTCTGTAAAGCGTATCTCCAGAGCCTTGATAAAGTGATGACACTTTCCTGGAGGGAAGATCAAGGTGAACAGTGTAGCACAACATTTTAGAAGTTACTAGGCTGTGAAATAACAAGGCAAATCCTCAGCTGTAAAAATGCCAGTGGTGTCAGAAATTTACCCTATGAACTGTGCCACTTCATCTTTACCTGGATTCAACGTACACCTGTGCCAGCATACTGTGGTTAGCAGTGGCCCAACAACTGACAGGGGCATTAGCCCATGTGGCTAATGTAGAGCCCAGCAAATGAACTCCAATGCTTGCTTGCTTGCTCACCAGCTGGAGATGCATTTGATGCATTTGCTTTTCTAGGACAATAACCGACACCATCCCTCTGAATAACTTTCCTTATGTTGGGCATATGATTGGCAGCAAATATGAAGTACCATATTCTCACTGACCTATGTCTCCTAGATTCCAGAGTCTGCCATGAACTGAGGCATGTCTGAAGGTGAAAAAACATCCACTCGGAAAAACAGGGATCTCAGCAGATTTCACACTAAATGAAAAAATTCAACTGGGTCTCAAAGTGAATCCTCAAAGTGAAAAAAATTCTACGACACCTCCATCAGAAAGACTAATAAAATGTATGTATAAAGGTTACATATTAATTCCCAAGTACTGAGTCTTGTGACCACATTGAAAAATCAAATACAAGCTACTTTGAACAAAAATACCAGTGTACAATCTGAAAACGAAAATTTTAACTGGCGTGCAGGTATTCATAAACTGGGAAGAGACTTAGAGAATTGACTCGGAGAGAGGAATCAAAACTGAATTTATTTGTCAACAAAGTTTATTGTCTTAAAGAAGGAATAAGCAGAGAGCCAAGTAAGAAACTGCTGGAAATTACCTATACACAGAAGAAAAATATCCACCATGGGAACTACTACAAGAGGCCCCAACAATTGAAAGTAACCTGCTACCCATGGGAATTTCAGGCTACATTCTTGTGAATTTATTTTGAGAATTGCCAGATTGCTTTAGAGAGTTTGTTTTCTTCCCCTCTTGAATACATATGCAACTAAATTTGTGTTTGCATCTCTAGGAAAAAAAAAATAACAGGACTTGCAGAATTTGCTGAGCATCAGCAGTTCTTTGAAGATGATGGCAGGTGGCAAATATTTAGCATTTTTGAGGATTAGGAGTTGCAATACAGATTTTTTATTTTCTCTCTGGATTTACAAAAAATCTTGGGCAATGTCCTGCCAACAGAAACAATACTTCCCAAGACAACAGGAAAAGGCACTTATGGCAGGAAAAAAAATGCCCTAAGTTTTTTGTTGTTGTTTTGTGAGCTTTTAAAAATTTATTCTGCCTCTAGCCTACAAAGGGAGAGGGAATGGAAAACTGCTGTTAAGTGTGCAGTATAAGAAAACACTAAAAAGAAGTCTAGTCCATAAAGTCTGGAAGTATAGAGACCATCATAGAGATAATTTTACACTTCGTATTTAGTCACACAGATGCTTTGTCTCTGATATACATAGAAAAAATAACTCCTTTTCCCCTCAGGTATATCCTACTGCTTTGGAAAGTAAGATATACTTATTTTACCCACTCTTTATCCAAGTCACCTCACTCTGACTTGGATCACCCATTTCAATCAATTTGCAAATGATTACACCTAGTCCAGGCAACGCAAACTCAGGCTCAGTGACTTAGTAGCAGCTTGCAAACAGTTTTCCTTACTGCCTCTGAAAAGACTTAACTCCCAGATAGGAAGGCTGAGCCTTGATGGCCTTAACAAAGCCCACTGGCATGGGAAGGGAGGAGTACAGCACCTGGAGCATGGGTGTGGCAGTGACGACTGCATGCCTCTGTAAGGATAACAGAGAGACAAGGGCACCAAACACGCTCCAAATGCAACGTCCTTTTTGAGATTACAAAGCTTCACTACACTGGCAGCCTGCGGCTCAGCCTATTTCATGAGGATCCCATGGTGCTCACACACACAGCAAGGCTGTCGCTCAGCTCTGAAACCTCACACACTACCCCTCCTCCGTGTGTTCTCCGAACCCCCTCCTGTGGAAATTCAAGGCTACTTCAGGCTGCAGAAATTTTTTTTCCCCTTCAGAGGGCTAATCACTACAAAATGACAGAATATTCTGAGTTGCAAGGGACACAAAAGGATCATCGACTCCAGCTGTTAAGTGAACAGCCCACATAGAGATCAAACCCGCAACTTTGGCATTATTAGCACCACGTTCTAACCAACTGAACTTATCTCAGAGAACTGAAAGAGAATAAACTCCACCCCAAAGACACAAAGAGTCCCAAAAGAAGGCAAGCTGCACACCCTTCTCCCTCAACCATCGCTCCTCCGCTGGCCAGGCACAAAGGACATCTAAGCTACGCCAGGAAAGGGCTACTTGCAAAAGTAAGCCTGCCCGCTCTGCAGGAAGACCCAGGGGCTGCTGACATCCCCCTACCCTAAGGAAAGTATGGCAGGTGGCTGTCAAAGCAAGCAGGTCCATCATACAGCTCTTGCCAAGACTTACTGTTTTTAACCACGGCCAGCAGCTGACAGGGAGGACAACAGGAATGAAATCTTCAGACACCTAGGAGCTCATAGGATCTTGTAGCCTGCAAGCCTCTAATAATTTTTTTTCCTCTTTTTTTTTCAGTCTGAAGGCATGTGACCGGCCCTCACATACCAGAGTTGACCCCTCCCAAAGCCAGCAATTTCCTAAGAGCAGAGAAGGATGTTACCCTCCCGCTTATTCATTACAAGGCCAGGTCATTCTTTATCCTTACGCATCAAAAGCTCAATCTCTGTGTGAGGTATACTCTGGATCCCTCCGGACAGGTGCCGAAGGGGCTATGGTGCTCAGCTACTTAACAGGGGGGCATGACCACGGGAGCCCCGGCTCCTCTCCTCCCAACTGGCACACGGCTTTCAGTTTCCAGGTGAAAAACTACCAGCTCTTTGCTCTCAAGTCGGCCATCCCCTTGTGCTCTGGGCCAGGAAGAACTGCTCGTGTTTCACACTGCTCCCCCAGTTAACTAGTGCTGGTACTTGGAAGCATGCTCCCTCCCAGCCACTTTTTATATTGCCGAAATACCGTGCACAAGGCACGGCTAAGATTTTGGTTTCGGTTTTTTGCTCCCTCGGGTTGGCAGTACCGTTTCCTGAAAAGGCGAGGGGGTCTCATGCTCCTTGCTGTCCCGCACTGCCACACTACCCTACTCCCAAATCCCCAGCACCCGAAATGCCCCCGCTTCCCTTTTCACTTGCCAGTATCCATACGCCGAGGCCCCACAGCAACCTCCCCCCCCCCCCCCACCTCTGGGAGGGGCTTCTCCCGCCGCTCTCCTCCAGGAGGGGGGCGGCGGGAGCGGGGAGCCCCGGCCGGGCAAAGCGCCGGGAGAGCCCCGGCGGCACCGCGCGGGGCCGGGCACCGCGGGCCGAGGGCTTGCCTCCCCCCGCCCTCCTCCTCAGGCAGGGCTGGACCACTGCGGAGGGTGCCCCCGCTCCTCTGCAGCGCCAGGCAGGCACTACGCGTGAGGAACTGCAGCCCCAAGCACAACCTACGGCACTGTAGGAAACGAGAGCTTCAGCAGCAGGCACAGGCAGACTTAGGTAAACCTAAATCTCGGATTGCTTCAGGCAACACAACCGCGCGTTCAAACTCGCTGAGCCGCCAGGGCTTAGGAGAGGAGGCTATTTCTGGTTCACCTGAGCATC
This sequence comes from Ammospiza caudacuta, assembly GCF_027887145.1. Classification (NCBI taxonomy): domain Eukaryota; kingdom Metazoa; phylum Chordata; class Aves; order Passeriformes; family Passerellidae; genus Ammospiza; species Ammospiza caudacuta. The sequence continues at coordinate 24,896,458 of NC_080632.1, forward strand.
ACCATGACACACCGCCTTGACCCCTCTGCGATAAACCTCCCGCTGCCCCCAGCACGCAAACACTGCTTCTCACCCATGAGCTCTTAACACCGTGATTCCCCACTGGCTACAACAAAGTAGTACTCACGACCTGTCAGTCGCCTGTCAGTCACCACACGACATACACGCCTGGTGCAATACAACATGATACTGGAATACCAAAGGAGAAAGGGTGGTGTTAGCTGTGAGATTATTGTTGGGAGGATTACTCTGTTGGGCATACTCGTGGCTGATTCCTAAACAAACTAGGAACACTCTTTTTTTTTCCTTCTCTGTTTTTTTTTTTTTTGTTGTTGTTGTTTTGTTTTAATTGAGGAAAAAAGTATTTTAAACATCTATTGCTAGTTTATCAGTATGGCTGCAAATCTAAACTAAAATTAATTCCAAGTGAAATCCACACTAGGCAGGCACCTGATGTGACTCATCTAAGCACACCTTGTCTTTGCCATAATTTCTGTCCTGATGAGCCAATGTAGGCCTTACTTGACAGTATCTTTTAAATATTAGATTCTGCAACTACAGGGTAACAGAATCAGGATCTGAATGTGTGCTTGTTCTCCCCTGTCCAGTTTTGTCAGCCTTTGGTTTTGCTGTAAGTAAGGAGCTGCAAGTCTCAGGACTGACCTCAATTTCTGGTTCCATACAGGTTATTGCAGATTAGCAGTCACTTATTGCCTATTGGCAGGCACTATGCATGCACAAGATTTAAATACCTGTCTTACTGTCTGATTGAGGGAAAAATATTTTAAACTCGTAACATCCTTCTGCCTGCTGTTTTAAGAGCAAACTGTACCTTAACCCATAAAGCTAGCAAAACTACTTCTGCTCAAAAGACTTCTTTCATTTTAGCACAAAAGAAATAAAACAGATAAAAGATCTCCCACCTTTACTCTCAGGAAAGCTCTAACTAGACTAGTCGAATCTAAGGGAATAGTCCTAGGACTCTTAGATAACATCCTGTCTCTGGAGGATGAAGACCAGAGGCATCTTTGTCACTCACAAGATCCTTCACCACTTTGCAGGTGTGTTCATCCTCACCACTCTTAATTCAACCTCCCACTTTGTCTGTGTCTGCCTTTCACTGTCCCCACTCTCTTTGACAGCACACTATAAGAGAAGTTTGCACATAGAGTGATTTTCTACAAGTGTACAGTGTTTTCTGACCACTCAGCCTAGTTTTTACTTCTCACATGACTCTTTCTTTTAATAGGCTTTCTCACCTCTCCTTTTACCTAAACAAAAATTATTAACGTTTTTGCAATGCTCACTCCTCTTTCAGAAAGTGCAGAGACAAAAGAAGCAGCTAACCTGTGAAGGTGGGAGCAAAATCTCATCCCAGAAGTAATAATGTTCTAAACTCCCACTGGCCTCCAGAGAGGAAACACTGTGACAAAAGACACATCTTTAACATCCAGATCACAAACTGCATTTGGACAACTCATTTGTGCACACAAATTGTTACCGCTCCTGAAGTTGCTGCCAATAAATTCAGGTAGGAACTGTAGCTGAACAAGGTTAATTTGTAATGATAACTAACTCCTCCAGAAACAGGTCCCAGAGATGTGATAATACCAGACAGACTTTTATCAACACATCAGCATTGCCTAATAAACCTTCATAATGTATATTTGTCACTCTTCTTATGAATGGCAGCTTTGGATGGCTCATTTCTCTCCTGCAGTCACCCTGGAAATTACTCTCTGTAGAAAAGTAGAAGTGTTAAAAGAGGCAAAATACACTCTGTGACAGTACACTGAAGCAAAGAGAGGCTGGGGAAAAATCAGCAGGCACACAGAAAGCTCACCCACTACTTTTACCTTTCCAGATGAGGGACTTCTGTGACATCTCCTTTGAAGAGTGTTTCGCCTACATCCCTTAAGCCATTGGCGATGCCTTCACCACATCCCTTCACCTCCCTGTTAGGGACATCTGTCTGCCCCACGGCTGATGTCCTATCTAAGAACTGTCCACCCTCCTTCATGCGCTGCTGGATCATGGGAGTGAGTGGCATCTCAAAGCTGAAGTAGCTATCGGGCTCCGAGTACAATGTCTCCAGAGATTCTGCACTGTAGTACAAAGATGCATTGTCTAGGATGTTTTCAAACTGTGAGCTGTACAGATCAGTGGAGACGTCAGAGTGCCTCTGCCCAAGGAAATCTTCATATCCTCCTGTGGTGGCTTCCCGCTCCTCCACCATCCTGAAAATTAACCAGAAACAGCTCATTTCAGTTTGGGGGCAAGGTTTAGACTTTGGACAACTGTTCTCACTTTCCGCCTTTCTGAGCAGAAAGGTCAATGCAGCTTTATGCAAGAGAGGGCACTGCAGGTAAAATGCTGGTTTCTCCTTGCACTACCTCTCTTTATGACTGGCATCATCTCCCTCTCCAGGGACACAGAACGAAACAATTTTCTGGGTAAAAGAAGAGGGCTGGGAGACATCCAAGTATTGTCTAACAGATCAGCTGCCTACGTGCAAAAGAGAAAAGCACACACAATGCGTAAGATCTAAGCTAGCACCACTGCCAAGCCAGAGGCTGCACATGTTGGAGATGTGTATCCCAATGGAGTCTCTGCCCCTGAAGGATAATTTGCTATCCCTGCAGTCCTAGGACTGGGGTCTTCAGCAAAAAGCTGAAGGAAATCACTCCAAAATGCAAAGGGAAGCACGTGCAATTAAAAATATGGAGTCTGGGGAACTAGATTTGAAGGGAGAAGACTCAGCCTGCTTTCTGATGCAAGGAAAGGTATACCATCCCCCTGAACAATTTTTTCTCCGATGCACCAAATACTGTGGGGCTCCTCAACGTGCCAGAGGTTAGAGTAGCCAGCCCAAGTAATCCCCTGCACTGGCAAAACTCCACAGATACAGAGGTACAGAGGCAGGAAAGCCTCCCTTGTAGAGATGTTGTCTCATCAGCACACAACTCTCCAGGTGAAAGTGGGCATGGTTTGCTCAGAGCGCACCAGTGGAACCCTTTGTTTTGTCAGAGATGTGCATCAGGAAAGAAAAACAAGCAAATAAGGATGCAAAGCAGCCTGCCATTCTTGCAATATGTACTGCTAAAATGATATAAACACAGATAGATAGATAGATAGATAGATAGATAGATAGATAGATAGATAGATAGATAGATGCTATCTGTCTCTCAGACAGATAATATAGAAAGCACATATTGTAACATTTATCCTCTTATTCTCTACATGTCCCTGGATAAAATGTCTTTATTATCCAGCCATTCAGAGGTTGTCACACTGTTTTTGCACAAACTCTGAATGAAACAAGAAAATCTGTTCAAGTACGTGTGGCCAGGCTTGCATGCCAACCGTATTTAATTACATGGCATGTCCAGATCTCAATTACACCTGCTACAGATGCTTCATCACACAGACATCACTGCGCAAACAGAAAGACTTCTTATCTTTACGTTCCAAAACCTGAGATGGACTGCAAACTTCAGTAAGATGGTATGAAGTGGCTTCAGTACCAACTTCAGGCACTAGCCAACCACCAACCATGTAAACCAGTACAGTAAACACCACACCACAGACAGCAGGCAAATATTTGCTGCTTCTTATTAGCTCCTAAGCAAGTAGGCACAAGCCACATACCTAGACAAGAGAACCCCTGCCTGACCCCTGCTCCCCTCTTAGCACCAGCTCACCTGCCCTGGCCTCTTGCAAGCATAGCCATCTCCTCCTCATCACAGTTCTTCCTCTCCTTCACAGAAACTTCATCCTTCCTGCCTTCTTCGAGCAGTGGTAGAGGAGTGGCTCCAGAAGCAGCAGGTTCCAGCCTCGTGTCTTCACAGACCTCACTCCATGCACTGTCTGGCAAGGAAAGCAAGGCTGGGGAGATGACTGGTGACACAGGGTGGCTGGATGTTTTGGACAATGCCTTCCTCTCCACAGACACAGAGTCCAGCAGTGAGTGCTTCTTTCTTCTCTGCTCCTCAGCTTTTTGCAGCTGTAAGATCTCCACACCTTGAAATTCTACATGTTTACCCACAGCTGCCTCTTTAGCAAGCCTTCTCTCGGTACCTGTTTGCATTTTGCCTTGACTGTACTCTGAAAACTCCTCAAAACGTGTCCCCCTCTCCAGTCTGCTGACTGCTTCCAGGTTTGTCACAGATGGCTTGTGACAGCTTGGTTCCTGAGCTCTGTGGACCTCCTCTGCTTTATTACTTATGGCTTGTGAAGGTTCAGACTGCTTTTCTCCAGCCCGTACTGAAGCCAGATCTTTCTTTATGATCAAATACTTTTTTTCCTCAGCTGTTCCTTCAGATGGAAGAAGCATGTCTGAGAGTTTTTCTTGGCCTGCTGGAACTGGCTCTCTGGCTGCCGGCACATTTTGGCTGCCAATAACACTCTTTTTTTCCATTTGCGTCTCTGAATCGAGAGAAGTATTTGCTCTTTCTTGCACCTTTGTTGCTTCTAGCTGTCGAGAGATTTTCATGATCTCTGGCAGATTACCCGTGGGTTGCAAACCTTTTTCTGGGGTGTGAAGCTGCACTGCCCCTGCATCAGGCCTCAAATTACCAGCAGGAGCTGCACACTGGGGAATAGGCCTGACACGTTGGGGACTGTCCCGTCTTTCTGGACTGCGTGTCACAGGCTCAGCCTGGCACGTCGATGCAGCCGATGGTCCTTGTCTGCTCGACTCTGCAGTGCCATACTCTGGAAATTCATTGATGATGGTATGAGGAGGCAAACTGCTGCTCCCACGGCCACTACCTGCAAAGTAAAAGGAGAGAGACCCTGGATTTATCTACCACATGCACAAAGCAAAGAGTCTGATCTCTCTCCCCGGCCTGCTCCTAACAGAGCAACAACGCTCTCCCCTGCAGGGTAAATACTTCAGTTTAATTCACTTCTGCTCTCACACTGCAGTTATCCAAAGCTGGTCCTTTTACACAGGAGTTTTTGGGCGGCCCTACTTTGGGAGTCTGCACTACAGAGGAAGGAATGCCAGAAATGTCTGCTACACTTCACAAAAGGTCCCAATGGCACGTGAACAGTCTGAGGCCTCAGGCCAGGCCACAGGCCAGGCCACAGGCCCAAGAAAGCAGAGATTCAGATGTCTGACATTCATCCACAGTATGCACCACCCATGATGGTTTTACTTAAAAAAGACACTACACATGATGGCTTGATGCCTTCAGGTAATTTGCACTTGTAAAGGTGAAATACTGGGAAGATAATCAGCCACACCTCTTATGTTCTACAGACTTAGCAAAACTAATTTACTACATTACAAAATAATTAATGAGCAATTAAACTTTCTGCCAGCACTACCCTCTTCCTTTAACAACTCAGGTAGCTGAAGGTCATGTTGCAGTGATGGATACCCAGCAATGCACATTTCCTACTGCAACAAGTACACTGCTGCAGAAAAACCTTGCTACCCCTCCCTTCCTTGTGCTTTTACAACTGATGTAAACAAAGAAGAAGCAAAAATGGGTGGTCCCATTTTCCAAGCGCCAAGCACTCAGTAGCTCCCATTGTTTCGAGGTAACAGAGAACCATCTGTCCAAAGGGACCTCAGGGATCACATAATGACAGATAATTGCCCACCTTATATCACAGCTCAAGGCGCAACTGAGCTCTTGGGGGAAAAAACCCCAAAACAACAATTAAAAAGCCAACCATCAACAGCTGCATTTGTCCCACTCCTGCAGGGAAAAAAAAACAAAAACAAAAACAAAACAGAAACAAAAACAGAAACAAAACAAAACAAAACAAAACAAAACAAAACAAAACAAAACAAAAACACAAAAAAACCCCCCATCAACAACAACAACGAAAGAAACCAAACTGGCCTGGAGTATAAAAGTGTTTTAAATCAAACTGAAGGGTGGCCAGACCCAAACATCTACTTTGAAAAGCATCAGAGGTGACAGCTCTGAAACCAGACACCAACTTGAATTTAAATGGTTTGGTCCCAAGGTGCACCTCTAGGTGCTGCACTACAAACTAATCCCCATCTCTGCTCCAAGTAGGCCAGCCAAGGTCTGTTTCTGAGGCAGAAGCCATGTAGCTGTGGTTAATGACAGGCTGAGTTCAAAGTGAAAGAGAGGATAGTCTAACACAAGTTCAGAACCGCATTAATATGGCTATCTATGTGCCAGTGGCTTGTTAAGGTAAGCAGAAGCTCACACCTGCCAATATATCCCAGTATATCTAGCCACAGGGAAAATACCACACACTGGGCGTGGTGCACGATCAAACTGACAGCCTTGGACTCTGCCAAGCCTCAGAATCTTCCCCAGTGGGCTCTCCAAATGTCTCCATGCCATTTACTTAATTACTATATGATAAAAATTCAGCTTCATCCAGACGATTTGGTTGCTGTCCAGGACAGTGACTGGATAAAGCAGGGACCTTTTCTTTGCTGCAAGGTCCCAGGGAGCCATAAGGAGCAAGGATGCCCTGTCCACAATTGCATCACCAGCCCATGTTCATGGCAAGGTTTCCAAAACACAGGTGTAGGAGCACCCACGGTGCTTTTCCTTAGTGTCTGAACCAGCAGACAGTCTCCTTTGCACACAACTCAACCACACAGTGCTTGTGTGCATCTCAAGCCATACTTTCCATGGCCCAAGCACTAGGCTGACACTGTGGGGCACTTTCACCAGGACAGACTCACATATGACAGTGATGTGCTGTGGTTACAATGTCCTTACACCTGCAACAGAAAAACTCCAGGCAAGCAACCCCAAGCGGCTTTCTCACCCCACAATCCTTCTGTAATGCAGAAGATTTAGTGCTTGCTGCTCTCTCAGCACCGTCTAGAGGAGGGATTTCTTAGGAGAGGACTAATAGGGAGCGTGTCATTATAGATGCTAACATAAACCCTTCTTGGTGGACATATCCACCCACAAGCAATGCTTAGTGTGTGCCCTCAGCATTGTGGGACAGCACTTGGCCAGGCCACTGCCCAGGCCACACACTCTGACTGTACTGCATGAAGAAAGGGAATACATAGCGCTCTAAGAGCTGGGACCCCCCAGGCCTCACTCCAATCCACACATCCCGCCTTGTTGGAAAGAAGCCTGGAGCGTCAGCCCTGGCCTCCTGTGGGGCTGGGATGTAGCCAATGTGGTCCGGAGGCCAAGCCCTAACAAGGCTCCACACACAGATCCTGCCAAGGGGCCAGGCTCGTCTCTGCTAATTGCTATCTTAGCTTCTGAACCAACACGAGGGAAACAGAGGGGGCCTTATTTCTTGTGGTGAATGCTAAATGCTCTGCTGCACGTCCCCATCTGCCACCAACAGCCACTGCCGACGGTGGAAAGAAATCTTGAGCAAGTTTCTGATTTACTTCTCCTCCTGAACTTCACAGTCTGGCAAGCCCATCAGACTCCAGAAGAGGTACACATACAGAGCACATACCTGTACACGCAGGCACAGAGAGGTGTCCAAAGGGAGAGAGAGTACTTAGATGTACTCCCCTCTGCCACACCTGCAGGCTGTGCTCCATCTGAGCAAGAGAGTAATGCTATCACAGTAGAAATGTAATGCCTTTTCTGAAATGACATGTCAGCAGCTGTCCTCTGGACAGACTGCTGCTGCTGCTGTCACTGCTGTATGCAAGTACAAGTCAGTGAGATTCTTGCCTTTCATGCAGGAATATTGCCTAATTCTCTGTATGATTGAAAAAACTTCCTGTATGACATCAAAGCAGGGTTCTGTCACCATTATGTTAGGTACCACCATGCACATGACTGCCAAGGTCTCTATTTCATGAAGTAAACCATGACCAATCCACCACTCTCTCCCAAAACTGCAAAACCTTCCCCTTTCCTCAGAGAGCTATTTCAGTTACAAGAGCTTAGGGGAGCTTGAGCTCTTTAAGGGAAACTCCTCCCTTATTCCCATCCACCACCACAGCATCATGTCTTGCTGCAGCTACTGGCATATCCTGTCTAACCCCATCCCCCAATATGACTGCATTACAAACAAGGATAGAAAGAAAACAACAAAATTTAAGGACTGCACTGAAGATGCGCAGGGAAAAAAAATACCCATCATCAAACAAACAAAGAAAGGACACACACTTTAAGGTAACACAAATTTCTACTTTGCATTGAAGGTGGCTTCTTTCAACAAATGAAAAAAAAGAAAAAAAAAGGAAAAAAAAGAAAAAAAGAAATAAATGGACAGGGGAAAAGCTAATATAGAAAGGGGGTGAGTGACTAGAAAACTGAGACCGGGCAAATATAACCTAATAGCATTTGGCAGCCTTTCTGATGAGTAGACGTTGAAAGAATTAATGACTTAAATCAGGCATAGATATGATATTTCATAGGTAAATAACCATTCCATGTCAAGCAAACTTGTCTACAGCATAATAAAAGGAAATTCTAGGAAGCAAAACACAAGTTAAAAGCATAGACAGACATTTTGTTTACAGGTACATTTTAAAAAAGAATGGTGTGAGTGTCTCTCTCTATACAGTATATATATATATTATATAGCTCGAGAAATTAGATATATTTGCTTGAACAGTCTCCTTACTCACAGAGGTTACTGTAGCTCCAGCAGTTACCCATTGGTCAAAGAAATAAAATGCAAAGATCATCAGTTTATCTATAGCGATACCAGCTAATTCAATTGCTGCTGTTCTAGTCAACTGGAATCAAAATAGTTTCAAATTTCCTGGCAGCTGCTGCCCTGCACTGCACACAATGATGTAAATGGATGCTTTCTGAGTATTATGAAACTGATGGGGGAACTGCAGTCTCATTCAGTCTATCGCAGGAGCTAAGGAGTCCACCTTGGCAGCTTGCAGGGGGAAAAAAAATCTTCCTCCAGCAAGGCTGCCTGACGGCATGCCAGGGATACGTCTGTGCTTAGCTGCCGTTTTTGTAACTGCGTCCATAAGGGGAGAATCGGGCAGAATGGCGATGCTGAGAGTCATGTGCTGGTTTCGGAATGCAGGATGCTTTATGGCATTTCAGCATTAGTGAGCTGGAAGCATTCACTAAGCAGCCCAGTCATCCTGCATTTTATGTCTCTGCAGCTCCTTGCGCAGATCACAAGTAGCACGTGGGTGAGCTTGCATGCAGCATCATATCAGTTACGCTTTCCTGGTATTCCTGCCACCATTTGTAAAAGGCAAATTAGGGAAGTAAAAAACAATGTATGCATTAAGATGAGACAAATCTCTAGGTCACAGAGCTTAATGAACAAATCACAGGATTTATGGTATTGTATCACTACTGCAGCCTGCCAGAGAGGAGGGTTACACACATCTCCTTGTCCTGCACTGCATCGTGTTACATCTTCTACAGTCACTAAAACTATTCCAATTGATAAAGCAGCCTTCTCCTGCTGAGATGGAGCAGCCATCCCCTATAAAAGGGGAGGGATGCTGCATAGCTTCTGGCAGCCTCATGCAGCAACCCTTTTTCCAAATGATGTCATTCTCCATGCTGCAATAGGTTCTGCCTGGCCAGAGTAGCCAAAGCCAGGGGATTAACATAATGCAAACACAGGGCTTTTGTAACTGGACTGCAAACATCCACACTGGACTGGGCACAGGATTTTCTGCAGCTTGCAGACACTCCAGGCTTTTGGGCAGTTTGCTTACTCCAAAAAGGAGAAGCAGAGCCAGGTCTTCATCCCGTCGAAAGTTACAGCAGCATTATGTAAAAACAACAAGTTGGTGGAAATGGGGAAGCTGAGTAAAAGTGAGAGGCAGAGGGAAGAGATTGGGGAGAGTTGCCTAGAAATAAATCCTGGTGAAATGCCTCTATGCCTCAGCAAACATGCAGGGAATGTAAAGGGGAATAGAGGTATGACAGAGCTCTTGCAGGAAAATTGACCATCTTGGCTGAGATCCCTCACCCCAAAAAGAGACAACCAGAGGGACTCCTTGCTGTGGTCACTGGGAAGTTTGGCACAGAGCCCAAGAGCACGCACAGGCTGTGTGTTCTTTGCAGTCCGTGCTTGAACAGCCACACAGTGTGTGAAAGCCAGTGGCTCAGGGTTACCCAGAAATTAAACTAATTTGTTCACGGAAAAAATAATCCCCTGCATGCATAGAGGGGCAGTATGTTCCTCAAGAAATCGTACACCCACAGCTTCCTGCATACTGGAAGAGATTCACAAAAAGATACTGCCCACCACTGCTCTTGTGTAGTTCCCTAAATTCTGGGGGTTTAGGGCTACCAGAGACAGTACTAGATGAAACTTCAGTCTGACGTAGGACAACCATGCCATGCTAGGTAAATCTGTGATGAATCTCTGCTAGCTAGTGCTGGAGTCTGGTAGGATATGATGATGCTAAGTTGTCACTGGTTTGGAAAAGAGTGAGAAAAGCCACTAGGATAAGAACATAGATCCTGTGCATTTAGAAAGCAATGACCATTTAGAAAGCATGCAACATACATGGGACACTTTGTGCCTCTTTGAGAGTTTGTGTGTATTTTTTTTCCAACTGCACAAGGCCTACCTAGCCCTATTCCTGATGGAAAGCTTTATGAAAGCAATACTGTGACTTGGCTGCATATTTTTTCCCAGATTTTAACTAATTCCCAGTGGTAAATAGGGTTTAGGACCCCTTGAATAAAACCAACTGCACTGAATTAACTGTCCTCCAAAGAGCCCTGTACCTTTCCCCTGGTTGCAAGAAGGATGGCACCTTGCTGCAGTCACTCATAGGCCTACAGTGAGCTCAAAACAGGACAAAGTCCAAAACTAACATGCAGCACGTGCTGAGAGGATTTAGTGTGAGGGATTATCCACTACAAATTGCTGTATGGGCCACAGATGGTCAGTGAGATAGCTCAGTCCCAAGAGTCATTACCCTGGAAAGCAAAATGGTAGAGTGGAACAGCTGCTAGCATGAGTAGGAACAGGAGGGAAAATACAAAGGGAATATCTGGACTCCTTATCCTGACATAAAAGTGCAAGTGGGTCTTAGAATATTTAATGCCCTTTTCTTCTTTGAAGTTCCACACTCTGGAATTATATGGCTGTGAGAATCTCAAATTTTCATTTCATTTTATTATGTCTGGAGAAGTCTGAAACCCAATATGCAAACAACAGATCCAAAAAGAATCTGAATTTTCTATTTTTCTGCTGCTGTGATTTAGAAAGGAAGTAGCTAACAGATTTTCTAAGTGTAGATATACACAGTAATTAGCAAGAATTACTTTAAAAGCTCTCTAAGAGCCTTCACCTGAAGAAAAAACTTCTGAAGCAGTGACAACTCACAGCTGTTTTGACACTTTCAGCATCTACAATGACTTTACAGCCTCTCTAAATTCACTTATAATTAATGTTATATATTTTAAATACTGTATTTTTCAATAATCCTCTCAAAATCCTTGGAAAGTTGCTTTGAGTGAGCAAAAACGGCTTTAAAAATCCATCACTTGTAAGCACAGATCTCAGAAACATGGGATTTCTGTAGATCCAGAAACCAGGCACACCTGCAGAAAAGGTGTCCTTTACTACTTTTCAGAGTTTGAGACCAATTAACCAATCTGAGAGTAGTCTTGCTAGACAGTTCTTAAAGCACCCTAGGAGATGGATCTCAAGTTATGTGCTCAGCTAAAACAAAAAAAAGGGCACAGAGGGATGTGTGTATCTCCCAGGCTCCAAGTGTTTTTTGCTAAAGGTGCTGTTGGACATTGCATAGTAAATTTTCAGCAGGCTCTCACAGAGAATGAGACTCCCTTCCCCTAGATGCTGGGCAGAGTTAAATACACAACACAGGGATCTACGGCAGAAGGTACCTGTTAAAGCAGTGAACTGTGAACAGGAAAAATACAGGCTGTACTCTGTGTTACACTCTTTCAGTCCAATACCAGGCCAGAGCTGCACCTACCCATATAATTTTATTTAAATGTCTTCTCTGTGTGCATATCAACAGCAAGTTAACATGCATAATTTCCTTCAGAAAGCTTCAGAAATGAAGCAAGGCTACCGCACATTAGAGGGTTTGTGTGGGTGTGCTGCAGATCTCACCAGATGATGGGGCTGAGGCCAAAGAGAGGAGGCAATGGTGGTGACAGGAAAAAATGCATCTGTGTCCCACTGTACCTGCCTATAACAAGCTAAATCAGCTGGCTGAGCCTCTCCTGTTGTGCCCACTGATCTGGATGCCCCATTTTCTGTCTGCCTGATGGAAGGGCATGACCTGCCTGTCTCCAGGAAGGTGTTGCTGAGTCCTGCCAGCTTCAGCTGAATTCAGCCTGTGCCAGGTGTACTCAGAGCATCTGATGGGGCCAGATGCTGACAGATTGCCAGCGCCACCAGATCCACAAATATTTGTGTGCTCCCATCAGCATGGCTCCCAGCTTCAGCCAAAAGAACACAGACAGGGAGACATCTACTGCCTTAACTCTGGCATTTCCTAACTTCTGAGTGCTTAATTCTGCACCTTTAAAAAACAATAAACAAACAGTACATGTTTTAATAATTATTTGTACTAAACTCTTGGCATTCAAACAACTCTGTTGTTTAGAAAGTTGAGGATGTGGTAATCTCCTCCCTACAGCTGTAGGTTATGATAACTTGATCTATCCAGCTTTCAAGTGCAGGTCACAAGACATTCAATTTCCTCCTGTGGAGCAAGGGACTTAGGATAATGCCTTGTGCTCCCTTTAGTTTTCCTGCCCCTTGGACTGGAAACCCATGCATCCATCACACCACACCTGACAGCTCCAGAGCATGCCTCAGTTTCTCCCAGTCCCAGGAGGCGGGACTAAGAAATTCAGGGGAGATAGCAAGACAGTTCCACCACTCCACCTCTGCAGCCAGGATGCAGAGCACAATGGAACCTGTCCTTCTGCACCAGCATTTATTTTTCCATGTGCTCTTCAGAGCATCCAAAATGACCCGCTTTACTCCATGCTGGAATGAAAGAGGAGCACTCAGCGTGGCCAGTGAACATGCTGGTGCCAAAGAGGTAATTACTTCCTATAGTGCACAAACTCCAGTGGAAAAGTACCTTCCAATACAGTACCTCTGGAAACTTAAATTTAAAAAGTTAACCTTCTTTTTGCATCATTGCCAATCAGCAATGCCAAACATTGGGGATATTTATGAGGAAACTACTGATTACACACCACGGTTTTAAAACTCCTGCAGGATTTCTGTATGTCAGAAAATGCAGTGGGACACTAGAAACAACAACAACAACAAGCTGATAAAGTCAAATATGCACAACAGGATTATGGACTTTTAATTATGTGAGAGAGGGGTACCACAGCTCTGAGCTTTCTGTATTCCAGCCTTGTGTGTGCTCCTGGTGAACACTGCAGGACATCTGATGCGCCAATCCTTCACCATAATTAAGCAAAATTAATGTGAAAATCAGGCAGTCCTCCAACCCTCAGAAAATGCAGTTTTGCACTTCTTAAGCAAAACATAGCTGCAGAGGAAGATACCAGACCAGGGAGCCTAGACTTTCAGGATTGCCTGGAGATGGAAAGAGCACAAGATGAAAATATAGCAAAGGGGTGGTGCCTCAAAATGGAAAACAACAGGGTTGGAGCACTGGGCAAGACTACAGTCAGCAGTCTGGGCTATCATGAGAACAATGTAATAATGAGTGCCTGTGGTCTAAGGGCAGTTCCTGCAGGGAGGATCAGGAAGGTGCCATTTCCATGCAATGTGAGGGGGATGCAGCAGAGCTGGACATGTGTGCCTTGAAGTAACAGCAAACAAGTGAGACAGAATGTATGTCAGTGATGCTCACTTTATACAAAGATACTGGGATCACTTTCTTAAAGATGTTTAAATCAGAAACGTAAGAACCCTGAAAAGGCTTTACTTTTACAAAATAGCAGTCATTGTGTCCTTCCTGTGCTCTTGAAAAACAGTTCTAGACATTCTAAAGCAAAAGCAATAATTTCTTCGATTGCAGTTCAGGAACAGGTATGTTGCATGGGTCAAAGTATGTGTTTGATTTTCTTTCATGTGTCAGATCTGGCATTGTTTGACCCCTTGCAATGGTGATTCAGCACACATTGCCAGAAGAAAATAAGCCCTTTTTTTAGAATTGTTCTTTTGGCATTATTTTTGGGGGGTCTATTACAGTTTTTGCTGGCTTGAGCTTGCTAAGTACACAGATGAGCACAAGAACTAGCATGAGACAATTGGTGGCAGTGTGTGTCTGGGACCATCTCTTGGCAGAAGCAAGATGTTAAATGAGCTCAGTTGCCTCATGACACCTCACTGAACACAAAACAGCAAGTGACAGGCTTTCCAAAAAGCTATTTGTTTCACCAGGAATTCAAAACCAAGCTTCTTCCAGCAGCTGTTGGGAAAGACCAGATTTGCATAGCAACACAGGCAGTATTTGTACAGAGCCTTTTTGTGAAGGATGAGATTAAACCTCTGGTACACAGGAGGGATGAAAGCTTTCTCCTTTCAGAAGCATCAGAGAAAAGACTGTTTATTAATCTTAAGAAGCTATTTTCTTCCTAACAACAGTCTTGGATTTATTTTCTCATATAACAGGAATTATGGGGTATTTGGCCCTCATGTTTATTTAAAGAATTATTTTGTAGTATCCCCCATTTTTTTCCCTGAAGGAAGCACTTTTAAGACTAAAAAAAAAAAGTCATGTGGCCATAACTTTTTTTTTTCTTTTTAGTATTTAAATGTATTAACAGCAAAGTCATAAAAATCAGACCTGTAGCACAGCCAAGCCTGAAGAAAGTCTGCTCAATAGAGATCACTGTTTCCACGGCAGTTTCCAGAGAAGGAATGTATGTTTCCACATACAACAAGCGCCCTTTTATGTCAGTGAGTCTGAGAAGACGTCTTGTCCAACCCAGCTAAATTGAGTTTCTAAAAAACATTTTCTTTTGCTGGAAAGCAGAAGGCTGGGGTTTCGCCAAGGAAGGTGGCCAGGCTGTGCAGGGCCACGTGGACAAGTGTGGTGCATCCTCCCTGCTCTCCCAGCGGGAGGGGTCTGCAGGGAAATGCGTGGTCTTGAACCCTTCCACAACAGGAGGGTCCTGGGGGGCTTGGACCTGCTTCTGCTCCAAGTAATGCATGCAGGGCAGGAGGATGGGCAATGGACAAGAGAGGAGAGGGCCCAGACAACAGGCATCATGCATTAAAGTCAAGAGAACATTAGGGCATCAGTGATCACAAATATCCCAGATAAAATCAGACTGAAGACAGCAAAGGAAAATGTTTTATATGTGACAGCTTTATTAGCATTTGAATATCATTGATGAAACACCTCTTCAAAAGCCGTCTAACTTTTTATTTTCCCCCCCTCTCATTTTCTCATCTGAAAATGACCAGCAGCTTCAACCTGGAAGGTAAAAATCAGCACAGAGCTTATTAACTAAAGCTGCCATCTCCCACCTGGGTAAACAGAAGTGTTTGTCACAGTCGCCCCCACTTATTGCTCTTTCTTTGTGAATTGGCTTGTCTGATGCAAGTGTTTTAGTATTAGTCAAGACATGTATATCCTCAGCAGCGTCAGCAGTAACGTGGCTGTGGCCGAAAGGGAAAGTATAAACCAGAAGGCAGAAGTAATTAAGCTGTTCAGCAGCTTACATGCTATGTTCTGTTTCTGAGGCCAGCCATGGCATGGGTCAACTGCTTTAGGTTAGATAAACTAAAGTTCAGCGTAACTGCCCACAGTGACAAGTTGTTCTCTTGATCAAGTTTAAACACCAACATTTCTCCTGGCCCTGCCTCTGTCACTCATTTGCTTGAAATATTTCATACTTTGACCCCTAAAAAGCATGTCTTCTTTCCTGTAAAGGAAACTTCAGAAAGTAGCATGTTTATTTGGATTTTTGGTGGTGTTTTCTCCCTTCCGATCTAACAGGGAGAAGAACAGAAAGACTTTCAAGCATAGCTGCTTCCCCCAAAAGCATATGTATGACATATTTGATATATATCAAATAAAAAAAAAAACATTATTTGATGTACAAAAGCCCTGAGTTTGTACTACTGTCCCCTCAGTCACCCTGTCCTCATTCACCTCCAGTAAATAAGCAGTTAAAAGCTGAAGAAAAAACTAGAAGGGGCAGAACCACTATCATTTATCCATGGCAGTCAAACAACTTGTAAGAGGAGGAGGAGGATGCATTTGTCTGTGGCAGCATGAGGCCAGTCTGGGTAAGCACGATGTCACCCAGTTTTTGGGTGCAATTCACAAACGTTGTATGTTAACCACTGTTAAATATTCACAAACTTTCTTGTCAGGGTCCCTTGAAGTAACTCCCATTTTGCTAATTGTTAGCTCCTACTGGTAGTTTCTCATTAATAAAGGAACAGGAGGAGATCCGGAAACAAGGCAAGAAGGAGATCCAGAAACAAGGCAAGAAGCACAGGAAAAATACAGCGAATTAGGCATACAAGTCAATATGTCTGGCTTACTCTTTGCTACCCTTTATTTTAGAGCTCAGTACTTAGCTTGGAATACCCATCATATTTGATAATTGTTTTGGCTGGTAAAAACAATAGCTTCACTTGGATTTATTAGACACAGCATACTTTATTTAATACCAATCTCTGGATTTGTACCAATGCCTGCTGACAGTGCTCTCACACTGTGTCTTTCCAAGCAAGAAATGAGGTCATCATGATTCATGTAATAAACTGATACACATTTTGTGGCAATTTGAAAGAGTTTTTAAAATTCCTAAATAAGGTCCTTTTGGTTTGGGTTTTCTTGAGGGTTTTTTTCTCTTTTTGGAAATTTGGATTTTTTTCCACTATGCAATTAGGATTTCCCAGCTGGATGACCAAAAAGCCAGGAAGAAACTCACGTTCTGCTTTCTTATTATTTTTTTTTCCTTACTAAAGTGGAGGAACATACACAGTTTGTTTCTGAGCAAAGTGCTGCCCTTTTCTAGCATGAAGGGAGTCTTCCTGAATTAACTGACACAGAAAGTTTGCAATTAGAAAGGATCAAGGTACACAGAGAACAGCCTGAGGAAATGCTTTTTCAAAGAGGGCAGGGCTTGTTGATAATTTTGACAAGGCAAGAGGAACAGCTACAATAACTACATTTCTTTTCTTCTAAGCTTGGGCTTTAAAAGGTAGAAAATGCCCTATATTTACAAGAAGACAACAGGAATAAGACAGATCCTTAGATATAACATTAGATATTATGGAAGCATCTGGACTTCTAGAATCACTGACTACAGAGGGCAGAGCAGTCCGGGTACCAGTCAAGTATCTGAATTAAAATCTTACCTACCTCTACTTGTAGAAAGACCACAAAGTGCATTTCTGGAAGATCTCCAGGCAGAAATGGCCATGCTTCAGCATGTGCAATTGCAGAACTCATGGCTGAACAACTCCACTGCAGAGAAGTGCAGGGACTCCCTCCACCAATGTGCTTTTAGCATGTGAATCCCTGCTGTCACATCATGGTGGCCCACATGAGCCAGAAAGAAAGACAGGGGTATAAGAGAGGGAACCACTGTCATTTTCTGCGGCCAAACCAGCAGGATCCAGTACTTGCAAAAGACAGCATATCATACTGAGTGAGCCTCACGGAGTCATTAAAGGAGAAGCTTCTGCAAAACTTTCCTGAGTGGCTTAAGAGATTTTTTTTTTTTTGCACAAAGTAGAAATAAATAGAACTTACCCATTCCTGAAGGATTCTCTTCTTCCAAACCAAATAAAAATTCATATTTGGCCTTGGCAACATTCTGGGCATGAGCTGATATGTCATTATCCCGCACAAGTGCTTCTGCCTAGAGTAAAAATAAACAAAGCTTATATACCTTTTAGTGAAAAAAACAGCAGAAGGAACATGAATCCCTTCAGGCAGCATTTTGAAAGTATTAATTTCACTCTGTCACCACCAAGATCATCCAGAGTAGACATGGGCCAACTCAGAGAACTTTTGAAGAGCTCACCCCTCCTTCACTGAACCCAAGAACTTCAGTATTAAGAACAAAGACCTAACAGAGATGTGAGAGCACCCAACCACTCTTTACACACTCTTTAGCCAGCTTACCCACTGAAAGGCCAGCAGCATTGGCCAACTATGTCAATAATATTGGTTATATTGGTTGGAGTTAAAAATATCAAGAGAGTAGTATCAGAAATAGCAAATTTGAGCATGTAGGTCATAAAACTGGAACCCATGGGAAAACCATAAATGGGGCAGGCTGTCTCTTTGAAAAGATAGTGGGGTAGAGAAAGTGAGGAGCAAGGACTACAACAAGGATGATTAAAAAGGGGGAGAAGGATAAGGTACGCAAACATGTACCTAGGCAGGAGTACTGTCTAAGGGGCCCTGTTGGGCAGCCCATGCATGACCACCACTGTGTAGGTCAGGACTAGAATCCAACTTGGTTTTACAACCACACCGCACAAGTCAAACCTGCTTATCCGGCCAGGAGGCAGGGAGAGGACACAAGGTGGTGAGCCCAGTGAGCAGGGGAACACCTGGAAGGGTGAATGGATAGACTGATTGAGCAACCTGTTCTACCCAGGTCTGGTGCCCCCAGCACCTTCCCCACTGCTCCTTTCTTGTGAGAAACAGAGTAAATGACCTTGACACAGTAAAGGTCCAGTTTCTCAAAAGAGAGAAAGGCTACAGGACTAAGATCAAAATACTTTTCTGAACAGGTAGGGACAAAACAAATCTCTAAGATAAAGCACACACCAGCAATAAACTGCAGTGCAAAAACTATCCAGAGTTAGCATTAAGTTTCTTCCCACCTGGACAAGACAGAGCCTGTAATTCTTCTGTTTGAAGTCACAGATAAAATAAATCACTAACTCTAAAAATTCTTCAGTAAACTTTATATTCATATGAGGCAGTCAATTGCTGTGGCATAGCAAGCCATGGCATGGTTTACATTGGTGAAAGCATTAGCTTATGAAAACACTCTTTAAAAAACAAATGGAACATTCAGCCCCCTAGGACAACAACAACTTTTATGCATTTCTATCAAATACCTGAGGATAAGCATCAGATAAAAGCAGAAATTTAAAGTACAAGGGAGATGTGATTCACAGGAACACATAGTCACAGCTCTTAATCAGAGATGGATGGAATCACAAATTCATATATTCCTCCTAGGCCATCTGTCTAACAATTGTATTTTCTCCCAAGAACACACTGACAAATAGTTATCTTGCCCTATGCCCCAGAATGGTTTTGCTCCAGGTTCCACTGGCCTTTTACACCCATTTCTTCTCCTACCTTTCTGCACTGTGCCAGTCTGCAAGATTTAGTACAAACACCACTCTGCCCTAAGTCGACAGCAGATGTTAGACAGTGGTCTTGGACTAATTTATTTACCATTCACTAGACATTCACTAGTCCAACTACTCAGTACTAGGGCTTCCAGTATGTCGATACATGTGCTAACTCCAGTCTACCCAATCCTTTGGTAAAGATGTGATGGAATACATAAAGGGCTTACTATCACAAAGATGACTATCACAAGCATGACAAAATGAGCTTGGAAGAAATCACCATGTCTGTCCTGGCTTTACAGACCTGCATTCATTCACTGGCAGGGAGGCAGGAAGGGCTAGAAAAGGAATAGCTGGAGCCAGAGCACACAGGAGAAGGATCTTTGTCTGCATCAGCTGAGACAGGAGTAGCTTACAGAGCCAGACAAAAATTCAGCCTACTCAGATGGATGTGAATGGATGGGATTGCTTATAACTAGCTGGTGCCAAATCCCAGTGACAGATAAATGAAATGGAAAATAAAATTAACAGAACAGTCCAGTTCTTGAGCAGTAAGGAATTTCTGATCTATACTCCTCTGGGACACAGCTTCTCCATCCCTCAGCCTTGCTTATTGAGATTTCACAGACATCTGCTACACTGAGCATCCCTGCCAGCAAACATGTGTTCCAAGGCTCTCTATTTGCCTGTACCTTATTGTAAAGCAAAGAAGAAAACTCCAGCTCACAGCACCCTCTGCATCATCCAGTAACAGTCACAAGTAAATTGTAAAATTAATGGGGTTTCAGCGTATAGGCCACCATTTGTCAGAGTTAAGTGCCTAAACTGAGGCTGCATGATCTTAGTCTTTGCATCTGAAAGGGGTAACTTGATTGTCAGAAGTCTCAATGCTGCTGATGAAAATTACAGATACTGGCTTGAGTATGGGAACAGCTGTATTTAACATCTATTTAGGTTGTCAGAGCACTAAAAGGATGTATAAAGAAAGTCCATATCCAGGCTTAAGGATAAGTTTATCATATTTCATCCAAACAAGACATGTTAAAAAAGAATGCAAGAGCAGGAAAGAATGAGGATCTTGAGGTCAGAGCTAGTTTTTAAGACTATTGCTTTACCAATGTCCAAGTCAAGAGACTACATGTGTTCTCCTTTCCTTCTTTCAATCTACCATTCACCCAAGCTTTGCAGGAGTCAAAATGCCTGAAACGAGGAGCCCAGAAATGGGCTGGACAAACATTCATGGTGCTTTCAAGCTGCATTAGCAAAGATTAAATACGAGCAAGATTGAAAGGGATATAAAACTCCTGCTTAAGCCTTCTCTTTCAGCTGAAGGGCAAAGAAATCTGCATCCAGGTCAGCCATTTCATAATTGCTTCCCTCAAAGGGCTTTAACCACCACCTTTGAAGCATCTCATCTTTGTCACTGCTGAAGAGGGTGACGCTTAGGAGCACCAATCCCCTTAAATCAGCCCAGCTGTACGTACATTTCTCATGAGCCATATACATATTATTTTTCAGTCCAGTGATGATCTGGGCAGAGAGGCAGCAAGTTCCTACCCATTGGTGCATCACTCTTGCAGTGCTTTCTGCCTGTTTGAACATGTTTGATCAAGCCTACTTCTCTAAGTAATAGCTCTTGGTCAGGAGTTAGGAAGGCTGCATTTGCCTCTCAGTGAATTTTAGATAACATTGTGAGGCTGCATTAGTTTGCACCTGGCAGTCCTCGCCCCTCAGACCTCCTGCCAACACACTGGACCAGTTTCTATTGACCTCACACAAGGCATTGGCATGGGTCATCAGAGGTCCCACCTTGCTGACTTTCTGTTTCATGCTTAGGGAGCAGAGAGATTCTTAAGGATAAGGCTGTGGTGCTTGTGGTGGTTTCAAGCCAGCACACGAATGAAGCTGCTGAATCTGTGTCTCAGCACTGAACTGAACAGCAGCAGGATGCTAAGACCACAGGGTTCCTGCTTCTCCAGCAGGAGCTGCTGATAAGGACAGATAAGTCAGCCCAGCAAGAAGCACATACACTGCCTCTGTTCTGCTGTCTGAATGTGTGAATGGAGCAGCAGGTCAGAATCTGCAAGGAGAAACTATTCCCACAACTCACCCTTGAGAGGTGTCTTTAACTCCCGATGAGAGCTGGTTACTGCCTTTCCTGAAGCTCAGTTTCACTCTCTGGATGAATTTCATTTCAACTCACAAGCTCCCCTCAAACTGCCCTCCAAAATTCCCAGTGGTTTTTGGATAGGTATAGTGAGTCATAAAAAGCCGAAGAAAATGCTTCTCCTTTCTGCACAGAAGAAAAGCACCAAAGCATCCTCTTTTGACTTGCATGAGGTTCTTGTTGGGACCTTGTTTTTGGGACCAACCGGTTTTGTCTTGGGGCCCTATTTATCATACTGTCTTGGGGTGAACGTTTCCTCCTAACTTGTCTCAAACCAAGACACATACCTACATGTCAGAGAGCTTTAACTGAAGAATATCAAACTCTTACTATCTCACCACCATTTGCAGCTGAGCTGACAGGAGAGCTGGGCTTTTTCTCAGAGGAAGGGGATAACACTGTCCACAGCTGCTCCGACAAGCAATGGGTCAATGTGCACACAAAGAACCAGTGTGAACCCATGCCTCCTGAAGCATTCACACTTAAGGTCATGCATTTTCTTTGAAAATGTCTAATAAGGGGAATATTCCAAGAAGCAGATAATTAAATGGCAACTTCTAGTCTGGAATTTATCAGACTCCCTGAGAGGACAGATGCTGTTAAGACAGACTCACTCCTTGTAGAAGACCTGGGAAAAAGTGCATGAGAAAAAGCAGAACAGGACGGGTGCTCAAGCAAGAGTCTTCAGGGAGCAAGAGTCAGCCAAAATTCTGGACAGCAAGAGACCACTCATCCTAAGGGAAAACATCAGCAGGAAGGGACCTAAGGACTATTCATGAAGAGCTGTTAGCTGGGACAGAGAGGTGAAAGAGTCCTCAGGCATGTCTTCACAGCTAAACCATATCAAGAAGCCTCAGTTTTACATGCTTTCACATGTGCACAGCTCTGTTTCCCAGAGCTTCCTGCCTTCCCTCTCAACCATACCACCACTGGATGTCAGCTCCCTGTCAGCAGGCAATAGCCCCTACACTGGAGCGACTTTTGGAGGTTTCATTGAGGCTACTGGGGAAATACTGCAGTATTGCAAGAAGGCAGGAAAATGCCTTGAAGAATGCCTGTAAATCAGAGTCTACTATGGAGAACTTCACAGCCACACCTGGACCATTTCTAATCCCAGGCTATGTTTGGTCCATTCTCATTGCTTCACCAACATCTCTAGCAGCAAAAAACTCAATTGCCTGCCAGCAGCCTATCAAATACCCCGATACAGTGAGTTTATACTCTCAGCAGGAATGATGGACAGAAGGTTCCCACAGATTTTAAAATCTTCTCCAGCAAGCTGCAATGTCATGGGCAAGTCTTTACAGAATCCTGCAATGAGGGCTCTGCCTCTGCTGTCACATCATCCCTGAATGGCCAAGAGCTCAGCAAGCTTCACTGTTTTTGACAGGTCATACCAGTTGTTCTGAAAAGACTATACCTGTTGAGTTTGTCTTGAATCACTTTCCTAAGTAACAGGATTAAATGCAGAAAGCTGGCATTAAAATTTGCTAACTGGTAAAACCTAGTGCAACAACATCACAGGAAGAATGTGGGTGCTCACAGTAAGACCACTGGGTAGGCAGGGGTTGAAGTGTTTAATTCCATGTGACCTCATAAACTATAGCTGTGTTTTCCTTATACCTCCCCACACTAATACACGTTCACAATTCTTGAATTAAAGCATTAGTAAAATAATTAAAATTCAAAAGAATAGAAGCTTTGCATGGCTTAATCTCAGCTGGAGTTGCTAAAACTTAATGCTAGCCAAGGTTTTGAATGAGAAGAAATCTAAGCCTGGGTTTTAAACTAATTCCTAACTATCAGGAGTTGCAGGGAGATGTATAGAAAGCCAGAAGGTGGGGATGAAAGAATAGGCTTGTGTAAGAGCACTGCAAATAGCTGTTTTCCAGCAGAGAAGTCAGCCTTGTAAGACTTTTCAGCTACAAGGCAATTGTAGAGATATGGCAGAGGTGCTTGCAGTGACAAGGGGTCTGAAAAAAGCAAAGAAAAACAGGTAATTCAGCACCTTTTTTTTTTTTAATGCAACAGCCAGAAGACAACAGAAGAAGGTATTGGGAGTCAGCACCACACCAAAAAGGACATGGTTCCTGCTACAGTTTGTATTCAAAACCACAAACCATCTTGCAAAGCAATCTCACAGAAACCAAAATACTGAGGTACCTGACAAGAGACTGAACAAGCTCAAGGGATAAAAATCCCTAACAACATAGAAATCACATCCTTCTCATGAATCTCTAAGCTGACCTCTTCCTGGGCATCTGCTGACCTCCACAGATGCTCCTGGGCTAAAGCGGCCTTGAATCCAAACCAGTGCAGAGAGTCACTATTACCTGCTCACAAGGCTCTGGCATGGCCACGGACTGCAGAGACCTCACACTTGGTACCATCCAGCCAGCTCCTCTTGAGTGCTCACCACAACACACTCCACAGCTTACCCCAGGGATTCTCCAGAAGGCACCAGGGCACTGCAGGCTTCCTATGCCATTATTCCCAGCATTGCAGGGTTTGTTTACTATAAGCAGCCTCACAGGAAGCAGCCAGGCTGGAGAGAGCAAAACTGAAAGGGTGCAGATACTATCAAAGCTGCTCTCCCTGCACAAAGGCAAACTTCACAGAAGTTCAGTGTCTAAAGAGAAGCTCAGTTCAGAAATGAAGCAAAAGACTTTCTGCTTAGAAAAAGACCTGAGAACAGTGACGAGAAAAGACTCAAATTAATGCCTTAGCAGCAGCATCAAGCAGGTAAAATTTGTTTCCAGTCTGGTCACCTTGTTTTAGACCTGCACTTGAGTTTTTCTCCCCTTAAAGAAATGTTTGCCTTGTTGTTTGGTTGAAGTTGTTAGGAAGCAATCAGCTGTTATACAGAATTAAATACTTTCTATTATGCAAAGGCTGATGCTGTCTGAGCTGTAACTGCATGGCTGTGAACAGCATATTAATTCAAAGTCTGTATGATTACACTTTACCATTAAAGGTCACTCAGCATTTTCTATTTGTCAAGTCAGTGATTTTGATGCATTTTGTATGGACCTTTGGATATCTACGGATTACTTCTAAGGTATGTGCAAGAATCAAAACAAGTCCTCTGAGAAGAAGACTTTAGCTCACTGCTTGAACCACTGTGTTCTTAGACATAACACACAAAGATGAAGAAAAACATCAAAAAAAGTTTTGACTTCTATAAAGCCACAATGCAAGTATATTCCTGAGCTATGTCAAAGAGCATTAGGGTCAGGTATGATTTAAGAAAAACTGTGCGAAGACAGCATCTTATATCCAGAGAATTCTGTGATGCATGCAGTAGACATCTTGCATTTACTGTTTTTGTTCAATTTGTTCCAGTATTTAGCAAACTGACAGACTGCTTCACTTCAGCAGGTAGTGGGCTTCCATCATCTTCAAGCACCTCAGATGGCAGGACAGTGTTTAGCCAGGCAACAGGTCTGCTGTACATGGATTTCTCCTCCATGGAAGCTAAAATTTGAATATATCTAAATGCCTCATGAGCCTCTCAAAAGTTAGTTCTGTTTCTCTTCAGGCAACAAAATTCTTTGCAAAACCCTAGCCAACATCTGCTGTCCCTTGAAACTTTACAGACAGCATCTTTTGCCATGTGCTGTACATTCTTTATGTCCAGCTAAATATACACTGCTTTTATGAATGGAGGGACAGGGTATTGGGAGAGCTCATCTTCATTTTTCAAATCAATGTTATAAACATATTTCAAGGTAGTGTCCCCAAGTGATTAAAATATTTCATTTCAATGAATGGCTAAAAAAACCAAAAAACAAACCAACAAATAAAAATAAAAAACCACCCCACATCCAGCCATTAGACCTCTCCACACTGGAAGAATTAACATTTGCAAAAACCTGCATTTTCTCTGTGGCAAGCACAAACTGTAGAACTACAACACAGCAATAGAGTATGCAAAAAAGGGGTATGCATTCTTAGACACAGCTTCCTGATTCTGCATGATTATTTCATATCACATATTTAAATTAATTTTACAGCTTTCCCCTCAGCAGTTTTTTTCTGAGCCTTACCTAGATTTAAGAGAAGTTTTTTGAACAGAAATTTGATCGAAGTTTGATCTGAGCCATCTTATCTCTGGCACAATTACGGCAAAAGTGAGAAAACACATTAACAAATTTCTCCTGGGGTGCGGACACTGGGGGACTGAAAATACTGTTGCAAGACCAAATGCTTGCTAAGACCAAATGCTTGCTAATAAAGTGCACCTTAAGGACTGCCAACATTGCCAGGCAGCTATGGCTCCGCAAGTGGTCAGGAGCCAACAGGCAGCTCCAGCTGTGGCAAGAAGGCAGAAGACATCAGAGATGTTACATCCCCCACAAGCAGCACAACACAGGCCAGCTGGCACTCCTGTCCCACTGGTGAGGAAGTTAATACCTCTTCTTTTTTCCTCATTAAGTCACAGCAAGTCCCCAGACAAGACAGCTGACGACAATCAGAACTTGCTGGTACTAGAATTTGTTTCCTTTTGACAACAGGGCTTCCCTGGGAAGCATTCTTCTATTAGCACTGTTATGCAGATATATCCCAGGCCTAAGTGCATCTTGCCATCACATCTGGCATTCATTCAGCCTGGGAGATGCAGTTATTACTCAAATGACACTTCCCATTTGAAAACTGTTGTAAAAAAATAATGAGTACACTTTAAGTCACCTCTTTCACTGTGTCATTTCACTCCAAAAAGAGAAAGCAAGCCCCATTCATGGCTTCTGCAAAAAGAGAGGCTTGTGTTATGTAATCCGTGCCATTAAGTTGTTTTCTTACTGCTTCTGAACTACTGCATCACAGTTTCAAGACAAGGGCCTCCTTTCAGTCATAGAATCATAAAATACTGAGTTGGAAGGGACCTATAACAATCATCAAGTCCAACTACTGGTCCTGTGCAAGAAAGTCTTTTCACCAGGCAGCAGAAAGTTGCTGTGGCTATGACATGATGTTCTCAGCAAGCATGGCAGTGACTGCTGTGTTTCTGCCCTGGCAGGCCACCCTCAGAAGCCAGCTCCAGCCTGGTTTCCTTTGGCTTAGCCCAGAAATTGCAACACTGAAAATCTTCTGTGCAGTTAGCAAAGGGAGCCACACACTTCCCACAGCCATCACTGGTGGCTGAGGTATTCAGCAGAGGTAGAAATGCAGTGCTCACACTCTGATGGACAGCTTGATCCCGGATGGACAGCCTGATACAGTGCCCAAACAGGTTTTTTTACTTACAGCATCCAGGAAGTACAGTCAATTCAGAAGCCATTCAAGCTTCAAGGGCTAGATAATACCGGAACTCCTCTGACTCCTATTCAACCCTGTAGCAACCAAGCCCGCACCCAGAGGGCTTGCTCTCACCCCACCCCTGCTTTTAAGCACCATCCACAACCTGCCTTGCTCATCTCTGTAATGAAGAGAATAAATGTTTGGATGCATTAGCATCACAGGAGTCTGTGGTCTCGAACAGAAGCTGGCAAAACAGCAAGAAACATCTCAGAGCAAGGAGGAGCTGAACTCAGAGAAAGTATCTGCATACTGCAAACATATCCTTCTGTATGCAAACATACTGCAGAAGGATACTTCAAACAGTGCCATTCCTGAGAGGAATGGAACACTTACATCCACTTTGACCTGGTATCAAACAGCTTTTTCATCTAATAGAAGAAAATTAGTTCTAACACACACTCCCCCTCACCCCCCAATTTTGCATCACTACAAACAGGAAAATAAGGATTGGAAATAGTCTTTGTGATCATGGGGTTTGACAGACATCAATCCATTTAGGAAAATATTCAAAAGTTTAGGACAGAAATTGCACAAGACCTAAATTTATCTGCAGACACACTTTGCTGTTTGGTGACTGCCCAGAGAAGCACCCTAGCACACATCCCCCTTCTCAGCCAAACTTCCAGAGGGAAGGAGCCACATGCAATTTTACAACCCAGGATGCAATGAACCACCCAGGTCACAGAGCAGGTCTTGGTGGCAGATCGAGAAGTCAGATCGAGAAGTGGCAGATCAAGAAATCCCTGCTCCACCAGAAGCCAGCTCTCCATCAGGGACCATTTGTAAGGAAATGTCCTTTCAAGGGCGGTGGGTGGCATGTGTCCCTGCTCAGCCCAGGAACATTACTCCCACCTTGGCTGGGTGAGCTCAGCAAGACTCTCACCAAACAACTCTAACAGCTGCTGCACCCTGGGGATCCTCAGCACTCACAATGCAGAGCTGATCTGGAGCAGGATCTTCTGACAGCCCCAATCTTTGAGCTCTGGCAGCAGTTCACAGGTTTGTGCAGCCCCAGCTGAAGAACAGCAGCTTGGCAGACGGTTCCCCAGTACCGTGGGGATGTACCCACCTAATACCATGCAGACACTACCCCCTCCCTCCCTTTCTTGGGCTCCCTTCACTAGGCCACTACATTGTGCTACCTCTAAAAGACATTTAAATCAGCACCCAACAATACCCCAGCCTCTTGCTCTCTCTCAAGACCCTTGCAAGTAAACAGATGTTCTCAAAGGAGAAACACAAGCCTCAGAGAAACACATGCCTGAGAAAAATCACTCCAGCCCTCAGGTCTGCTAGCCTGTCTCTCCATGAAGCAGGGATGATTTCAAGCAATCAGCTACTATGCAAGCACAAAGGCAGTTTATCAGCCATGGCCTAAGCACCCTTACTTAGTGCTTGTGTGGTGGCCTTGTGTGGTGTACAACATGTGCTGTCTAAATGCTGAATCTTCCAGCACTTGTCTCAGAACACACACATGGAGACAAGTGCCTGCAGAGATGCTCCACGGCACTCTTGCAGAGTGCAGCCTGCCTCTCAGCCCACAAGAATCAAACCCCAAACCATGTCTTATATCAAAGCTGCAAAATCAATTGCCAGTTTCCTGGTATGATGGGCAAAAATAGAAGGGACTGTGTTGGTGTGGAGGCAGGGAGGGGAAGTACTCTAAACAACATCTATGTCCTTCAGCTATGCACCTTGACAACAGTAAAGAAGGATTTGCTGGGAAAAAAAAAGCCACTAGCACACTGTTAAGATCCTCACTGTTCTTTTCCTTCTCACTTTGATGGCATAGAG
The DNA here is from genome assembly GCF_027887145.1 of Ammospiza caudacuta. Taxonomy (NCBI): domain Eukaryota; kingdom Metazoa; phylum Chordata; class Aves; order Passeriformes; family Passerellidae; genus Ammospiza; species Ammospiza caudacuta. Next base: position 24,924,902 of record NC_080632.1, read on the forward strand.
ATCAAACTGAAAATTGGAAATGGTAAATCAAACAATCCACTTAAGCATGAATAGCTCACGAGAAACACTTTCACACAGGTCAGTTATGCAAAAATTTTCTGTGTGGATTAAGAAGTCCTAACTTCTTTGTTTCAAAACTTGTTTCAAGTTTTGAAAACGGCAGCATGTAAGTTTCCTGGATTTTTTTTATCATCACCACTACCACAAAGGATGTTCTCACACTCTCCAATGAACCAAGGCTCTAATTGATTGGGATCATTTGAACGGGGTCTCCAACATGGTTAACTTCACCTCTCTCCCACTAGAAGTACGCCCCAAAACTAACTATTTGTGTAAATCAACAGAGCTGGGACAGATTCACTGAGCATTAAACTGGTAACATCTGCTGAAACACATCAACTAAGGATATGACTGATGAAAAAGCATTTGGAGCAGAAAAAGGCTTCTTTCTACTAGCTAAACCAGAAAGGCTTGGATGACTCTCAGCAGTCTATTACAATTGCTTCAAACACTGGGTGTCCAACCTCCAGTTTCATTACAAATACTGCATTTAACATTCTGTGTTAATGGCCCTATGCACAGACAGAATTAAAGTGTGACTGAAGCTACAAAACTAAGAGTACTTGCAGTTGCCTATTACACACCCAAAACACTTCAATAATATGTACATGTAGCTTTGCCTGACTATATACTAACTGGACCCTGTGGCAGACAGATAATTGATGTTTATAGCACGGAAATACTCACCTATATGGGGGTTAGCAACTTCAGTGGGTTTGTGTGAAGTTCAAACTCATTTCAAATATAAGTTTATGTTCCCAATGAGAAGTGTAGCTCCAGTTCCCGGGAGCAAGAATGAAGATAACACCTCAACTGCACAGGAGCATGCCCGGGTAGTTTATTATTCTACAGTTTTACACTTTTGGGGAAATCATTTCAACCTCACTCTTGCCCTGAAAGTGCAATGCTACGACTACTCAGCCAAACGCTTTTCTGACAATGTCTCGTTTAATTCAAGAATTTGGCTGGATTTAGAGAGCTTGCCAGTGCAGCAACAGTGCTGATGTGTTAAGACAGACAAGTTACTTGGAGACACAAGCAAAACGAACTGCACGACGAGCAGGCTCGGGGTCCCAGCCCTGAGTGCAGCTTCCCTGCTGCAGCTGGTGTCTCTTGGGATCTAGCAGTTATGAGCACAGAAGTGGGCTCCGACATTTTTTCTCTTAGGGCACTGTGAAAAGGACTTGAAAAAAAATAAAGGAAAAAAAAGGAACAGAAAATAAGAGGGGGAAAGGAAAACAATAAAAGGAAAGAGGAAAAGGGATAAGGGAAGAAGGAAGAAAGAAAAGAGAAAGAGTAACAAAAAGAAAATAGAAAGAAGAAAAGAAAGGTGGGGGGAAAGGAAAAATGCAAAAGTAAATGGGAAAAAGTGCCTCCGGCTGAGCACAACCCCCGCACCCGCACGGGCATACGCCGCCCCTTACCGCACCGCCGGCACCCTCCATCTCCCATCGCCGGCCGCGGCGGATTGCAGCCGCCCTCCAGTCGGGCCGCGCTGAGCCCAGCCGCGCCGAGCCCGGCTGTGCCGTGCTGTGCCGTGCCGTGCCGCGGCGCCCCCGGCCCGCAGCGGAGCGGCGGCCCCGGCGCGGTGGGCGCGGAGCGGCGCGGGCCGGGCGGCGGGGCCGGGCCGGACCCGGCGGGGCGGGGCGGGGCGGCGGCCCGGCAGGGGAGGGCAGGGGAGACGGGGGCGGGGGTGGGCGCGATGAAGGGGAGGGGAGCCGAGTGCACCACGTGCTCCTTGAAAAGACTTTAAATAAATAAATAAATAAATAAATAAAAGGGACTTATTTCAGGATTAGCAAAGCAATAGAGTGAAAAGCACAACCCAGACCGCGTGCCCGTAGCAGCGGCGCTGGGCAGGAACACGAGCAAAGCCCGCGGGGGCTGGGACATGCCGTACTCTGCTCTTAAATCCCCTCAGCGCGGCTCGCAGTTGTTGGGAGATGAAAAAAAAAAAAAAAAAAAAAGGGGAAAAAAAAGCAGAAGCCGTTTTTTTCCAGCCCTGGGGCTTTCCCTCGCAGTTCACATTTAAAAAGCAGAAGAGCGCAGATGTCTTTGGAGTAGCCCCATCTGAACACTCGAAACTGATTTTCCACTTTTTTTTCACAGTTTGCTGGAAGCTCTCTTGCATTGTCAGGTTTTAGAGCACTCAGCCACATCATTAGAATTTCTCTAACTAGGACCTCTGAGCCTTGTTCTTTTAAGTTAAAGTGGGGGTTTCCCTATCAAAAGCCGTGCTTTAGAAAATACTCCCAAATCTCATTAGCCCAGTTAGAAGAGTTAACTGCACAAGTAGCTGGCAGACTACATAAATAAGGATGTCAGTTTCTGCAAGTTCAGTGTATCTGTGTTTTGTTCAGCAGCAGCTGAAAACTTCTTTGGTTTTAACCGATCAAGCTTGAGGATAGGCTTTCTGGAACAATCCTTGAGGACCAGGAATCACTGAACACATTGTATGTTTGCTTCATTATGAGCATGGGTAAAAAAGAACATGTGTTAGGTGGTAGACAATGTTGTTCTCTAATGCTGTGCTCTTCTGAAAGGTTTTGGACAGCGCTTGTGGTAGAAATGCATCACCATGAAGTCACTGACATAAGTGTACCACACCCTGACAGAGCAGCACCTCTGTGGCTGAGGAGAGAGCGTAGCCCTGCCTTTTTCTCCACTGGCCTCACAGCTCAGTGCCAGAGCCACCCTTGCTGCCAACACTGGGCAATCTCAGCCTTTCTTCAGGCCCATGGGGAAAAAAATCCATTTCCAACAGGATAAAAGTATGTCCAGGCATAATGCTTGAAGCACTCTCGCCTAAAGCTTTCCCTGTTTGGCAATAAGACAGGGGTAGCAGCACCATCTCTGGGCTCTTCCAGCTTGTCAAGGGGCTCCATCCAGCAGCACCTCCCCATACTCTTTCAATAGGGTTGTGGCATGCAGAGTTCACACTGCTTCTCCATGACTGAGCCCACTATTTCTCACCACTTCCAGCTCCACTTTTACCCAAACAGTACTGCCCCTGCTTTACACCCACGTCACCTGGCAGCAGACTGCACTGCCTCTGTCATCTGGATGCCAGTGGTGTACACTGTATTTCAGAAGGCATTCTGCTCTTTCCCTACAACCTCCCTTCTCCCCATCTTAAGCCTCTCACCTGCTCTCCAGCACCACAGGCTGCCTTTAAACATCCATCCCAGGACCAGCACAGGACCTGCCCCCTGCCCTGCTCAGCAGCACTCCAATCCATTCATTTCTGTCCTCTGGGAACAGATAGGTGACAACCTGTCTTTCCATCCCCTGAAACAGCTGGCAAGGGTCCCGAAGAGGTCTCTGTGATGCAGCTCCTCCGTGCCCATCCTCTGTGGCTGAATTGTGCCTGCCTGACTAGGGGATGTGCTGAAGGGCTTTACCCCTCTTCCCCAGCCACAGCTGTGATGACAAACATGTTTTGGCCCCGCCAGGGCTTTGTCCCATCTGTCAGACACCCTGGGGGCCCTGGGAGCCGGTGTGGGGGCACAGGCTGCAGATTCCCCATCTGTGCCACATCTGAGATGGCTAATGCAGCGGAAAAAGAAATCACCCAGCACCTGGGTCTCTGAGGAGTTGATGCACTCTGCCTGCCTCTTCCCTGACAGGCTGAGGTCATGCAACTGCAGGCCAGGAGGCAGCTGGGAGCAAAGGCAGGGCTGGAGTCAGGGGCTGGTGATGTCCCTTGCAAGGCACATCCCCTGCCCTGGACACCTAGGTGTCTGATGCAGCCACTGCACTCCAGTTTGGAGCTTTTCCACACCCTATTTGTGTTGAGAAAATTTGACCTTTTCTCTGTTATCCAGGCATCTGGCCTGAGTCACACAGACATTTAGGCTGCCTGGAATATGCTCTGTGCTAAAGGACTAGGAAAGGAGAGCATTTGCCAGCCTGGGGCAGGATGGTCGTTCAAGCCTCTGCTATGTGGGCATCTACCTCTTGGTTAGCTTCACTGCAATGGAGAGTGATGGAGTCCTGAAATTGGCACAAACTGGTGTTTCTTACACCACTGATCACTGTTTTCTGCAGAAGGGCCATATTAAATCCTAAAACATTTCTGTGAATGGGCCATCAGCAGAGAAATGTGGTGGGGTTAGTACATTTGTGAAGGAAATCTGTATTTTTTGTCCAAACACTTGATATAAATTTCCAGGTAGTTATATTAAGAAAATAAAAGTCACAAAAGGCTGATACAAAACCTAGCAGCTTTCTAAGCAGTTATGAAATACATATCACAGTTAGAGAGCACTCTTAATTGTTAAAAAATTTAGTCATGAGCATACAGCATGTATCTTTAAACAATCCAAACAGAAATTAAAAAAAAAACCAAACAAAAACTCAGAAGATGGCAATCAAGTCCAGTCTGTGCAGTGGCTAAGCTGCTCTGAATTCCCCAGCCATGGTCAGTGATGGGGAGCAGGGAGCCAACACTGGGCCGGTGATGTGCATGGGTGCTGGGCTGAGGCTGAGCAGGGCATGGGAAATGGGAGACAATCTCAGAAGCTGGTGGTTGTGGCAGACAGAAGTGTGAAAGCAGCACGAGGGACAGCTGGATAAGAGGGATTTATGTGAGAAGTAGCCAAAGTGCAAAGGCAGTTGCTGGGGGTATTTGGGGGAGTGGAGCCTTGCAAAGCCAACAGTGCCCTAGTAATGCTGTCAGCTGAGATTGCCCAGGTCACAGTATTGAAAATATCAAGTTTGGGTATGCCAGATAGCAAAACTGGTACGCTGGGCAAAAAAGTAGTTATGGCAGACTGCTTGTTTGCAAAGAGTCTTGATAGAAAACAGGAGGTCAAAAAAACAGGAAAATGGGTACAACAGGCACTGTCAAGGGCTGCCAAGATGTGCTTGTCAGGCAAGCCCACACTTGACCTCCAGAGTGGGAGCAGGGCAGCAAACCAAACCTGGTTTTCTGGTTTTTCTGTAACACATGGGTCAAACCTGCTTCTGGTCACAACACAGGGTCATAGGATGCTTTCTCTCATCAGCAGGGAAGCACCTAAGTGGATACATGGATTGAGCATTGCTGTGTCAGTGCTTGTTCCAGCCAGATGGCACCAGTCTCTTCCCCTCTACTTTCCAAGACAAACTTACCTGGGTCAAAAATTCACAGCTGAAAATAACCTACCTCACTATACCACCCCATAATGAAGAAAAATAAATAAGAAAGAAAAATAAAAAAGGAGTGTATTAAATTCAGTGTGCTGCAAACAGTAACCAATGCATAAACTCTGTCATTTTTTGCCAATAAAGTTGCCATCACAGGAAAGTAGTACAGGAAACTCACTTCCAAATAATCTTTCCTTATTCAAAAGGCAGAAAACCACAAGTAAGTAATCATCCAGGTACTCACCATAAAATTTCTCATGACATTGCATTTCAAATCAAAGAGACTCTCTTTTGTCTTGAGGGAGAAGAAGGCTAGGGATATAAAAAAATAATATCATTTTAAAAGCCTAACCAGAAACACCACTTTCTGCAGATGGAAAGACAAAGTTAATAATTTACTGGATTTTCCTCATGTGTCTGGATTTTCTGGAAACAGCTGGGAAAACATTTTTTTTTCTGTTTTACTCAGAAAAACGTAGTTGCCATTGCAACCAATTTTTCTCTGAATTAAAGGTGGAAAAGAAGCTGCAACAACAAGAGGAACAGCAAACTTGGAGGTGATGTGCAAAGTAAGAAAACCAGCATGTGTAAAGATGGTAACCTTCCTATTATTTTTTTTAAAAAGACTCAGGTATAAAATATTATAGTAAACCCAAGGGTGACAGCTACAGAATGGAATGCGCTAGTGGACACACTGGCTAGCTGGCCAGCTTCAGTGTGAGGTGTATGCTGCAAAGCCATGACAGTATCACCATTCTTCACTTGGCTTTTTCCTCACAGGTTGCCAGGTTTGTTTGGCCTCATACCCAGAGCTCCTGGAAACTTCCATTTTATGGGTTAACTGACTCTTGTCCTGCTCCTTCACTCATGGACAATTCTCTAGAGTCTTGCTATGGCCAGGAAACAATCCAGAGATTTCACTTCACTCCATCCTCTGTCTGATACGTTCATTGGGAGGAAAGGAAATGACCAACATTCTCTGCCCAGGGAGCCCTGTAACTAGCCAGAATTCGACCATTTGATGGGAAATCTTGAATTTGTTACTCTATCCATCAGAGTTTGGGGATCCCAAATTTTATATCTACTTCCAAAACCAAGGACTTCACAGTACCTCCCCTGCTGAGTGAGTCTTTAGAAATCTCCTTATTAGCTCAAGTCAAACTGAAGAACACAGAAAATCCTGCTGAATATCCCTGCTTTGGAAGGTTCTTGGTTACCTCATGGGTCTCTACTGTCACATCTTCTCTTAATCTTAACCCTTACTCTTCCCCATGTCTAGCAAATCTGTCACTTTGGTCTTCTCTTTAGAAAGGACTGCAGGGTCCTGAAATCAGCCCATGTGTAGGGGCTACAACCTTCTAAACAGGCTCCCCAACAAACAGCCACAGCTCTGGATGTCTGTGTGGAACTGATGAGCCCACAGCAGAGACAGGTCAATAAATATTTTCTTTGCCAACTCCCTCCAAAAGTGGCAGCCCAGTGCAGCAATCATGGTCTAACCTAGGGGCCATACTAAAAGTTTGCCAGAGTGAAGACCATGAAGAAGGGCTCCAGTCAGATTGATGTTGGCCACGTTCTTCCCAAGCATCTCCAAAAGTGACAGAGAAATAGCTGGTTGTTCTGGGGCTACCAAGCCCTAGCAAGTCCTGCTCCTGCTGCTTCCCAGCACTAAGGGTACAACCTAGCCTTCTCTCTGGATGGAGGAAAGTCCTCCATCCTGCTCCTGACAGGCAAGCAAGAGACCAGGTCTGGGAAGTGAGGATACTCCAGCAAGGGGAATGCCAACAGCGGAGGCAGGGGAAAGGAAATTTCAACCAGTTGCCAGGAGCTCGATGTTGTTTCTCTGTCTGGATCTTTGCCATATTAGATCATTAGATGGAGTTTTCTAGGGATCAAATCACCAAGATTCTTTCCCTTCCCCCAACTTGCCACATGGAGGCTAAAGAACAGAATCACATTTTGGTTTCTTTGCAATGTTTTCCATATGGCAAAGATAGATTGGCATTGGGAGAATATAAGGGAAGGGTTCTTTCACTGTGTCATGGTTTAAGCCCAGATGGAAATTAAGCATCATGCTGCTGCTCACTCATCCTCCTCCCTTCTTCTCCCTCACACCTGTGGAATGGGGAGAAGAATCATATAATGTGTGTTAAGATAAGAACACTTTAATAGCAAAAATAAAGGAAAATAAAATAACAATGGTAAATAATAACGTTAATAAAAAATAATCAAGTAATGTACTATGCAATTGCTCACCACCCACTGACTGAGCCAGAGCTCCCGTTCCTGAAACCAGATCATCCACCCTTCCAGGTAACTCCCCCCATTTCAAATACTCAGCATGACGTTCTGTGTGTGGAACATCTCTTCGGGTCACCTGTCTTGGCCATGCTCCCTCCCACTTTCATTTGCGTGCCACCTCCCTGGCAGAGCACAAGACAAGGGAAAAATAGTCTTTGACTTAGAATAACCACAACTTGGCAAAGAACAAACCATCAGTGTGTTATCAACAGCATTCTCACACTGAATCAAAAACGAGCCCTGTAACAGCTACTGAGAAAAAATTAACTCTGCCCTAGCTTAACAAGGACACACTGCCTTGTACTGCAGAGCATGCATCACATCAGAATCATCATCCCCACAAGTCAATCTGGCAGGCACATCTCCAGCTTTTTCCCAGAGGATACAGTGCCTAGTAGAAAAGCAAAGGAATCATATAAGGAAAGAGACACCTTTTTTATTCAGGCTGAAGCACTGAACCTTACATTCATCTGTTGAATCTGATTATCAAAGGCCATCTCAAAATAAGTGAAATACCTCTGCCTAAGCATGGCTACTCTTAGGAGGCTTCCACTCAGAGCCCCATCTGCCCTAGCCTCACTGATTCCTTCTGCCATCTCTACTTTGTGCCTGCATTTGATAACCAGATGGATTCATTAGTAAAGTAGCATATCTAGTCTATCAGCCACAAGAAAAATGAATGTTTTGCATAAATATCAGCAGTGGTGTTCAGAAGTGCATTAAAACATACAGGTGAGGAGATACTGTATTTGAGCAGAAGAGAAATGGTCTTTTACCCTCCTGAACAATATATGAACAATACTACATAGCATTATTCTTTCTATGGAAGCCTTAGCCAAAGAAATCTTTCTGGTCTTGACCTCCAAAAAGAGAAAAAGAGACGCCAAATACTGTAACTGTATGGTATGCTATCATCAAGGGAAGCATACATTTCAAGCCAAGATATGGTGGCTTTGTGGTTTTGGCTTCCTTAGACCCTGGTATATTCCTGTTGAGTCTCCTGTACAATTTTCCCTTTTTCACAACTGTCCTCTTTATCCTGCTACACATGGTTCAGAGGACTGAGACTGCACATCAGATACAAAGTCAGTGAGACATGAGGGGAAAAGGATTTATTCAATAGCCCTTTTTTTGGTAGGGTAGACAGCAGCTTTTTACAGGATTATCAGCATCTGGAAACCCAAGTCAGAGAAGGACTGCTACAGCCACAATTGTGTGTCACACTGACATGCAACAAGCAGCCTTCAGAGCTGGGAAAACATAAAGCATAACACCCCACTCTCCTCCCCAAAATGAGATAATTATGGCCTGTAACTCTGGCATGTTCATACAGCTGCCTCTGGCTGAAATGCTCCAGTCAGAAACACAAACAACATTGCTCTCAAGAAAAGTACTAAGAAGATCACTTCCTCTGCTTGAACAAATCTGCAATGGGTGTTGATAGCAGAGAGCTAGAAATGGATGGGCACATCCACATCCATCCCCAGCTCTGCAGTGTGCTCACTCCAGGCAGTGAGCAAACATCAGGCACAAATGACAGGTGGAAAGTTACATGTGGACAAGCCCATTTCACTGGGGCAGTGTGACCCTAGCCAGTGTGAACAGATCATTATTGGCTTTGGTCAGAACTGGAAGGCCTCAGCTGGCAGATCTCTCAGCAGATTTTCTAAACAAAGAGAAACACCATTCATTCCCACAGCAGAGGACAGGAGCCAAAACTGGAAAAGACTCGAGACAGAAGTATCATGTGTCAGCCAGAGTGTGACACCAGAGACACCCACTCTTGTGATGCAGCACCATGGTAACAGCCACTGTCTGCTGTGCGGTGGGCTGTATCACCAAGCATTGGGGAGTATGGTGTTTTCTTCTTCTGGAGCTGGTTTCTTGGGGCAGCCTGCCACACAAGGCTGCTGCATAGCCTACTGGGCTAATATCAGCCTGGAAGGGATGGAAATATGAAGGGATGGAAAGGCTTAAAAAGTAACAGCCCTGAGGTGCCTGGGAGGACAGAGCAAGAAGGGAGGTATAGCTTTGCATCAAGAGACAGGGAGACTATGCCTGGCATCACAAACTGAATATGTGGATGGAAAATGGGCTACTGGGGAAGACTCACATCCTCTCTTCTCATGTAAATCTACAATTTCTTGCTTTTCTCCAAAATGGATTCAATTTCCACCAGACCTTCTTTCAAACTTTTCATCTCTGTCTCTACCCTCTCCAAAAATCAATGTCAGCATGCATCCTCTAAATGTCCACTGTCTCCTGTACCACCTAATTTCCTCATAACCAAACTCCACCTCTTGCTCCTTACAGCCCTGGCTGCTACAGCACTCAAACCCATACCCCAGCACTGGAGCTCTCAGTCCTGCTGGTCTCCTGCACTGTAGCACTGCTGCACTATTGGTGAAGAGTCTCAGCCCCACTGCCATATATCCCAAAACTCACACTCCCTATCTCCTTAGCAATCATTTATCTTATTAGTATTGCTCTTTCCCCAGGTAATTGTTAATTACCTCTCTGCTGATGGCCTAGAGCCAACACTTCATCAATGAGACAAGGGCACAAACTTGACATTCCATATTACTTGAAGCAGCAGGAAAGATGTAGGAAGTTCCTACCCGCCCCACTCTCATTTGTTCCTACCATTTTGCAGTTGTGCCAAATGCCACATGTAACCAGGCATATCCTTTGCAGACAGAATGCTCTAGCCAAGGAGCATCATTTTGCATTTCAACTTTTTTTTCCTACCTTTTTTTCCCCTCAAATTAGTTGCTCTTGTCACCTTTGCTCCCCCTACTCTTTGCTTCAGCCTTACTCTTCCACCACCAAGTAAAGCAGCTTTTACCTGCTCCTGTGCTATGGTCTGCATGTATCTTCCTCTGCACCCTACATGCTTGCACTAAAATTCAGAGTAGCTGCTATACAGCATCTATCTCTCCCTTCCCCTTATTTCCAGAAAATCCTCACCAGAAATGTAGAAGGCATGAAATGGACAATGCAATACTCTAGCATGGAGATTCAATTTCCTCCAAAGCAAGTTTTATGTGAACAACCAGGGGTGTTGGTGGGCCTTGCCTATCATTTATTGGTCATCACCCACCACAACCATTTGGATGCAGCACCTACAGGTGGAACAATGTGCTGCTCCTGACTTCCTCAAATTCAAAAATCCTTATTTATTTTGTTTGCAAAATCTTGATTATTTTCATCCACTGCCATATTGACTTCTTACAATTCCATCAAGCCAGATTTACAACTCCCTAATTATCTCAAGATCAATCAAATCCCCTTTTTTCCAAGGGAAAAAAAAATCTGCTCAGTTCCACAAGTATGTGTTCCAATCTTTCACATTTTTCCCCATTTATATATATTTTAATTAGAATGCTAGATTTGATAGCTAGGTACAGAAGCAACATGCTGTTTTCTTCCCTTGTCTTGACATCAGAAATAGTCTCTTCTGGCTTGAAGAACTTCCTGGATTCCTGTTTTCAGAGAGAAGCAGAAGATGAAGAAGTATGTTTGGTGAGGAATAACTACTGAGCCAGTTGTGGGAGACACAGACTTCATTAAAAGCCTGCTACTGGAATCAGTGGAAAGCTATCCCTGCTTGCCTCAGCCTTTGGAGTCTCTCTTGGTTCTTCCTAAACTTTGGATTTTCAATGGCTGTCTTAAAAGTAAATTTTTAGTCTGATTCCAATCCTACTGAGCACATTCAGCCTTTACTGCCTTACATACTAGTAGCAAACAGTCAGCTGTGCTCAGGATAAGGCTGTGTGCAAGTGTGTTCAAGTACAGGACAAGCAATCTTCATTAAAGTTTTTCAAGCTTGTCCAAAGTCCAGAGTGCACACTCATGAGTTAATCCTCCAGCACCACTTGTCAAAAATGCAAGTACTAGCAATCTGACTTCTCAGATGAAACAACCAAAGTAGAGAAGTTAAATGGCCCGATCAAACCACAGATGCATGGGAGTGTTACACTCAATATGAAAAGGCTGCTCTTTGCATGGCAATAAACCAAATGTCTCTCAGCCAGGCGCCTCTCAGTCCCCACTAAATACACGGTTCAGTCCCACTGCAGGTAGTCACATATATTAAACTAGACAGACACACCACTACTTTATAAATCCAGGACCCAAAGATCTTAGATCCACGTTCACATTTTTAGCTGGTCAAGAACTGTGTTAAATGCATCTACATTTGTAGCGGCCACAAAATAGCCAGCCAGCCCAGCTGCTTCAGGAGTGAGCTCTGTGGAATAAGTGTCAGGGAGGGCCTGAAGGTTCCCTAGGTTGCCTAGGCTTGTTGGAACTGCATGGAAAAAGAAGAGAATTATATTCCTGAGGCATTCAGGTTTGTCCCTTCATCCCCCTTCTTGAATGGGGAAAACCTTTCAATCAATGAGCTCAGATTTTATTAAATCTCACATCTTGGATTTGAATTTGAGAGGATTTTCTGAACTGGATGGAAGATTTTTGTCTCTCTTTGCAAGTCAGTATTTGTAAATATGTTAGCGTCTCCCTTGATACCAAGAGATCACTGTTTTTTCTGTAGGTAAAATACAAAGGCTCAGCTTTTCCAAAGAACTCATCCAGCAGTTTTTTAAATACACCTATAAAAAGCAAACAGATTTGCCCTGGATGTTAGCAAAAGCCAAGAGTACAATGGAAATTCCTTCTACTTCCCATTATGGGAATGTGATTATTGCTGAAGTAACTTACTTAAAATATGGCTTTGATCTCTAAAGAAAACAAACACTGCAGGCTTATGATGACACACAACTACCAAATCATCTGGTGGCATGACAGGAATTGTTTTTGCATTTCCTGCATTCTCCCTGCATTTCCTGCAGGGAATACATTTTTTGAATGGAACATGTACATCACAAAGGTAATATTTGTATTGAGGCTATGGACCTCAAGCCATACAGCTGCACTTGATGCAGCCTGAGGACTTGCAAGTATCTCAACAAGGGTTTCTTCTGACATGAAACATTCAAATACATGGAAAGACTCATTGTGCTATGTGCACTGAGGTAACCTGGCAAAAAATATTGTCAAAGGACTTTTATACTCTTTAGGAAGCCATGTTTGAAATCAATAAAGTCAGAAGATCTCTGGGATCCAAGCACTACTTTACAAGACTGGGCAGGAGTTGGGTATAGACTCCAGCATTTTAATCTGGCTTAAGTATGTGGCTGCAGATCCAGCAGAGGAAGGTAGTAGAAGTGAACAGAGGGATACAATCTGCCATAACAGCCACCACAATCATGGGTTTTCCTATAGATCAGAGCCCATAAAAGACCTGGCAGATTGTAGTATACACACCACACAACTCTAGCTACAACTAATGGATCTCAAGCCACCAAGATATTCTTTAAGACAAGACAAATCACCAGTCAAAAACTCCATTTATGGAGTGGAGTCATCTTTAGGATATGGCACTATGTATTTCAAATGGGATAGCAGTGGTAGACTGGACAACTATGGGGAAAACTCATATGATTGGAGTACAGTGGAGGATGAAAGCCATCCTGAAAAGGAACACAGTGCAATGCTTTTGAAGACTAGAGCATGTTGCAGTAAATAAGGTACAGTACAGACCACCCAAAACTATTAATGTAAGTACTGTGTACCCCATGAGAGAGAACAAAATGCTTGCTAGCATTGCTCTTTACCCAAAAAGTTTACAGTTCAATCTAAGTGATATTTTTTAGAAGTTGATGTTCAACTTCTAAAATGTTAATGACAAGGAAGCCAATAAAGGTGCCCTGGAAGGAAATAGTTGGTACTGAGGTTCTGTGGTTGCCCTCCCACCATAGCCTGATACCCACTGCCCTAGCTTCGCCCGCTAGTCCCAAAAGAAGGCAACATCACAGATGGGACCAATCCCAGTCCTCTGTACTCAATCCTGCCCTTCAGCCACAAGGGTGTCCTCATCTCCTTTGCCCACAGTCTCCTGAAGCTGTACTGAGAGCACTGCTGAACACTGAACTGCAATTCAGCCTGGACAGGAAATTTATATTCACCAAAGACACACAAAAAAAAACCCAACCAAAACCTATAAATATTAAAATATAAGCATATTCATATAGTGTGTGTTCCCCCAAGGAGTCTGCTGGATTCATGGTTTTTGAGGCACAGGCTTTCTCTTGAGTGCCTAACTTGACCCACACACAGACAGCAACAATTTGATTTAACAGTTCTTGTTTTAGCTGGGTTTTCTGAGAAAACAAAAGCTTATGGGGTTATGCAACCTGTTATCTGTTTGTTCATCTGTCTGCTTCCCATAGCATTTTTGAACTGATTAGCTAATTTCAAACAAATGTAGGACAGAGGTCTCAGGGAAAATTATTTTAATGGAAATCAGCACTTTATTTATACTTGTTCCAAGGCAAAGACAGGGAGAAGTACATATCTTTGGGCAGCAATCAGTATTGGCCAGAGATTTGCTCATCTATGTATTTTTTCCCTGCCAAAGGGATCCAGCACGACACAAATAGGAGATGGGAAATACTGACACAAGTGCAAAAGATATGCCCAAAAGAGTGAATCTGTAAGAAGACAGACTTCACAAAATGTTACCATTGGCAGAAGTTCCTTGTGATACATGTGCCCTGTCAGCAAGCAAACAAGGCCATAGTTTAGTGTTTCAACACTAACACCACAATTGGTCCCTTTCAAATCCTGCCTGCTCTAACTAGAGGATTCTTTCATTCTCCTAGCTAGCAGAGGGAAGAGCTCCTGATTACTAAAGGGCAGCTGCTTGATGAACACCTGAGTTGCTGTCCCAACATCACAGATAAAAAATAATGAAAAGGTCAGCAGAGCTGAGTTATGGCACAGCATTCAGTTTTTTTCACCCTTTCCCAAATCTGCATCCATCCCAGCAAGAAATTCTTCACGGCATATAGAGGGCAGAGATGCATTGCAATGTTTAATCTTGAAACATCCTTTTTGTAGTCACTCAAAATGTAGAAGGCTCAGAGAAAAAGGACTGGCTCTTGGCAGTAGCTGCCTGTTATCAAACCACTGTAAAAATCTTTAGCTATAAATACAAGTTACTTTCTCACAGAAGTCAACATTGTCTTAGACAAGATGTATGGGGGAAACCTGGAAAGTCAAGTAGTTCAAAAATGTCACAACTTTCTTTAGTTGGAAAAGAAAAGGCTACAAGCCATTAAACATTACAGGATCTGAGGGTGATTAACAAGGATGGCAACACATGGGTAAACTACTCAGCATTTCGCCAAAGTGTTGACAAAGATTTTACAAACTGGTATTTTTGGTCCTAAAATGTCAAATAATGCCTCAGAGTAGGGGGCAGAGGTAGGGGGCTAGGTGCAGACTGAGGGGTATCTTTAGATTGTTTTCCCATTGCCCTTGCAAGCTGCATGGGCCACATACGTCTCATGGACTGCTACTCTGTAGTCCCTATTTCACAGGATAAAGATGCTAATCTAGCCCATACCAGCTGTGTGAATGCATGAACACCATTTTAACCATCCCTATTATTTTTGGGCCTGGATATCCTCCTTTCTCCCATGTAATCTTTTCAAATGTGTCACTATCTTAACAAGTGGAAAACATCTAATCTAAATTTCCCTTCCTGTAATTTCAGCCAGCTGCATTTATCTTATCCAGGAGAGAGAACAGATTATACCTTTCTCTCCTGAAGCACTCCTGTAATTACATGAACAAGGATCGTATGACCCCCAAGTTACCTCTTCTCTAAATTAAAACAACCCTGGCTTTTGTTCGGCATTCCTTGTAAGTCCTGCTGCCTGTGTAACTTGTTTGCATTGAGACAGGCCTAGCAGCCAGATAAAGCAAAAATGCAACAGTTGTCCTTCTCATTAGACCTGAGCAGTGATTGCTGGAGCTACCAAGTGTGAAGAAAATGTTCTGGGCTTGTAGACTATAAATTTTTGGGGACATGGAGCTGGAAATACCTAGATTCAAACTCAGGTTCTGCTGTTGCCAGTCTGTCTGTCAAACTGAATCCCAGTTCACAGCTCCTTCACTTGACAGACAGCTCTAGAAATAACAACTTGCTTTACTGAGCAAAGGATGGTCAAAGTAATTTAAAGCTGGAGATTGTGCAGATGTTGTAAATTCTGGTAGAAGACCTCACTGTTACGAAACACTTCCAGGTGGACATGTGTCCTCTTTTAGAAGTTATTTCTATTTTTTTTGTAAAATACTCCAGGTGTTTTTAAAATGATCAAGGTTCTTCAAGATGACTACATCAAACCATTGGGATATCAGTAGCTTCCAAGTAAACAAGGGGAAGTTCAGGACTTCAGAATACCAGGAACCCCCTGGGTAAGTATTGATATTTGAAGCTCTCCAAGTGAATGATTAAACCAATTTGCCTAACGTTGCAGTGACCCACGAGTTTCCCAATATCAAGCCGTCCAAGTCTGCTGGGAGGATTCTCTCCATAATAGGTGTATTCCTTCCTACAAGTTGATTACAATTAACAGAATCCTTTCCAGTGTAGGTGGTTGTTTTTATTCTTGTTTCACTGTAGGAGAGATCTACATGGAATCACTAAAAACACTTACTGATGAGACTTTTTTCTCCAGACTGAAACTTTTCATAAAATCACTTTCCCTTAGTTGTGCTAGCTGAGAGACTCTGTATCAAAGCTTCATACACATTTCCAAACCTAAAAGATGAAGGATTTGATTTGTTCTGGGTTTAATACATTAAATTCTAAGAGACAGGTCTCTTCAGTAGCATTCACAGAGAAGACCATTTCAGAGCATTTTCTGAAAAAGTGTGGGCATATTAAAATACACTAACTTCATTCAACTTTTTATTGAAAGAATATATCCCACGTAAGTAGATGTAAGCAAGGAAAAAGTAGCCTGTATTTTTTTAAAGGGAGTGGGCACTGATGTAAATTAACAATCCCCAGGTGAGTTAAGCCCACTTGCAAACATTCTTCACATTGCACATCCACTCATTGCACTACAGCCGCTCCTGTGTGGTAGCAGGAGTGCTGAGGTTTAATCTCAGCTCCTCTGCTTAGTACCACTCTAGGGACTGCTTTGAGGAGCATGGTGGCAGAACTTGTCTGTTCTGCTCCCAGTCTCCATCCTCTGACCCCATCAGGTTATTTAACTGAGCTATACCCAGCTCAGCATGTTTAACCTGTGTTAACCATAGCTCACTCACAGGTAGATGAAGTAGTTCAGCCTTTGGCTCTGCCCATTGCACAAGCATGCAGATCACAAGGACAGACACAGGGCTGGCACCATGCTGGATAGATGCTGAGGTAGTTGACAAGTACTGCTGCAAATTTGCCCTGTGTGATTAGCACCAACCTGCAGCTCATTACCATAAAGATCAGTAGTGCCTCCTGAATTTTGGCAAGAGATGTACAGCAGGGAACCTCTCATCTTGCAATACCAAGAAAAGCAAGTTTTTTAAGGCTTGAGGGAAAAGGAACCAAGGCAGAAACAGACTCCTATTATCAGTGTTCATTTCAATGCAACTTCAGGCAAAGGAAGCCTTGAAAGAGGTTATTTACAGAGAGGGGGAAAAGGAATAACTTTTCCAGGCAAGTGGGACAAGGCTGCTTTTCTATAAGAAAGAAATGTTTGTCTAAGCAATACTTCAATAATTAGAAGAGGTGAGCTTCTGGAGTTATTAAACCTTGCTTAGAAATCTCACAATTTCTGGTTTTTCATTTTTAAAAAATCTTCTAGGACAAGACTGGCCTCTAGGAGGCCAAGTGCAGCCATCAGGGAGTTCCTTCATTAACACAGGCATTGGGACTTTCGCTGCAGGCTGCACGGGTCAGTCTCATAAGTAGTATTACTGGTATTACAGTGGGTCACAGGAAAAGAAATAAAGAACAAAATCTCTAAAAATGAGATGCTTATTATGTGCTAGCACTGGTGGATCTCCACCCAGCTTGATGAGTCTCACAGTAAATGAGCAGTGCTGTCCTTAGGCTTGGGGCAGCGGAAGGGTCAGTCACACCCTTCCCGCACACACTTGTTATGCCGGCAAAGGACTGTGTCTTTCCTCCACCTACGGGCTGGGCCTGGCATGACACTACAAGGTAAGAAGGTGCCTTCTCCTGTCACCTGCCTTACACTGGACTCTCTCTTCCTTTATAAAAATCTGAGGCAAGGGGCATTTTTGCTTGATTTCTTTATGACATAAGGCCTCAAAAAGATTCGGAGGTTAGGAGGCACAATATTGTTCCTCAGCTGAAACCATTCCGGCTTTCTCCCAAGTCAAATATGGCCAGGTCTCTGTGTAGGAGACAGAAGAACATGGAACCAAGGAATGGTAGAGTGGCCCTGAAATAATGATCTGTGGTACCTGGCCTTATCTGCTTTCATACAAGAGATGTTAGAGCCTGTTATAAAACAGTATTTAGCTGCCATCTTAGTTCTTTTCAAGAGAACGTGGGTTCAGAATGATGTCCAGGAGTAGAAAGACAAATTACTTGTTGGTACAACTGCCTTGTTAAGGTTTAAAGCTTAACATGCTTCAGTAATTTCAGAGCTAGTGCGAGGTTAACAAAGCTTGGGGAGAAGGATGTACCACTGATAGTGGACAAAAACAAAGCAGAATTTATGTGCCACAGGGACTTTTGGCTTGACTCCTAAGATAAGGAAGAAACCAATAAAGGAAACACAGCAACTGTGCTGAGACCAGCTCCAACTAGTAAAAAGTAATTCTGGCAGAGGGAGATGGGGATCACCGACTGACAGCCCATGAACTAAACAAACCTACGGACTCAAAAGAAAAGAAATCTGTGCATGTGAACTAATTATTATGACAAGAGAGATAATCATTTAACCAGTAGAAGGCATAATACTAATTAATAAGAGAACTGTGTATCTTGTAGCCAATGAACTGTGATTTCTTTGTTTGCTAAATTGTACAATTGTGAAAAATTTGGTGACTGGGGAGCCGGCCTTTTGGGGGTCACCACCTAGCTCATACTTTGCACAAACTAGAATAAAGAAATAGAAATACCTTGTCTCAGTGTGTATGTTGGTGCTGCATATGAGACAAGAAGAATACAAGTGCAACTTTGACTAAATCCTAGAGTCTTCTGCTTCCAGAAGAAATCCTGTCATACACATAAAGGAGAAGCAAGTAAGAGAAGCCTGTCCAGAGTTTTAACTAAGGAGAGAGGATCTAGGTGATTTATCAGCATCATTTAAGGTCTTAATTTTATTAGGGAAAATGTTAATTGATCTAGTTAGTACCTGCGAAGTAAAAAGTCAACCAGCTAGGTCTTCCTCATGTTAAGCCTCTGTCTCATGTTGAATCCTTTCAATGCTCTTTGTGGCAAAGGCCTCCAAGTATTCAGCTGCATCATGCTTTAAATATCTATAGTGTGAGAAGCTACCTTATGTCATCCCATCTGTGAAGACATGCAAGCAGAGCATTTGTTTTTTCCCAATTAACTAAAAATGGATTTACTGAAAGGAATATTTCACCCTCGGCTTTTAAAAATATAATTTGCAAAGGCCAAGTAGATATTCTGAGAGGAAAAACTTCCATTGGAGTGATCAAACAATAAGCATAAACAATTAATACCATTTTTAAATATTGTAATATTTTTGGCCTGTTGACAGGGAAGAGATTTTTAATATATATAATTCAGAAGTTTTGGATAAAACCATTTGTACAAAAACAAATGGAGGATTTCTCTGTGTGTTGTGTTTAACTGGAATAATGTCCTTCTTCTGGAATCATTAAACTTTTACAGATTTCCCAGGAAATAAAAAGAAAGGAAAAATCCATTAATAAACTGTGTAAGAAACAGGTCTTCTAAAAAAAGAACAGGGAACATATGAATGTTTTCTTTTGAGCATAATTCAAACGGACATAGCGGCCTGCTACCAGGTTTGCACTACGGCTACTCAAAAGATGAGCAGTGAGCATTTTGATAGAGTAGAATTTATCTCCTCCAAGATTTGATACAAGCATTGACACAAAGTGTTGTGATGACAAACATCAGACTTAAGTGTTCAAAAAAAACCCAGGCTGTATGAAGCAGCTTGTTAATTCCCTTCCACGTAGCCATGAGCACCTGTTCTGCCTTTTTCTTTCAGCTGTGCAGCTCTGGAAGACAGTCCAGGCCAAGAGAGCTGATGGGCTCCATGTCAGGGAACGCCAGACTGCATGTCACGCTCCTGGGCGTGGTCAGGGAATGTGTTAAATCTCAGCACATAGGGTGTGGAGTGGATAAATCCAGAGGAAGCAACACAGACAGGCTTCTCAGAGAGACAAAGGGGTACGTTGTTGTCCTGCTGCCTTCTCCAGCAAAACAAAAACATGGAACCCATTTTTTCTGTGCTCATTCACGGCCTGGTAGGGCACCTGCATATGACTCTGGTTCACCCATGTCCCCAGGCCCTAGGTACAAAGAATGCTGACATGACTCTTACCCCTGCTAAACACGAAGATGACATTGGTTCTTTCAGGCATTCTAATCAGTTCTACACAATAAATATTTATACACAATACAGATTGTTTTAATGAGAGGAGGAATGCATACTTGCTAGGAAAGCCAGGGAAGAAAATAGCAAATTTGCTAAGTTGTTATGCACATTTTCATATGGAACAGCTGAGCGAATGGAAACCAGAGGATATTTACATGTTCTGGCCTACTGGGAACATACCAAGAGGCTGCATTACATTCAGGAATGTTGCCTTGTGTGCATAGCAGGAAACCACTTGTTGCTTGCTCACAAAGCAGGAGATTGAGAGAGAGGAACGAAAGTACTCAGTATGAGAGATTTGTGAAAACCTAACAGCAAAAAGCCTGTGTCTAACAACCTAAACAAGCTTGTTGGACTCCTTTGTCAAGCCTACAAGCAGCACGGCACAACATAATGGAAATCCTACTGCTACTGAAAGAAAAGGCATGGTGCATTATACCCTCCTGTACTTTTGAAAACTGCCTTTCTGAGAAAGGAATTCAAGCTGAAAGATTTATGGAGAAATAGAAGAAAATGTCCTTGTTTTATCATTCATGCAATAGCAAACTGAAAGCTGTGATTTGCTGGAAGCAAATGGGAACATCCCCCTAGCTAAGGAACAGGTATTGTTCTTCCTCCTTTTCCAAAACTCTGAGTTACTTTGCATTTAAGCAAATATCACAAAGGAAGTTTAAGATGCTTTTGAATGCATTGAACCTTTTGGTACCTTTTTTCCATTACTCCCATCTCATATGGAATCTAACCCCTTCCCACACCTTGCCCACATTCATAAGACATATACAGATGAGATTAAGAATGTTTCCTGTTCCCTGGGAAAAAGAGAATGGATGAAAATGTTTCATGCAGGGATTACAATGTGCACAAATCACCTTCTTACATTTTATCTCCATGGAGCTTTGGCTTCCAATAGAAAGAAAAATTTTAATAAACCTCTTGTACTTGGGCAGCTCTGTCAGTCACAGCTACATAAATTGAACATAGCACATGATTCATGAATTCACAACCAAACGAAAAACATCTCGTCGAAACCAAGATACTATTCAGTAGGAGTTCTTCCACAAGATTAACACTGTCATTCCCAGATGTTCAGTGCCATCTGTGAGCTGTGTGTGAAGCACAGTTCCCATTCACTGTTCTGTGTATTGGTAGATAGCCTTTTGAGTGGCTGAGTGGCTGACAGGAGTTGGAGCTACAATCATCTCTCTTCATCCACATAGAAAGATAGAGATACCCACGGACTTCTAGAAGAATATGAATGAGAAAATACCAGGAAGTATAGCAAACTCAAATTCCAGGCAAAATCGCAGAGCTGAAAGAAGTCTCCTCAACAAATTTTCTCTTAGTCACTTCCTTGACTGCAGTTTTCTCAAACTTGCTTGCTGTGTAAAATCATTCACTGACTTGTTTCAGGGAATCGTTTCAGACCTTCATTGAATTCCAGTGCAGTTTTGTACATTTTAACTCTGCGCTGTTTTGAACTGTTATGCTCAGTTACGAAAATCATGATCACATTTCTATTCCCCAACTACACAAAAATAAATATAAAACCAAAGCTTCTCCTTGGCTATTCAAGTTAGCAAGAACAAAACCTGCTTTTTATCACTACTCACTTCAAATCCTGGCTTACGTGAACTTAACTGATGAGAAAGCAAACACAGAAAATGTTCAAACAATAAAAATAAAATCTCTTAAAAATGTGAAGGAATATTCCACCACAACATGGTTATGAAGAGCATCACTTCAACCATACAATGAGAAAACAATGGAGAAGTTTAAATATTTTGGAATTTGCCATCTCATTCTTTGTCTTTAGCTGAAACACAATTTTCCTAAATGAAAAAAAAAACCTTCCCTGTTAAACCAATTTTAAAGTGGCAATAACTGTGTCAGTAATCACACTTCATGTCATTCTGTGATTATGTGATTCTGCTGTAGAAACTCTGAGACTTATTTCATGCCATATTGCAAAAAATTGTAACAAATGCAACCACTTGCAAAACAACATATAACATATACACAATGTAGATGCTTCATTCTTTCCACAATACTCTTTTAATATGTTAAAACAACTTTTTCAATCATATTTTAATTTAGACGATCTTTCTTCCTGAATTTGTCTTTAACAAAATGAAAATTTGTTCATTGTGAGAAAAAGCATGAAAGCTCCATAGGCATGAATCTGTAATTGTTCTTATCACATTTAATTCCATGCAGACACCTTCAAAATCAATTATTTGGTGTAGAAGAAGGAAAGTGCTGCCCCTATTAATAGGAATCATAAAAGATGACGTAAATTTAGGTAGTCTTCCATAAGGTATCCTTTGCTAGAAGCTGATTTGTCTCCCAAGGTAGAACTTTAGAGTGCACTGATAACAGAAGAAATTTTATCTTTATGTTCATCTTAGTCAATATTTGGCCCTGCAAAGATACAGGCTCGTCAACAAATCTCATCCCTTGGTAACTGTGAGGTTGGAAGACGTATGCAACTGGGCCCAGAGCTGTAACCAGGTGGGAGTTCCTGTTGCTGTCACTGCTGGCACCTCTGGTTTCATCCTAAAGAATGCCACAGAAGACTGCCATGCGACTTTCTTATGGAGACTACTGCTGATGAAGGATTTGTATCTGCACCGTTTTAAGTTTGATTCTACAAAGGAGGATCAGTGTGATCAGTTTGAAGTTTGGTCAAACTGGGGTGTGGGTGATTTTACTGAGTGATTTGCCCCAGGGCAGCCTGTGAGGAACAGGTCTCCTCAAGCAGCTAGGATACTTTTTATTGTATTCAGGTGCACGGGCAGAGGCACAGATACCACATTTCAGGCACCTGTGCCGGATAATTTAAACAAGCAATTCTCAGCTGTTGCCCCTAGTTACAGCTAAGGTAGAGTTAATTTTTCCTCAGTAGCTATTACAGGGCTGTGTTTTGGATGTGGAATAAGAATGTTGTTGATAACATACTGATGGCTTGGTATTTTGCCAAGTCGTGTTTATCCTACGTCAAGGATATTTTTTTTCCTCCCTCTCTGATGCTCCGCCAAGGAGGCGGCATGCAGATGGCAGTGGGAGGGAGCGTGGCCGGGGCAGGTGACCCGAACTGACCAAAGGGATGTCCCACACACAGAACGTCATGCTGGCTATTCGAGCTGGGGGCAGTAACCTGCGAGGGCGGATCATCTGCTTTCGGACAGCGGGTCTGGCTGAGGCAGTGGGGGTGAGCAACTGCACTGGCGCGCTTGTTGTTGTTGTTATTTCAATTATTAACCTCTTCTTATGTCAACACACAAGTTTTAATTCGATTCTTCTCCGCATTCCACCGATGTGGGAAAGGGAGGGGCAGGGGGAAGCTGAGCACCGACCAGCTTCATCTCCCGCTGAGCTGAAAACAACCGCAGCTACGCCTTCCGCACGCCGCTCCGCCCGCCCCCAGCCCGCCCATCGGGGCCGCGGCGCGCAGGCGGCAGGCCGGGCGGCAGGGGCGGTCCCAGCGGCTGTGCCGCCCCCCGTGCCGCCCCCACGGCAGGCGGTGCCTGTGCCTGTGCCTGTGCCTGTGTCTGTGTCTGTGTCTGTGTGTCCGTGTCCGGGCCGTGCCCGCCATGCTGCCGCCGGCGCTGCTCCGCCGCCCGCTCGCCGCCGCCGCCCGCCAGGCCCTGCCGCGCGCCGGCCCTCAGGTAGCGGCGGGGGCGGGCGGGGCCGTTCCCTCCGCGCGGGGCCTCTCGCTGTCGCGTGGGGTCCTTTGGGATCCACCCCCGGGTGACGGGATCGATTCTGTGGGAAAAGGCTGCTGGGATCAGTGAGTCCAGCCCACAGTGCTCTGCTCGAGCAGCACCGCCCTGTGAACCAGACCGTGGCACCAAGCGTCACGTCCAGCCTTTCCTTAAACACCTCGGGGGACGGCGACTCCACCACGTCCCTTGGCAACCCATTCCGATGTCACATCACCCCGTCTGTAAAGAATTTCTTCCTGATGCCAAATCTGAACCTTTCCCGCTGTCTCTTGAGACTATGCCCTCTTACCTTGTCACTGTCGTCAGCTTGCAAGAAGATGCCGACCCCCAGCTGGTTACAGCCTCCTGTCAGGGAGTTGTAGAGAGTGATAAGGTCACCCCTGAGCCTCTTTTCACCAGGCTAAACAACCCCGGTTCCCTCAGCTCCTCCTCGCAAGACTTGTACTCCAGACCCTTCACCAGCTCCATTGCCCTTCTCTGGTACAGAAGTGGTCCTGCAGTATCCCAATGTGTGTCTAAGCAGGAGAAACTTTCAGGGCCTCTCATTTCCCACAGAAATGGGTCGCTCCTGCAGGCTCCATACTCAGTCAGAATCCTGTGAAGGTTTATGACAGCCCCAAGGAGCTGTGACTCATGGAAGCCAGTACTGGATAGTGTCATAGTGCAAAGGGCCATTGAGAAACAAAGCCTTTGTTTTTCACCTTCTGTATTCAGCAACCTGAAAGTGCAGGCAGCTGAGGGGGTCAGGCTCTTCTCCCAGGTAACAAGTGACAGATTTAGAGGAAGCAGCCTCAAATTGCCTAAACCAGGAGAGGTGTAGATTGGATATTAGGAGAAATTTATTCACTGAAAGGGTTGTAAAGCACTGAAACAGAGGAGTGATGGAATCACCACCCCTGGAAGTGTTTGAAAACAAGTAGATTTGTCGCTTGAGGATATGGTTTAGTTCTGGATGTGGCACATCTGGATTCACAGTGGATAGGATGATTTTAAATAATTTTTAAACATAAACAATTCTGTTCTGTGGCTTGAGTTGCATGGTGCTCATGTCTGCAGATTCACGTGAAATAGGACATGTCCAAAATCCATCCTGTAGCTGCCTCTGTGCAAACATGGGCTAAGGCCAAAGCTGTGTTTCGGCCCTAATTTTTCAGGTTTTATTTGAGGGGTGAGTAGCATCTTCCGGGTTATTGAGGCAACTGCAATAATAACTTAGTCTGGGACTCCCAAAGAGTTTTATCTAATATGAACAGAAAAACTGTTCTTGATCAGCCTTAGGGAAGCAGCCAATAAAAGGCTAGGATGTGAACTTAAGCAATCTTTTGTTGGAAAGAGTCACTCTTTCTTAAGTGTTGGTATCTTCTTCTTTCATTTGCCAATAATATGTAATTTGCCAGTACTGGTATGTGGTTGTCAGTGGAAAAATACGATGCAGTAGCGTGAGTTGGTTGGGTAAGTGCACCACAGACAGATATTGGTGTTGCTTCCTCTTTGGTGGCATCTCAGCAGCCTTGCTTTTGAATAATGTTTTTTGCCAAATGCGTCTTGCTGCTGACTTGCTGAAGAAGAGGTTGAGAAAAGGAGAATTCTGCTTTGTTATGAGCTAATAATTAAACAGTTGAGTGTATCAAAAGAAAGACACATTACAGCCATTGCCAAAAGGAGTGGCAGCAAATAATGCACATTGGAGCTACTTCCAAAGCAAAGTCTGAAAAGGTACTTCTTTTGTAGTGGATGTTGTGAAGTAAAGTACCCCTCTCCCAACTTGCAGTAACAGATGCTTCTGTAGTATTGCGCTAATTAAAAAAAATTAGACAGAATACAACTTTATGGCTTGAGAATGATTTTTACTATTTTTTCTTACTATTTTCTTTCAGGTACGCCTTGCTACAGGGCCCAGACAGAATAATGGCATTTTCTACGAAATTCGCACATATGATATTAAGCCAGCGAAGATGAAGGAGTTTTTGGAAATGGTCAGCAAGTACTTTCACTTTCGCACTGCCCACTCGGAGCTGGTGGGGTTCTGGTACTCGGAGCTGGGAGCCATGAACAAGGTGCTGCACATTTGGAAGTACGGTACGGTCAGCATCCCTTCGCGCCGCTCTGCTCCCTCTGTGTCCCCTGTCTCCTCGGCAAGAAGGTGAGGGGATTGCTTACCTGCCTTTTCCTTGTTGCTCTCATTGTAAGGAGGTGCCCCCAAAACATTGCTCCTGTAATGACTAGTGACGGGAACACGTCAGAGCTTGTCAGGACAACTTTGACGTGTTGGGATGAGAAAGTTACAGATGTTCTTGAACAGCACTCTCTGTTCAAAACGGGTCTGATAGAGGAACTGTGGCAGAGTGTTTCATTCATGGTAAATATTTTTAACTTAGGGTCAGTTCCACCAATGTCTTGAAACTTTTGAAGCTAATGGAGAATAGGAAATACACACACATATGTAGTCTGTGTGTGTTTATATGCATGTATAATAGTTCTTGTATTTTAGCTCAGAGTACCAGTCACTCCCAAAAAAAAAAAGAGCATGCACTTTGCATGCTTAAACTCCTTGTGCAGTGGGCCTGTTCTGAGGTAGGAAGCCAGGTCTGGCTTCTCCACCAGATCTGACTTCTCAGGCATGCAGAGTGTTTTTGTTGCAACTTTAACTTTGCTAGCAATACGGTTTTTACAGTATGATGAACTTTTTTTCTTGTTGGAGTTGGTGCTGACATGGAAGGTACAGGTAAGCCAAAAAAACTACTATTATGCTAAAAACTAGGCGTGCTGGCTGCGCTTTTTGTGGAGCCCAAGCGAAGGGATACTTGTGTTAATTCCCCAAATACGCAAGTGATACTTGTGTATAATTCCCCTTGAGCGCCTGCTGCAGTGCAGTTGTATCTACACGTTGATACAATGTGCTCGTTGAAGTCCAGTGTGGCCGCAGTACTTGTTTAGATTAAAGGATCACCCCTTTTGTTTTGGAGGGCTGAATCCTGGAATCAGAGAATTGTTTGGTTCCTCTCAGCCATGTTGCTCAGGGCCACCTCCAGCCTGACCTCTAACACTTCCAGGGATAGGGCATCCACAGCTTCTCTGAGCAATCTGCTCCAGTGCCTCAGCATTCTCACAATAAAGAATTTATTCATTATATCTTATCTAAACATTTCTCCATGCCAGAAGGTATTTAAGGCTGGGCTGGATGGAGCTCTGTGTGGCTGGTGTCCCCTCATGTTGACAGGGGCTTGAAACTAGGTGATGTTTAGAGGTTCCTTCCAATTCAAACCATCCTGTGATTCTAAGTCTACCCTTTGTCAGTTTAAAGCCATTCCCTCTTGTCCTGTCACTACATGCCCTCATAAAAAGTGCCTCTCCAGCTCTCTTATAGGCTCCCTTTAAGTGCTGGAATGCTCCTGTAAGGTCTTCCTGGAGCCTTCTCTTCTTCAGGCTGAATAGCCCAAACTCTTCCAGCCTTTCTTCACAAGAGAGGTGCTTGAGCGCTTGGATCATCTTTGTCAGCTCCTCTGATGTCACCCTTCATCCTTCCTTCATCCACCAAAGCTGTAACTCCATTGCAGAAGGTCAAAATGAGTCAGGTACAATTGGCCCTTAGTGAAGCTGTGTTGGCTGTCACCTCATGGCCTTCCATGAGCCTTGGCATAGTTTCCATAAGGATCTGCGCCTTGATCTTGCCAGGCACAGAGGTGAGACTGACCAAGCTGTAGTTCTGCAGTTCTTCTTATGTTTGTTTTTAAAAATGGGCTGCCACAGCTTGTCAAATACAATGAATTGTGGCTTAGCCACTTCCTCTGACAGTTTCCTGAGGACCCATGAATGTATCCCACTAGGTTCCGTTGATTTGTGCACCTTCACGTTCCTGGGATAGTCTCAGACCTGGATTTTTCCTACAGCAGGTGGTTCTTCATTCTCACAGCCCCTGCCTTTGCCTTCTGTGACTTCCATGGTCTGGCTGGAGCACTTGCCAGTGCAGACCAAGGCAAAAAAATACATTGAGTACCTTAACATTTTTCATGACCTGGGCAGCCATATCTTTCTTTTCCTTCAAGAGAGAACCATTCATTTGTCAATATTTTGAGTTCACTTGCATTTATAAATTCTCCTGCTTCTCAGAACATTTTATTCTTGGCTAATGTGACTATCTTTAAATTAAAAAAAAAATCTGTGGGAAACCTTTAAAATGCAAAACTAAGAGAAAAACCTATATCTTTTGTTTCCTAACAATGTTTTACAGTCTAATTGTGGTGGCTCCTCCCCCCACCCCGAGACCACACTATGATCTGAGAAATGAACAAAGTTTACAACATCCTTCCTCCTTGATTCATCAGATCCCTGCTTAGATAATTTCTATATTTACCTCTTAGTCCCAAGATACTGATATTTCTCAAAGTTCTTCCCATCCTCATATGCTAGATTTTTCTTTTGTAGTATTGGGGGCTGTTTGCATAAATATATTGCTTAAGATGCCACTGCAGCCTAAGCACTTGAAATTCACACTCTTAATTAAGTGGATTTGTTTTCCATTAAGAAAAAGGAAAAAAAAAAATTGTTTAGCTTTTGGGCATTTAACATCTTTTTATGTAACTGAACACACAAACATTATTTCTACACTTTTAATGTCATTTTATATAAGCCAAAGCACATTTATTAATTTTTTTCTTGATAGACTCTTACTTCTGATTTTTTTCCACTTCATTTCCATATCCACTGTGCTTTCTCCAAATCTTATCCTTGGTAACTGTTGCCACATCTAGTAGTCCCTGCAATTGCTATGTGTAAATCTTTTTAAACAGTAAACTTGCTTAACTTACTTTAACTCTTTTGTAAACCTTCTTGGAAAATTCCATTTGGCTTGAATCCATTTTAATCTGAGAGCTAAAGCAGATTTTAAAGGAAGTTTTGCAGAATTTAAAGGAAACTTACCACATCTGCTTGAGCTAATATGATGTCTAAAAATATCAGTTTCAAAATTAGTTAAGTGTAGTTTGCCTTCTTGCAATTATACATTTTGATTGCGTCTGATGTGATATCATGTGCATTTTTTAATGATATTTTTTCTTTCCTTACAGATAATTTTGCCCACAGAACAGCAGTCCGGCATGCACTAGCAAATGACAAAGACTGGCAGGGAAAGTTCATCTCTGCAGCTCTCCCCTTGGTAGAGAAGCAGCACAATGAGGTTGCTTATCTGGTGCCTTGGTGTCAGCTTGGGAAGCCTTCAAAGGAAGGGGGTGAGCTTATCTTTTCTTTTGCTGATTAAAGCTACCAACACTAACAGAAAATGGCTTAAAGTTTAAACCAGGTATTGCACAGTTTTATGACCCTTTACATAACAAATGCATGTATGTGCACCCATGTGGAAAAGGTGACATAACACAACGGGGGATAGTTTTTTGGAAGGATTTTACACTAACATACATCAATAGCTGACTGATCATCAAGGTTCTTAATGATCAGGATGGTGACTTGCTAAATGAATATGCAAAATGGCAGTACCATAGTAGTGGTCAGAGCAGCCATCCCAGACTTCCTTTGTCTGTCCATCAGTGAGAGGGCATTTCCTGGGTAACTGCTGTTCTCTTTCAAAGAGATTTTCCTCTTATCAATTTGCTTTGATACTGCTTCTTTCACATAAAGTTTAAAAAATTTCCTACTTCTTTAAAGATACGTGAAAGTCAAACAAGGATCTGCTCCTTGATGTTGCGAGGTACAGAGGTGAGACTGACTGAGCTGTGGTTCTGCAGTTCTTCCTTATGCCCCTTTTTGTAACAATCACAGGTTAGGTGTAGAAGTCATGTCTCTTTGTACTTTAATTCTCTCTGTAGCAAATTTGATGTTAGTACTATTGCCTGTTCCCCAATTCATGAATACTGGCAGGCTTTCTTGTATGAAGTGACAGGGAGCAGACCTTGCTTCAGCCCTGAGCACATGTATAACGACAGTAATCTTTGTTCTTTATTTCGTTTATTCAGGATTTGGAATTTTATGCTGTTGCTGTTGAATTTGAAACAGTTTTCTCTAAAATCTGGAGAGACAACTTGAAACACTGTTACAGTTTATCTCCAGCCTGTTGCTGGAGAGTGACACCAGACGCTGCCAAGTAGCAAGTGTCTGGCTTTCTATTACTGTGTCAACAATTGTGATCTGAAGTAACTTCCTGAACAGAAAGAAGACAAGTAACTTTTAGCCGGACTGGAGGTTTTTTGGTGAATTACACCATTTCTCTACAAAGAAAGGAGATGCTTGGCACAGCAGAGGTGCTAAACTAGTCCTGCTCTTTTGGTTATGCTGTCAGATCTTACTGTGATCAACTGCCAGAAGTCAAAGGAGTTTGTAATGTCATAAACCACTTAAATGGCAGAAAATATCTCCAGTCTTAGAAAAGACACCCAGCATTGCTCAAGCAGACACCCAAATCCCTCTAACAAGTATGAGCACTTGTGGTATCTTTGTGGTATCTACAAAGTAGTCTGAATATCCCAAAATCTCCATGCAGCATTGAAAATTGCAAAGTTGGGCTTTGTGGGAAGCCTTCTGTTCTTCAGGGCCCTGGTACTTAGACTGACACTTGAACTAACTGCTGTTAGTGAGCTTGAGCTCTTGTGAGCCTCTGGAAGGTGTGAGTTCTTGTGCTTGTTGGGAGGAGGGGGCAGTTTCCTGTTGTCCTCAAATGACAGTGAAACGTTATACTGGTCTCACAGCAAATACACCGTGGCCATGAGACATGGTTCAAGATCTGCTGTATTAATTTGTATTTCCTTCCTTGTGGTAGTGTTTGCCTTTTCTTCTAGGTGTGTATGAATGGGTTACTTTCCAGATGAAGCCTGGTGGGCCAGCATTGTGGGGTGAAGCATTTCGTGCTGCAATCAATGCTCACATCAACACAGGATATACCAAGCTGATCGGTGTTTTCCACACAGAATATGGATTACTTAACACAGGTACTCATCAATTTCTGGTACAAATTTTGACATAGGAGGGGGCAGAGGAGAGGGGCAAGCCACCATCCTGGATCAGGATTGGTCAGCTTGCTGAAAATGTTGGTGTGGATCACTGAAGCCCTGTAAACAGTCCTTGAACCCAGTGTTGTGTATTGGGTTATAGACTTGAGCCAGTTGCCCCAGTCTTAAAATACTCTCAGATATTAAAAGACTCTCTGATAATAAAGTCAAACCATGCAATGGCTCAGTGAAAGATCATCCCACCACTGGCATGCCTGGAGAATTGTTTCTGATAGCTGCACTGCCTGTAACAGATGAAGGCACATTGCCAGGACTTAGAGTACGTGTTGTATTGCAGCATAGTAGTGCTCAGCTGAGTTTATTTGTACTTTCTCAGTCCATGTACTATGGTGGAACGAGAGCCCAGATCAGCGGGCAGCAGGAAGACACAGTGCCCATGAAGATGCCAGAGTTGTGGCAGCTGGTAAGACATGATGAATCTAGAGAACTCACTTGTGTTACCTGCATGCATGCTGAGAAAAGTATTACCTTTCATTGGAATATTGTCCTAATTAAACATGTATTTAATTTTAGTGCGCGACAGTGTCAGATTCTTGGAGTCCCAGCAAAATATGCTTCTGATTCCTCTGCAATGCTCACCACTGAAGTAACCTTCTTCTAAAGGATGTAACTGACGGCAGAAGAGACAAGATGGAAGTGCTGTCAGCAAGTGACATGGACCCCCATACCCTTATGAGATGAGCTGTTCTTCAGATGACAAAAAATGGATGCAAAATGCTGATCCACTGGCAGTGTAAATCAGCATTCTGACACCAATTGTTAAACAGAAGTTTATGGTGATGTTCCTATCTCTCCAGGACAAACAACTTGAGCCATATCATGATGTAAACCATGCATTACCAACCTTCTATTTTAATCCTTAAGTTCTTCATGATTTTTTGCACAGCTAAATCACTTGCCAAACTGAGGAAGTTAAGTGCTCTTGTCCAGCATTCCAGCCAGGCATGGTATAATTTTTATAACATACTTTGATGCCTCTTATAATTTCACATCTTAGTTATTCCATACAGTTTTAAGAAGGAAAACTCCCACATGTATCTTAACAAATTATGTTTTAATCAGACTTCTCACTGGTGTACTTTATATTAATTCTGAGCAATGTACAACATCAGTGTTGCTGGAATTGCACTTTAAATGTAACAGTGGGGCTGATTAGGTAGTGTATCCTAATGAGTTCTGCCATGAAACTTTTTACATAATAACTTGTTATGGCTCATTTCAGTCTTTTCTTTTTCTGTTCATCAAACACTGCCTCAAAACTGTGAGTTATCCCCACAAGCTTTGGCTTGGATATTTTATTATTTGTTTAAGGTGCTATAGGTGATTAGCCCTTCTTGTTCAATTGTGTCATCAGACTCAACTGATTTACATGTACTGTCATTCTTTGAAATACTTTTTGTCGGACTGTTGAAAGCTAAATAAATGAGCATAAAGCATTAATTCTTTGTGTTTATGGCTCAAGCTCTTACTCATTTTAACTACGACATGATTAAATTCCATTTTCCAAGTACAGCATTCATTTTGCAGGTCTTCGTTTTCAGTCAACAACAAATTGCTTTAGAACCAGTAAGCTGGTAAGGGTGAATAGCAGTAGGGCAGAGGGCACATGGGCTAAGAAGTCAAACTTCTATTTGTATACAGTGGTACAGAGCACCCTCTTCTGCAATTTATAGGTATTGACTATAAATTGCAGAGCACTTGGGAGGATTTTCTACATGTTAATCATGGATCTGCAGTGAGCAATTGAGAACTGAAGAGTCTTAGTGTAGGTTGCCTAATGATTATTGCTGCTTTAAAGTTCCTTAAGATCTCACAGAAAGCACTAAAGCAAGCTCTGGGCCATTATGCTTGTGTCCCAGGTGGGAACATGGGATGTGGCTGCTGTAGTTAAGAGAGTGTAACAGGTCCCAGCGGCCATATCCACGTCCTCATACACTGCTCCCTCCAACAAAGCCACGTTTAGCATTCTCAGGGTGGAACAAACACTACTTCAGAGACCCCTGTCTTTTACAAATCAACCTTGAAGGTACCAAGAGCTGATGAACCACTATATTGTTCAGAACATTGCCTTACAACAGTTCTTTCAAAGGAAGATTTTTTTTAACTAAAAAAATATGGGCTGAAAAATGGGGAGAGTTAAAAAGATACTTTTTAAAAAAAATTTGAATGCAAGAATTATTTCACTGGGGTTTTTGTTTGGTCCATTGTTTTTCTGTTTTTTTAATTAAAACTAATTTCTGTAACACCAGCACTGGGAGTAGAGAACATTCAAGATGTTAGAGGTGTCCTTTATCCTGAGGTGCCAGCTGGACACTAGGTCAAAACAGAAAACCCTGGAAATTAAGAGGCCTCGGCAATCATCAACCACATGAAGTTCAAAGTGCCAGATTCTGCACCTGGGGCAGGGCAACTCTGGCTGTACAGACAGGCTGGAGGAAAAGATGTTAGAAAGCAACAGGAGTGGGCCCTGGAGGGTCCTGGTCTGTGGCAAGTTGAACGTGAGTGAGCAGTGCCCTGGCAGCCAGGAGGGCCAGCTGTGTCCTGTCCTGGGGTGCATCAGGCACAGCATCACAGCTGAGCAAGGGAGGGGATTGTCCTGTTCTGCTCTGCACTGGGGCAGCCTCACCTTCAGTGCTGGGGACAAGGTTTGGGTGCCACTGGTGTCTTTTGGGACCACCTAAAAACAGAGGCCAGACAAAACTAAG
This sequence comes from Ammospiza caudacuta, assembly GCF_027887145.1. Taxonomy (NCBI): domain Eukaryota; kingdom Metazoa; phylum Chordata; class Aves; order Passeriformes; family Passerellidae; genus Ammospiza; species Ammospiza caudacuta. The sequence goes on from NC_080632.1 coordinate 24,958,315, forward strand.
GAGAACAAAAAGCAGTTATGTTTATCGAAGGGCATTCAAGATACATTTCAGGCAGATGAAGCCGCCCCCCCGCTGCCCCCAGGGGCTACACCCAGAAATGGACAATGGGTCATGGGCTTTCATACTTTTTAAGTTTGGTCCATTTGCAGACTGGGGCTTAATCTTCCAATTACAGCTCTAGGTAATGAAGTGATTTACCCCAAGTTTGCTCCCCGCAACTCACTTTTGTTTACATTTCTTAGGACCTGAGAAAGTAAGGTGTTCTTGATTCCTGGGCCTGAAGAGGAATTGCTTTGTCTGACCAAAATGGGAAAAGAGTAGCTAATACTCTATGTGGAGTTCATACACTAAAGAATTGCAGGATTACAGATATAGGATTTTAGCTTTTTTATTTTTTATAAGGCGTCACTACAATGTAAAAAAAAAAAAAAAAATGAAGCCATTAGAGAGGGGCAACACAGATGGTGAAGGACCCTGAGGGAAAGCTGAATGAGGAGCATCTGAGGTCCCTGTGTTGGTTCAGCCTGGAGGAGACTGAGGAGAGACCCCATGAAAGTTACCACTTCCTCCTGAGGGGAAGAGGAGGGGCAGGCACTGATTTTGTCTCTCTGTCACCCAGTGACAGGACCTCAGAGAATGGCCTGAAATTGTGTCAGGGGAGGTTCAGGCTGGATATTAGAAAAGGATTCTTCACCCAGAGGGTGGCTGGGCACTCTAACAGGCTCTCCACAGAAAAGATCACAGCACCCAGCCTGACAGAGATCAGGATGCGTTTGGACAATGCTCTTAAGCATATGATGTGATTCTTGTGGATGATGTTGTGCAGGGACAGGAATGGGACCAGGTGGTCCTTTAGGGTCTCTTCTAAATCAGCATATTCTGTGATTCTGTGAAATTCTAATTAACTTCTTATAATCAGGAAGAATTTTCCTGATGAGTGTAACTTCAGGAATTGGTTAGATACTGGAACTTGGTTGATGGTGATACTATATGCAGTAGCAGACAACATTTTAGTATCAGTTGATCCTTGAGCAATCACACCATTATTCTGCTTTCATTTGTAAACTGCTGTTCAAAATCCAATGTGTATAGGTTGTTTTTAGCAAGGAGGAACCATCATCAACTTGCATATGTGTAATAAAAATTCAGAGGCAGGTATTTGAGTTGGGATTTAAACATAAAGAGAAGTTTGTTATGCTTTGTACAGTTAACCAATCACTTGCTAGAGACCTCTTCATTTACTAACTTTAAGTTTAATGTAGCACTTACCTTAATATCTTGCATCTCCTCATTTACCTGAAAATAGTATATCTACTCCATACTTGTTTCTAGAGCTACTGAAATCTTATGCATCAAAGTTAAGAACAAAAAATCTGGCAAAACTAAAAGCTCCTAGCAGTGCTCCTAGAAATAGCAAATGCAAAAATTACACTTGTGAAAACCAGTGGTGCTATAACATCTTTATTTTTTACTTAATACAAGGCAATTAGAGTGCCTTTTAATACTTCACATAACAGATATTAGCAAATACAAATATATATACTTTTTTTTTGCTTTTAACGAAAATGTCCATTTAAGGATTTAACTTAGAAATTTCAGTTGTGAAATCTCTCTAGATTTTTGCAAAGTTAACAGATATTCCAGTGCAAAAATAGATCCCATTACAGATAGCATAAAGTGCTTGGAACAAAGGGCCAACTATAATTCAGGAGGGAAAGATAAGCACAACAGTGGTTGTTTAACTATGGGAAAATACAACTCCTTACTGAAATACAAATGTACTACAAAGAGGGATGCAACACGTTAATAGTACTGAAGTTTAAAATAAGTTAACACCTCAGTGTAGTTTCATTATCAGAAGTGGTTCACGTAATGTGTATGACTCCAGAGTGATTTTTCCCCAACGCATACTTAAGTGAAAATTAGTGGCTGTCTGAACATATTCCATGACCTATCTTCATGCCAGTGCTGCATTAGTCTGTCTGTTCAGTACAAACAATGCAGATCAGAGCTGTGAAGTAGTTTAATATCCACATTTACTGCAATATTTTGTCACAGATAGCAGACCCTCTAAGCACGACAGTCATGGGGCAAAACAAATCAAGAATCTTTTTGGTGGGCTAAGGAAAGTGTATTACCATGTAACTGTTGTTTCCTGATACATGAATAATTTAAATAAGCAGCTACCAAGAGCAAACCACAGCCCTTTCAGGACCAAATCTGAATCCTCCTAGAACTCGTTCCAGCTCTACATGCACTGGTTTGGTGCAGTGCAAAAGGTTAGCCCTTGACTTCAGTGATGTAATGCTGATTTGTAATAGCGACTTTTAGCAGTGGCAAGCCTCCAGGACATGCTACTTGTTTAAATGATGCGGCAACATACTTGCAGCCTGTTCTGGAGTAGTCATGGCTGTAGCTCTGCTGTTTCTGCACCTGGAAGTCTGGTGTATTCATCACCCTGTAACTCATCCCCATAGAGTGACGATCTCATAAAAGTAATAACAAAGTATGTTTTCAGTGAGGTATACCAATCCCCTTTACACTCCTTTTCTCAATCCCCTTAGCAATGAATTATACAGATTAAAAAAAGTATGAAAAGGCACTTCAGTAGAGCCTGTACTAAGCTCTTACTTTACCTCAAGGCAGGACACAAAGGGACAAGGAACTTAGTTTAACTGTGTTATAAAAATGTTGAGTTGGTCAGTGTTACCAAGTATATTTGGAAATATGTAATTAATCTTCTTCAGGCTCATGCCAGCCTTTTCAGTATTTGCTGGGCTGCTATGGTCATTCACAGAAGAAAATGGTCCATGACTGATTCATGGAGTAGCATCAAAACTAGTGCAGAACCTCTGTGAGTTTTTAAGGCGGAGGTATGGGATACAGGAACAGCTCAGGAACTGCACTTGTGTTCAAACCACATTACTGAACCAATTTTCAAATGTAAAAGCAACACAGAGGGGCCTAAAAAGCATACTCTCCCATGACCGTTGTACAATGTGAACAAGAATTGGTTGTTCTTACTATATAATTTCCCCTCTAATATTACTCTGGCTTTGTAAAACTTGAAAAACTTGACTGATGAACTGTAGCACTATTACCTTGGACTCTCTTGTTTTTCAGGGGGATTTTTTACTGAAACAGTTTTTTGTCACATGTATAATAAGAATGTATAATACTCCAGTTAGGGATCACCTAATGACTGAAACTACACTGCACAATAGAAGCAGAAACTTACACAATTATGTTATACCAGTTTCCAAACAGGAGAGTTTTAGGTGAACAACTTGCAGTTGTTTGCAGATAGCAGCTGATTGCTAGAATCTGGTCAGATCATGAATGCAGCTATCCACCACATGGACAGAAAGAGAGCGTAGCATTACAGGCATAATGTAAAGAAATACCGTGGCTACAAAGATCAACTGAAAGTATTTCCAATCCCTAATTATGCTACCTACCTATTAAAAGTCATAAATAATACTGTTAAAAAAAAAAATCTACATCTCATTTCTAGTCTTACCTGGCAAAGCCAGAAACAGCAACATGCTTGTGCTAAGCAGTAATTCCAGATGTTGGGTACCTTTCTGGTGCAAAGCAGGGGTTAAAGAGCAGATATTACAAATCTGAGTGACAGCTCATGATTTAGAATTTGCTCTTGGCATTAGCAGCTTGTACAACTACTGAGTTTGCTGCTGTGGTCCAAACCCTATGTCTGCTTCTCACCCACTTTTTTCTACTAGATGTTCATGCAGCTGCCACAGTACCTCAGAGGAGCAGGAAAGTACTTAACTGCACAAACACCTAGTCAGAGTATGTTGTTGATTGTGATGCTGGTGGGACAATCATGCATTTGGAGGGTTCACAGTTCTGCATATCACCACTTGCTGATGAAGATGTGTGGTTATGATGGCCGGTCTCTTGCCACCCCACCTGCACAGTACTGCTTTGTGGTCTCAGCTTTGTCACCACTGACCTACACCAGCCTAGAGAAAGCCGTCTTGTAAGTTTTTACAACCTAGGGCTACAACATTGGTGGTGACATTTCTTGCCATGGACTGTTTTGGTGCATTCATTGCCAGCAATGGATATAGCACCAGCACATTCCCACTCCTGACATGAATGTTCCAAATACTAAAACATGCATGTCCTAAATATCTGTAAATAACCACTGGCCATGATTTCTCAATGAATTATTTTAGCAACCCTAACAAAAACATACTGTACAGAACAAGATACAGTATACTTGAAAGCCCACAACATCTCATGGGTGCTTTACCACAGCTTCAGAGTTATACTGTAATGAGCTAAGTTCAAGTCTTTCACTGGAGAACAGTACAAGACGACTCCATGAGGCACTGCCCCTGTAAAGGAATTGTTTTCATTGCATTGAATTGCATTGCATTGAATGGTTATCAGTAGAGTGTCCAGTTGCTTTTCCTCTAGCTTCTTTGGGAGTATCCTATCCCAGGAAAAGGAAGTTTGCATTCTGCTCATCATATCTTTGACGAAATTGGCTCACACACAACTTTCTTTTACCTTCTCATCTTGCAGGAAGGAGTTAAGGATTGCAATGTCTACCACAGTCTGGTTTTTGTGCAATGACAGGTCCTTAGTATGGTCGTCATCACTTTGGTCCTTAGCAAAATTTACAAAAACCTACAAGAAAAAAAGGCCATGTCAAACACCACCATAGTATTTAATGAATTCATGGCATTTTAAGTACTGGATATCCTCAAATAGTCCTGAGATTCAGTACTCTACTTCATTTAAATGCCCTTATAAGATAGGTCAGTTAAATTGAAAGATGTACTCCTACCTCTGCAAAAGAAGATTTTGGCATCCAGGCTACTAAAAACTTACTTGGTCAAGTGTGGTCTGAGAAACGGAGTAGTCTTCTATGTGGAGTCTCTTCTTGTTCTGGGAGAGAATACTGAATATTTTGGCCAGGGAGGATGGTGAAGAGGGAAGTTGGTACTGCAGCATATTCCGATGTTTTTCCTTCAGGACACTTCCAGGGAAGGCATGCCCAAAGAACTCCTCAACAGGCTTCAGGTCTGGGTTTGCCCCTGCAATTCTCACCACTATGGTGTAACCATCTCCAAATCTGCAAACAAAAATGTCAGTACAAGAGTTAAGGGCTTCTGAATTACAAGTGTCCTAAAAATCCAGCAGCATTTCCTACAGTCAGAATAGCAATGGAAATGCTGCATGAGGAACTAAGCCTAACTGTATCTCCCTAAAAATGCAAACTCTGTGGTGTAAGCAAAAAAACACCCCACCTACCTGTTTTTTAGGTGCTGGACACTGCCCAGACACCTGAATCGCCCATTGACCATTATTGCCATTCGAGTGCACAGGGCTTCACATTCTTCCATGCTACAAGCAGAAATAACTTCATTAGTGCTGCAAACAGCATTGAAGGGCAGAGCAGAAAGGCTGAGCTTAGCATCCAGCCCTGGCAGATGTAAAAGCCAAGGTATGACACAAGTGGGCTGCTACTTACCTGTGAGATGTGAGCACCACTGATCTCCCCTCCTTGATTACACTCAGAGCACAGTTCCACAAGAAGCGACGTGCTTTGGGATCCATCCCTGTTGTTGGCTCATCCTGCAAAAGGTATACAAAAACCAGATTGGGCTGCTACATTCTGATGAAAAATACCTCATCTTTGAAATTACCTGTCCATTCCTGACTATGAAAACATTGAAAATAAGCAAGTTTGATTTATTTCCTAAAATGACAAAGTAATTTATGTACTGGATTTTTAATTAGTCTTCATTTCAACATGCTTTTCTATTTTTCAAGAAAAATATTGATGAGCAAAGGTTGTGGACTCACCAGGAACACCACAGGTGGCCCTCCAATGAGAGCAATGGCCGTGGAAAGCTTGCGTCTGTTCCCTCCACTGTAATTCCCAGCGTATTTTTCTCCGTATTTCACAAGGCCCAGTTTCCGAATTGCCCACTCGCCAACCTATGACACACAGCACAATACCACCTTCAATCAAACATTGCACAAAGAGTTTTCGTACAAACTTTGGCTTCAAAAGCAGCTTTCAGAAGGGCCATTCATCTGAGGATCTAATGTGGCATGGAAATGGATTTTGAAACACCCTGTGCACCTCTGGATCAGGCTATATGTAACTCTGTCCCCAGGAGGCCTGAAAAATCAAATTGCTGCAGCTTGTCAGTTGGTGGGCACAAGATCAGCATCAGCTGAGCCACATTAACCATCAGTCTAGTGCTTTTAGCAGCATCAGCTTCAGTGAGCTTTCCTATTACTGTGGGCTTACAGCAGGGACATGGACACTACTGACCCACAGCTGTCACACCACAGTGCATCTTAGCCCTCTGGATAGATGGAATTTGGTTTGTTTCCACCTTAATAGTGCCAACAGGCAGGCATTGCTGCCCTGCAGTGTGTTATGGGGAAGAGATTCAGCTACTACTTGAATCACACCCAGAACTGGGTCCCTTTTTATGTGGAGCTGGTAAGAACATCATATGGAAGAACTTGGCAGCAATCTTAGAAGGAGACTGCAGTTTCCACCCATCCCATCTACCCTCACAGAAGGATTCAAGTTACTTGGACATTAACCTAGATATCATCTACCTAGAGCACTCAGGTCTTCTACAGTAAAAACTGTTAATTCCAGGAAATAGAACTGAGAAGGGTGCTGCATGGTACTGGCAGCAGTCATCAACTGCCTAAAGACTGTTACTGTAACCTCATCTCTGAATGCTGAAATAGCAGCACTTTAATGATGCACTATGATCAAATGGAAAGCTTTTAAAACTCAGCACAAGGCTTATGCTAAGTTATAGTGTGTTTGTTTCCAGGTACTTTAAAGAATTAAGACTTGACAGTGAGTGAGGACCTGCATGACCTGCAGGTCCACAGCCCTTAAATTCTTAAAGTAAGAAAGTTGTTCAGTGGAAAAGAGCATTTGCTATGAGAACATAGGATCCAAATTATTTGCCCTTCCATTTTGTACAGTTTTACAGGCAACACTGAAAAAAACAAGGGAATTCTTGGGTTTCCCTGAAGGAAAGAGGGGTGTCGCAGACATTTCTCCACAGAAATCCTTTATTTCACATTTCTGTCTCTTCGGGAGCCAGAGGCCCCCGAAGAGAAGGTAAACAATTATTATCAGCTGCTGTGGAATGCAATAGGATTCACCTTGATTGGCTCATTTTCTATGTTTATAATTAAGGGCCAATCATCAGTGCAAGCCAGGGGACTGAGTCCCTGGACACAACTTTGTTGTGGATTCTTTTCTATCTATTCTTAGCTTAGCTAGCAGCTCTGCAAACCTCTCTCTATATTCTATTAGTATAGTAATAATGTATTATATATCATATATTAATAAATAAGCCTTCTGATCAAGATACAAGATTCACCGTCTCTCTCTCACCAGCAGCGGCCCACTCAGGTCGCTGTAATATCTGGTGACCCCTCGTGTCAGAGCAAAAATTAATCTGATAAGACCAGAGGAGCAAAATTGCTGCACTGGGTAAAAATCCTGTATGTGTAGCATTTGATGGTTGCTCTGAAGCGACCTCAGAAAGTGGATTCAAGCCAGGAGCTGAAGAACCGAAGATCCTGATTCGGACAGAGTTCACAGCCAAGGCTGACCACAAAGAGAATCTTTCTTCTGGAAAACCATCAGGAAAGATGATGGAAAAGAGCAGCAGACCTGTGGAGCTGGCCAGAGCAAGCTGGACTCTTTCAAAAGGTACTGTTCACTTTTCTATCCCTGATGAACCAGCCCTTCGTAGCTTGTGGCTGTTTGTATGGCAGACCCATGCCTTGCCAGAAGAGATTCAATTTTCCTCTGCAGAGGAAAAAATCATAGCCCTCTGGAAACATTGGTGCAGAGAAGATGGTTGCTTTTTGTCAAAAACAGATATCTATGGGTTCTTTCGATGGGCAAAGCTTTTTGGGTTCTTTACTGATATTCTGTATGCTTTGGATGTTTTTGTCTGGGAGTGCATGGACTCGATTATCCAGCGCGTCTTCAGTAAGGGACGCGTGTTGCCTTCTATCTACCCAGCATTTATAAAGCTTTTCCCTGTCTTGAAACGCAGAGCAGCTTGTTTTCAATGGATTTCTAACTGTTATGGCCAAGCTCCGTTTCCACCGCCCTTGGTAGAAGACCCGGTGGGGGAGGACTTTGGGCTTTTTCCCCCCCCCTGCTTCGCGGCGGGGGGGGGCGAAACTTCGCGGCGCGAAGAAGATTTTTTTACTCTTGCTCCGGAGCATGCTCAGATGGAGCCTCCTCCTTCCCCCCCTTCTCTCTCTCCGGGGGGATGGGAGCGGCCGCTCCAGCCAGCGCCGGCCTCTCAGACTCCGCCTTCAGAAACGGGGGCGGCACCGGTCTCCGAGGTTTCCTCCATGGCCCTGCTAGAGCCGTCACTCCAGGAGATCCCGTCTCCGCCTCTCCAGGAGGTCCCGCCCGCGGTTGCACCGGCCTCCCTGCCCCCGCAAGAGCCTGCCTCGGAGAAGGCAGAAGAGACAGCACTTCCAGCGATTGACCTGTTGCTAAGCAACAGCGACGCTCTGCCGCTGTCTCTCCCAGCTCCGATGCTGCCCGTGTCGTGTCTGCCGCCGCCTCCAGCCGAGACAGTTCCTGTTCAGGATGGGGCTGAAAACGCCGTTGAACCTGCGGGACCCTCGGAGCAGCCCGCGGGATCAGCGCGGTTCCCTCCCCGGTTCCGGCTCCCTCCCCGGTTCCGGCTCCGTCCCCGCTGCTTCCACCGGACGTCCCAGCAGCCGCCCTGGAGGCTGGTCTCTCCTTCAGTGGGGCCGGGGCTGCCCGCCACCTCACTCTTGTGGCAGTCTGGCTGCCGGCTTTCAAGCTCGGCGGTTTGGGGGGTGGTTTTTCGGGGATTGTCCCATGGAGGCCGCCGCCCCTCTTGTGCCCTAGCGGCGAGGGGGAGGGGGCTCCCAAAAGTTTTGCCTTTGGTCCCCAGCCCAGTGGGGGTGGTGCCGTGATGCTGTGGGAAACAAACATTCCCAGACCCGAGATGAAGATTCTCGGGGCAGCTTCTATTTCCCTGCTGCTGGCATGCCTCAGTGGTTTAGGGGAAAGGAAGCGTCTCACTACCCGTGCTGCCATTGTGCTAGCAGCAAAGTTCAGGCCTGCGGGAAAGCACAGCCTCCCTCATGAGTTTGGCCTGGGATGCTGGGCTCAGGAAATTCCTGGGCCGGGCCCGCTGCGAGGCCTCTTGATGTTTCTAGGGGTTCTGGTTTGTCCTACCGGTCCGGGTCCCCCTGTGTGAGCCAGTTTTGGGGTTCCTGGTCCAGTATGGGCCAGGGCCCCCAGGGCCTTTTCTTTCTCTGGCATTGCTTTGCTTGGCTGCTGCTCTTTTGCTTTTCGATAAAAAAAAAAAAAAAAAAAAAAAAAAAAAAAAAAAAAAAAAAAAATTTAAAAATTAAATAAAAAAGATTGAAAATAGGCGGGCAGCAGCTCTGAAGTGCTGAAGCACTGAAGGGCCAGAAAAGGACATTCTAAAAATTGTTCAAATTGTTTCAAATTGTTTCAAATTGTGTTATGCTGTTTCAGGACCAAAAAGGACTCTCAGATGTCCAAAAGAAACAACTTCAGCTGATGGACTGTTCCTGAAACTCAGCTGCATGGACTTGAATTCTCTTTGCATTGTTTCTTGCAATTTTCTTATACTGTAGGATTGTTTTAGTGAATTATTAGTATTCTATATTTTATAGGTGAAGGAATTTCCTGTTCATTCCACATCAGCATTTTTCTTTTATTTTTATACAATTTAGAAAGGTGAGATGTCGCAGACATTTCTCCACAGAAATCCTTTATTTCACATTTCTGTCTCTTCGGGAGCCAGAGGCCCCCGAAGAGAAGGTAAACAATTATTATCAGCTGCTGTGGAATGCAATAGGATTCACCTTGATTGGCTCATTTTCTATGTTTATAATTAAGGGCCAATCATCAGTGCAAGCCAGGGGACTGAGTCCCTGGACACAACTTTGTTGTGGATTCTTTTCTATCTATTCTTAGCTTAGCTAGCAGCTCTGCAAACCTCTCTCTATATTCTATTAGTATAGTAATAATGTATTATATATCATATATTAATAAATAAGCCTTCTGATCAAGATACAAGATTCACCGTCTCTCTCTCACCAACTGCGACCCACACAGGCCGCTGTAATAGAGGGGGGCAAAATTCACCATACAGTATCTTCAACAGCTTCACATCATGGCATTACATGAGTTGCAGGAAGTATGCATGCAAGCAAGAACTTGCAAGTTGGTCACTGGGGTGGGTCCTGTGGTGTTTCACTTACCTTGCAGACTTCTTTCTCCGGAACACCTCTCAGGAGTGCAAAGAACTCCAAGTGCTCTCGCCCTGTCAGCAGTTCATTAACAGCATCAAACTGTGGGCAGTAGCCCATGTTCTGATGGACTTCTTGGATGTTGGACAAGATACTGTAAAAGAAAAATACCTTTGTTAGGATTTCATGAACATATGCTGCTAATTTAGATGTTAAAACAGCATGAAACAGTGTTCCTGGAATTACTGAACTAACAAAAATACAGAATCATAGAAGTCCATTTTGATCAAGTCACTTTTTATCTCTCTCCCTTTTCTCCTCCTTAAAAAAAAAATAAAATTTAAACTCGGAAGAGCTGCTACATAGCAATAACTACCAGACTAAATCAAATTTCCTAAGCCACTGACGTACTTTACCAGACTCAAACAAGGGCTGAAATAGATGCCAGGAGTTGTAAACAGGAAAAGTGGAAGAGAATTTTGATGTTTTAAGAGTTTTGAAAAAAAGCTGTTAAAACTAGAGGAGAAAGCAGAGAAAATATACATTGTCTTTCACCTGTTTCCTTTGAGGAAAGCTTCTCCTCCCGTGACATCTGTATCACCAGTTAGCATCTTAAAAGTGGATGACTTGCCAGCACCATTTACTCCCAGGAGTCCAAAGCACTGGGGATATAAATGTATGAGAACAGGATCCAACTGCATCATTTTCAGCACTGACAAGATGGGATAAAGCAAACTTGACCCTCAGTACAGCTAGAGGGACTCTGAAGTCCATTTTCAGAAAAAAGACTTCTGCATTTTTATTTAAAGTATAAACCTTTAGGCTGGGAATATGAACAAACTGATGTCACCTTGATACCCTATCACTGCAGCTGATCTGTGCCAAATCTTGCATACTGGAGTTTGGCTTCTGGTCCCAGACACTGAGAGTTTATATCTTCTTCAAACGTAGAAACACATAGAACCAGAAACTGCTTCAGTTTCTACTTTCCTTTGGAGCAATTTGAACATTTATCTGGTTTTGATCTTACTCTACCCTGTGCTGTCTTGTGGCTCCTAAATACTGCAGGAATAGCAAAACAATCCATTTAATGAATAAGCTTACCTCTCCAGGAGGGATTCCAACACAGATCCTGTCAACTGCTGGCTTTCTCTTCATTCTGTAAATCTAAAACCATAAGAAAAAAGAATGAGAAGGACATTGTCAAAGAATTCTAATCAGAGCTGTACATCTGCAGTACTCCCAGCTCGATCCCACTAAATTCCTCTGATAAGGCACAGGGAACAGCATAGTTTTGTGTTAACAAGTACAAATTCAGAAGTTCTGTCACCTTGGTTAGCTCCTTGATTTCCAAAATGTCACTCTGTCCTCCTCCACTAATTATCCTCTGCCTCTCTCTGGTTACATCCTCGTCTTCATCATTCACAGGAGGCAGCTTGGCATAGACAGGCCTGAAGAAAGCAACATGATAAAGTCTTAGCGGAAAATGACAGGGCCTCCCTTCATAGGTAGTATTCTCCCCATTTCATAGGTGACACCAATGAAAACTTCACCTGCCTGTAGCAGCACAGTAGAGAGGACAACCTACCTGGGTTTGATGAAGAACCTGTACTGGATGAGCACTGTGATGAGAAAAAACACCACGCCTTCTACTGCCATGGCAAAGAGGTTCCTTCCCACCAGGTCCCATGACAGAGGAGAGACAAACCGATTCTCTCCTGCCAAAACATGATTAAAAGCACAATCACTTTTCCAGAGCAAGCAGAGCAGGCTAGCATTTCTTCCAGCAGAGCTCACTGAGTTGGACACTGGGACAACTGATGATCAGCCAGTTACAGGAGGGAAAGTTAGACCACACAAGCGGCCCGCCGTGGCTGCAAGCCATTTTTTACTGTAGCAAAGTTGGGACTCAGGCCCAGAGAATTCAGTCTGCCAAAGAGCTAGCCCACCTGTCCAAAAGCACAGTGAAGTGTGCTTTTGGACAGGTGGGCTAGCTCTTTGGTGAAGCACAGAAAGACTATGACTCAGACCTGACATCTGCATGCCAGAAAAAAATCCATCCAGCTCTCCAGAACCTCAGTCATTCCTTACACTATGCCTAATGACATCCATACAATTGTCTTTATGCATTTTTATTTAATGCTCTTAACTCAAAAATCTTTAGATCTACCTACCAGTTTTTCTTAACAAGTTAAGTAAGAAGGGACAGCTATGATGACTTGCCATGTTTGACGAGGTCTGTGCTGCAAGCTGAGCACTTTCAGCTCCTGAAAAGTTATCGGAGCTTGTCCGAAGCAGACACTTACCAAATCTCTCCAGAGCATCAGCCATAGCCTGGTTTTTCACCATGTCAATGAGTCCCCGGCCCAGGCAGAAGTGAGGGAAGATTAGGAAGACAGACTTCAGGATGTCATTGATGTCCTTCAGCTTCTGTTAAGAAAAAATTCAAGTGCCAGTGAGCCAGCTGAGCAAAAAGCAGCCACCACCTCCCAAGAGTGACCCATGTTGTCACTGACCCCTCCTTCCCTTTCCCAACACTGCAAGCCCACAAAAATCCAAGGATTAGACATGTTCTCCCAAGAGCCAGGGCCACGGCTTCTTTGGGCAGTCAGTCTTGTTTGTGTAGCTCACAATGCTATTAACACAAGCAAACTGCAATAAAATGTTTTTCCACACACTCACAGTCTAAAAGGCAGTGTCTGCAAACATTGACATGCAAAAAGGCTACTGGCTGAGGACACACAGAAGTTTAACTTGAACAGACCGGTTATGCCAGAGGCTGCAGGGAGCTCCTCCCTGTCCCCTATTGGAAGCACTAATACTTTTCCATTGCTGTCTCACAGCTGGCTTAGTCCATGAATTGAACTGATAGCACCCTGAGTTCCTGCTCTGCCAGGTACTCATCTCTGAGCATGTACTCATTGTTACTAAGCTAGAATAGGCTTTGTAACAAAAGGAACCATCAAGAACTGCACCCTTATGCCCACAGGAAGAGGTACAATCAACAAGTAACTCCCACAGAGTCTCCTGAGCCTCCTCCCACAAGGAACACTTCACACCACTGTGGGTCAAACTGTGCTTGCAAAGACATCTTGTGTTGTCTACAAGCATGAGAGGAACTTGGTACCTTCCCCAGGAGGCATTTGGTGTTGAAAAACTGAAGTGAAGTGCGTAAGCTGCCATGGCTAGAGAGGTGTCTATGACAGGAGGCAAAATTTAGGGCAGCTAAATAGTTGGTGATTAGATGGCCTTGGTAGATGGAAAATGCCCTTCATTAAGAACATACAAGAAATTCTATTTGAACATAAGAAAATTCAAATTTTTTTTTCACCTTAAAAATTACTGAAAAGTGGAAAAAGTTGTCCAGAGAGACTGTGGAGTCTCTCCCTGGAAATTTAAAGTCCAATGGCTCTGAGCAACCTGCTCTTAGCAGTTTGACCTTGCCCCCATTATGAAAAACCAGGCCATCCAAACCCAATACACTGCTGTAGCTGAATCCTGCTCAGAGGCTGGACTAGACCATCTCAGGAGCTCCTTCCCCACCTCTTAACTACTCTGTGAGCTTTTCTAAAGGGGGCTTTAACCCATTTCCATCAGAACCTATGTTTAAACTGCTGCTGAAGCTAATGCATACAGGGCCTAGTTTTTCTGGAGACCTGGCTGGTAAAGGCACCATGGAACCAACGTGGAACTAGAGTGTAGCAGCACAAGACAGTTGAGGAGCTTCTGAAAAAACATACATCATTGGTGAAGAGCTCCAGGACAAAGGTGGCCACGCTCCCATTGATGCCGATGAAGAGATTGACACTGGTCAGCACAACATATGCTGTGCTAGGGATTTTGAACACAAAGGAGGCCGGATACATGAGAGGGGTGATGGACCACCTGGCAAGAGAAAAGGCAGCAACATCACGTAAGAACCTTCCAAGTCTAAGAGCCTTCCCAGTCATCCTCTGATAAAAAATCCCTTACCCATAGAGAAACAGGAGGAGAGCCAGAACAGGCAAGTTAGAGGAGGATACATAGGACTTCTGTTGGAAGCAGATGAAGATGATGACAACTAGTGTGGCTGGAACAATGTAGTTGCACTAGAAGGTGAAAAACATGATTTTAGATTTCTTTCCAGGTGACATAAAAAAAAAAGGAGAGATTTTTTTCAGCTCTAATTCAATAGTTTTCAAAACACTTCAGTGTTCTCAAAACTGTTTTCAAGGGGAGACTCTTAAAAGTATCGCATGTGTGAACCATAATACAGTACACATGAATTTACACTTTTTGGTCCCCCTAGAAGTAGTCAGTAGACTCTCAGAGGTTTCAGGCACCACAGGTTGAGGAAACCTGCTTTGGACAGAGCAGAACAAGGGGCTACAAAAACGAACATTTTTGGGCAAGTATTTTAGAGTGACATAAAAAATGCTAATGACTGAGCTTATGGTTGTCCTTCCATCCTCTGTGGTACTCCTTGACCCAGTGAGATGCACTGCCCCATGAGAGAAAACACAAAAGTCATAGTGTCAGTTGTTATTCACTGAAATAACGCAGTGCCCACTAGAACAAACTGCACTGTGCACTTCAAGACACCCTGGAAAAACAGAACGGAGGATAGTTTAGCCCAGTTTAAGTCCTTACCATATCCCACACAAAGTTGGCCAGCCAGTAGATAACAGGCTTCACACCACTGATGAACTGCAAGTGTTTAGCCTTGCTGACACGCTCCTGAATAAGGAAAACCACAAAGCTGGCAGGAACAAAGGACATGGCAAAGATCACACAGATGGACACAAGGACATCCACAGAGGTGGTCATCCTGGATAAAAAAAAGGAAGAAAGCAAATTGTTTGTATGCTGGTACTGGCTCCTTTGAGATGAAATGAGGCAGCTCATGCAGGGCAAGACAGAAACTATTTCTTCTTCTGCTGTCAATAGTCTGTCCTTATACTCAGAATCCTGAGTAATGAATTACCAAGCAAGATTCTCTTAACTGCACAGTTCTTCTCCAGCCATATAACAGGGGGAACATACACAGTCTGTTGGCATCTCAAGCACAGCATCACAACCTGCAGACTGGTTAATAACTTCAGCATAATAGACTGCTTTCTGCTTTCCTTATTACCACCACATAATCCATTTCCTGGGGTTGTTGGGGTTTGTCATTTTTTGGTGTTGTTTCAAAGCTGACAAGTATCTGCCCATTATCTGCCACTGTTTTATGGATTGAAGGATATATATGCACACAGATTATGAGTTTTGACGATGATTATAGCGAGAGTGGACTAGTCAATGCCTCAGTGAAATTAACCCTGTGCATTACTGTGTGCCCCCTAGCTTGAGACAGTGGGCAAGACTCAACAGGACCTACTGGAGGTTCCTAGTCAAATGGTGAGGATGAAAGAATGACCATATTTATGGTGAGACACCTTTCTGAGGATGGCTGAGAGGGATTTCCTAGAGTTGCAGAAGGTCTGATTCCTGAAAAGGACTGGTTCTTAAAAACTGCAGCTTCCAGGGGCTCAAGGACAGAGAAAGTTTGTACATAAGTGCTGTTCAACAGCAGGTTCTCAGCAGCACAGGTTGCCACCTCCCCAGACCAGAGAAAATAAGACCTGTGTGTTAACAGCCTAAATGGCAGAGGCCACTGACTGTCCACCAGTAGGTCCAAAACCTCCCATGTTGCCCGTTTTCAGCCATCAGCAATGAGCCCAAACCCATCCATAGTCATGTCACAACTTACAGAGCTACTTCAGACAGCTGCTGCTTGGTGAGGTTAAGTGGGTGATTGAAGGCAGTGATCCCATAAGCACTGGGATTTTCACCCTGCTGGAGGTTGGCCCGAAGGATTGCATTGTTGATCACATTCAGGAAGGATGCAATGGCATGCCAGCCCTTGTTGTTAAACCACACCTACAAGACACCACATCAGCATCAAAGGCACCAGGTATATCAGCTACCCAAAAGCTTCCTAAGCCCTTCAGAACATCCCTGCCATCACTCCAGCTAGCTTGCTCAGGGGTAGAACACACAGTTTAATCAATAATCACAAGAGGCTCCTAGAAGCTATCACTGATTCAGCACTGAACTCTTTTGGCATTCAGGCCTAGACTCCAAAGGAGAAACAGATTTTGAGAAGTCCACATAAAACTACAGGCTACATTTACTCCACTAGCAAATACAGAGAACTCTGGTCTAGAAAGTTTTCCAAGACAAACTGCTATGACTCCAAGTTACCAGAGCTTCAAATAGCAGACACAGAAATGAGGATTGGTTGATTTACCTTCACATTGTTCTTTGTATCCAGGCCTTTCATGAAACTTGATAAACTGTTGAGAAATCGATCCCCAGAACTCCCCTGCAAACAGCAAAGAGACAGTTACTTCCCCTCTACGAATGTCTCTATTCATGCCCTGGTCTAGCAGAGACTACACAATGTTTTTCACAGCTCTGACAGCTTTCTGCCAATTCAACAGCCTCTACCCACCAAACTGGAGGTGGTAAGAAGGCTGAGTAACTGTCCTTTCCTTTCTGTAGTCTCACTGGTAAGATGGGTCATCTTATGCCTGTTTTTTTCCCAGCAAAACTTATTAACCAAAGTTGCATGCAACCTTCAGAAACATTGCAGGATGCAGGCTGGCAGACTCAGAGGAGAACAGTGGCCCAAATTTGTTCTGAGCCAGAGCAGACTCAGCACAGGAAGGTTCAGCTGAGGTTTTGAAGATGGCAACAACCACTTCTTAATTCCACAAGACAGCCCACCCTGTCCTGCCACAAAACATTCAGATGTCTGCAATCCCCACTGGTTTGCAACTGGTGCTGGGCAGAAGCCACATCAGCAACATGGGCTGGGCAAGCTTTAGCTGAGTATGTCTCCAAGACTTCTGCTACTCCTAGACAACAGCCTGGGAGATCTCAGCTCAGAGGTAGTGGGGAGAAGTCAGTGAACACAGCTAACATACACATGCTCCTCATTTTATGGCTTCCAAGTCATCTCCCAAGGAAAAAGACTCCGTATTTAGTGCATCCTGGGCTTATGGGGGACAACAGCTCACCTGTGCCAGCTCCAAAATTTTCTTCACCTGTTTAATGGCATCAGTGACTTCATGACCTGGAGGAAGCACGAGGGAACTGCTGGCTCCCAAGGAAAAGCCACCATACCTGAAAGTTCAGATAGAAAGTGATGCTATGACATGACATGATGCTGACAGACCTCCACAAAATGCTACTCCTTATCCCTCTCCACATCCATGTCTCCTCTTCCTGCAGTACACCGAAAACTACCATCTCCACTCTTACATGAAGGGATGACTTTTATTCTCCTACATGGCTGCTTAGCCATGAAGTCTTCTACTCTTTGTTTCTGAGGTTAAACACTCATATCACGAGTGCTCAGTGTGCTGCCCAAAGGCAGCTATTCTCTGCTGCAGGCAAAGCAGGATGTCTCCCTACTGCCCCTGCTTGGAAGAATAGCACCTCATAGAATAGAGTACCAGCAAACTGGTCATGCAAATCTTTTCAAAACTGCTCTCTCCAAAAGACAGACATGCTATCCAGTGCTCTGGGGTTGTCCCAGTTTATCCTTAAACATCTTCCTCCAATATCTGGCAGTTAAGAGTCCTACAACAAAAACTGCAAAGCACAGTGGATGTGTCCTGCTAAATACTATGTTCAAGGTTTAGTGGACATATACAAGCTAAGGAAAATGCAGTAACTCACCTGAACTCATTCACCCAGATTTTATTCTTCAAGCTGCAGAGAGAAAAGAGTTGATATATAATACACGGAACCAGAGGAGAGACAGATCTAAAAAAGCTGCAAGCACATGCCTGGGAAAAGAGTGCAATAGCCTCTGACATCTGATATAGCTCCCATCATTCCTCTTCTGGGCTTCCCCCATAATCTGCCTATGAGGGTCAGCACACAGAACCACCCACAAAGCAGAAACATCACTTGAGCTGAGGATCAGGGCTATCTGAGGACCTGAGGGGATTTAGCTCACTACTGAAGAACTTGGGCTGCCCAGGCTTATTTGCCTGATCTGTGCATCACCCACAGAGCAAGCAGTGCTTGTCAGGGAGGGAAGAGGGAGTGTTCAACAGCTACCTTTTCCCAATGTGTTTGTCAGGGAGGGAAGGGGGAGTGTTCAATAGCTACCTTTTCCCAATGATCTGTGCATAGGTCTTCACTAGGTAGTCTGATATATTGCGGCCGGTCAGATTCTGGAGGATGTCAGCTGTGTCTTGCTCACGCTGGTGTCACCAGTGAAAACACAGATAAATGCTCATCAGAAAACAGGTGCTCAGTAAAATAAATCTTGCACAATGCTGCATGCAAGAATCACACCTAGCTACTCTGCTCCTCATGAGCATTCCTCCCTGCAGTACCACTGTGCCCTTCCTACCTGTGGGGGTGGCAGGCCACCTGCACCAGGGGGGCACACAGGCAGCATCTTCTTGATCTTCTCACTGCTACACTCACAAGATGGGGAAGGGTTCTCCATGCTCCAGTTGCCTTTCAGGAAGATATCCAGCACTGACTCTGGGACTGAAGCAGTGGTCCATTCCTTCTGCCCCACAGTGCAAGGAGTGTCCCTGTGTTTGGAAAAAGGCAAGAAAAAAGCAGTTTTTAAGATAAATATGATGGCCTTTGCTTACAAGAGATTTAAAGATCAAACTCCACAGTCCCCAGCAGAGTCAGTTTCTCAAATGAGCTTGACCTCACAGAGACAAACAGCTCAGAGCAACAGATCAGACTCTGCAGCTTTTAGCAGATCCCACTGCCAAAGAAACTGGGGCAGGCCAACACTGTAGGGCCAGACACTCCCCTCTTTGCATTATAACTAAATGCTTTGTTTCAGTGAGTCCTGGCAGGCACACTGTCCAGAGTTCAGGGAGCATCTGGAGAATGTGCTTAGTCACATGATTTAGTTAAAAGTAGTTCTCCAAGGAACAGATAGTTGGACTCGATTCTCATGGGTCTCTTCCAACTTGAGATATCCTGTGATTTTAAGATCACAGCAGACAATCTTCTTGGATGACTCCTTGGATATATTTCTGCCTTTGGGCATCAAAACACTGCTCTTTCTCAAAGTAGCAGTGGGCAGCTTTTTCCCCATGGCCCATTGGTGGAATAGCTCAGCTTTCATGCCTGTTATGAAGGATGCAGCTTACTTTCCACCACTGACCATTATATCAGACACCTTGTCTCCCTCCCCATCATCCTGTGAACATGAGCTGCAGATCTTCTGGACACACTATCTTGGACTCAGAGTGTGAACATCATCTACGATCACAGACTAGATCTTCAGTGACTTGCTCAAGGTCATGCACCAAGTCAAGTTAGGAAACAACAAATGCCTGTCTGGCTCCCCACTCCTTCTGCTGGTGTTTGTGGGGAGCCAACTCAGGTTTACAATGCAGCTGGAAACAAAGGATTGTGTGGTGGGAATAGCATCAGTCAACAGCATAAATAGGTCCTTTACCATGTTCAGGACCAAACAGTAACTTGAGTCATTTGCTCTCCCCTTTCTATCTCTATCAGCAAGGACTTGCACTCAAACCTCAACTTCCTCACCAGACTGAGGGCTGGAAACTTTTAAAAGAGTTCTGAGCAGAAAAGCTGAATGTAATTACAACTCTTTTGGCTTAAATCCTGCTCTGGCCACGCATTACCACAATTTCCAAAAGTCAGCTAGAGCTACCAGGGATGTGTGTCCTGTTCCCAGACCAGAGTTCTACTTACGGGATGGAATGTCCCTGCATACAACGTGTCCCAAACCCTGGCTTATCAAGAAGGGCATCCAAAAGCTTGTGAGTGCCTGCATCTTCTGGAGCATCATTGCTATGGGAACAGCAGAAAAAACACTATCAGTCAGAGTGGTAACCAGCAGACAGCAAAAGAAGCAACAGAGCAAGGCCAAGAGCAGAGTGAAAGGATGTGGGCGGGGATTTGCCCTTGAAGAATGCTTGGCCTAAGAGCACACACACATTCCAAGTCTTTGTACACAGTATTATTAGGAGAGCCATAGCACCATTCAGAAATGGATATAACCTTGCCTGTTAGAGCTGGCATTTAAAGGTCGAAGAAAAAAATACCAAAACTCTTTTAAAATGTGCTTCTGAGATAAGCACAAAACCCAAAAGGACCTGTTAAAGCAGTAACTCAAGTTTGTGAAGAATATAATTTATAGGCCACACAAAACATACCTAATAAAAGTGTACTGCTCATCATACATCCAGGGTTGTAATTCCAGGCTGGGGTACTTCCCAAAGGGAGGAACAATCAGGCTGAACATGAGAGCAATACACACAAAGACAGCTGGCAGCACAATCTGAAATTGCAAGGAAAAAACATGTCCTTTTAATAAACAAATGTTTCCAGAGGCATCAGGAAGTACATATGGCTCACTTATTGGATCAAAACATTTTCAAAGTTTCCCAGGAATATCTTTGCTATGTACACCACAACAGTGCTAGAAACCAATGCAAGATCTATCTTGTGTTCAATCAGGGAATTCACTTCAGCTGCAAATGTTGTTTCCAAGGGCAAAATTACACTTGCTGTGCAAGAATACTGTAATCACATTGGTTTATCATGCAACACCTTTCACTTGCACAGGCAAGTGCTTCACTTCTGCCCCCATGTGCAGCAAAGGTTAATTTTGGTTATCTGCATTCCCTTGAGGTTTTTAGCCTACCATCAACTCAGACTACAACACACAGGCCAGAGCTGTCCCTGATGATGGACTTCGCTCCTGTTGGAGGCTCTCACCTGGGCAAAAAAACCTTTCCGGCTTCTCTTGGCAATGAGCATCCTCTTCCACAACAGAGCCATGAACTGCTGCTGGGTCAGCTTCCAGCCCTTCATTTGGTAGGAGCCTTTCCCATCCATGCCACTGAGAAGGTCTGTCTCTCTGGATTCTGCTAGCAAGAAGAAATTACCATTATTCAAAAGTTCAGAGATGCTGTCAGTGCTGGAAACACAAGGTGATGGCTGGAGCAGCCACTCGCACCCACCAAAAAAAAAGTGCAGAATCAGGAGAAATAACTAGATAAATTTACATGAATGTGTTTTCTCCCTTCTCTCTGAGCTTTGAATGGGAGAACTGAGCAGGCTGTGCATCCTGCACTGTCCACTATTTCTAAAGGCAAATACATCACCACTCCTTTGGCAGACTCAAGCCTTAAGATCCACAGTACCTATAATATGAAAGAGCATCCAGAGAAAGAAAACAGGCTTGAACTCTAGCAATACCTGGATCTATGTCTGAGTCATTAGGATCAAATGCATCATCTTCTGTAAAGGGACGAAGGCAGCTCTGTCTGTCTCCAAACACACGTCTGTTCCTTCTGGCTGGCAATGTGCCATCTGAAAATGATGCAGTTATGGTTACCTGAACTGCTTCAGTTAATCTCCAGCTAGCCCCAGAAAAAACAAAGCAATATAATTTTCATTTTGCATGTCTTCCATTTGCAAACTGAAGAGTTGATCTGGAGTGACTTCAGTGCAGGTAAAAACGAAACCAAGACTCATTCTGCAATGGGTCATGTTTTATGCACCATACTTTCTGTGATGTCCCAGAAACTTCTTCTAGTTGCATTTGGCACCTTTTTAGTTTTTCTCCCAGGAGAGCAGGCTGCTCTCATCATAAGAAACTCTCACTTTCCACATGAAAGTCATACATAGTCATGTCACTACAAGTGCAATGTGCTGTTATAAGGACTCAGCACAGTGATCTGCTCTCAGAAAGGGAAAGTAATTTGGACGTTACTCTGGTCTGATGTGTCAGGAGTTCTTCAGAGCAGACAACAGTGTCAGTCAAGTTATTTGCAATATACTCCAACAACAGAAACTCTTCACTATCACAAAATAAATATACTACCAACTGAGTCAATTGACCTTTACAGCACATAAAGGCATGCATTAAATACACTAAACCCAGCTACTTCAGGTCATTAAAAATACTAGGAAAGAAGAGCTTCAGTTCAGTCTCAATCAGGCTCTGTCACACCTTAGTATGCGTCACTTCTGTAGGGGACAACTACACCTACCTGAGGTTTCTGCATCCACACCGCTATCATCAGCCACTTTCAGGAAGATCTGAAAAGGAATGATAACTGTCAATGAAAATCAAAGGAGGAGAGATATTGTGGGTACTGCTTCAGAAGATGCCGTGTGAGACTGGCAGGTGCAACGAAGGAACTGAGGATACTGAGTTTATCCTCTGCATGATAGTGACATTGACTTTGTGGCTTCTGTCCAGTTTCAGACTGTCAAGACTGCTACCAGCTGTGCCCCCTTTCCAATATGAGTTCGTAGGCCATCTCAAACATGAGCTCTTTTCTGTATCTCAGAAACAGACCTATTAACTAAACTTGGTGAATCTCATATTTCCCCATGTCTAACAGCTCTTGCTTGAATAGGCACCTTCATAGAGCTTGACCCATGGACTCTCCTAAACCAGAAATAACTCTTTTTTCAAATTGCAGATAACAACCAAGGTCTTCACAGCTCTGAAGGACCTAGATGGCAACATCAGTAAGTGACAAAACCACTCTTTCATCTTCCCTTATCATTCTTTTAAAATAAACAAATAAAGATCCTACACAGAGATAATGTGCATGATACTTCTGTGGTAAAAAAGAGAGACTTGGCAGCTGGATCAGTCACATAGAACAAACCCTGAAACCATAAAAAATCCCTGACAAGGGCATATGTCTAAATTGTTTACATAATGTATGTATACAGTACTGAAATGTATATTTTCAGTTAAATGCAACACAAAGCATGCCTAAAAATAACACAGATATTAGAAGCCAAATCAGGGGCCAACCTACACATGATATCTCAGCAAAGTGCAGATGAGCACACAGGACCTGTCCTTGCCTGTTTGTACCACATTTCAGTTTTTAATGCACACCTCTGTGAGCACACTCTTACACAAGGCAGAAGACAATCCATTCTGGAGAGGAACGCAAAGCTGTTCTGTCAATTTTTACAGGAAGCAATAAGGCTTAATCTCATTCTTAATTATGTCATGATTCCTTCTGCCTAGTTTAAGACAAACAGGAATCAGCAGCTCACTAACCTCCTCCAGAGTAGTTTCTGAGATGCCATAGCTGGAAATGCCAAGATCAGAGAGACGGTCATCAATTTCATGGAACAGCTCCACAAAAGCTCCCTCTTTAGCGGCTTTGTATGGCAAGACATAGGTTAATTCATGACCTATGTCCTCCACCAGTCTTGCCTCAGGAACATGTTTTGTAATGAGATTTGAAATTGCAGACACATCTAGAAAAAACAAATGTAAAAGATAGTTCTGTTCTGGTTACACTCAATGTGGAAAAAAGAGCTCAGCCTTAAAAATCCTGCCAGAAAAGGAGGACAAATAGGACATCTCTGGAAAGAAGCTAATTTCCATGAAGTGTCATTTCTTTTTAATTTAACACAAGACTGGATAAAAGCCTGGACCAAAGCTTGGCTATACTTCTTATGTGCAGAACTTGGGAGAGCTTGTACATGGGACTGGAAGACCTGCAAATAAATCACTGATGTACAGCTCATCAACATTATATACTGCCAACAGGCCATACAACTACATAATATTTGCTTATTATATCTCAGGACAGCTTGAATTCAAAATGGCTCACTCACGAAATGCATTCCAATATTTAAAATACCATCACTGTGAATTTAATAATTTTCCCAAGACTGTAGCTACCTTGGAGCAACAAGGTTAAGTCAGCTGTCCAAGGCGAGCTACAGAGCAATGTCAACTGGAATTCAATCTTAAATTTTTTTCCAAGCCTCACCTATTGTCAATGTGTCACTTTCATGGTCACTGCCAAGGCCAGCATCAGAGCTGCTCTGGGAGACACTGTCATCCTGGTCACAAAAGAGAAGACAAACATTATTTCCTGCTGTTTATTCAAAATGGGGCCTACCAGATGCTGCATACTACTAAGTCCAACCAGATGCTGCAGATGATGACACAGCACTGCAAAGGCTAAAACAGAAGTAAGATGATGGGTACAGAAGTGAGTGTTACAAAAGTATACTTCACTTATTTTGTGTATCTCTGATCAGCTTGAGACCACTGTCACTGAAAGAAACCATAATGGGGATGTATGTCCCACACAACAGTTTAATTAGATATGGTCTGGCACAGTATCCGCCAGACAAGTAACACTTCTTTCAAAGAACAAGGGATTTTCCTTTGAGACATAGAAAATCTTAGCTGCTGCTTCCAAAAAGCCTAAGATTTCATGAAGAAAGAATAAACATGAGCATAAAAGGCCAGCTCTACCTTTTTCAGATAGGAAACTGTGCTGCTGCTGTTTCGGCAGGAGCTCAGAGAGGAATCCACGTCCTTTTTGACCAGGGTCAAATAATAGCCTGTTCCCAGCTGGTTCTTCAGGAAGAGAGAAGAGCCAACACAGCAGAGCTTGCCATGAGAAATTATAGCAATCCGGTCCCCCAGAATGTCTGCCTCATCCATGTGGTGCGTGGAGAGAATGATAGTGCGACCTGAAAGAGAGCAAGGAAGATGTGGCTGCCAAGTCAAACAAACCTGTTTGTTTGCTGGCACACCAAAGCCACAATCACCTGCACCTTGCCATGAAGTTGGATGGGAGGTTGATGCCACAATTTTGGGCCCTTTGAACAAGGCCAAGAGTATGGAGAAGATTCACAACTTCTGTCATGGGTTTATTCTCCCCCTTCTCTGCTGGCTTTAGTCACGCTCAGCAAAGACAAGTTTAATTTCATGTCTGCAAGGCTGGTTGCATGGGGCAGAACAGGACACTGCTGAACAGCAAGGTTAATTTTCTGACTTTAGCTGCCCTCAGTCATAATCCAGTAAAAAAGTTTGTTCATGAACTCTGACATGAATAGGAGGAGAAAGATATATGAGAGATCTGAGCATCCTTGTCCTGCATGGTCTCTGTTCATTCCTTGGCGCAGGCAACAATAAATTTGCAAAGACATATTGCTATTTTGAGAACAGTCCAGAATCAGATGGATTTTCTTTTGCCTCCCACAATACATTTATTAAGAGTAAAGATGACATACCTTGCCGATACTTCAGAAGCAGTTCCCATATTCCTCTGCGAGAATAAGGATCCACCCCAGCTGTAGGCTCATCCAGAATGACAACTTTGGAGCCACCAACAAAAGCTAAGGCAACAGAGAGCTTCCTCTGCATGCCACCTGTCAGGCACAAGAAGAAAGAAGTGTTCAGGCTGATGCAGAGATGAGGTGAACAGCAATACTTGCAGTATGAAGGATAATGAGCTCTCTGAAAGAAAGCAGACTGAGGAGAAAAAGTACTGCTGCTGTTTCAGGCATTCAGGGTCCTACCACTTTCTGGACAGTGGATAATTCATCTGGATAGTCACTCCTCAGTGGAGTCTAACTCTCCTACTGCAGGGAACCACACCTTGCACGCCCACAGTGAACTATACTGTCTCAGCACCAGGGGTAGCAAATTGCCAGCTTGGAAGCCTAAGAATATTTGGGGATCTGGAACACAGGTCTCCAGAGCCTGAGCTGCAGAAATAAGTCTCCATGAGACTCCCCTTCCATGAAAGTGTTCCAGAGGTAAAAACAAGGAATTATATTGCATTCCTCAATACTAAAGTCAACCATGGTCATCTGCTCTCCCTCCCTGAAGTCAAATGTGCAGTCTGTACTGATACTTGAGTAAGACAAAGGCATGTCAGTCCCTCTAGTATCTGGTACAGACTGACACAGGAATTCTGCCCCTACTGAACAAAGGAGAAGGGCACTCCAGGTCACCAACTGAAGGGGCAGAAGTCAGTATAAGGAATGCATGTATGATCTGCAAACACCAAGAGACTTTGTAGACTATGGTCCAAGCCACCCTCATGTAAACTCATAAACCCCAAATATATGAATAAACTTTGGACAACACACAGCAAATGTAGCTGAACAGTGTCATGATGGAAAAAAATACACAATACTCAGAGAAAGTGAGAGACTTGTTATGGCCATTGGATAGCTTGAGACTGTGCAAGATTGTGATGTTTAATAAGATAGATTAATTAGGTACTTAATAAATAAGTCACTTCCTTAAATGCTTAATTTTATAGTAGGCTATATATAATTGCAGGATTCCATCAGGGTCCATAACACAGCCTCTGCAAAAGCCAGTGGAGTGTTTCTGAGGCTGAGAAATGTAGAAGATCTGAACCTACCAGAGAGCTTGCTTGTCCTAGCTTTCAGTTTGTGAGGCAAACCAACATCTGTTGCCATCTGATCCATCTCCTCTTTCACCTTCTTTTCTGGCAGCCCTTTGAGCCGAGCATAGAACCAGATGTGCTCCTCCACAGTCAGCCTAGAGAACAAATGTAGCCTCAGGGCAGAGTTGAAAGCACCATACTGGGATTCGTCCCTTTTATTAGCATTACTGCAGGCATTTCTGTTTCCTCAGGAAAACATCTTTTAAGGCTGAGGTTTCAGGAAGGAGCCACAGACTGAGTGCACTCAGTTTGAGCCTGATTTCCGGGTGCGGCTCTATTCAGCACCCATGTAAATACTCTTTTTTTAAGGGTGCTTGACAGTACGACAAACAACCTAAATCAGTAGGCACCAGGGATACACTTGGCCTAGCTGAGTGGAGTACATTATTAACAGACATGAAAGATGAAAGTGTAAGCTCTTGCTGGTCATTCCCAGGCACTTGGGAATGTGCTAATAAACAGAATGTTCTTGTACCAATCCCACACACTCCACTGTCTCACACCATGTGCACACAGAAAAAGGACTGTCAAAGCCAAAAGCACACTGCTGTATCCTAGAGAACCCAAACATCTGTTAGATACCATCAGTCCTACATATCCCAGATGATACTCACAAGTCAAACAGCACATTGTGTTGTGGACATACACCCAGGTTCTGCCTGATGGTGCTAAGCTCAGAGCGGATATCTTTGCCCAGGATGAAGGCTGTACCCGAAGTTGGGGGAAACAAGCCAGTCAAAATGGACCTGAAAGAAAAATAGAATAGATCAGCAGGTTCCGCCACTAGGAAACAGTGGAAGGCTGAATTAAGAGTAGGTGGAAACCCTGGGGAATCCCATATCTAGAAAGTAGCCTGAAAAACATCTCACTAATGGATTTTAAATAAACCAAACCACAAATCAGCTCCAGTGGTGATCAAAGAACACCCACATAGCTGCTTGAAGGAAAGATTTTTTTTTTCCTCTAAAAGCTTCTTATTCTTTCAGTACCAACTTGCTTTCTTTCACTGGTAAGTCAGAATCATAAAGGGCATTACTACAAAATGCCACCTACAGATTCATTTGACCCAGCCTCAACCTGAACCTCCTGTGGTTCCAGTCCCCTGTATCTGTAAGGCAGCAGCACAACTAGACTAAATCAGCAGAGGCATTCTAGTCTGCACCAGCTTGCACGCTCCAGTTCTATGGCTACCTCTACTATATGGATAGGAGTTGCAGTATTCAGTCACTTTCCTACTGTCTGAAACCATTATTTTGTTCTTACATGGTAGTGGTTTTCCCTGCTCCATTATGTCCCAGAAAGGAGGTGATTTGTCCTTCATAGAAGTTGAGTGTGAGACCATCTACAGCAACTTTCTTGCCATCACGGTAAACTTTGACCAGGTTCTGGATGGAAACACCAAGACTCAGATGCACTGGCTCTTCTTCCTTGCAGACTGAAAGAAAACACAAAGTAGAGAGATCTGATAGGTTTTAACAGAAATTGCATAGGAATTTAATAGACATCATATTGCCCTAAGCCTGTGAAGGAATGAGCTATATGAAGACTGGCCACTTTATTCCTCAGACAGAGGAATCTTCAGCAAGGTTGTCATTTAGCTATTGTCTCTCTCCTGAGCTAATTTGGGAGCTGGAGACCTTCAGTTTTATTAAGGTCACCAAAAATACAAGGCCTTCTCAATTCCATGAGCCTGGAGTACCCAGCTGCAGTCAGGTAGGCAAAGTACCTTGAGTTTATCCAGATGCACCCACTTGATCAGCATAGCCAAAGAGTGATAACAAAAGGGTGACCAATTTCACCTATCCATGCCAGTACAGCTCCTGCTGTCCTTGGACTATCATTTCAGAAAAAGGCAGACCTTAATACTTCACTTTCAAAAGGCTGTGTCCAGCACTTACCTTCTGAAGACCCCTTCTGGTCAGGATGGGGGTGCTGTCTGTCCTGTGGTTCCTCCCCAAACCAATATGACTTTGTGAAAGGAAAGTACCAGGGTCTGGGAATCCCATACTGGCCTAAAAACAAAAGCATTACATGAGCCTGAGTGCATCTGTCACTTTTCTTTAATTAGCTTTCAGAACAAGAAGGGAAGTACTCCACCCACATGAGGTGAGGCACAAAGGAGAAATCCTTCTGTATGAAGACACTGACAGAGTCTGGGTAAGAGACATCTAACCTCACTTTAGGGTTAAAAACCCTACGCTGAAAGGTACTTAGTGGCACATGTGGTACTATACTCAACTCCTCTCTTGCCTCACAGTCTGTGAACTTTGGAGGAGGGAACAAGTCAAGTACAGCAAAGCTTCTGGGGCTAGATCAGCCATGGCCACAATGGGGTCATGCTTCTGTGCTGGGCAACACTCACTGCTAGCAGCACCAGCCTTGCTCTGATGCTGGTTTTGCTCCATGACCTTTGAATAGCTCTGCTTAAAAATGGGCCAAATTTGCACCTTAGCAGGTGAAAAGGGTGAAAGGATTTTTTTAAAAGCCTTAAGACATGATCATCTCTCAAAAGTAGACCTCACCTGGGAAGACAGATTCAATGTACCAGGTCATGACTCCATAGAGGAAGGTATCAAACAGCATCATGACAGCTGATGTGGTGATGCTAAAGCCATCTTCTTCCAATGGGCTCTCAAAGAAGTTGTCCCACTGAACACCAACTCCCTGCTCCTCAAAGAGCGCAAAGTACTCACAACCGAAACCAAAGGCTACTGGAGACAGCAGGCTCTGAAAATGGGAGGCATGAACATGCACTGAATTTTTTTACATCTACTCTCCAATTAGTCATCTCAGTTGTAGCACAAGAATGAGGGACATTGTCCATATGAAAAGTCCAAACTCCATGGACCATCACTGTATTTGCAGATATGGAGTGGCATATTTGGTCTAGGTTCCAAGAAGCCTGAAATCTCTACTGAACCTCCACCCAGAATTGTTTGTTTCCCTATCTTTCCCTTACTCTTTGGATTTTCCTGCAAGGGAACAGGTTGCTAACAGTCACCCTCTCCAGACAGGTAAGAAATGATGGGCAGAGGAAAAGCAGGTGGTTCCTTCAGGCTGCTTGTCTGGTTATACAGCATGACAGCATACAGAGATCAAAGCAGTTTAGTCCAGCTGCATTACTTCTACTACCAAAGCCAACAAAACCGTCCCAGCAGCTTCTACCAGGTTCAGTAAACCTCTTTATCAACCCCAACCCTGAAGACTTTTACACTGAAAATTAACCTCCCACTGCCACTTCCCCCCTTGTAAGAGTGTCCAGCTGCTGAGTGCCATACTGGCGGCACCCCAGTGCCCAGGAAAGTTTCATCAAGACTCACCGCAAAAATCTTGAGTGAGAAGCTGATGTGGTCCTGCCAGGCAACACACAGCACATAAGGCAGGTACAGTGTGAAGTAGACAATGCCCCCACAGGCAGCTGCCAGGTTGGCCCTGGAGAACACGGTGCTGATGAGGAAACACTGGAGGATGGTCACAACGCCGAAGATGGAGAGGAAAATGAACACCACACTAGGATCACTGTAAGGCAGCAGATTCCCCATCTGGCAGAAGAACAATAAGTGCATGAGGTTTTGAAAGGGCTCTCCAAGGTACCTCTGTTATAGGCAGCTCTGCAGAGCTGCTGCTCAGCGGAGGCAGGGTTTCCTGCAATTTGCACAACAGCCTTCCCAGAAGTGAGGCAGTACCAGAGGCATCTTTTCAACAGAACTGAATCTACAACATTCCCTCCTGCTGTTTTCAGCCACATAGTCCTGTTGTTCCTAAATTGTGTTCCCAAAAAGTGACTGGTCAACACATACCCACAAACTCCTCCCCAGCGTGTCAGTGCAGACCACTGCTTGGCAGGCTCTAAAGGCTCTAGAATTTGCTGCCACAGGCCAAACCAGGCAACTCACCTTCAGGATCAGCACTAAGAGTCCTGCACTCATCAGGAGAGGGACAAGGCTGCTAATGAACCAGCTTAACCAAAGGATGCCATTGTCAAGTCCCATAATCCTCATTGTTTCTTTCAGCCGGGCTTCCTTCTCATACACAATGCCCTTAATTATCACAGCCACTGAGTAGATCCAAGCTAGTGTCATGAAGAGAGGCATGGAGCGGCTCATGACACGCAGAAATCTGAGAAAATGAAAGAAAGGGGCCAGGAGATCCGAGTGAGAAACATTACTGCAACTTCAGATACCACTTCAAGGGCTATCAGAGCATGGTGACAGCTAAGGCATCCCTGCACAAAGCAGCTGATATGCAAAGCCTGACACAGGATCCTTGTCTCACCATGAGGTGAGGTGGGTGGGTTTAGAGCATATTACCAGTTAGGAGTGGGAGGTGGAGCTGCAATTGTCACTCAGTGAAAGAGTGGGTGCAAAGAGCTGCCTTGTCTGAGAGCTGCTCTCAATTGCCCTCTTTCCCCTCTCCTGTGCCTATCTATCTGTCCTGCTTTTTTCCCCAGTGCTATTTTCACTTGCATCAGGTGTGGGGATATGGTCACACCTCAGGAAGGTACTGTGTGTGCTCAACTCCAGGACTCTCCTGGGCAGGACTCTGCAAGTCATTCTAAAATCTTCCATGTGGGTGCCCTAATTCTAGGGATTAGGAACACAATGGAGATTGCCTCCTCACTGAAAATAGGGACAAAAACCATGCCTGAGGATTGACAAAAGCCCATGCCTCCCAAGCTCCTCCTCCTGGGAGCTTCTGAAGCGGCCTGTATACATACATGTCATCCACGTAACATGGGTAGGGCATCTGCTGCACATAAACTCCTGTCTTCTTCTCTGTGCCTGTCTGAACCCTGATGATGGCCTGTTCTACCACATCCTGCAGGTAGACAAAGCCTCCCCAGACATAGCGCATATCCTCAAAGGGATCAGCACGGGGACCAGGATCCCAGTACCTGCACCAAGGGAATAAGACCGTTCCATTAGAAATCCTCCTCACTCCATTCTTTGTAAGAAATTGATCGTAAGGCAGGATGTCAGGGCTCACCCATCCTTGATCTTGTTGGTCCTTTCCACATTATCAATGTCCATGCGTATCTTGTATTTCACATGTTGAGGAAGGTCTGTGCTGTCAGGAGCTATTTCAGTGAAGACTACGCCAGCCCAGAACCTCCTTTCATCCAGAAGTTCCAAGGACTTGTTAATGAGCCGGACTTCTGTGGGCACAGGCTCCAGTTTGTCCAGGTTGACACACTAGACAGGGACAGAATTGGAAGCATTTATGGGATACACTGCCAAATTATAAGGTACTTTGTTTAGTTGTGGGGTGGAGGGAAAGAAGAGAACACTCCAATGGTAATGTCATGCCCAAGTAAAAAGACAACAGCATCAGACTATTTTGCAATGGTTTGCTCAGTTATAGCCCAGCAAGTTGCAAGAGTTGTCATTGCTTCCTGCTTGACAGTCACCTACCAGTCCAACATATAGCACTGAGAAATACCCCAGCAAAGGCATTTTCTGTACTAGAGGTTAGCTAGCACTGCAGTATTACCTACAGCATTTCATCCAAGTATCAACTTCCATAAATGGTCTTATTTCATCTGTTACCAATAAATCAAATCTGATTCAAAGCCTATAAACATCAGTGGAGAGACCTGAAGGTTTTGAATCAAGCCCTTAACAGGCCATGGCCTGTTTCTGCTTGCACTCATCTCCCAAGCTGATGAGGCAAAAAGTAAAACTAATTTTGCTCCCTCAATTTGAAGCAGCTGCTAGCTTTACCACAGCCCTCAGTGCTTGAACCCCACCGCGAACTGAAGTATGAACAGCTACACTGCTGGAGACAGCAGCAGCTTTCAGTCACTAACAGAAGGGCAGGAAACCACATGCAGTGACAGAAGCAAAACTTCAAGAACAAGGCCTACAGGAAGATTCCTACATCCTGGTTGTATCCATAAAATGGATGGAGGAATATCTACTTTACCTTTTCAGAACACCCAACTGCATAAGTGGAGACCAAGCTGCTGCCCTCCCCCAGCACCTTGCCCACACTAACAATATCTCACCTCCATGAAGCGGGAGATGGTCTGGATAGCCCGGTCTGTCTCATTGAAGGCATCCACCCAGGTGTACACAGAGCCATTTTCTGTCTCAAAGTCCTCTGGACTGTTTGACAGGAAGCGGGCAACATCCTCTACTGTCCAGTTGGAAGCTGGAAAGTGCAGGTCCCAGAGGGCTTTGCCTTTCAGTAACGTCTGCAAGAGTTTTGTTTTCAAAGACGAAATGGTTGTGAGAAATAATATTAGATTCCTCTCTCATAATGAAGTCAAGCACTACAAGGAAAACAGCTGCTAAGAAGGTGCAGGTAGAGGCCCTCTATCATACTGAGAGGATCAATACAGTGGTGTCCTTCCCCTTACCTTTGCTTTAAGAGGGATATGCCTCCCTCGGTACAGCTACACCATATCGGTGTGCTTTGCAGGCTGGCTGCCTGCCTCCATGTCCGGCCAACCCCTCTCCCAAGGAGAGGGCAGCAGAGAGCCATGTACAGCTCTGCACCCCACACAGGCAAACCAGGGAAAAGGGAGATGCTAGCGCCGCAGAAATGCATTTGCCCAATACTTGGTGCCTAGCTCTGCTCACTTCTTCCAGAAAAATCTCACCTCATGGCTTGGATGGAGAGCAATTGAGGTACAGCTGAAGGCTCAATAGTCACTGTGCTGAGCAGAAATACCAGCACCAGAGGCCAGGCGATTTTTGTATTTTGTTTTTGTGCCACCAGGGCTAGCTGAAGCTCCCCTGTACAGCCATGATGTCCTGCCTTTATCCTCTTGTCTAGGACAGTGCTTTCTTCACCTGGTTTAACTGCTAGCTTTCTGAGGACAGGCTACTGTATGCACAATGTCTAGCACAAATGCACTGAAGCAGAAACCAGTCCACTGGGCAGACAATTTAAGGCCAGGCAGGAAGGGAACAGTAATTGTAAATTACATAGTTGAACTGAAGTCAGGGAGATAAAAAGAAAAACCTGCACAAGAGAGAAAACTGCAAAAATCCTCATGATTAAGAACAGGAAGTGGATTTTTTGCCACAACAAAAATGAAACAGAGGTAAAGAGCTTCTCCATACTCTGCTGTTACCAGCAAACCAGAAAGTAGTGGGTCACACAGTTACAAAAACAACTTTGCAAACTGTAAAAACAGAACAGACCAAGCTACCAAAGGAAAACATACAAAAAGGAAATCCAAGCACACAGGAATCAGATGTGCTGTGCTCCCTTTTCATTTGGTCTCCATGGTTAACTTCTGCTACCATGTGTGCAGGGAAATGGCTCAACCTCATCTTGTTTAAGTCCAACATTAAAGCTCCTTAACCCTAGGGGCACTTGTTGCCCTTCCTGAAGTTCACAGGCACATTAGCATCAAGCTAGAAGTGGCACAGATGGGAAAACAAAGCACTTTCCTCTCCCTCAGCAGGAAGAAATATGCCAAACAGATTGTACAACCCAGAAAGTTGAGAGGTGATGGCCAGTCAATCCAGAAACATGACAACTGAAGGAAATGCTTGCTGGGAGCTGCCAAGGCACTGACAATGAAGTACTCCTGCTTGTGCGAATGCCAACAGGTGACAACAAAGAGATCGTTTTACTATACTAGTACAGAAAAGACCAGATTGCTGGGAAGATCAATAATTAACCACCAGAGGCAACAGTATTAACAAGCAACATAAGATATAAAGCCATAAAAGCCCAGGGCTCAGTAAAAAAAAAAAAAAATACAAGCAACATTCACTTTTCAGAGGACATCACTGCAAATAAACGTTTTGGACCTCAGCTTTCTGCCTGAGATTTGTAACAATCTATTCAACTGTCTCTGGTGCCCTAGTATGTCATGTTGATGGAGAAGTACAACAGGCCAGGTCACATTCAGCACAGCATTACACTGGGGTGAAAAAGGAATTAATTTCAGGGTTTATACAACCTGGGGAGGTCTCTGTACACAAGATGGTGCATGGTGATAGCCAACCAACTGTGTTGCAGAGACAGCTGGAAAAACTACTCTACAGCAGTCCCTCTGTTTCTTGATGTTAGCTTTACATCACTGTACTTCCTAAGATATTGGCGCAGGGTGCAAAGATCCACCCCTCATAGCTGCACCCGAGGAACCATGGTGACATGCTCATGACACATTAGGGCAACACTGCAGACAAAACAGTACATCTTCCAACAGAGGCAGATTAGAATTGGGTGTTAAATGTGCTGTTTGCAGGACACTGTTAGGTGAAGGAAGGAATGCCAATCACAATGCAAGATCAGTACTCAAGATCTCTTTCAAGAAGAGGTCCCATCCACAGTATCTATCTGCCCAATTCAGCACTGAAGCACCTTTTAAAATAAATATTTCATCACTTATTGCAAAAAACAAGAGCAGTAGTTCTGGCAAGGACAGCATACTGACCCGAATGAGATCCATTTCCTGACTACTTTCCATAAATGTCCAAATCTTTGGGCTTATCTCCTCCCACATTCCCCCGAGGTCACGAAACACACCCAGCTCCTGGAATGTCCTGTTCACCTGTCACAAAGCAGAGAGGAAGGTTATTTCCAAAAGCTGGCAGAGACCATCATGAGCTGAGAGGGTGTATTGAGCCTTCAATAGCAAGTACATGGGAGGTGAGAGATTCAGGAGGCTGTGCTTTTGTAGGCAATCCTTCCTAGGCTTGGGTTTGGGTCCAATTTAACTAGAGAGGATCAGCTGCACAGCCAGAGGACACAGCTAATGCTACATTATTAGACGACAGGGCTAGAGTTACCTCAGACATGACCTTCCTTACAGCTGGTGTATCTGGAGTGTACAAGATCTTCCCAATCAGCAAGGGCTTCAAAGCCCTCCAGATAATCCTGGAAAGCGGGCTGGATTCCAGGTTCTTCATTAGCTCATTGCAGTAGGGTGCTGAAGAAGAGCACAAAGGTGAGTGGCTGAACAGCACAGTAACAACTGCAGAAGGCATAGAAATTCAAGAACAATCAAAGCATTTTTCAGACGCAAACCCCCTCCTTTACTGCAAAGCTTCACAAAAAGCCCCTTTTAGCCCAAGCCTGCACAGTCTGCCCAGTGAACAAGGAGCAACCAGGTAGCCTCCAACACTAAGAGCCACAGTACTAGTTCTGCAACACTCCCACAACCCCAATGCATGGCACAAACAAAATTTATCTGGAAAAGGTCAGATTTCCAGAGGCTACATGTGACTGCACTCCCTCTCCCACTAATGCAGCCCCACTGCACAGCTTCCTGTGTACGCTTCATAGGTGATAGGTAGCAGGTCCTTGGGAGACTCTGCAAGCTGATAACTTCTTCGCCTTAAGGGCATATGCAGGACAATATGCCCTTCTGAAATAGCAGTGAATATGTCCCTCAGGACCACCTACCTTCATCTGTGGAAGTTTGGAAAATGCTAGCGGTGACAATCATGAAGTAGATAGGACCTCAAACTAAGCCATTGTTACACTTACTTGTGGAGTTATCATAGAAGTTAATCACATCATCTTCAGTGCTGTTGCCTCCAAACAGTGCTTTGTAATTGTTATCCTCATACCAGTTGAGGGATTTAATTTTGAGCCCTCCACCTTCAGGATGGCCACACACAATCCGTGACACAGCCTGATAGATCTGTGTAGAGGAGTTTGAGGCATTCACATTGTTCAGGAACATCACCTCTTGTCTCATGTCACTCCAGCTCTTCATGCTCAGCAGCTGGAGGGGAAGGATGGAGAAAAGAATGGAAGAAAAGAACAGGATTAGTAAAAGGAGAAGGTCTCTCAGTGCACCTTCAAACCACAGAACAGATTTTTCAACAGATGAGAATCCTCTTGAACACCACAACAAGGGGAAGAACAGGGAAAACAATTCGCCACCACCACAATGGAAGGCTCTTCTGAGCAAGCACTTGGGATATATCCTTGCCAAGTTCTTTACTACTGAGTTTTCTACTCCAGTGCTGTGGGTGGTTCCTGGCCTCCCTGCCCTCTAACATGGAAGCTGCTTGTTCTCCTGGTTGCACAATGACTTACATTCCAGTGGAGTACCCTCACAAGGGCAGGTGGGGTGGGGTACATAGAGTCAGAATAGGAATTAAAGGAACAATACCAAGTGACTTGTGGGTCACAAACTGGATGAGCCACAGGCCACACCAGTGTCACCTGGCACAACTCCACCCAACCTCCACTGATTTACACCAGGCAGGCAGTCTGATCTCTCAGATTGCCATCACTTATTCCTGCCCCAGAAACTCCTTGCCCCATTGTCAACGGCATTCCCAGAATATCCTTGAAAACAAGCCCTGTTGCAGCCAGGACCCTGAATAAGCCTTGCACATAGCCAATCACTGCAAGGAGCCTTCTGCTGGCCAGTTGACCTCACACCAGGCCTGAGGTGACAACATTCAACCAGCCAGAACAATTAGTACCTCCAGACTCATTTGAGAGGCATAAGCCAGACAATATGCCTGTAATGTGCCATGAACAAAAACACCCTGCCCTCAGCCTGAAATATTCACTGCATTAATGTTGCCATACTCGGGCTTATGGCCAAGCTCACCACAAGACAAAAAGTAACCCACCCACACAAGCACTTGTTTCATGCTACACTGGAGTGT
This sequence comes from Ammospiza caudacuta, assembly GCF_027887145.1. Lineage (NCBI taxonomy): Eukaryota > Metazoa > Chordata > Aves > Passeriformes > Passerellidae > Ammospiza > Ammospiza caudacuta. The sequence goes on from NC_080632.1 coordinate 24,995,462, forward strand.
TGCTTTCAGACCCCCTATCCTGAGGTGTCAAGACATCACCTCTTCGATGGTGACAATAAGTGGATGCTAAGAAGAAATAAGACAAAAGCAAGAAACTAGGATGCTTCCTCTAAGTAAGCTTCCAGCTTCCATTTATTTGCAGCTCAGGGAACTTCTATTTCCTAACCCTCAATGACTTTCTTCCATGGTGAAATCCTAGAATTTAGAACAACCACAAGGATTTAACATCCAATATCACAGGAAAGAACCTCTTCTCTCTCCTTATCTGGCTGTGCTCAGCTCCCTTTGGTGTCATGTGGTTTTGTTTTTTTGTTTTTACTGAAAGAGATGGTGAGCATTCAATCCCTATCTCTTTTTCATGTGCCACTGAACTCTACAGGTATTTGTCATATCCTCAACTCATCTCTCCTGCAAGCTGAACAGTCTCAACCTATTCCCTTGTTCCTTTGGTGAAAGCCATTATACTTCTAAATGTCCTAACTGGCCTTCTCTGAACTTTATTCCAGTTATGCTATCCCTGTCAGAGAACAAGAACCTAGATTTGTGTTCCTTATCAAAGGGTTTTGTATTTGTGGTAAAATCCTACAGCTGGTTCTCTATCCCTGTTTAAGTGTTTTCTAGAACTTTATCTGATTTCTTGACTCCTGCTGAAACATCAGGTGACATTAACTTGGATGTTCTCACTGTGCTGTCCAGAACAGGCACATGCACTTAAAAGGGTTAGCAGAGCTGCTGAGACACCTATTTGTAACTGCTTGTCAACTGCATCCCAGAAACAACTTCAAATGCTGTGTCCAACTGCCCTTTTTTCAGAAACAATAAGAGAGTCAAAGACCATCTGCCACTTTTGCTCACAGTGCATTTATTATCTGCACTTATTTAAACAAAGGTGGTAGACCAAAGTCTAAGACAGCTGGGAAAGCCAGCCAGCAACAATGTTGAAAGCAGCAGTGTGCTGGAACAACCAATCCAAGTTCACCCAAGGAAAGCACACTTGAGACTCCTTGGCCTTACAGTGGGAGGTAAACCTGACCCTTTGCATGGCCCATCTGTCCATGTTTTAGTTTGTCAACATCTGGAGGAAAATTCTTGATGGTAAACAACAGCTACTACGTGCCACCTGCACAAGCAGCCACTATTTTCAGATGCCTAAGAGCACATGACACACTGATATAATGCAAGACAGTGGTAAGAACAGCAGAAATCTGAGTACAAATATCCAGATTGACTGATTCCAGTGTACTTTCATTTCCTTGCTACTCACTGGTACCTTTGCCTGCAGCCTGGGCACCACTCAACCTGGCTCCAGGTTCAGGGTAACCTACAGGACATCAGCATCGTGGAACATGAATGAAAACTGTCGCACAACCAGTTTTGTTTGTTACATATGTTCATGCAGATGTTTGGATTTGATGATTCTTCACCCAAAAGGCCAAGGCTGCATTTCAGGTGTGACAATTTGAGTGTGCAATTCAAAGGGATGCTTCAGGGAGTTTTTGGTATCTTAGCTAAAAGAGCTCATTTTTGCCCAGCAACAAGGCAGCTGCTTCAGCTAAAGCACCATAAACTCCCTAACCTGATAAGCAAAAGCACCATAAACTCCCTAACCTGATAAGCAAAGGTACTTAAATAGGAAGTGCAGACGATTCCCATGAACATATGAAGTACTAACCATCTTAAAGAGGGATTGCATTTGCAAACACATTTTTACAAATTATTTTGAAACAGCTTGAGCAAGGAACTTTGTTTCATCTTTGGTACCAGCCTCTTTGCAATTTACATGCAGAACTGATCTTTACACCTCTGAAAGCAAATATGTCAAATGTGAAGGGTTACTATGCAATTTCTTCTTCCAGACATCAGACCTGGCTCCCTAAGTGTATCTAAATAGTTGTCCTTGCTCTTGGTGTTTAATCTGCCCTCCAAAAAGTTGATTTAAAGAGTCCAAGAACACAGATCCAATAAATCCCCATACTCCAAGACAAATATTTTGTTCAGACCATTTTCTAATTAAAATTCCCTGCTAGAAAGGTTCCTAGACATGGCACAAACAATAGTTCTCTCCACCCCCTCAAGCTGCTGCCCTTTGAAACAAGGGAGCAAGTCCCTCCTTTTCACACAGAAATCCGCCTGACAGACAATAAGAAGTAACTTTCGGTCAAGCCATCTGGAGCAGCTCATGCTGTACACAGAGCAAAATGCTGCCTTTGTTTGCACAGCAGGGCAGAATAAAAGTAGTCGTGCCCAAAACAGCTGCCAAGCAAAAGGCACGTTACCCTGGGACGTTTTCAGCCACATCAGCAAACCAAGTATCACGTGGTTTCAATTATTTTTATCCCAGACAAGAAGAAAAGCCAAGCTTAAATGACGTAACAGGAAACAGCTGTAGTCAAACTCTGAAGGGCAGCCTCCCTGCTAGCAGCAAAAGCTCTTCCATGGTCCTAACTGAAGCTGATCCTGGAATCATATTAATTTCAATGTGAAGGGAACTGCGCAGCAGGTTGAAGGGCTCGGGGAGGGGTGCGTGCCAGGAATTGTTGGCTGGCACAGCGCAGGCTCCCAGCAGCTGCCCCTCCGTGGGAGTGAGGCGCAGGCTAACCTGGAGTGACCCGCTCTTGTGCATGCTCCCAGAGGTTACTGCCGTTCACGGCGCAGAGCTCTCTCGCTCTGATGCAAAGGCGGAAGACTAGCGAAGGGAGGAGGAGGCGGCGGCATTGTTTAGCTTACATGGAGGCGGTGGCACTGTTTAGCTTAGATGTTGTGATTTCTGCTCCAGGGAGAGAATGTTTTTGACTAACAGCAGCACTTCAAAGTCAAAGCCAGACAAAAAAACTAGGATAGGTTTCTGGCTCAACACGCACCCCCTACCCCCCCCAGATTAGGACTTCTGATTCAAACTTAGGTATGTAGAGCTTTTTTTCTTAATCCATCATTTCACCTGCAAAAACAAATATTTGCAGTCTCTAGAAGGCCAATTTGACTGTGCAAATCACTGGGGTTTTAGTGTTGTGATGTTATTGTGCTGAGTGCCCCACAAGACTGGAAAACAATCTCTGGCCCAAAAAGTAAGATAGATAAAGAGGAAACAGTAGCTTACCACTACTAATTTAAACTATTATAGCCACAGCACCTTTTCCACATGCCATACCCTCACTGCACATGAAATCCAGTAGATACAATCAATTAATAACCCTGATGTGGATTGGCAACTAGATGGGAAAAAATAAAAAGGAAAGCCTCAACATGTAGTTTGCAAGGCACTACCTGGCAGCAGATGTACTGCAAGCCCAACTGTTGTGCCACTGCTGAGAAGACAAAACACTACAGAAAATGTCCTAATTCCTATTATGGTATTTATAACTTGAGGTGCCAAGAAGTTGCAAAGTGCATGCTGCCTGCACACAGGGAAAACGGCTGTAGGATCGGGAAAAGTTTCAAAACAAGCCAGGGATTTGACTATAAGTTGCTTCTTGTACTTGATCACAGGCTAAGATAGCAACCACAGTGATGTGTTTTCCTTACACAAAGGCTCTTCTTACCTCTTTAACAAGCCTCCCAATGCTCTCTCTCAAAGTTTCCACAGTTTCTGACAGATCCCACAAGGAGGAATTGAAAGAAAGTTGTCTCTGCGGGAAGAGAGAAAAAGAAACTAGAAGTTACTGCAAAGCACAAATGAAGAGATTAAACTTTTGTAAACATTCTTGCATAGAGCAGTTAGGACTGTTTACATTGGTGGGGAAGATGGAGCTGGCTTTCCGTGTAATGTTGAACTTAAAATACCATGGGCTTCTGCACCCTGCAATGTGATAGGATCACCCCTTCCTCTTCTACATAGATGCCATAATCAGAACCATACCAACGAAATGTTAAATGCATGCACATACACTTACAATGCAAAGGATGACTTGCATTCCAGGTCACAAAACAAGCACAGTCTACAGGACAGCACGTGAAATCCCACAAGCCAGTGCAAAGAAGGGGATGCAAAATCAGTACAGCGGGGAAAAAGGCAATTTGGTGGGTACAAGTTTTCAGTGAGACTACACAGATACAAAGATACTCAGATACAAAGGACTCCCTACTGCAGTGTACATTATTACTAAAGTCCTCCTATCAGGTCTTGATATTCTTTATCCAAGCCAAGGGTGTATTTTAAAACAAACAGCTTCCAGGAAATAGCTGGCATGTACTGTCACCAAAGAACAAGACTGATAGGCTTCCAGAAGTGGAAGGTATAGCTTTCAGGAAACAATTTTCTCTAGCAGGAAGTTACATTGAAGACAACTTCTTGTTTCCAACTCCTCTACATTGAGTAACTGGTGGCCTGGAATTCAGTTTGTGGGGTTCTTTTTCCCTTTTATTCACATATCTGGATTATCTTGCATGGAAAACATTTGGGCACAATCCTTGTTTCAAAGGAATGAAGATGAAAACAAACACCTAAGATTTCGTATTAGTAGCTTGTTGCAGCATTTGAAAGCATACTAAAGTTATATCACTGCAACACACAGATGAACAGCCAAGGCCCTTGATTTTAGCACATATCTTTCGAGCTGAATCTCTTCCTTTTCACATCTTTCTTGGGGCAATTTCTGAAAACAAAGCCTGGAGGTTTTAATTTGTTCTGCTTGATCTGCTGGAGATGGGTAGACCTGGTCAGTGCCAGCTATTGTAAATGGGCACTGTTCTGCTGATCTGCTGGGATGTTTAAAACTCTTCTGAATGCACAGTTAGTTTTTGCTCCAAAGCCAGTTGCAAATTCAGGGAGGATTCTCTAACCTCTATGGATCTCTACTAAATGCAGTCCTTACGGTTTGGATAAATAAAACATATCATCTAGGAGAAAAGCAATTAAATATCCCACAGGCTCAGACCGTCAAGATATATTTAAAGAAATCTAGCCAGCAAATATCAAAGCTACTTATCTGCTCTACCACTATAACCTTAGCAGTAAGATGAGGTAGAAAGTTCCATGTTCATGCATAACAAGAGATGTGTTTGTTCAGCTCCATATAGATATATATATATATATATATATTCACATAGATTTGTGTTCACTGCATTCAGAGGTGATTCAGGGACAGAGTGGATGAAGAAAAGTTTTCTGAAGATACTAATTGGTTCAGAACAGTGAAAAGTCAAAATCCAATTGCAAAGGATTACTGAACATCCTCCTACTGACACACTGTTACAAAGTGCCAGACAAAATTCAGCACTGCAAAGTAAAGTACATTGGGAAAAGACAGTTCTACCTTAAGATACCCCTTGTATGGCTCTGAATTAGCTAATTCCACTCAGAAAGAGAGATCTTAGAAATACAGTCATAAAACAGATCAGCATCAACATAAATACACAATGCAATCCTGGTTCTCAAGCAGTATGAGTAGTTTTGGGTTCTCCATCTGTGAAGGAGCTCAGGTACAGACAAAGGCCATGATTCAAGGTAAGAATGGTTTTTGAAGGAAGAACAATAGATCCCAGTTCTTCCAATGGGATGTGTAAGGACAAACAGAGGTTATGACAAAGGTCTGTAGACTTACAAGTGGGATGGGGAATGGTAGTGGGATGATTGCCTTCTGTGCCTCGTCATACAGAGCTAGAAAACTTCCAGTGAAATGATCAGTTTAAAACAAAACTAAAGGAGCTTCTGCATATGCAACTTAGTCAAAACAGAAAAAAAAGCAGTAGACTCTACACAATGCTGAAAGTATTGTGAGTTTGAGAAAGACTCAAAAGAACTAATTGAACATCACAATCTTACCAAATGCTATTAAACAACAAGATCCCAGTAGTACATGAGAAAGTCTGGGTTGCAAGCTACTGAAGAACAGGACATTACACAGAAGACATGTTATGTGCTTGCCCAGTGGCTGCATCCTTTCACATGCCTCCATTCAGGGCCACTGCTGGATTATCAGTCAAGGACACTGAGCCTAACAGGACTTTTGCCTGACCTTGTACATCTTAGGTGATTCAAGGAGCTTGCAAACCTTACTCTGAAATGTGAGGAGTATCCATCTATCCTCTCATACCACAGCATCCTGACCTTTCCTCCCTAACAAATCCATATCATTTCAAGATCATTTCTCACCAGAATTTGCAATAGTACCATTTATATGGAGGAAGTTTTACTCTCTCTACCACTTCTTCAACCTCAAAGCCCACTCAGGAAGCCTCTCATAAGTCATGACCAGAGACAATAACAAAAGATCAGTCACAAGGACCAGTCTTCTTCGAACAGATTAACATGACGTTAATTTCCCTGTAATATACATCTTTGTAGTGACTCACTAAGTAGTTAATTCCATTAATAAGAAACCTCTAGATCCAGGGTATATCCAGGAAGACTGTTCCTACTGTGGGACTGTCTTTATCAGATACCCACACTACATCTAGGGGCTGGGGAGGGCAATGACTCATTTACTGGCAATGCGCTGCAAAAACATCACCTGTCTGTTCTAGGCACACTGTGGAAAGACAAATGTCTGGCAGGTTTTGAACACAAGTGCCCTCTACAATTACTGTGGTAGTGACTAGAAAGTCACTAAATTTGTCTTTTGAGGCAGCCAATATCATAATACTCTTGAAGTACTGAGTGCACTGGGGGGGATTCTGTGTGCTTGTATGGGCATGCTGCAAGATTTACTCTAGTGACAAATACTTGAGATGGCCAGAGTTGAAGGACAAACCTTGAATAAATTCACATGAGACTTATGGGGGATGGACAAATCTGATTTAACATACATGAGAATGCATGGGTTTCAAGTGTTGGGAAGTCAAAACATTAAGCCAAAATTCAGTCTGCATCATACAGCTGACTGTTTCTCCTTAATGAAGATAACTCTGCCACATTTGCTTTGAAATAGTTATTGCAACTTTATACTGGTCTTACCAGAAACTTTCCACTGGCCTCTACAGAAAAATCATGTGCTTTAAGCTTCTGCTCTTGTTTCCTGAGAGTGGAAGTCTCAAACCTCTGCTGTTTATAAGGATGATATCATTGTGCTTGACTGAAAACGCTCTCAAAAGATGAAGGAAAGCTATGAATTCAGTTGTAGCACATATTTACATTTCTAAAAATCATTTTTCAACTGCAATGCCTTTATTATCTAATGCTTAGTTCATGCCAGCCATTTGACAAAATACCACCCATATTATGGAGGGAGAAAGGAACAATTGGATTTTCATGCGCTCACCCACCGTCTTTCAAGGACCACTGTGGTAGACAAGCCACAGCATATTTATGGCTTACTACAGATCCATACCACTGGAAGTGAGTAGTGCAAAGCCTTTATTAGGCAGTGCTGTCTAAGAGATGAAATCCCACAGGAGCAATCTGAATTATCATTTAACCTTCCCCCACCAAATCACATTCAAAACTGGGGAGAGATTTGCAGATGGACGTAAAAACAGGTACTTCTATGATATAAGACAGTCAGAATGTCCCACTGGACTGTGTGGTAATGGTTGGGAACTTACTGCCATTGCTCTTGTTAGCCTTTCCCAAACCACATAGTTCCTCTATGGGACAATTGCTGGCCAATCACAAGAAGAAAGCCAGGAAGGAAATTTGCATGCATGAAATCATATGTAATATGCAGTCATATGCTTCACTACTGTTCTCAAGCCAGCTTCTCCTGCCTCAGTCTCACTCAACCAGTGCAAGGCAAGCCACAAGAAAATATTATGCGTACAAGGAGCTTGTACAATAAGCTGTGTCCTATAGTATTGTTGGTCAAAGGGCTTCAGAGAATGGATGCTGATTAAGATATGGGCCATGGAATTGGGACTTTTTGAAACTCCACCTTGGTGCCCCATGATCATACCCAGATTTTCTGCTGGAAAGCCTGCCTCAAGTAGGTTCTTACAAGAAAGAATAAGACTTTAACCTCCCTACCATACTTCCATGTGCTTGGCTCTGTTTTTGCAGCCTACAGAACAGGCTAAATGCATGCAATACAAAAGATCAGCAACAGAACTAGAATCCTAGTATAAAATTTTATTTAGAAGCTCTTGTTTTAACTGTATCACTGCCCTTTGGGCAACACTCAAGGTGTTCTGATAGAACTGAGGAGGCAAGTATGAAAAATGTTTATTCCTTGCCCTTCTTTTTATAAAAACAGTGCCGTGACATTTAGAGCTCATGCATTTTATCATGCATGCACTTTAATTTATTTTTTTAAAACCTTGATCTGTCCATAATTTTCTAGTAATTACTGCATTTTTGAGAGCTACTACTTAGAACACTTAGCATTTCCCTGAAGCTGCAAATGCACACACATTTTAAGCCAGCAGAACTGAGTGTTATCATCAGGGTCTCAGCCCACACACTCACTCACTGATCATACAGCTCTAAATCTTGCACTCTCCCCTTCATGTTTTAGCATAAATATTTGTGTCAACATACAATCAGGTCAGCCATTTTTAATCCGGATCAATTCCATGATGAAATTTACTGCATCATCTTGCAGAGGGAATAACAAACAGGAATGAAGAGGGGAAAAAAACAAGCAGGTGGATGTCAGGCTAAGTCATATGTATTAAGACATTTCAAGAAACTGTAGCCACTTAACTGCCCAGATATCAGAGAAGCACAAACTTCCAGTTTACAATTCAAGCCCTTGGTGTTGAATTTACAGAGTTCTTGCACACAGCTGCAAGCCCTTGTATTAACCTCCTTGTACTAATATGCTGCCTCCCTGTAAGTCACAAAATAGTGCAATCAGTGAAGCCTGTGTTTAGTTACATAAGCTAAAAACCTGTCTGCAAATTGCTCTTGCACCTGCACTAGACTTGGCCCTTACTTTGCTTACTGAAATGCCTTGCTGTGAAGTACATCAAAGGGATTCAGACAAAAAAAATAATAATAAATCTTGACAAAATGCTGGCATTGGTTCACAGACTCAGTAGTAGATACAGAGCATGCTATCTTCAGTGTGCATGTCCAAGATCTGACACACGATGCCTTCAATAAGCTGTGTCAAAAGCCTCCTTTGTTCATGAGCAGAAAGTTCCCTCTTTGTTCAAGAATGTTACTGCAGGTCAGGGCACTTTTTAGCCTCTAAAGACACTAAGTTTCAAATGTGTTGGTTGTGATCCTACAGTTAATTTATCCATTTTGTCTGGCCACATTGAAACCAGTCAGTTTTTGTTTCATTCACTGATGCATTACAGCAGCTTAACTACCAGATACACTGTGACACATTTCTGAGGAAAACTGTGGACCTTTACCAAACAACAGCAGGCTTAGAACTGCTGGTTTCTGGACTCCTGCTTTTTTCCCCGTAAAGACAAGATCATGACCTAGCTTCTCAGAAGCCCCCCAAAACTGCACATAATGTCTTAAATCTATATTGCTGTTGCCAAGAGGCACAAAGTGGCTTATGAGTGTTTCCTTCCACCCACAAACAATATAGACCTAAGAACACAGACACTCAATATCTGCTTCTATAAGCTAAGCTGCAGAAGCTTCCATAAATAAGAAAAGCAAGACAGTCTCCATAGGGCCCAGAAAACCAATTCTGAGTGGTACAATATTTTCAGCCCCTTCAGACCCCAGAATTCCAGCACCTTTGAATGGTTTAATGTAAATTATGTATATATGTGCATATACATATACAACTGATGACAAGTAAGAAGTTATAGTGAGTCCTCTCCAAACAGCCCATCTCTGTTACAATTTTAGTGCTGTCACCCCATCTCTTATTGCTTATGGGTTGTCTTGCTCTTCCAGCAGCAAAGACAAAGTACAGATGGAGGACATGTGGAAAACAGAAGATGAGCTGTGGAAAGAAAAAGTCACTGACTGTGACACAGTGTGCAGGAGAGAAATATGATTCCAGTGCTTGATAATGACCCTCTTTGACTGGGGACAAAGCCAAGCAAGTAGTACATAACTTTGAGTACCGAAAGGCTCATCAAATCTGAAATCTCACACAGTAGACAAAAGAACATTTGTTTTAGTGGGTAACAGAGTTTGTTCTGTGGTCCCTTCTTCACTCTACTGTCATTTCTAGCACTGAATTCCTCAAACTTCCATATTTTTAACACATACTGCAGATCTGTAGCAAAACATTATTGGATTTTCCTAGATCCAAGTCTACTCTAGTCTCCAGTTACCCTGTAAATAATATATTTTCTTGAAGTTCAGTGAATTCTTCCCCCAATACCCATTCCATTGGTTGATTTTTGAAAACAGGATTTTAAAACTTGACTCTGCTTCATATGATTTAAACTTGCTTAAAGGTTGTGGCCTGTCAGTGGCTAGAAACTTTTGTACTCAGTGGCCCCATGCTAAGGGCAGAGAGCAGTGGTTTTAGCGCTCAGCAAAGCCAGGATTAATGTTGGACTCATCCAGCCAAGATACAACATTTGACTAGAACACAGGGACAACCAAGAGGCTGTTACTGCACAGCATAAAGTCTTTCCTCTCAACAAACTGAACTGCAGACCACATACACTTAAGCTCTGCAAGTAGCAGACTGAACAGGAAGGATAAGAATGACAGGAAGAAGCATGTTGTTCATGCTCCCATGACGAAGAGTAACCATCCTTCTCCTTTCTAATTTCCTCTAAGCAGCTCTGGAGATGGAGGGATGAGTTCCTAGACTGAAAAGACATGGAAAATGTCACTGTGTCAATAATAGACTCTCACTGGTGCACCAGCGAACTCACCTGAAGAGGCTTCAAAGGATTCAGGTTAGCACGGAAGGCCTGCTCAGCTGCATGGAGTTTTTCCTTTGACAAGGTGCAAAGGAAGACTTCAGAGTCCATGGCTGCCGTCTGATTTTGGATCGTTAGAAATTCAGATGATGTTGAGCTATTGCAGAGATCTCTCAGTCGCATTCGATAACCAGACACAATGACCTATGAAAGTGGGAAAAGCATGCCTTCATCTAAGACTTCAACAAAAAAATTGGTTATTGCTCAGACAAAGCAAGCCATTCATAACATTTCCAGATAGAGGTGAGGGGGCATTCTTCTCTACAGGTTGAGTAGCCCTTATTCATATGCAACTCAGTTCCAAGAAAAACCCTCCCCTGCCGAGAACATGGGAGAGAAGCCCTGGGGGAGGCAGGTCCCTCTCCACTCTCCCGCAAATGTGCACAAAGCAGCTGTGATCCTGTCCTGCACAGCAGCCATTTCCTCCAACGGAGGGTACATGCATTGCCTAACATTCAGTTTTCTGGGAAATGAGCCACAGAGAAAAAAACAAGGCTTGCGACCAGACACAAGTCTGGCAAATCTATGTGAAGGGCAAAAGACCTATGCCCCAAACTACTTAGACATATCTGCCAGCCACATTTTCTATGCAGTAATGAGTCAGAATCATCTCCCTTAACTCTGAAGTATCTACTCACTAACTGCTGAGACAACTGTTTTACAGTGTTTTTGAGCAGATAATGTATCAGCAAAAAAAAAGTTATCTTACTAGCTGCAACAAATGAGATAAGATCCTAGAGTCTTCCTTCACAGGCATATTTTTCTTAAGGTAATGGTTTCCTTGTCAATAATGTTTCCTAATCCACATGCAATCACCTTATTAACAAAATTGATAAAATCCCTCTGAGTTATCACCAAACTGTTTCAGATCTGATAAACAAATTCTTTTAATAAGGTCAGTTACCAGCTTCATGTTTGCTGAACAACAAAGTCCATGCCAAAAAGCCACATACTTCTCAAAGGTGATAAACAAGAAAAAATCCAGAGTCTACTACTGGAAAGAAACTTTTGTTTGCCTTGGGGCTAGACAGATGGAACCATTTTATTGTAAATGCACAGGTAACAACAGCTGTATACTTAATTTCTTCTTTCTGTTGTTTCATAAGTGCATTGCCCAACTTACAACAACTAAAGAGGATTGATCTACATTCCAGAAGAGTTAGCAGCTCCTGAAGCAGGCTGGTAAGTCTGAAATTTTTCGTCTGTCAAAACCAAAGGGGTACGCACAATCAGGGGGAAAAACTGCATTATGTTTAGGAAACAAGCAAATTGAACTGACAGGAGAGAGAAGGGATTTTTAATGCAATACTCATACAAACCTTTAACTTTCGTCCGTATCCATATGCCAAAAATCAGATGTTTCAATGCCACACAGCTCTGACATCAAAAGATTTGCCTTTTGAAAATTTGGGGTGCTTTTTTTCTTGCCATCAGATAAACTACTATCAGTGTTATAGTCATGCTGAAAAGGAGATATTTATGGGGCACTGAAATAACATGCCCAGAACAAGCTTTCCTGGGTGGACATATAGAAAAAACAGTGTCCCCCAGTGCCTCAGTGGTCACTCACAAAAAGCAAAGATGATCAGATCAACCTTCCACCATTCCAAAAATGTCCACCTTTTTCACACAGAGCTTAGGCTCTTTTGGTGAGAAGCTGCCCTTTTCAAGCACTGAGGTCCAGAGCATGAGACCTTAGAAAAAAACATCCTACCTATCCATCCTGAAATACCTAGTCTCTCCAAGTCAGCAAGTTCTCTAATCACTTGCAGTCATCTGAACCCATGGTGTCTTCAGCAGGCAAAAATACATCTTAAATGGCAGGTTTAGTCCCCTAAGAACTCTCAAAATGCCAGGCTCATGAAAGTAGTCATAGGTAATTGTTCAGTCCTTATATGTCATATAATTCTCTCCTTGGGACTTTTCCTGCTTCATGAAACAGAGATTTGTTCCAAGCAGAATATGCACTGGCCATTACTATTTACTCTTCACTGATAGTCAATGCATCATGCTGCAGCACTGGCCCAGGACCTCACTGTGCCTTCAACTTTTCAGAGGGACGGGACCTATTCCCACCTCCCACACAAGAGCTGTCTGGCCACACCTGGACAACTGCAGCATACCAGGCTTGATTACACAGCTGCCTGCCCACTGCTGACCCAGGCACCTTCCGAATCCCACACCCTTCTGAGCACACCTACCATGACTGGAAAAACACAAGGCTGAGACACTCAGCCCCAGGAAGCAACATGCCCATCAAGACAAGGCTTTGGTTGCTTTGATCTCTTTGCACTAATTTCAGTATGCTAGATACAAAACCCTGCTGGACATACTGGAGTGCTGTCATTACAGTAACACCAGAGAACAGTCCCATCTCCTTGAAGACTTCACTTGATTGTATAGCATAAATTCTGGCCTCACTGAACAACCCCAGGACACCAACAGACAGTAGAAGCAGGCTGTATTTGCTGTGAAAGGTTGGCATACTCTGGATAGGCCCTTTTACCAGATGACTTCTGAATGAAGCTGTGACCCACCCATTCAGAGACCTAACAAATGCTGCCTATTAATACTGAAGTCACTAAGCAGCTCAGCAGTGAGGTCAGATCTCCAAACCAGATCTCCAGCAAAATCAAAGATGTCCATTTTGTGAGTCAGATAAAGTCCTTCTGCAGGAAGGGAGAGGTCTGCATCTCTAGTTACCATTCGTATTAGAAAATTGCTCACAGAAAATTTCATGGGCCACTGCTCTGCTCCACAGCTTAACATCTTGGTGCTCAGATTAGCTCTTTTTGCCATCCCTAAGAACAGAATGCTGTTATGACTTAGTAGCATCACTCCCAGTGCTTTAGCAGAATCAGCTCAAGAATTACACAAGAGCACAGCCTGAAGCATTCAAGAAGAATAAGGTGACTGACCAGTCTTTCACCACCCTTCAAACACATCATGTAGAAAAAAGCTAAGCTTTTTTCCTCCTTCCATTTCCATATACAACCAATACAGAATGGCAGTCACACAATGTACAGTGAGGTTTTTTGCAGTTTTGCCTGTTTGAAAAATCTTTCTGCCACTCCACTAACTTAGGGAGTATGATAAGGATGCTGTTGCTGCAGTCTTCCAGTTACCCTCCCAGAACCATCTGTAGCGTGATTCTGTCTTAATCTAATTATTGTCAAGTAAAACGAAGCTTGCAACCTAAAATGGGTAAGAATTTTTTCTATACTCTACATTTTTTAGTAGAATGTATCCTTAACTTGTAGGATAACTTATCAAACTTATCAAACTAAAACAGATGGCTTGAAAGAATTCACTGAAGAACAAGACAATATGTGCAAAGAGGGACAGCAGCTGTAACTATGGGAAAACAAAGACTAAAAGGACAATTAATCCGTTCCACTTCAATGAAGAGATCTGATACGGAATTGATGATCAAAACAGATTTCCTCCTCCTTTTGCATACCATCTTTTGCATTCTTTCAAGAGAACCCTGGGTCTTCCTTTGAAGTCTATTCTGACTTCTGCATTAGAAAGGATACTGGTGGACTAATTCATCAAGCCTAGCAAAAAATGTGTCACAAGCTTGACAATGACAGCCATCGCATGAAGGGCCTCTAGCCCACTGTCACCACTCACTATGTTTATGACTGCAATCATGGAGCACTCAGGATAGCAGGACTCTTGTACTATGTAATATATCTGTCTTAATGCATTGGCCACAAACCTAAATGTAGAGCTCCTTCTGCTGCACAGGAATGTAAGGCAGAGCAAGACCTAGAAACCCTGCTCCAGTCCAGGCTGAGTGGCTGAAAACAGTCAGGACATGGCTAGCAGCTCAATTAATGTTTTACTTCCATTTTTTTTAAAAAAAGAGGAAGGAAAAAATTCAGTTTAGCGTGAGGGTACTATTCTCTTATGCAGGTCAAAACATTTGCTTACATTCCCAGTGTCCTTTTACAGCTTAAAATCAAATGAGACAGTAAATTGAGGGCAAGATGGAAGACACAAGCAGGGAATACATTTTCCTCTGTATATCTACAGCATCTAGCAGAGGGGTCCAGCACTGCGGATCTTGGCACTACAGCTAAACAAACAATAGATAAGCATTACATTAGGAGTTGAAAGTACTCTTTACCTGCTGGAGGTTGACCCCTGCATCCAGTAGCTCCTCTACGGCAGATGATGGCATGGACACATTATGATGAAGGAAGTCAGAGAATGTCTCATTGTCAATCAGGAAATCCCGAAGTTTCAGGTCTGGAAAATGACAAGAAAAATTCTTGTCACAGCAAAGCCAAAAGGAAACTCATGCAAGAGCACTGAAAAGGAAAAGTCAAGCTGATAAATAGGGGAGAGGGAATTACACAAACCACAGCGCAAAAGAAAGAGGAGTTGCTGGTAAAGGACTCTGAAACTTGGCAGGCTTCAGAAATGTCAATCTGTGATGTGTTGGTCTAAAATAAAATCCCAAATCAACAACAAAAAAAGCAATCAACCTTCAAAACCAGCTCCCACTAACATCATTACTTCAGGTCAATTTGCTCATACATACACAGAAGCAAAGCATACCAAGTTGCTCCCTTGATCTGAAATCTACTACAGCATTAGCACTTAATCCCTGTGTTGTTACTGAACATAGGACTGGGCTGGTGCATGGACCACTAAGGGATTTACTAGCCTTAGTTAATTATTTTAACAGCTGATGTACTCTATCATTAATTTCAAAGTCTGACATATGCAGACACACAAGTATGATACCGAAGCACAGATCTAGGAAACAATCTTAGCTACTTGGAATTAAAAAATATATTTGCAGCATTATTTCCATTTTCTTTCCCAACTGCTTCACCTTCTCAAGCAATCAGTGTTTCAGCTCTTGACTTTGAAACAAATTTGTACCTACCTCACAGCAAAGGGGAACGATCTGGAAATAATAATCCAAGCACGCTACTGAAGTCGACAAAACTGGATATTTCGAAGCTGATGCTCAGAGGTGAGACTGTTTTGGGTTGTTTCTTTGGGTTTTGTGCGTAGGTTTGGTTTTTTGTGTGGGTTTTTTTTGGTAGTTGTTTTGTTTTTTTGTTTTTGGTTTCTTTGTTTTGTGGTTTGGTTGGGGGTTTTTTTTGGTGGAGGGGGTGGGGGACAGGGAGCAGTGTTTAGTAGATTTGGTTTGGTTTTTGTTGTTGCTGTTTTCTTTAAGAGAGAGAGAGAGGACAATTCTACAATTCTATCTCCATAAGGCTTAAGCAAGAAGTGATGAGCAAAGCACCTATGCCAGGAGGAGGTGAGAGACAAGTCCTATAGGATTTACCAGAGTGAAGATTTCCAGACTGAGGTACAACTAGCTAGGTGTCATGCTGTATTTTCTACTTTAGGAAGACAGGATGCTAAAACCCAGAGCAAATAGTTGAAAACAATGACCCCTAAAGAGAAAGCAATGATATGGAGGAATCAGGGGCTTGTACCTTTACCCTCCTATAGGGGACAGCTGTAACAACCTTTTCCCCCACCTCCTGTACAGGAGGGGGTTTATGATTTGGCTAGTTTTTTTTGTGTTTTGGTTGCCGTTTTGTTTGGTTGGTTTAGGGGTTGGTTTTGGGATTTTTTTTCTGTCTTTGTTTGTTGGAGGTTTTTTGTGGTTTGGTTTTTTTTTTCGCTTTTTTTGGGGTTTTTTGTTGGTTGGCTTTGGTTTAGCTTGGGCAGGTGATACTGTCACTAATGGGCCCCATCAGGAAGAAGTACGGTGTGCACTCAGCATGCCACGGGAGGTGACAGGGAGACCCGGCGGTTCGGGTGCCACTTCTGCCTCCCAGGCTGATCCTGCCAGAGGAGCCGGCAAGGGGAGGAACCACGCGCTCTGCTCCTGCGGCACGAAGTACATGGGGTTACTGACGGTCATTGCTCCTTCATCTACATATCCAGTTACAAATTCCCCGTTGCCTTTTTGTTCCACACGAAAAAGTAAATCACCCGACTCAGCTGAGGCAAGGCGGAGGTTACTCTGGGGCAAAAGTGTCTCCCTCGCCTTCCTCTCTCCCACGCAGCAGGACCACTCATGAATATGCTGGTTTTGAGCATGCTGTGCAAACACCCCACTCGAACCCCACTAGCAAAATCTACCATCACCTCCACTCCCTGCCCGGGAAAAGGCTGGGAAAATATCTGGCTCCTGCAATAACATAAAACTGTCCTTCTCTTTCCAGCAGAGGCTAAAGCACCCTGCTTCACCGCAACTGGAAGAAAAACTTCCCCCACCCCGATTCCTTGGTTATTTCCTACATGTGCCAAAATCCCTGAACACTTCTGCAGCTTGTTTATTTTTTGGTGAGATCATCAACTGTTCAGAAAGTCAGAGGGACAATGGGGGGGGGGGGGGGGGGAGGGGGGCGGTGACTGAAGGCATAATGGCATGCAGAGATCAGATGTTTGCAAGATTTTTCATTGAATCTGCCCCTACTTAAGATATTTTTCAAGCTTCTCTTAAAGGGCCACATGCCTTATGGGGGAAAAAAAAAATTAGTAGCCAAGCAATAATTCTTCCGCTTTTCTGTTTCCTCGGTGATGTGTTGCTTTTTCGTTTGGCTAGTCTATTTTATCTGAGTTTGGCTTTGAGGTTTTTTCCCATATGGAGATATGATTTTCTTGGTCAGGGACATATTCTATATGCAATTGCAGGAGTACAATCTGAACTACACAGATTCCTGCTGACCTGCCTGTAATCATGAGGGGGAGTAACAAAGAGTCACCATCTTTCACAGCTGTAATTAACCAGCCCAGAATTAGCAGAGCATTCATCCCCTGCCTTTTTTGTCACGCCCAGCATTTTCAGACTCACTTAGCACTAGAATTTGCTGAAAATCAATGCTGCCTTCCAAGGAACTCCTACAAACACCTTAACGAGTTTTCATCATCATTTGGAGTAAACCATGAAGGAAACAGAACAAGGTTACCAGAACTGTGGGGCAGTGTTTGGCTTCCAGACAGCTGATCATGAAGCCAGGATCACTACCCAAGACCACACGTGAAAGCTCTGCGAGACCAAGGGACCAAATCCCAACACCACAGTCCTGGCTGCAGTGTCCTAAACACACAGCCAGCCTTCTGTACCATGCATTTTCTCCTCCACCCCATCTGGTCCTACTTTCAGGCCTTGTGGGTCAGTGTCTTATGCAACCCCTCTCAGTTATGGAGGCATGCATAACAGCTTGCACATGAAACAACAGAGAGCACCAAACACTGCAATGCATCTATATTCTCTCTCTGGAAACCTTAAAAAGTCACGGTTTTGCACAGGTTTCCTCTTGAAAACAGCTACTCCCATCCAAGATGACTGCTTGCCCACTAGGGCCTGAGGAAACAAAAGAGCATTACTTAGGAAAAAAGCCCTCCAAAACAGAAAGCAAAAGAAACTGTACATCTTCGGAAGGCTACTATGAAGATTACTTAATAATCCAAACACCTGGAGTAGATGGAAGAACACATTTTACTACCACGGGCCTACTACTGCAATATTATTCTGCCATAAAAATTTAGACACACTATCAAGTTACTCAAATATACAAGACAAAATGTCAGCTCAAACATGATATAACTTGCGTGTCTCCTCTCTTGCTTGAGAGTGGCCAAGAGCATCATTACAGTCACCCACTGCAAGCTGGTGGGCACAGAACAATACACTGGAGACCAATCTCTCCACATACTTTGACATGGACATGCAGCCTTTCCTTGCCCCTCACCTTTATCTTCAACAGAAAAACAAGGGAGCTGCACTCCTGCAGGCTCCTTCACCCCCGGCACAGGGTTCATCTTCCTGACTGAAACCATAAGCCCAAGCAAGCAAGCTAAGCCCTAGGCACAAATGGGGAGATAAACTTGAGGTCACACTGAGCAAACACACTCAAAAGACTGTCAAAACAGATGTGAACCATCATTTGAACCATTGCTGACTCAGTGGTGGTATAGTCAGGAGAAATAATACTGAGACAGCATTTCCTCATGGCAAACAGCTTTTACAATTTCAGTCCTCACATCAAGGGAGCAATAGCAGAGAACAGAGACTTTTGCTTATAAACCATGCAAATAACTCCCAAAACCAACAGGTCTGGCAGGGCTGAAATGCCTTTGTTGTAATTAGCTCCAGTTTGGACATAATATGGCGATGCAATAGGAGACCATCCCCATGCACATGAAACAAGCAGAAGAGATGTCCAGATGTCCATATCCCATATGGGACAGGGAGAAAGATCCTTCATATGGTCACATAAGGAAGCTTCCAGCACAATTGAGAACTCCCAGGCCTGGAGGTCTTATGCCTTAACAACAAGATGTCCCTTGCTCTCTGAAGTCACCAGTCAGGATTCAACAATCACACATGGCAGCATTTCATGAATATTGTTTTCACAAAAGGCACAGCTGACCTTCATTTCCACACAGTTCAAACAAATCTTGGGGGCTGCCTTCTAGGCATCAAAACCAGAAACTGATGGATTTTCATACTGCAGAGCATCTCCTACTGTAACACTTTATTACATCCTAAGATTTACATTTTACTGACAACCTTTTCCAGAACCTTTATGCCTGGCCACAGTGGTAGGCCAGTCAGCCCTTGCTTAAGAATCAAATCTTTGTGACAAAAGAAAAAACAAACCCAAAATGTATTCAAAGAGCTCAAGACAATCACATGAATTAGTGAAGAACAACAATCTCTATGCTTGCTATATTACTTATTAAAATGAACATACAAATAAAAATATGCATTATTTTAAAAATGGCAAATCTGCTCTCCGGTTCCATATAGACCAGAGCTGAACACTGATTGTGCAGTGAAGGAAGTATCTGTGGTCCAAAAGCCACAGGGTTTTATTTTCCTCATTCCAGTAACACATCCCCAGTTACTTTCCCAAGCTCAAAAGGTAGGTCAAAGCGCAAGAAAAGCCATGGCTGGGTATCAGTTTTAATTTGCTGATTCTACTACAAGTATGATCATAACAGGTCTCATAGTAAGCAGTAAATTTCCAACAGCACTGGGAAGATCCACAGACAAGTGAAAAGAAGAAATGCATTTAGGGGCAGGTTACAGGACAAGACTCTTCTAACAAACTTCTCTCCTATTCTTTCTTCTTTCTGTGAAAGAAGATACTTCCTCCAGAAACTTAATGGTGCAGTGTCCTTTAAAATCAAACAGCAGGGTGGGAAAACAGAACCCTACAGAAATTGTGGCTATGTTTTTCATATCCTGAACACTGTGTTCTAAAAATAGAAGGCATGCAAATGGAATTCAATGTTATCTCAATCCACTGTAGAGTGCAAAGCTCACCAGGTCTCATGTTAATTTGTGGGGTTTCTGCCCATCATCTAAAATATACCAGGTTTTCAGCCACTTTAAAGTTAACAAGGTCAATGAAAACACTGTGAAAGCCAGATCTACTTCCCAGTTTCACATACCTTAACTCTCTATAAAAAACTAATGAAGGGAAGGGGAGAAGCAGCTTCATGCCTTAAGTTAAATCGGCAGCTATGAGGAAAGCAGGGCAATATGTCTGATCTATAGACATGGCTTCTTGTCATAAGGAGACTCCTCTCTACTGATTAAACATGCAAGACTGAAAACAATTATGTTACTTCATTTATATCTATTGCAGTTGGGGACACTTGCTAGCCTTTGGCTAAGGCTGTATTCATCATAGCCAAATACCAATGCAACACAGAAGCTGGTATGAAATTCTGACCCTTATTTCTTGCCAGAGACTGTTCTTAGGGCAAACCAATCATTTTTGTAACAGCAACTAAGGTGTCACAGCAAGATGAAACAGTAAGGTGATGAGGCATGAGACACTTTAGCTTCATTCTTTAGAATCAGCAAGGTTTTACAAGAGCCCAAAGGAGACAAAAAAAGAGAACTGCATTCCCAGCTCAGCATCTGTCTCCACCAATTAATAGAAGGAGCAAAGCAAGGAAGAATGTCAAGCAAGCAAAGAATGCACTTTCTTGTCCCTGTTCAAAGACTCCAGATTCAAAGCTCCCCATTCAGGTAAAACTGCACTTCTACAGGAAGGGAAGGCCCAGTCAGAATGCAAAGCTGGCTGTCATGTCTGTGCAAAACTGTGCCGAGGTGTGACTGGAGAACAAGGTCACAAGGCACCCTAGTCAAACAGGTCCACTTCACCCAGGGCACTGCTTCTTCACTGATCATACTTCCGGCAACAGGAGATTTGGAAAACACAAGCCCATGGAGATAGCAAAGCTGAGACAACAAGCAGAACCTCCAGCTCCAGCAGTGAGAGCATTTACTGGTAGCACACATGACCACTACAAAAATTCTAGCTAGACACGTGTCTTTCAGGAAACCCTCACATGGTGAGATGACCAGGGCAGGCAAACCAAAATGCTGCCACAGAATGACCTTGTACACTGGAAGTCTGTATTAGTTTTTCATTATCTGGGAAGTATTCCTCTTGAATAGGTGAGAGGTGCACTTGAACACCTGGACTGATTTTCATACTCCTTACCTATCACTGTGATTTACTGACAAAAGATGTTTGAAGCTACTTTCCACAAAAATAAAAATGGGCTCTCAAATAATTTCAACAGCAGAACCAAAGACTGCATGACTTGTAATTATATGACCACCCAGAGTAAACTGACAACGATCCAGAAGAAACAGCAATCTCCTAATGGTGAACCATGCTACTTCACTGTACCCTACCAGGCCAATAACCCTGACTGACAATGTGAAAAGCAAAATTCTTGCAGTGCTGGGCAAGCAACAAATTTTCACCTGCCTTCATAATACTCCTAACCTTGGACAACACATCCAAAAAGCATGATAAACGAATATTTTTTAAGGTTCTTGGCTTTTTTAGCACTCACTATGTTTTAATTATTCTTTTACTCTGGGGCAGCTTTCCCTCTGTGAGGTAAGAGTAGCTCTCAGAGCTACCTGTGTACCTATTAATGCTGGCAAGAGCTAAACTGTCTTCTGAAAAAGTTGGACAGCCATACTCTGATTTGCTTACAAGAAATCAAGCAGCTCAGCAGGCCTGTTGTGCAGGATCAACTAGTGTGAAAATACAAGCCTAATCTGCTCACAAAGTGCTGTTCCTACTGCAGCCATGGCCTGACCTGTTTTACAGCAGGCTACAGCTTTCTGCCCTGAAAGCCATTACACATCAAACAGGGCTGCCTCTGCAGACACTAGATAATACTTAAGTGAACACCCCATTAACCAGGGTCCATCATCTCCGTATATCTGCCATGCCAAATAGTGATGTGAGTAAAGAGAAGGCAGCCTGCCATCCATCTCCACCAGCTAGCATCTTTCCTCTGAGAAAGGGAAATGCTGTGCAACAGGCCCAGGTCTTCCCTCTCATCTTGTGACATCAGGACCACCTCCATTCCTCTCTAAGTCATGACTTTTGCTTGGAAGAGCTTTAAATATAGTCTAGAACTATTACTCTGGCAGAAAGCACAGCTCTCAGCATGTACCAATGCACATACGCAAACCAGCTAGTCTTCACTGGGGGTACACTGACCTCAGGCATGCAGAGCCCATTAAGCCAAGATCCCACCTCTACCTTTGCGAAGCCAGCATCAAACACAAGGCTAATACATCCCTTCATGCAGTTGTTTTGCACAAAGGCCATCAGGCCCTCTTCCTGTATGACACACATGACAAGAGAAAGACTCTGCATCAGAAAGCCAAGACCCAAGGCACAGAGGAAAAATCCTCAGGCTGGCCACCACAGCCCTGCCAGCAAACACAGCCTGCAGAGCTCCTGTCTAACGAGGGGCACACCCAGCCACCTCCCTAAGCCCCACACTGTGCCTCAGAACAGATATTCTCAAGACTTTCCCTGTTGTAAGGCAAATTCTGTTATCTGCACAGACAACCATGAAATAGTGTTTGCCAACAAAAAAAGCAGAAAGAAATTATGTGGACTTCCAACAGCGCAAAAAAAAAATAAGTAGGCTTAAAGGAAACACCCTAAGAATAGTCATTGTATTGCTTTAAGAAGTAAATTCTGAAAAGAACTTCAAATTGCATGGCATTATAACTGGTTGAAAATTCTCCTGCTAATGTTCACAAAATAAGGACAAATTTCTAAGGCTCTGAACTGGCTTTTCAGTCACAGAGATGATGAACCACAGATGTGACGATATAAAATACTTCATTAATACAACAACATTATTTTCAGAAGTGGTAAACCAAATAAATTCAGGGATGGTATAAACTACAGAGAAGGCCCTCCAAAGGTCAAACCCAGCTCAGGGCAAGATGGTTCTTCTACAAAGTCAGGAAGTAATTCTTTGATGTTAAGACTGGATTTTCACAGCACTGGGAATATTATGCCCTGGAAATATAGAGGTTTTAGATGCTTCAAAACATCAACTCAAAGTAAAATCTATTTTAAAACCCCAAGCAGTAGAGAGAGAAAACCAAATGCCTAGATCACATCCAGTCACATACCACATGCCACCACAATTCTAATGGCAAACATAAGCACACAAGGAATCGCAATGGCACTATGCTATTAAAAATGCATGGAGCTAAGCAGAAGTTGAAAGAGTAAGCTGGGACCAAGGAGGACCCTGTCTAGAATTCCTTCTACTTGAGAAAGTGACCGTAAATTTAGTAGAAATTCAAATCACTGGAAACGGCAGGGCTGGACATCAAATGACCATTACTAATAGCAGAAGTCATTTCATAAACCGGCTATGTAAGCATGTATCTGTGAGACTGTTAATTCAAATGCAACCAGAAGATACTTATATGAGAATCATTCTCTCCCCAAAACAAGCAGGCAGAATGTATCCAGCAGTATTTTCCTACTTGAAAATTCTCACAGCACCACGTATCCAGTTTGAAGAGCTTCTCCCATTAAACTGGCATGGTTAATGATGAACCTTAAGCAAAATAGCAGGCAGAGCTTTCCAGGATCAAAGCACCCTGACTGTCCTGCACTTGTATTTGTTCCTCCTTACACAGAAAGGCTGATGAGAAGAAAAAAAACTACCCTCCCTTGGGTGTGAAGGCTCATCCTGCCAGTTATCTGTTCCTCTTACTCGTCACAAATTCGGGGAACCTGACTGACATCTGACTGATTCTAAAGTTCAGCAAGATACCAAGCCTGCAGTCAGCAGATTGTAGTAGCTCTTACTTTTCCTATGTTAAGGAAGATCTGACACTTCCGAATTTAGTGCCAAGTCCTAATGCTCCTTATTCCAGCACACTGCAGCATAAGCCACCTTCAGAACAAAGAGTAAAATAAATCAAAAAATGCTGAAGATTAACCACAATAAGCCAATCATTACACTCCACTTAGTTTAACCAGAAACACAGTCTACTTCCACTGAAAATACATCTATATCCAAATTATTTTAATCTCCCATGATTGCTACCTATATTTCTATTTAGTTGGTCACTGCAAAGTTACCCTTACGGATAGTTGTTTGGGTTTGCTTTTGAGTCAAGTCCAACAGAAGGGAATAAAACCCTCAAACTTCAGCACCAAAGAAAAGATTATGTTTTCTGTACCTAGTGAAACACAGATGCTTAGTAAATAATGACTGCCCAAACCCACACAAAGTTTTAGCTGGAAATCATGTCTCTCACATTCTAAGTGTGACATTATACTACATTACATCAGGATGGTCCCAAACAGAACCTGCCTTTGCAGTTTCAGGAGCTCATCCTTCCAGCTGGTTTCCTATTGACCTGTCAATATACTAACCAGTCCTTCCCTTAGGTACTGACATAACTTGCTGTCTGAAAATACACCCTGGAACATTTGCACCACTCTGCTTTACACAGAGAACTGGATTACTTCTAGGTGCAGAGAAGAGCGGTACCTCCTGGTACTTTAGGAAACTGATTCTGTGTACCAGAGTCAGAAAGCACTGCAATTATCTGAAGAAAATGGAGTATGTACTGCCAGAGAGGTCTTACACCTCATTTCTATAGATACACTAGTAAAATTCCTTGCACTTTAAGGGAGCAGTAGAGATTACATGAAAAAGAAGGAAAAAGATGAGGTAGGTGAAGACACTTGTGGTCTTAAAGGGCTACTTTGTTGTCTTTGTGTTCTCTGGCTTTACAGCACACTGTTCCTCACCTGCTAAGCAGGAAGCATGTGAACAGAGCAGGGTAAAACCATAGGCGATGGCTGCTGACCATGTTGTCACATGGTTGCGCCTTTGCTACAATGAAAATTGCCAGGATCATGGACTTCCATATCCGCACTAGGTCTCAAGTGTCAAATCCACTTTTCATTTTTCTCCCTACTGTTCTGAAGCAGCTCTTTGCTGCTTTCCTAAGGAGGTGGTTGGCACAATCCGGAACATGCATTCAGACTGCAGATATTGCTATCTTTGCAGTAAGCTGTCTTTGCCCCATCAGCAAATCTCCTTCTGGCCATATCTATGCTCAGTCAGCTTCAGATATGGTCCAATTATGTTTCAGCTGCACTTGTCAGAATAGAGAACTATAAGAAAAAGACCTCCAAAGATATAATAGTTTATGCTTATTAAGTTCTGACTGTCTGTGGTTAAGTAAACCTTCTGACAATGTCAAGAAAAACACACTTAAATTCTACCTCAAGTGGTATGTTCCTCTAAAAATACATTTAGAAGAACAGAATGAGGAAAAAAACACCACAAAACACCAAAACTCACAGGAAAGGGTCTTATTTTAAATCCTTTTAAAGGGCCTTTTATTGCACCATTCTTAAAACTAAAGCTAAATTAGAAAGGGAAGGAAACTGGCTGTTTACAGAGGATGTGTGTCACAGAACAGCATGAATCTCCCCCACTATAGCACACAGAGTGCTGCCAGGTCAGCATAAAAAAAAGCTTG
This sequence comes from Ammospiza caudacuta, assembly GCF_027887145.1. Classification (NCBI taxonomy): domain Eukaryota; kingdom Metazoa; phylum Chordata; class Aves; order Passeriformes; family Passerellidae; genus Ammospiza; species Ammospiza caudacuta. The sequence goes on from NC_080632.1 coordinate 25,021,032, forward strand.
GGCAAGTTCTCCAGCTAATAGATTAGTGACATTCCACTGAATTTTCAAAGGTACACCAATTTTTTATCAGCTGAGAATTCTTGCTACACAGGCCTAAGCAATACCAGGTTTTAACAAACTCTATTACTTATTGACACTCAGTAAATACATAAGCATATGCCTATTTTTTTTAATTCTGCAGCTGTTGCATTTAATTAAATGGATTTTTCCAGAATTTTGAAAACAAAACATATGAAAGTATAAACATAAAACTCATTAAATGAATTTAAAATGTATTTCAATGAATTCACAACTACTACTCAATAAAACACAGCAACAGCAAAAATCACTAGGGTTGAAAGTGGAGAGCGTCACATTTTAATAAAGCTGCAAAGAAATTCAGTCACAGGTGGCAGAATATTTTGCTTCATTTTAGTCAGGATCCTGCTACTAAAAGTCACTTATTTTATGACCAAAAGTATTAAACAGAACATGAAATATTGCCCAAAAATTGAACTGTCATGGATTTTCAAAAAAATTAGGCATGCAGTGCCCTGTCCTCTTGCCTGTGTAAAAAAGAACTTGATTTACCATCAACATTTTTTAAAAGCCATCAGTTTTTACTGCATCCTGACTGCATTGAAAACTGCCACATCCTACCGTGTTTGAGAATGAGGGCAGCTGTTTATTTATTTAGCTCACAGGAATGCTGTAAAAATTAGGTAATAAGTGTTTGTAATATATGCTGAAGATAAAATGTATTATCACTAGAGACTGCTCCAAAGCTGAATATTAACTTGAGAGATATGGGAGGTCAGACCTAAATTAGGCACTCTGGCCTCAGTACCAACCAAACACAGAAGTGTACAGGACTTTTTCCAAACGGGGCAATTTCATAATCACCACTCTCATGAGAGCTCAGGCCCACAGAAATCCCCTGAGAAAGCTGAACTTTTCATCAAATAACAGTGTTACATATTTCCTAGGGGAGTACTAACACTAAGCTCAATGTGCAAAGTCTCTACCCCACTGTCTCAACCAACCTCAGAATGCAGCTTAAACAAACCCAATGCAATCTTCCACAAATCAGGCGTTTCTTAAGATTATGAGATTAGAAGTCAGTGAAAAGAAATGCAGAATTTGCCAGAGTGGAAAGCAGAAAATAAATGCAAATTAAGGCTAAAACAGCGTAAGTTTGGTCAACATAATCCTGACATTAACAAGCTGTACTGACAAGTTCCATACAGAGGGAGATAATAGCAAAGTGTGAGAAGCCTAACTGTTCACCTAACACTTTCCACTTTATTTGCTGGTTTAAAATAAAAGTCAGCATTGACAGACAAGGCTAAAGACTAAAGAGAACACCCAGAACTTTTAAAGATGGCACTACCTCTGCAGCACATACTAATACTAATTACTGATAAGTACAGTAAGCAATTCTTGCTTTCTTTATCATTGTATCTTTATCTAGACAAGATAAAGGTGAATGAAATTAAGAAATTGAAATTTAGTATCTACTGGATACTCAACCACACTCTGTTGCTAATTGTAGTTATGGGTGCTGTTGACTCCTCTCCATGCAGTGCCATTAACTGGCACCAGGTTAGCTGGGTCTGAAGTAACTACGCTGCCAGTGCAGCCTTAGCCAACAAGCTTGCAGTTTCCTTTTTTTATTAATAGGTTTCACACAATCTTCTGCAACAGGATTCTCAGAAACATTTTTCTCAAGCTCCTGTCACCTAGTATAGTTCAGACACAACAGCTTCAGTTTATGGCTTTAATAATGTTCTTGTAAATGTCCATGTCTGACATTCACTGCACGTCTCAATTCAAAACACAACACCAGGATCTACTCTCTTTGGAAGAGTTAACTTGTCAATGCAAGTGTAAAAATGCCAGATTTAAAGTAACACTGCATATGTTTTTTCAATCCCCATTCAAAGAGATTTCAGTCTTGCTCTATCACATCCATACATATCTACCTAGAAGTTCAGAATTATGCCAGCTTGGATTCTATCTTCAGAAGTATCTCTGTATGAAGGAAGTTCAGACCAAAAAACAGCATTAAAGCCCAGTTCTACAGAACCAGAATACAGCACATTATGCTGAGATGTGTTTACCAATCTCAACCTCTCAACCTCTAAGCAAAGTCACATAGTAACAACTGTTCATAAAAAGTCCCATGGATAACAAGTATGATTCTCCAGGAAACAGATTTTAAAGTACAGCAGACCTTTGTACTTTGACCTCTATCAAACTCTATTAAACTAATTTTATTAGTTTAATCACATCCTTGGCTTCCAAATAATAAGGAAAGCAGGCTCTATTGAAAATGATGATTCCATATCTCGTTATATTGTAGTTACAGGACACTATTTTCTGAATTATGCAAATATCATGTCACCTAACTAATTAAAGCTATACACCTAATTGCCCAATAAAAAACCTGGGACCAATGCTGCCATAAGAAGTCTTTTCCACTTCTGCCTACCTCTTGCCTGTCAGCCTCCCAGTTTCAGCTGAGGACAGAAAAAATAACACACCAATTGGATTCACAGAGAGACTTTGCCCACAGCCTGTAATAAGGGACCTAAAGTGCCCTTCCAATAATGTTTTGGAAATGTTTTTCCAGAAGATCTGCAGTTGCCTAAACAATTTCCGTTTACTTAAAAAATAAACTCTAAGAACATTCATGTATATGCCTGTTTAGTAGCACAGAGATTTGAAGAAAAAATTAATTAAGCAAATGTGGGAAAACTGCCATGTGTACCTGAATCTCCTATCCAATCAACAACTACAATCTTTGTGCAACCCAGGCACCCAGTATTGGCCACTTCTTCCACTTGCTCATTGTGACAGGCTGCATCTCACCCAGCAGAAATCACAGCGGTTCCCACACAGTCCCAGACTCCCCTTCCTGGAGGAATGCTTTGGACTGGGAGGCAGTAGCAGCCAGGAATGCCCTAGGGAGTTCTGCTGAGGGTTAGTGCAAGGTATCTGCTACTGAATACACAAAGGTAAAGTAGCCTTCCTACCTACCTCAATAAATCAAGACCTCTCTACTGATACCACAGGGCAGCATTTTTGGCAGCACTTTTCCCCTGGCCTAAAGGAAAGGCAAGGACCTGAATGTCTCTGTGGAGCACACTATCAGAGAACCCAGGTGCATATCTATGTGCAGCAACAAGAATGCCACCCTGCCACAGTTAGTGTTTGGAGGTGTTTCCGGGCATGAAGGCCACCTGGACATATGGTTTGCTAGTCTTCATTCTAGCCTAGCTGGTTTTTGCTAGGATTCTTCCCAAAGGAAGTCAGGGAGGAAACCAGTCTAATTAGGCAGGCATAGGCAGGTATAAGAACCAATCTGAATGTTTAGCTTGAGGGTGTGGGCTCAATTTTGTTAGGGACAAGACACTGAGGAGGGAGTTAGCCACCACCTTAATGTTACCTAGCAGATAATATATGACATCCTGTTTCCCTGAGCACCCTGTAATCATACAGTAATACACAAGCCACCAGAAAGCCTCTCCAAAGGCTCTTCTTTAGCCCAAGCCCTCTACCATCCTTCACCTGTTAAATAAAAAAAGAGCACTAATAGCATTGACCAGAGGACAGGCTGCAAACTCCTTCAGTGTCAACATCTCTGTGTGGAGCAGAGTGCAACATCAGCAAAGAATGCCACCCAGCTGATGTTTGTCTCTTCTGCCACAAGCAATACTAATCCAGCAAACAACTGGGACAGGCAGGGCACATGTGGAATAATAGCCCAAGATATGATGCAATTTCTTAGGCGATGTTTGTTTCCCTCTGCCTATTTCATTGCTCCATTTTCATTTAGTTGGGTTGGCTTCAAGAAAAATAGAAACATGCCCTTTGGGACCACTGAAAACTAAAAGCAATGCAGTAAATACTAGCCAGGCTGGCTTATATCTGCAACTTTTAGCAGCAAACAAAGAAGATGGCTTTAATTATACCTGTTAATTTATTACCCTGTGGCACTGCAGAACAAAGTATTTTAGAGTCATGTAGACAGAAGGAAGAAACAAGGGAAGTGTGCCTCAGAGTCAATAGCAAGCTGTATCTCCATCTTTCAAAACAGAAGAGGCTTATTTCTTGCTAACAGTTCGCCTGATAAAATGGCACTGAGGCCAGCTGCAAATTCAGTGCTTGCAACTGGTGATCCCAGCAGCCTTTTCATGCTCTTGAAAGTGCCGTCACCAAGGTCTTTGACTCTCTGTACTGATTTGCACTCTGCCTTATCATGAGTGTTAAAGACCTTGGTGACATTGCTGGACAGACATGTAACAAGTGGAACAGAGAGGGCAACTGGCATCTGCCTGCAAAATTGATTATGTTATGGTATGTGTGTGCCTGCACGTAGATTTCACTGCTCGGGGTTTGCTGGAAGCAGCCACACAACAGCAGTGGCCATAGAGCATGACAGCTGCATGTGCTGAACTCCCTCACACCACCACTTAGCACTTTATCCTGGCATCCTGGCCAAAAATCGTGCTACATGAAGCCACACTGAACTGTTCCCTACTAATAACACCTTCCTCTCCAACAGAGAGATCTCTGTTGTCCCTCCTCCAACTCCTGCATAAACAGCCCTGTTATGAGGAATTATCTCCCACCTTATCAAGAAGTGCCTAAGATACAAAGTCTGTTGAAATGAGTGGATAGCATGTCCTGAACAAAACCTTCATGTCCTACCTTGTGTTTAACAAAGACACTGACATGCTCATACCTGTGCAAGCAACGTGAGCCATCTTAAGTAGGTCTCTCATTCCCAAGGTTCAGCTCATGCCTAACTTCAGATCAGAAGACTAAGAATCACACCTTGAACTTTAGTTTGTGAGGGTTGTTTTAAAGAAGGTTCCAGTGAAAGGACTCTGGCAAATGCCCTCTGAACAGATTCAGACATCAGAAACCAGATATAGACATGAATGCTCTGCATGACCAGCATTAGCTCAAATTTGCACGCTAGCAATGAGAGATAACTCCCAGAAGCCTGTTTCAAAATCATCTGGCAGTAGTGGGAAGAGTGTGTGAGGGGAGAAAGGAGCTGCAGAAACTCCAACAGAGTCGATGTCACATCAAGGAGCACATCCCACTGGGGAAGTTGTAAAGTTCCACCTGTATGCACCACCAATTCACATGGCTTCAGGTCCAGGCGAGAGTTTGTAACATATAGGATATTATATTTTCAATTATTAGCTTATTGATAACGAGCCCTCCTGCTGCTGGGGGAAACACATATATAGAGACAGTGCTTTCAGGCTGGGTGGTGCACTTATATCTGACACCCACTCCTACTGTCTCCTTAGGTTCCCAGAGTCACTGGAAGAAATGCTCCAGAGGGAAGAGGATTTGCATCTCTCACACCTCATCATCAACAGCAACTGAGAGTTGACCTCCCTTGAACAGGAATCTAAGCACTGCTAAGTATAAATAAATGAATGCTTCTAAGATTAGAGGATGCTGTATCATGCATGCTGTCAAAGAATGAATCACACAACCAATGAGTGGACAGCAGGATCCACCAAGCTGGATGGCTTTGTAAATTAGCATAAGAAAGACAAACAGGCTTTGTTCTCCAAAGGCCTTACCAACCATGGACATTCTGTCATCCTAATGACACAGAGGCTTGATTTTTTGATTACACATTTGAAATATTTTATTATAGAAATATAGTCTGTGTGACTGGGTCTGAGGATTGTTTTTACAGTCAGTCCACCAGTCTTTACAGTAGAGCGAAACATGAGCTTCTGACTTTCAAGTTGTAAAATACTCCATAGGCAAAAAAAAAACTCTTCTTGGAATCACTCCTCCCCCTTAAGACCTTCCCAGCAGTAAGAGCTTCAGTTTATCGCTTTAATAATGTTCTTGTAAATGTCCATGTCTGACATTCACTGCATGTCTCAATTAAAAACACCACACCAAGATCTACTCTCTTTGGAAGAGTTAACTTGTCAATGCAAGTGTAAAAGAAATAACACTAAAGAGTAAAATACTACTACTAGAAGTGTAAAACCAGTGACAATAATTATCTGTCATTCTGATGGGCAGAGCTTGTTCCCAGCAAACAAACCAAACAATTGAAGATATCCATGAAAACAACATCAAACTTCTCCTTGGGAAACAGTCATTTTAACTCATTTTGGCTGTGTTCATTATGTGTCCATTTCTGCACAAAGGATTCACTCTGTATCCTCTCCCTTCTGAAGCTGCTCCAGATTTAGGTAAAAGTGTGAGATGTCAATCACCAGTTCTGTGAGTAAAAAGAGAGAAGGCCTGGTGGTATGGATACTGAGTTCCTTAGCAAGAAGGCATGTCCTTTATACACAACTATGAACTAATGGTCAGAGTCAGTAGACTACAGTATTATATGCAGCTGTGATCACATCACAGGTGACCTGCAATGTACTGAGCAAGACAGAAAAGAATGTAAAAATACTATCTCTGCTTTAGGTATGCTCAGTACACATCAGACTATGTGACACTATTCACATCATATCAGGTCAGATATTTTTCTCCCTGCAGCCTGCCTGAGCTTCAAATGATGAGAGCTAAGAAGAACTATTGCTGTGAAACCAAGAGCAATTTTCACAAAACACCAAAATACTACCTGTGTCCAAAGAGCTCTACATGCTGCATAAAGGCTATGGGTGAAGACCCTCAATGGCTATGCTCCCTTTTCTATTTCCCTGCTGTATGTCTTTCTAAACTGTTATTTTCCATCATTTCCACTAGGCACATGCCACACTAACACAGCAGCCAAGACAGACAATCTTTCAGGGAAGAATATGCCAAAAAACTTTTAGGCACCACATCAGAGAGACCTGGCAATAGCAAGGATCTGCCACATTATTTCCTGAGACTGGACAGAGCTCTGCTGCAAGCTTCCCATGTGATCTCACACTAGTCAGTCATTCATCTGCACAGGGCAGGAAAGCACACCATCTCCTCACACAAGCTAAAAATGGGAGGATTCTAATTTTCATAGGAAATAGGGCAGTGAAACTAGACAGTTTTCTTTTGTACCCTGCCATTCAAAATCCTGCCAGAGAATATCAGAGAGTATATAACAGCAAAGTCAAAACCAAAACAAAACGCAAGAAGGCAAATGCATATTTCATTGTCAGATAATAACCAGTTTTGAGTTTGTAAATTGGGAGGCCAATATCTGTATTTCTCCATCTGTGTTCTTCCAGCACACTTCCCTCTGGAGCTCAGAGGGTAGAACACTAAATTGCAGCTACATCGTGTTCACTGCTTCACAAAATATCAAAATAACTAGTACTTTTCCAAAAAGACACACTACTTCAGCTCCTTTGAGAAAACAAGCACTTTAACAAACTTCAGTGTGCTCAGGATTATAGTTTCACATCCAAAACAGCTGCTGTTCTTGGCATTACACACCATGCCTTTCTTCTTCCACCAAATAAATTAAAGAGCACACAAAGCTCTGACACAGGAGAGGTTTAAGGTACTTCTGCAGGATTGGAAAAGGTTCCATAAGCTGCAAGTTATAATAGTGCACATTCACATTATGGTACATTCCTGAAATTTACCTGCACATAGAATTAACCAGGCCAGAAATATCAGATATTGACTCTTTCTATCAGGCTATTACCTAAGCCAGAGGAATTTCCCAACTTGCGTAGTTTTCCCAGGACCTTCTGGACATCCTTTATACTTGTGTCCTGTTGGCTGTACAACAGTAACCTCCTGGCATCCGAGAACAAGCGGGAAATACTGTAGGAAAATAGAAAAACAACCAGCAGTCATCAGCTCCATGAGCCACCATCCACAGATACAGTTTTACATACCAATTCCAAACTTCAATCCCCTCTAATTATGTCATGCCAGCACAAAAACTTTCCTCAATGACTACCCAGTGACAATCCAAGGAGGTTAATAAAAGATGTCTGCTAATGCAAGATCAATCAATAAGTTACACTGAACATCATGCATTTGAAAGCGGTTTTATGACAGAGGTGGAGAGGGGTTCCTGCTGCCTGTAAACTGCTGCTTCTTAGAAGCACAATAATTTAACAATATCCTTGCTCCTTTCAAATGCTTCTCCAGATGCATTATGCTCTACATTAAGCCTATCTTTCCCGAGACCATGAATGTAGCAAGTAAGGCAAAGTATAAGAAAGCTGGCCATAAATTGTGCTTCCTGCATCATATCAGCCAGCAATAAGCAATAAACATCAGGGTGTATTCCCTAAACATGTTCAACTGCCTCTCACTCTACATTGTTCAGAGGTTCATTAACCAGGAAAAAAGATGCTCTGAAAAAAGGAGCATCTTAAAAAGCCTTACTTTTTTGAGGTCAAATTCTGAGCCCAGGTAAGAGAATGGGCTCAGTCCTTATCCATGCAAAGCTTTTCATTCACCAAGAGCTTCAGGTAATTGAACTTGGGAATTCTGCATGCCTACCAGCTGCCTGCTAGCCCCTGTGAAGTTGGTAACTGAAGAATCTGGTACTACAGAGGCAGTAGAAACTGCAAAACCCTCACACAGTGTAAGATTTCACAACTGATAGGTGACTTCCAAATACCCCTTTCCCCCATGTTTCCCTAAGAACAGAGATGAGGCAAAAGCAGACAGACTCACATGGAGGCATTGAAGTTTCCAACAATACCAGGGGATTCCCCAGGAGTTGGGTAGCGGAAACATGGGTTGTTGGCATTGCAGATGATCCCCTGTATCCATGGCAAGGTTCCTGCTGAAGGCATAGCTTTATTTGGAAAGTGACCTAGAATATAGAAAGACAGGGGTTAGAAGACAAACACATGATACAGTCCTCTACCACACAGCACTGTATTTGAAGAGCAGTGCTAACCCTGCACTGACTATTGCCCCCAAGTGCCTACAAAAGAGCAGACCAGCCAACGCTCAGTCCTACAAAGAATTGAGCCTGTATTAGACTCCCCACGCTGCTCTTTCAAATCTTCTTGCTGAGGTCTAAACCTTTCCACTAAAGAACTAGTGAAGTCATAGACCAGAGTTTACATCCTGTATAAGAACAAAGCAGTAAAAAACTAGTCATGGCAGATCTCCACCAGTATGCCACTTGTATACTTGTGAATCCCATACCCCCACACAATGACTGGGGAAGAAAGGCCTCCCTTGTATAATCCTGGACCTTACATAAACTGTCAGGCTTCTTTTTGCAACAAGCTTGCTTCCTCACCTTCACACTAGGGACAGGATCTTGGAGGAAGATTATGTCCCTTTCTCAGGATCTCAAAGCTCAAGACTTTGAGGATCAGATGCCCACCCCTCCCCTCTGGTGCCCACCTCATCCTCCCAGCATGCCTGCCATCACTCAGGGGGCTGGCTCCCTACCTCCAACTCCAACAGAAGTATCAAAGCCCAAGAAAGAAGTAGTATCAAATCTGTTAAATTACAGCAAGGCCAATTAATGTGGATGGCTGAAGGAAGATGAAAACCATATCAGCCCTCCCTGGAGAAAGGCAAGAACTCTATGCAAGAGAAGGGTTAAGGAAACTAAGCTTAGTGTTTCCAGGGAACTCTTGCTCCTAATTCTCTGTTTAAAATAGAAGAGCTATTTACCTGACCTGACTTTTGTTTCATTTTACCCTTTTGTTCTTGGCTGAGGGGCTTGCAGTGAAGGAGGGAGAAAGAGGAAAAATGCTAAGACTTTCAGATTCATCTTGTAAAACTTCCCAGAAAATCATCTTCTCTGTCCTCCATGCCTTTCATTTTACACTGTTAGTAACTCCAAGAAAATGTTTAGAGCAATGTCAAAAGAGGAATGACACACAAGAGGTTATAGTAACCATTTAGACATAGTGATGCATGTAACACCAGTTTCTCCAAAAGTATAGCAGGAATCTGTTGGTTTTAAATCAGATAAGATACAAAGAAAACAGTGCAATATAATTTTCAATTACAGTGCTGCACATAATTTTCAATTACAGTGCTGCAAACATCTAGCTTTTCAGAAGAGATTAGTCATGTCTTGTCAGCTTCTCTCCCTCCCACTGCCAAAAAAGTGCATTTTGAATACTTTGAAGGGTCACAGGAACAGAAAAGAAGGTTCTACACGACACAAGACAGCACTAGCACTCTGGCCCAATAGCAATCTGTCTTCTCTCACTGGGCTGGTAAAAGCCACATAGCTATCACTTCAAAGTTAATTGTTACTTCCCATTTTAAGAGAAAACTTCCTCACACCAAGCCAGGCTGCTAGAAACAAGAAATCCTGACAACAGTCCAATCCTTGGTTCTTCTCATTCAGGGAAAGAAAACTGAAAATTTTACTGGTTTGTTGAAAAAGACTACCATTAAAATGCTGGTGCTATGTGGAGGCTACAAAGCACTTGCACACGGCTCTGTTACTGCTATCACCTACAAGTGATTTCATAACAGCATACAACACTGCCACTACAGATAACAATCCTACTTCCCTTAAGGCATCCACAGGGTTGCCAAAGAATTCACCATCAACCCAAAAGCCTACTTTCTATGTCTGCTCACAGTCCAGCAAAAGCTGCTTCACTTCACAACACATCCACATTTGTCAGCATAAGCGAACATTCAGTGAAACCAATCCAGAAAACACAATTTAGAAACCTATTCAAAGGAGGTCTTCAAAAAATGAAGAAAAATAAGCCATAGAAGTGAATTAAAAGTTATCAGATGCCCTTTACTCTGTAACTGCTCAGAACAATGCAAGAAGGCAGCCAAAGCAATAATAGTCATGTAATTGGGAAGGGAAAAGGATTGCAGGTAAAAGACTCAAAACTATACTCATGACACCATGATGCCAGACCAAATGTTTTACATGAAGGCTACTGACTAGCAAGACCAAGCCAAGTAGTCCCACAAAATCACAGCTCTTGCTAGGTTTCAGTTTATATACAGCCCTGCCGTAGCTGAAATTAATTACCACTAAGGTTGCTAGTTATTTTTAAAAGCTGAGTAGAGTGCTAATTGCTTCTCTTCAGCTTCATGTCTATAACTCTCCTAATGTCACTGTAACATTCAATCAGAAGAGGCAGTTCAAATTCCATGTAAAATATGAGATTTAACTTAGGGAAGTTTTAACTATGCTGTTGAGTGCTGAAAAAAGCAAGTTAGGCAGTACATGGGATCAGCAGAGTCAAAGTGTAATGGGAAACTGCAAACACTAACACCTCAGATTTAAAAAGATACCAGCTTGAACACGCAAACAGCACAAAATGCCCCAGACACTGCAAAGACAAGATAAGTGCTGTAAAAGGGAGTTCTTTCCTTATTTCAAGAAAGAAACACTTCAGAGGGCCATTCAGAAACATATTTTCCTGACCCTTAAACCTTACCTTGAAGTAATCAGGCTAAGGAAAGATAAACAAAGAGCTATTCCACAATCACTTAATTGCAGTATGAAGCTGTCACCAAACACAGTAAAACAACACCATGTTCCTAATAAACAAGTCATGCTTACTAAATCAAATGGCAACCAAAGAGGCCTATAGATAGTAATTTATAAAAAACAAGCTCCCTTTGAAAGAAAAGCAGTAATCTGCCCATTTAGGGCACAAAAAGAAAAGTAGAATTGTTTTTTTGTCAGCAACGTATGACTGCTGAATCTACTAAATGCAGAGCTGACACTGTAATAGTTCGAAGGAATGGAATCACTCTTGTGCCCTTTAATGTGATACATTAATGCACTTTACTACCTGGAAACAGGATTGCCTTCTTAGAGATCAGAACACTGCATTCTTTTATGCTAAGTCACACACAGATCAAAAAAGAGAAATAAGGCTGGGGTGGTATGCAGGTTTTACAGATATTGCAGAGCTGTACAGCAAATTCTCGGGTAATATAAATACAAAATGAGAAACAGCAAGAAAGAGCAGCAACCTACAGTCCTTGGAGTAACATCATCAGTTAACTGCAGTTTCCAAGGTGGAAGCAAAGGAGTTATTAAGCCCTCTTGCATATTTCTGACTGAAGTGGGGAACCACTGCTCTTTCCATCTTGCCAGCTGCATTATCACATTCTAACCATGAAACAAAAGCAGTCTGGGTGCAGCTGCTGTGTTTGCTACTTACATTCATGCTGCTCATACGGCGGATATGAAAGTCTTACAGAGATCAGGATGAAGAAGATAAACAGAGGCCAGGCAACTTCGATCAGCAGCTGGAACTGGAAACAATAAAGGCAAAGTATTAAGACATCATAATCAAAATAAAGGTCAGAACAGAAGTTCTAGGACAATCCACTTGTAAGCCAAACCAGTTTTGTAAGCACTGTCTCACTCTGCTCTGCCTACACATACCAGGATCGAGAAGTTTGTTCCTCCAGCTTCAATGTGCAAAGAATTAAAAGTTTTTTTTCACTGACATGTGCCAGTTATTCAACTGAAATGGATGTACTTAAGGGCTATTTTTGGCTTATTTTTATATTTTTCTGTCCCCTAACTGAAAAAACCTCCCAATTAATCTTTCTAGAAATGAGCTGAATTTTTTTATCCCATATTTTGAAGCAGTGAGGTACTTATATCCCATTCTCACAGCAGACCATTAAGCTTCTACCCTAACACATGAGGCATGGAAACTGTGCTGATGCATGCTACACCAACTCTTTCAGTACTGCAGACATGTATTGCTAGCTAGAAAGCAGAGCTACTAAGATTAGGCTCATATCTAGTCTGTTTTGTTCTAATTTATGTTTTTTTCATGAAGGTAGGCAGCACACACTGGTACAGGTAATCTACAGAAAGGCAGTGAATATCTGGTAAAGAAATAACTCAGTTATTTAGAGGGACAAGACAAGAAGAAAAAGCCTGCTGGATATTAAATATACAACATTTCTTAAAGTATTGAAGTGCAGAAAAATTCACTGCGATGTGTCACATCCCACAGAAGCATGTGGACAAAAGCAAGCCTACAGCCTATAGCTTCTGAGACAGAAGCTGAAGTTTCCCAGACCTGAGCTTCAGAAGCCACATCCCTACGTTTCCACTCCAGAAAGACTGCATAAACATGTATTTTCAGTAAGCTACGAGACAAAATCTGAAAGCTTTTTATGCTGATATTCTGTATGCTTCTCATCTATTACTAGCAGCAGAACAGAGTGTTTTCTTGGTCAAATGAAGAAAAATCTTTTCCACTTTTTTCCTGAAAAACTCAGTCTTTTCTAATAAGAGGTCTACATCATCCTCCTTAAAAGCCAGAGTGTAAGACCTGCAACCTAGTGGGAGACAGTATCCCCACCCACAAACATGTTTTTCCATGTTCCATCATTAACAGCTAAAACTGGACTCTTAACACTCAGCACAAGACACTCCATGCAAACTTTGAGGTGACAAAGTTCTAGGTAACTACTGTACCTCAAAATAAGCACACACTGTAAAAACAGGGCATTAAAACAAGGGTCACTTGATCCAGCAGACGAAATTATGTAGGACGGCCTTTCACAGATACCCTTCAGAGCTGACATCAAACAGCAAATAGCACCCCTACCTAAAAGGTATAAAAATTGAGCATCAGTCTTCCAGGCCTTCCTGGTAACAGTGCCAGTCTCTGCAAGATAATTCTGGGATACTGTTACCATTGGATCCTGATATTAGCTCAGCTGGTTAGAGCGTAGCGCTTATAAGGTCAAGGCTGCCAACATAATCCCCACACGGCCCCTTCACTTAGGAGCTGGCCTTGATGATGCTTGTGGGTGCCTTCCAACTCACAATATTCTGTCATCTGTAATCGTCATGCACACACTGTATGACTACTGGGTAAGAAATCCCACTGAGATCACACTAACAGAGGTACCAGGAAGATGCCTCAGTATCTGTAGTCTCTTATTACAATAAATGATGCAGTGGCAGCACACAACTCAGCCATTAACATTGACAGCCTGCTTCCATCTGCGTTAAACAGTGCTCTGGCTTCCAGAGATCAATGTTTAGACCTAGGACACTGACAACTTGTCTACTCCTGTTTTTAAGATACTCTTATAGCGGCTGCCAGGATGGCATAGCAGGACTTTTCCTCCACTTGACAGTGAAGTGGCTATGAAACCAGGACAACTCCATTCTGTCTTCCAGCATCAATGGTCATGCTTTTGCACATGTCACAGCCCTCAGCCACCCTGGCTGTAGGCAAGCAGATGCACCCCAAGCAACTACTGCTACACTGTTTGGGGAAGAACAGTGTCAGCTGGGCTTGTGGAAGCCTCCTGCAGTGACCAGCGTGGACAGGTAGCCTCTCACAGCCCTGCAACTGCTACAGAACTAATGAGAAAGGCTGCCCTTGAGCACAAGCCCTGGCTTGCTCAGAGAATATCAGCCCCAGTCACACCACACTGGGGTGGAGAGCAGTGCCCAAGAAGAAACCCTGTTGCTGCAGGGGAAACAGGCCACCCGCACACATAGCTCCTCTCCTGCACACCTGGTTACACAGTCACAAAGGTAACCATGTGTGGGTTGCATGCACAACACACCTCACTCGGCACATCAACAGGCCCAGAGAGGATAGAGAAAGGAGCAGCTCGAACCAAGTTGCACCTTTACAGCTGAAGGAAGTCATCATAGCAGCTACCAAAATGCTACATTGTGAGAAACAGCTGGCAACTGCTGCACCAGAGGTTTGCACAGGGACAAGATCAGAGTGTCAGGAGCACATCAGTAGGGACTCCTCAGCAAGTCTCTTGGGCTGCTCAACAAAAAACTGAGTTATCTTTCTTTGCTCTTAAAGGTCAGTAGGTTCCCTCCCCTACTGCTTCCTGACCCTGCTGTGACAGCACTTTTCATCCACTCTGGCATTTCCAGACAAGGACACAAAGATACCAAAAGAGAACATGTCTTACTGAGATTCATTCTAAGTAGATACTGAAAAATCAAGTCTCCTCTGCCACTCTTGTGCTGCAATGACCAGCCAGGTAAATAATGAAATGAATCTTCAAGAACCCAACACCTCACCTATCCCAGCTCCATCAGGAGTTGAAGAAGGAACATCCCACTTGCACACAGCAGGTGAATTCAGCTAGGAACAAATTTGTCCTAATTTTACCAAGGTTAATCCCTAAGCATGTTAAATTTATACCAGTTGCCTGATTCAGGATGCCATTAAACACTGAGCTCTACATTGTGTCAACAGGAAATCTGTTGAGCAAGAACTAAATACACTATCACCCCATCCCACTGTCAACTCCCCTTCCCACCTTTATGGTCCAGTTTCAATGCAGGGAGCTACCAGAAGCTGACCAGTCTCTCCATGCAAGTTTGAGGTGTCTCCTCATTTGCAAGAAAGCAGGGAGGAAAAGGTTTTTACCCAGTGACCCCTGAACATGATTTTTTTTCCTCTCTATGTGAACTCATTCCCCTCACTTCAGTGTTGTTGGAAGCCATCCAGTACAAAGTAATACTTCAACTGCACACATTAGGGTGAGCTTTGAACCCAGGTTTCACAATGCAGCCCAAAATCACAGCAGCCAAAGAGGGGGGTTCAGTGGGAAGCCAAGGCTAGCCCACATTTTTCATGAGAAGGGTAAGGATCAAACTATTGCTAAGCTACACCTTCAGTAAGTACAAATGGGAGAGAGTCTTCATCAACACAACTCAAGGACAACGGTCTCCTAACAGGAAAGCAAAGAGAAGGAACTGTGCAGCTGTGATAACAGCATGGTAAGAAGAGATGTTCTGCCCCTTCTCTGCCATTTCCTGTTAAGCGGGCTTTTCCTCAGACAAAGGCTGGATTTGATGATCTTGGAGGTCTTTTCCAAACTTAATGTCCCTATGATTCTATTATTTTCAGAAGATTCTGGTAAAAATATAGCAAGCCTTCATTCCCACTGTAAAATTCAGGTCCTCTGAAATAGCCTCCTAGTTTACCTAGCAATTGCTGAGAAGATCCAACCTTAAGGAGCCACAGCCAGTTTTGAGACTACTCCCTCAGCTTCATTTGCAACATTTTTCTAAACTATGAGACCGTTCACAAGACCAGGATGTGACCCACATTCAGAGAGCTGACAGGCTCACTCCTTGCAGTTGACAGAGTCCATGACCTCTCTGGTGGGCAGTACTATCCTGGGAGATCAAGCTCCATTAAAAGCAAAAACACGCAAAACAAAAACTTTATAATCACTGGCAGCTCTGTTTATATACAAGACAAGATATAGAGGCAGTGAGGCCCTTTTGTCTGTTTTATTTAACAATGGACTAATTCCAGCTCTGAATTCACTGAACTCAAGTCCTGTAAAAACAAGCCTCAGACACCTGAGTGAAGACTTCAGGGACTGTGACCATTGCCAGTGGTAAATATGATAGCCTTTCCTCCCTTGTGACACTGAGTTTCTAAAACAACCCAACTCAACCAGCTGGCAAGCATCCTGACATTTGAAGGGTTCAGAAAGCTTATCAGAGACCACTTTCCACTCAACACTTCAGTAACTTATGTTCCTTTCACATTCCCTACTGACACCTCCTCAAGGTCAGATCTAACAGGCCAGATGCTCTGAACAAACCTGTTGGCACAAATCATGTCCTTGTCCAACACAGGTATTTCCTAAACCCCCGTGCTTTCTCAGACTTTTAACTGCTTGCAAGAGGTATAGCATCCTATGTGGTCTCAACCTTAAGGCAAAAGAATTTTAAGAACACCATACTGGATCCACACTCCTGTGCCCTTTTTATCACAAGGAGAAATTCTTCTTATATATTGTCTATTCTTAACAGGTAAATTTCTACACTGTTAACAGATGGTGAGGACAGCATTTCAGCCACTCAGAACACACCTTGGCAGAAGAATATCCATTACCTGGGTTTATCCTGTGCTGCTACAAGAACATGCTTCATGCCATCCACCTAATCTATATCTTCTGTTGTAAAGTTACATAGCAGGTTTGGGATACTCTCAATGATTAAAGTGACTGGAGATATCTGCTATTGCCTCTGCCACTTCTGCCATTAGGAAGTGGCAGGATTTTGTTGCCATTGTTGCAGCTTACAGCATTCAAAAGGTTTTAGACTCACAGGCACATCACTGCAGCCTGGCAATGTCTCACCCACAGAGCGGAGCAGGTCTCAGCACAGGTTTTCATTTCACATCTATTTTGCTGCACACAGCAGTCATGCACCCTCTTTGCCTGATCTGACACCAGTGTTTCAGTACTCCAACGCTCTCTCACACTGGAATTCAGGACAGAAGTCTTGAGCACCTTCAAGCCCTCTGGTGTCTGTCCACCCACCACACTCTCCAGTTTGAACAGGGTCTTTCCAAAGCCAGACCTGTTGTTCAGCCAGGGATCACTAAAGGATGAACTTCAAGTAAGACACAGGATGTTTCCCTGTTTTTCTTGAAAAGCTGTATAGTCATGCAAGCTGCAAGACTGTAACTTAAGATCTCAAAACACCCTTGGGCTAGTACTTACAGTCTGTCTTCTTCTGTAGGTAAAGTTCTTCCACAGCAGCAATCCCAACTGTGTCCAGAAAGCCATCTTCCTTCAGCAAAGCCTAGAAGCTCCCTTTAGGTAGCAGCAGCAGTACACAGTACAGATGTTGTGGCCAGGCATTAACTAGTGAAAGAAAAGAAAAACAGGAAAAACGTTGGAAGGCAAAAGTTTTGTCATTCAAAACAGAAAATGCAACAAGATCGGGAAAGACAAGAGGCTGCACTCTGTGACCTTGCAACCTCTTCAGGGAACACCCCACACACCCCATGGTCTCCAGCCAAGTCTCATGGGTCTCAGTAAGCTCACACTTAGACTCACTGTTTCTTATCTCAGAGCTCCAAAGCACAAAAAGAGGTTTGCAATACAATTCTCTTATTTTCTGCCCCAGAAATTGCAAGAACAAGGACAGCCCAGAATGAGAATAAGTAAGAGGCTTTGAAAAATGATTCAAAGATTCCTCCAAATAACACTGAACCATACACTTCAATACTTTTCCTTAAAGCATCTTTTCATGTACACTTTTATTATGGTGAAAAGCTGTCTGCCAAATTAGGAAAATCCTCATTTTGAAGTCCAGTCAACACCGCTTGTAGGCAAAACTGTTGTGCATTTAACAGGCAAGGGAGAAATGCCTGTTCCCTTGAAGGTAATGATTAAGAATGATGCTAAGGTTGTTAAAATTTAGATGAAGTAAATGGAAAATTGTTGTGCATTAAGTGTCTGTCTTGCTACAGTACAAGAGCACATGGGATTAAAAAAATTATTTTCAAAAATTATTCTCTTTTGTGGCAATTAATAAAAGCATAGTATAGAGCTTGGTACACATACCTTTCCAGCAAGGCTCAATCTTAAAGCGCTAAGGTGAGCTTTCACTATATTAGTTAGTCATTACACCTTTTTTCCAAAATTAATTCAGCGTATCTTAATTTACTTCCGAATGTTAAGGCCACTTCAAATTAAGAGCAGTTGAATCCTGAGCAAGTGTCTGCACAGGAACTGAGTTAATCCACATTAAATTAATTCTGATTTATGTACCTGAATACACTCAGTTGATAGAATCAGCATTTAGAGGACAACTAGCAATTGATTCAAACACACACCAAGAGAACAACTCTTTCCAACACCTGTTAAATTGGGAACACACATACTTTTGATTCTAGTGTCCCATGTAACAATATCCTAGCCCTAAGATTCAAAGTTGCATGTCTGATTGCAAACAGCATTGAAAAGATTACCAAAAATACGTAAATGTGTTAGGAACATAAGACCGCCTCAGGAAATTCTCTGGCCAGACCTACACTAGAGTAAGATTAGATGAAAAATTAAGGATGTGAGCTTTGAGATGATGAACAATTGTCATCTTTAAGTCTTATCCAAAAGTAAATTCCATTGCTACAATGACTTGCAGATTAAAAACCTGTCTCTTAATAATGTAGGTCTGTGTTACAAAAAAAATTCCCTAACATGACTAACAAAAATAAGCTTGTTACACTGAGTTTCGTAGATGATTACACTGTAGAATCACAACAGGTCAACAGTATTTTTTCACACCAGTACAGAGAACCACAGAGTAATAACAGATGCCTACAAAACCTTACAAACTGAACCTCATACCAGCACGTCAGCAGTGGAGCATACAGTCAGCATGGGCCCCTTAACCTCTGCCAGGTGCTGCTCTAACTCACTGATAGGACCTCCACAGACACACTTTCGCAGAGGGATGCCCAACTCATCAGGCAGGACAGACATCCTTCCATACCCAGTGCATCCTGCTGGCTGGATCACCCTGACACTAACACATTGCAGATGCAGGCACATCTGGCTGGTAGACCATGAATTCTGAGGCATACTTAGGGAAAGGCACTTGTCAGGCTACTGGCATATCCACAGCAGGCAAAAAGCCTGCCCTTTGAGGAGAGTCTCAGAGGACAAATCCTGGCTGATGACTGCACCCATACTCATAGACCTAAAGCACCCCTCTGCTCACAGCCTTGGATATGGGGGGGGGGGGAGGTCTTTATTACATATCTAATATTACATATCTAAAGCTGCAATCAACCTAGCAACACAGCTAAGCAGGGAATATTGTTACCTCTCCTTTGTACTACCTCCACCCCTTAAGTTTCTGAATAGTATTTGCGGGATTTGGCAACACTTTCACTCACTCTAAAGAGAAACCTAGATTACTTCTCACATAGTACACAGGCAGTTCCTGACCAATAATGTGGTACCAAAATATTTCTAAGAACACTAAGATAATTGCTCTTTTCATGCATTTTTCCACAAGGATATCAGGGTTGGTCTGTGGGTCAAAGACCTCCATTTGATTTTTTTGTTCTCTCCACCAAGCCACTAAATCTTTGCTGCCTGAGCCTAATCCTGCAGCCACTGCACAAGTTTGGCAAACAGAAGTATGGAAGGGACTGCACAGCCTTCTAACAGTTACAGGTAGTTGTGCAACAGGTTTTATTTATCTTCAGAAGGGTGTTCAGAGTACCCACTCAATACTTCATTCTCAGGCCCCCAATACTATAAATCTCCAAAAAAAACCCCTAATTTCCAATGTTTTCCAGAAATAAAAGCTAAACACCAAAACCCATAAGAATAAAGTGCCGCAGGAAGAGTACAAATGATATCCCATGAAAAGTCAAAGGGACTTTTGGTGTTCTCATCAATGGAATTAGACTCTACTCCTGCACCTTAATACCCCGCACAGAGGCAAAACAGAAGTTGAACCAGTCTGTGGAATGGGTACCCAAATCAAAGGGTAGCTGGTTTAATGCACATCAGTGAAAATTCAGATACTGATCCCTTGCAACTGCAGTCAGTCCACAGGATCCAGAACATGGAAATACTGCTTTATAGAGGCTGTAACATTCACCTTCACATTAGCAAACTAGTGAGCTACGGGCACGTATTTTATCATTTAACTCATCTCAGCTGACCAGCCAGAAGCATGCACAGCCAGGAAGACTCAGCTGTGCAACCTGCTTGAACTTCAGTTCTCTGGAGTTAAGCAGAACAAAGCAAATGATCTGGCCTGTTCTGCCTGGAAAAAAGTTTTAAACTACATAAAAATACTGACTTTTAAGGACTGTCCAGATGTAGGCATACCAGCTAAATCCCTGCATTAAAGTAGACCATAGAGCCTAACAGTGGATTAATCACCAAGAGCACAACACCTGAGCCTGAAGCACATTCAGTTCTTCCAGCCATGCCAGGTGACAACTGCAATGACACTGTACACCCTAGTCAGTATCTGTTACACACCAAGGAACAGGTTTGTTAGTAGTCACCTCTGATTTTCATCCAGAGGCTGATATACTTGGCATACTGCTGACAAAAGGTTCACTTGAATAACTAACCCATCAGAAAGCACTCAGCAAACTAATACCAGAGGAAAATGGCTGAGCGTCCTTTTAGATGTTCTTCCAGCTCACAATAGGCAAGAACTGTGTAAGCCAGAGATGCAGAGAACTCATCAACCCAGTACTTCCAACTTGGTTAAAAGTGAAGTCCTACTTTATCTCTACATCAGACCAGTCTGATAAGTTGAACACATCTGGGAAATACAACTTGCCATTTAGTGCTGCAGTGCAAAACTCTGTTAGTTTCCAATGATTGCTTTTATGTCTCATGTGTGTAAAATTTTGAGCCAACAGCAGCTATCAGTGATCACTCCTGACACTCACCCAGAACTCTGAAGCAGAAATACTGCTTTCTGTCTAGAGTATGAAAAGCTGCAGGAATCCATCCCCACAGCATTAGTTTTCCTGTGATATGAAGTACCACAGCTCAATACCCAGCCACACAATTAAAAGCACAGATTACATGCACTTGTTCCTTGGTCTGCCTTTGCAGAAGACTCTCTCCACATGACATTTCGCCCTGCTGCAGAAACCCTGAACAGCCTCCAGACCTACACAGCTGCAATTTCATCTCATTTTCTGCAATTCAGAAAATTACTCAAGAGAAAGTTAGGCTACAGGGCAACCTCTGAAAATGATGGCAATGAAATACATCCTTTGGCCAGCCCTCTCTTTCTAGAAGGGGTGCTAGCCAATATTTCAAAGTAGAATGGCTGTTGAAAAGTCCATTAGCTGGTATATCAACAGTCTCCAAACCTAACCCCTTTACAGCTGCAGATTTAGAAAGTAAAAAGCTCAAGTGGCAGAAAATCAGTTCTCCACCCCCTTGCCTGGTGTCTCTACTAAGTAAACATAAAATAGCCTTCAAAAGTGGTTTTCTGCAAACAATACAGCTGTTTGCTTTCTTTGGGGAGGCAAAAAAACCTTTCCCCTAGAGAAAATAAGTTAAATCACTATTTCAAGAGGGAACAAAGTGAACTTACAAAACCTTACAAGACTGGAACATTTCAGGGCTCTGGCAAGACACTATAGACAATTTAAACTATTTAAACTAAGTCCTTGTCAGCAGGTCTAAAAAGGTTTCACCGGTTGATGGAAGGTTGAGTGGTCTTCATGAAATAAGGTAGCAGCTCTCATCCTTTAAGTCACATTTTCACAGAAGCTACCACCACAGACAACTTTCCACAGATCAAATGGCCATGGAGAGTACAAATCTAACAGCTACACATGATGCCCTTGTGAGCTACAGGAGCCAGCACCTTCTCACAAGCATACATGATCTAGCACTTCTGCTTCCTGCCCCAGACAAAAAATTTGTACATATCTCCAATAGATCTCGTCTCTACAAGTATCAAGTCAAATGAGACTCATTTTGGAAGAAAAGAAGCAACTAAAACATAGACATTGGATTTCTGCAGAAATACAGTCCTCCTTCTGAGTGCTGACAAATCTCTTGACATTTAATTTGTTTTAGGTAATGTCGAGCTGCATTTTGTGAAGGAAACAATATCATGAGCCATGTGAATTCGGCAAATCCCAGATCTAGAGTCCCTCAGTGACCTGTATGCCGTCAGTGGAGAGCAGATCCCTCTCAGGACCGTGGATTTGAAGGCAGGTCGGAAGGGCCTCACTCATGAACTGACATTCTGATTGTGCTGGTTTTGCATTAATTGATATTTGGGGAGGCGGGAAGAAGCCAGTCACGGGAGTGATTTTCTCAGAGAAGCTGCCAACCGTTTCCTCTGTGCCCGACAAAACCAATCAGTAGCTAGTTCTGACTATTGACACTTTGTTAAACCACTAGAAAGCACACACACTAGAGACTAACAAAGCCCGGGAAAAAGCTTTCTTCCGGCTTCTGGAGAGGATCTTCCCCCCTCGCAGCCTGGCCGGGCGGGGGAGGGGAGGCCGTGGGGCCGGCCAGGGCAGGGCCATGCCACGCTGTTAACATCCTGTCCCCGCAGTGTGGACACCATGTGCCTGAGGCGGCCCTGTGGCTGGAACTGAGAGCAGCAGGGGCCAGACACCAGCCATGCGGCTGACACAGCCCCAGCGCGGCCTGAAAAGCCATCACCAGACTGCTTCACCCACGGCCCCGCAGGGATCGTGCGACCATCAGCAGGCCCTGAGCGAGATACTAACTCTTTCAATGCATAAATGAGACTTACAGACCTTCAATCCTCCCTCGAGTGAAAGAAAAGGACAGAGTCAAGACACATAGAGGACCAACATGAAGACACCAAGATCAATGAAGAAAGACTCAAGTCCCAGATGGAAGGAGAATGAAGAGATGCCTTAAGTTCAGGCTGAAATCCTCTTGTAAGGCTATGGAGAAGAATATAATTGATACATCAGACTCTTTTCCCCTCTAACTCATTGAAAAGTATGGGGAGATGAAGTGTTTGAAGGTATGAGCAAAGGCATCTATGCTAAAGCAAGCAGATGTTAAAGTAGCTGTGATCCCATGGGAAGTTTGAACAGAGAGAGAAGAGTGATGAAGACCCTCTGCCCCCAGGGAAAAAGAAGACCTCTGTTCCCAGAGATGATGATGATCTCAGAGATAAAGAGAACCTTTGCTCTTGAACAGCTCATCTTTAAAATAGTACCCCATAAGTTGGCCCATAAATGCAGCTGTGGGAAAGCTGTGAAAGATGGGAGGGATTTCATGATTGCAGATTCCTGGGCAGCTGCTATTTGCGGAAATTAAAAGCTACAAGAGAACTGTTCTTGTAGAGAAGTTTCCATGGCAGGGCAAAAGAAACCCCTCTCCCTAAGTGAACTGAAGAAAGACTATTCTAGAAGTAGTTCTAGAACAAAACTGACTTAGAAGTCCTAAGTTTTGTCTCTTTACGTTTTAAGTGACAAAGAAGAGGGGATGTGTGGAGGGGGGAAGAAGTGTTCTAAAGGTTTTATTCTGATTCTTATTATTCGTTCTTCTAGTTACTGTTGATAAAGTTTTCTTTATACCCTTTTAAAGTTTTGAGCCTGTTTTGCCTTCCTCCTAATCCTATCTCACAGCAAGAAATGATTAAGTATATTCAAGTGAGTGCACTAACATTTGGCCAGCACTGAACCCACAACATTAACTGGTGCATTGGCCAGGAAATCTTAAATTGGTGAACCAAAACAACTACACTGATCTACACAAGACAAACCACCAGAGGACTAGTGGCCTGGATGGGCACTAGTACAGCAGAGGTACAATTAAGTCTAGAGTCCAGAACTAAATCCCCAAGTCAAGGTCTAGTGCCTTGGCCGCTTCTCTGCCAAACACCAGGATTTCCCTTCTTCCAGCACAGTAGCTGTAACTAGGAGAAAAACAGTATTGACCCCGACTATGTTAAGATTAGGCTAGATAAAGAGCAGCTGTGGACAAGTGCAAGCCATTTTTGTCCTGCTGCTAGAGATCTAATTGGAC
The DNA here is from genome assembly GCF_027887145.1 of Ammospiza caudacuta. NCBI lineage: Eukaryota > Metazoa > Chordata > Aves > Passeriformes > Passerellidae > Ammospiza > Ammospiza caudacuta. The sequence continues at coordinate 25,045,209 of NC_080632.1, forward strand.
ATAAAATCCCCAGCAGGCAGTGGAAACAGTGAATAAAGAACCAAAAGTAATGTCCATTTTTTGATCTAAAGTCACACTAAGCTTGCAAAACACAAAGGAACAAAGCTGGCATTCCCATCACGAAAACTTCCAAGCAGTCAAAAAACTTATGACATCTACTGGAGCTCTAGGAAAGGGGTGAAACTGCCACCTGAACAATGATAATTTTATACAAATAACAGTGCCAGTCTTTTAAAGTAATCTTTTAACCCACAGAGCCTGAAATAGGTTGCAAAAAGGTGCCATAAAAAGCATTAGCAGCACAGAGTTCAGTCAACTCACCTAAGGCCACAAGCAAGCAAAAGCAGAGATTAGAATGAAACCATCAGATCCCACACGTCCGTCTCCTGGCTTAAGCACTTTTGGAGTCTGTAGCAGACGCAACCAGTGCGGGATCAGCAGTGGAGGTGTGAGCTTTGGACCTATGGGCTCTTGCCTGGGACACAGGATCGTTATCACTGGAGGCACACAGACACTAAAAGCTGGTCTTTCATAATCTCCCCACAGAGGACATTTCTTTCCCTTTTGCCAAATGCATAAGGGACACAAAGTTTTCTATTCCATCTAAAGAGCTCTTCAGTGAGGAGTGCTTTCCTCTTCAAAATCACCCAGGCCATGTCACAAACCAACTCCTTGTTCCTAGCAATGTGATTGGAGAGCTTCTGGGTCAGCAGAAAAGAATTTGATTAGGGTGACGAACAACAGTATTTTAGTGGTGGTTCTTGGCAAGATCCTCTACTGGTTTACTTCCCACACTGACTTACCTGGCCTTGAGTTAGGTAGTAAACAGTCTTGTTCTCCAGTGCTTACTAATACTGAAGGCAACTGGTAAATGACTTTCAACATGGCCATCCAGTTGAATTTGTTTTCCCTCCTTGAGGAGCATGTAAAATTTGGTAAAACCAACTATTAAAGGCTAACGCCAAAATATCAGAAAGCTGATGAAGCAGGCTCATGGATTACCTCTAGCAACCTGCCACCTCTGGTTTGATGACACAGAGCCTTTATGGCAGCATGCACACCGCCACATAACACCAAATAAATAATTTCACATTCTTATTTAAGGGGGCTCCAACCTCACAGAATATTGATGACAATCAATGGAAAAGGACTTATTTCAGCATAGGTCAACAATAAAATACTTATTCAGAACCTACTTGAACTGCTGCTATGAAAACAACTAGTGACAGAACCCAAGCCCAGTATTAGGTTCTACTTGCTGCACTAAGTACTACACAGAGAAGCAAGCCTGGATCCTGCTCTGAAACGACTCAAGGTCAACACAACGTCAAGTCAGGAGCAGAAATCTCACTTCTCAACTCTTCAGGCAAAATGGCAAGGGGCTTCTAAAGTTATTTAGCCCTGGCATGAGAACTGAGCAAATAGGTATTTCATAAGTCAGTATATTATGTGCTGAGTTCTGAATGCTCCTCTATGAACAGATGAGCAGATGATAATTTTGAAAGACCTGGCCCAAAATTAATACAATGAACACTGACATTTGTGGTCCTAAACTGTTCGGAGTATCTAACTTGCCTCTCCTGTCAAACCCAAACTCCTAGGATATATTTCTGAGACACTGGTGGGCTTATCCTTACCAGTCAGAAAAAAAAAAAATGGGACACTTCATCCAGAGAAAAACACTAGCTTATAAACTGCTCCATAATAAAGACTGAACTACATTTTTCAGAGTCCTCAGTGCCTCCTTAAACTATTTATGCTCATGCACATTTTCAAAAATGGCTGCTGCTTTACAACCTTCCCTTGTGACACAACATGCCAAGTAATTTTGAAAAACCTGTCATAGGTCAGCAATAGCTGCCTACCAGAATGACCACAACAACTGGTTCTCATTACTTCTAGGATGCTTATGGAGGGCTCATTGATGAAAACAAGCACAACTCCAATGCAATGGAAGATGTCACGTTTGCATGCACCACAGCTCGATTTACCCTAAGGAATGCACATGCAAATGTGCATTGCACATTTGTGGTATGCACTTAGGCAAGAGGATTGCTTAAGGGTCAAGTACAATATGCAAGATGAAATGCAGTCATCTATTTTACAAAAAAAAAAAAAAAGAACCAACAAAAAAAAAAACCAGCTTCCACTAGAAGGTTGTGAAATACGTGAAGCATTTCAACTTCCAACATTACACTGAGTGTCCCCTGCTTTGCCCATGGAAGAAAAAAAAGCCAAGAATCTAGTCCATTCTTTGGCAAAAACAAACACAAAACGTGATTTGCTTTATCACGGCCAATGTCCAAAACTCCATAGTCCATATTAGCAGATGGGGTTTGTTTTTTTTTGCTCTCATAGAATGGCTCTTTTCTAGTGGAATGTAGAAATAATAGAACATCCTGCTAAAATAATAATTGCAACATTTGAGCTCAATTCATGTCATTAAGCTTTGATCTCTGAGTGAGTATAGTATAATCAGCACACAGTTTGCAAAAAGCTGTGCTACACATCTCCAGTCAGTTTTTCCAGCTTTTGACATATCCTGTTGAAGGACAATATAACTGCAACTGGGAAAAAGGGGTAAAGAATTTCACACTGCAAAAGGTACCTTTCTGCTTGGCAGCAATCACAAAGGGGAGAAGGAAGACACAACCTCCCCAAGAAAGCAGCTTTTCCCAAAAGAAATCCACATGCTCAAACAATATTTGGAAATGCTTTCAACCACCACCCCTCCCATAAATCATTCTGGTCACTGAATCACTTACACTAATCAGACAGATACCTGGTTTTAAAAAGTACAACACTGACCGGCACTCCATGATCCTACTGCAGTGCCACTGAAGCATCTGGCATATTTCTATCTTCTGCTAAGCAAAGTTATGAAGCCTTGTGGCTTTTATCACCACATTCATAAGGACTTTTTCAGAAAGGAGTGACTTCTCCTACATTTTGCTGTCTATCTTGGGACAAGACAAGAACACCAACAGTGTTCAGCACAAGATTAAACTGCAGTTTGAATGTATGCCTACCCTGTAACATCAAAAGAAACTAGTGTTATTTTCCTCTCCATCTTTGCCATTTGGGAACATCATGCCATAAACCAGCACATGTTTTCAGTAACAGAGCAGAACACAACATGGCTTATAGTGTAGAGATCATCACAGTGGTGCCTTTGAGATTCAGAGGCAAAAAGAATGTCAGTTAAACTTGATATCTACACAATTGCAGTGATATCTGTGGCACAGCTATAAGTAACAGCAAACAAAACAAAAATATCCCTGAAAAACATCAGCCAAGAAAAAGCCTCTAGCACAATGAAAGGAAATGACATTGACGAAAGAAAGCAATAAACTGGCAAAGTAAGTATTTAGCAGCCATTGTTAGCTTGAGCAGAGCTGGAGTCTGTAAAGCCTACAATAAGACCTCAGCTCCCACATAGCTACCATCTAGCTGTGCTGATATGGGAGATGGTAATCCACTAAAGTGATAAACAGATGCCTAAGTACTTTTGGAATCAGTGAGTGTCAGAAGAATTTATGAAGAGCAATGAATTTATGATCAACCCTGGCAACCTGTATAGACTTCAATAACCACTTATCTCTAAAGTTACTCATAGAAGAATATGAAAATAGCTGGCACACATGATAAGGCAGCCCACATACCTGCTGAGTCAGGTGTGGCACAGGGCAGTTAGCTCGGAGCACTGCCAGAAAGTGTGTGACAATCTTCCCATTTTGCCTGATCCACAGAGCAAGCAGTTGTTACTCACTTTCTACTCTTCAGCTCCAGCCGCTCCCCCTGCCACTGAAGCTTCAATCCTTAGGGTGAGCATGGAGTAAAAACCATGCAAAGCAAATACACCTAATTCAACATCATGCCAGATATATCCAGGAAGGAAGGATGGCAGAATCTGTGCAAGTCCTAAGCTCCACCTCACAATTCAGAAATATTTTCCGGATGGAGCTCCATTAGTTTGCTCCTAAAGCTTCAAGGGACTTAACACAGCTGAAGAGCTGTCGCCAACTAAATTTCAACCACATGACTCCAAACAGCAGGCAAATGCAGAAGTAGAACGAAATGGAAAAAGCAATAAGCTTACAAGAGAGCAAGGTGAGCAAAAATAAATTTTGCAAGTTTTTTATGGATATAGGATTCAAAACATACATTTTTTACATTAAGTTTAGAATATCCTTAATAGTGTTGAGCAAGTTCCACTGGAGCCAAGGCACACCCCAACAGACAACCCCATTTTGCAATTATATCTGGTTTTATATATATGAATATAATTGGGAGGATAGATGTAGAGACAAATATTAAGAGTATGTTACAAGAATGTGGAATGCAGGTCTGGGAGACATGGCTGACAACCAGAAGAATGACAAAAGTTATCTGGGAAAAATAAAATCTGTGAAGAAATATGAAAACTGACAGGTGATTGTATTAATTTGCTAAAAGAGAAAACTGAGTCCAGATCTCTCCAAACACAGTAGAAAACCTCTTATTGCTTACTTTAGCATGAATATTTAAATGTAGGTTTGAGAGATGGGAAGCAAAGCAGTAAGAATTGCTACTCTGATTTAATAGGGTAAAGAATAATTAAAATATCTAAATTACCTGAAAACAAATAAACTTAAAAAGCGTTTTTCCCATTGGCAGAATAAAAATACAAATGCAGGATCTATTCAATTAAGTTTATTAAATAAGAACATCACTTTCAGAGGAAGAGTAGATTTTGAACTTTGGCTCCTGTACTAGCACCACAAATAAATATCCATGGATCTGCATTCAGAAAACCTCAGTGCTGCTTTATTGTTTGGGTGAGTCTGGGGTTTTTAAAACCATTTAAGTTTGGTTCTAACTTGTTTTATTGGTAGTCATAGCCAAATTCCTGTTGCAGGAACATAATTAAAATAACAGGAAGAGAAAAAAAAAACACCAATAGATCCCCAGAATATCAAAATAATCCTCATTAATACAGCTCTCGAAGAACATTGATAACTTGCTTGTTTCTTTTTTAGGCACAAAAATTCAACTGTAAAAACAGGCATATCTCTAAAAACATTGGGCTTAAACCCAGCTTGCTGGCACTGGCAACAGAGCCTGACATCTTCAAAAAAAGATGTGTTACCTGCTGAATATGAGAAAAAACACTGACTTCTACCATAAAGAGTATAAACTTTGGTAATGCTATTACTAGAACGTAAGTGAAAGTAGATAAGAGGAAACAGTCAAGTCATCACAAGAAGGGCAGAGGTGCTGGGATCCAAGTTTTCCTGGTCCCTAACCTTGCTCTTGTCACTCACATCACCAAAACTGCTGCTCCAAGACTTTCCGTGTGGCTTAATTTTGAGCTTTATCAATTTAACAAGTACTATGCTAATGAATTAGCTGCATGGCTTGCTTGCTCCCAAGAACCACCACCCATTTGGAAACAGACTAGTAAATGGCAAGTTATTTCAGAGTCAAGTGAGTAGAGTGCTAACAGGTTTTGGCCACCTCCACACAACCCTGCCTGCTATTTGCTAAAAAGGAAACCAGATCCCCAGAATGATCCCTGAACTGTGTGGTAAAAGGCTCAAACTTTGCTCTTTCACAGAGAACAGCCTTGCTATCTAGCCCAAGCCAGAACAATCTTAGGCTCTTTGCTCTCCCTTTTCTCCAACTCCAATTGTTCTCTAACAAAGTCGGCACCATGCAAACCAATCCCATTGCATTAGGCAGAGCTCTGCTAAGCAACACTCCTCCAGAAAAATAGCAGAGGAAAAAGGTCAGCTTGTATGTGGATACTTATGGCATTAAAACTGACATGCATTTTTATTACTTATGATCAAGCTTTTTTGCTAATAACCCACAAAAAAAGATCTGAATGCTCCCATTTTTCCTACAGTGTTAGACTGTTGCGTCAGAAAAGCTGCATCAACAGTTTTCCATCCTACTCTGTCTCCCTCTTGGTCATTGAAGCAAGCAAAAATACTTTCTCCCAATCAAAAATGCTGAAGAGACAGGACTAGCTTTGCTGCCCAGTATTTTAAAGAAAGGGAACAGGGTACTTTTGGTACTCCATTCAGTAGTTTTAGTCGTACTATTTCTTCTGAATTATCGGTATTACTTTTGTGTAATCAACACAAGCAAGACATGCAGCTACAGAATGAGACATTTTAACTTTTGGGTTTTTCTGTGGTGATCATCTTTTAAACACTAGAAGCAGAGTCTTACCATGGTATTTTTTATCTATACTCTTAGTAACAGCAACTGCAGATGTGCATGCTCATCGACTACACTAAAAAAGTTTCTAGCATTCAGAATTCAAACCCTTAGCTGGCATAAATATGAAACAATCTTAGAGAGAGTGAATTTCTTCTATGCCAGACCTGAAGAAAACAGGCAGAGTCCCTAGCAGTCCCAGATAATCAAGGAAAATTGATCTCATACATAAAATGTGTTTTACTAAACATAGTAAACCCTGACTCTAGCTCCTCTCACAGGAGTCATCAAGAATAACCAACAGAAGAGAAGCATGATGAAGTTTGGTCAGCCATGGCCTCTGGACTTATTTCAGGATTTGGTGTGTTGCCCAGCCTAGAAGACCTACATAAACACTGAGGGTGCCTGCTTCAAGGTTACTCAAACAAAGTGGTAGTTTGGGTCCCCCTCTGCTCCCTTCTGTCATCATCTTTGTGCTGGCACCAGCGCTCACAAAGCCATGAGAAGACTCTGAACACAGGATGCTGGGGTGCAAAAACAAACAAAGAAACAAAAAAAAAATCATGCAAAAAGAAGAGTTTTTTTCCAATTACTCATCCTGGGCTGGTGAACTCCAGTGCCTGCACAAAGGATGAAACAGACAGAGAGAGAAAAGAATAGGTAGACCAGGGGAAATGAAGCAGGTCCATTACTAGCTCACTAGCAATCTTCAATTACTCTGGATTAAAGTTCTGGAGAAACCACACCCTAAGAAATACTGTGCCTGCATGGTGCAATGCACATAATAAACACTAGCAGAGCTGATCGTATTTGGCTACAGATGGATGAGTTCAGTACCAATCCTCCTGCTCTGTCTTTGTGAGTCTAACTCTGCCAGATTAACTCAATGGTGAGAGAACAGCCTTGCAGAAATGTAGGCAAAGGAAGAAGTCCTTCCAGAAATGTGTGCATTACACTTGATTAACAGGTGAGAATGCTTCAGCACAGAATCTGCATAGAACATCCCCTGTTACTTTGTTTAAGTCACTAAGGCTTATTCCTGAACAATATATACCAAATCTGGTACCATTTCAAGTCTCTTATCACACCAATACCACCACACCATCACTGAGTGATGTCTTGAGTTTGAAAAAAATTTAGCATTACAAAAAATGTTGGCTAGCAGCTGCCTATGGCACACTGATTTGTAAATGTGCCTCAGCCTCTGCGCGTGAAGAGACCATTACGAAACTTTCAACATACTTGCGGCTCTATTCAGAGGAAATTTGGAACTAATAGCCAAAAGATTACCATGACTCCTAGAAACACTAAAAACTTACATACAGCTGCACCCAAGATGCTTATGCCATGTAACTATCATATGGCAACATGTCCTTCAGCAACAATTTACTGGGGGAAAGTTACTGTAAATAGTTTTGGGCTAGCTGCTGGATTATTACATTCTAATGACAAATTATAGCAAATTGTGATTTCTTGTAGCCCAGAGACCAGCTAGTAACCCCTTAAGAATACCTACAATGAGCTAAAAACATGATATTTTATTATTTAATGCTAAATATTCTCAACAGGTTCAACTTAAATTCTACTATGCAACACTAATGTTCCGTGCTGCCGAACTTACAGCCCCATATTTTTGTTAGGGTTGACTTCTAATTTTTACCATAGTTAGCCCTACTAAACTACAACTATGAGAAACAATGTGCTTCGTATATCATGAGTAAAGGCATCAAGCTCCTGCCCATACCAGATATATAGACTGTGTCACTCTACTCACTCTTACATAAATTAAAATTCAAATGTGCACAATGAAAACCCACCAACATAATTTTTATCTGTTACATCAGTAAAATACTGCAGAGTCCCAGGTACGACCCTTTTAGCTTAATATCCTACTGTGTCATCACGGAATCGCGCACTGATTTGACTGACAGGAAAGTTGTCAGCATATGTTGCCATTCTCACTTGTAAGGGAGTCAAGCTGTGCCACAAGCACCAAGGACACAAAGCATTTGCACTGAATGCTTACTACCATGACCCCCTTTCAAAACTGGGCAAGACTGCTCCATTACAATAGCCCTTCGACAGCAGGCTTGACCATCTGTTGTTAATGGAACATTCCCAAGACGTAGCTCTTCTCTGCAATACAAGGACCAACTCATTTTCAAAGGTGAAAATAAATTTTAATGCATTAATCCACAGCAGTAATTTTCAAAAACGTTCAACTCATTTTAGGCTTTAATCTAGAATAGGTTTACACCCCTCTGGCTTCTCCGAGGTCTATTCCAACACACTTGAAATCAACTTTGATCCTTTAAGTATGTTTTTGTACAGCCTTTAAAATCTCCCAGGCCAACAGCCTGGGGGGAAGGGGACACTTCTGGTTAAAACTAGGAAAAAGTAGGGTTTAATAAGGACTTTTAATTTAGAATCCGAGTATGTTTCCAGACATGTTTTAAGCATCTGGGCTGCTGTGCAGCTCGTCTTTTGTAACAACAGCCTGATGATAGGTTGCAGTGTAGCACTCCAGACTTCACAACAGTCTGGCAGGCAGCAGCACGATTTGTTGCATACAACTGAGCCTCCCGCCCATCACAAAGGCAGCCACATCGATTTTTTTATTTTTACACTCCCCTCCATCTCAAGGCCCTCCCCTTATCCCACCCCCGCGACTTTACAGGATTCACGTAGGAGTAAAGAGGATGAAAACCCTCCCGTTATCTTCTAGCACCCACCGGGGCCAGGAGAGGCAGCGGTAAGGTGAGCCACCCTCCGTGAGCGCTGCCAAGTCGCCTCGCTCAGGATAAGCTAAAATAAAATAACTGTTTTCTAAAACATAAGCACACACAACCACGCCCCTTACACACACACACACACACACAAGCACTATCAGCCCCTCTCCGATGCACCGCTACGCCGTAAACCATCCTCCGAGCCGCGCTGCCGACAGGCTCGGCACATTGAGTGGCACCACGTCGGAAGACAAAGACTCCAAAGCAGTAAAGAAAATCAACAGACAACCCTCCAAAACAATAACAAAGCACACACACCCCTCACCCCCACTCATTTGCGTTTTCTCTCTAGCTTTGTGCCGCCCGTTCCAGGCGGAGCGGGTACAAGTGGGAAGCCTCCCCGACAGCTGCCCGGGACGCGTCCCCCCGCCCCTGCCTACCTCCCCGGCCGGCAGCCGCCGTCTGTCCCGAGGGGAGCCGCCGCCTGCTCCGCGCCGCGATCCCCTCCGGCTCCGCTCCCGGCCCCGACGCCGGCCCGCTGCCGCTACCGGGCGCCCCCGCCCCGCAGGGCCTTATATAGGGCGGCGCGGAGCTGCCCCCGGCGGGCTAGCCCGCCCCTTCCACGGCCGGGGCCGCCCAGCACACTGCTTTTCCCCTCCCTCCGAGGTCTTCTCGCGTCGCCTTTTCTCTTTTCTGTTTGCTCTTTCCTTTCTTCTTTTTCTTCTCTCCTGTCCTCCGCGCCCCCCTCTTTTTTTTTTTTTCCTTCGGCAGCGGCTGCTGTTGGGAGGGTGGGGGAGTGCGCGGCGATTTGCATGTGGGCGTGCACAGTGCAGCCAAAAACAAACTGCGAGCATGGGTATGTCCGCCCCGGCGCCGTGCAGCGGGACGGCGCTCCGTGAGCTACCCGCACTCGCTGCTTTTTGTGAAACTCCGCTCACCCAGGTGCGTCGAGAAGCATCCCAGCCCCTCGCCTTGCCTCCCGCGCCGGCCCCCCGGGCGTCTCTTCCCGGGATCTGTGGGAAGAAAAAGCAGAAACCCGGGCACGGTGTTAGCTGTGAAGTGAGTGTGCTCCAGCCGCCCACGTCTCCAGGCCTGCACCGCTTCCCGCATCTCCTGAGCTTAGCAAGTACAAACTGGGCACAGATCCGTCCTCAGCTGTACAGCTGCGGAGGTGCTCAGTGTACCGAGAGTGTTGGCCTGAAAGGAATCAATCAAAGATAAACAGCTTCAACAGGACCAGGCGCCCTGTACTCCTCGTGACTTATGGCAATAAAAAGGCAAGAAACTGTGAAAGGTAACACTTGGATAGATAGGCACAAATGAGGATGAATCCAGTTGTATCAGTTTATAGAGAAATTTACAACTATTCACAAACTTTATAAAAACAGATCTCAAATTATTTTTAACAGTTCACAGTGAGCAAGTTCAACCTGCTCCAATTACAAAATCCGTGAATAGTGATAGTGCATTTTGTTTACCAGAATAGTGTCCTGGTCTTAGCAATATGTCTGGTTGCTGAAGGTGTCCTCCGACATTAAGTCCTCCCGTAGAAACCACCCATCATGCAAGCCCTTCCAAATACTACATATCAGGAGCCCTGTAAAATCATGCAGTGCAATTTGTGAAAGTATAGCAGTGCATTTTCAAGGCATAAAATGCTCTGTGAATGAAAACAAGTAATGCACAAAAGGCAGGCAACTCTAAATTATGATTCCCTCTACAGACATAATGCACTGCCATTTCTTTTCTGCAGTGAAGTGGTTGATGTTTTCGTTCATGCTGTTAATGCTTTGCCTTATTGTGAGCAATCTGGATGACACATGGTTACTGAGGGAACCGTATCTTCAGGTTTCCTGGCTTTTATTTCCATGCTCAGACTACCAGCATGGTATTTTTTTCAAGTGGCACAGAAATACAAATACCTGAAAGCAAATTCCAGAGAGCTCAGGCAGATTGTAATCTGACATAATGCACTAGAGTATCATAGATAGCAGTGAATATTCAAATTAATAATGCAAACCTTTCTACACTGAATAAAAATGACACATTCATTTTCACTGTGACCCTGGCTCCTTCCCTCAGTACCTGTCTGTCAAAATCTCACAATTGGGTTAAGGGCAGGACAAAATAAAAAATTTCCTGATTCTGACCATAGTTTCCCCAGTGTAACTGCTACATAATGTCACTGACTTCAACAGATTCATTCTGTTTGTACCTTCATCATCTGGTGATAAAACTGAAATAAAAACAAGGACTTTATTTAGTGTATAAATGCAGCTGTGTGTTTTTCACCATATGCTAGAGCTTTGCATTTAACACATTTCCAAACATTGCTGGATTGTAATTTTAAATTCTAAAACAAAGAATTTCTGCATGGTTAGTCAGAACACAGGGAGAAAGAGCATATTTAGTTTACAATCAACAAAGCGTTATGCCTCATCCCACATAAAAAGGAGTTTAAAAGAGAGGTTATATTGGATGGATTTTTTTTAAGAATTAGTGATTTAACTTCAGTGGAAACAGGTCTGTCAATACTGATGAGCTGACAGTTGCTCTGCTACTGGTGTCTATTTAAACCTAGATCCCTCTAAGGACAGTGTGAATTCCCAAAATTCTGGGAGTTGGTGCCATCAGTTAAAACATTTTAACAACATTTTCCAATAATATAATATAATTATATATACAGCTGTATAATATAATATACAGCTGTTTATGGGAAGTGAACTTTATAAAGCTGTTTATAAAGTTCACTTTATGAGAAGTGAACAGAGCATTTAATTTATTTTGTTCTGTTAAAATACTTGTAGGATGATGGAAAATCCTTGTGGACCATTGGATATAATTTCCCCAGTTTTGCTCTCCTTGTGGTATGGCAGTGGTGTGAGGTCAGTGGGGGACAAGCATTGGCAAATGGTAAAGAAGGATGACAGGAGAAGGGCCAGTATTAGATCCAATGAGTAGGCTGTACAAAGTCAATAGCCACACTGCAAATAGTTTCTAAGAATAACTATTCTTACGTTTGAGTAGTTTGAGATCTCAGGGCAGATGAGCACATGTGACTCCTATAGATTTATTGAAGACATTTGTACCTCCCAACTCTTTCATGCACAGCAAATATTCTGGCTTCTGTCTCCTGTGGAAGGTATAATAGGCCTTTGCAGATAAAGCAGTCTTATGTGGGACTTCCTGCTTAATTTAATTTATTGATGGCTGACACAAAATTTCAACTACTGATTCAGATACAGAGAGGAAAAAGGCAGACATAAATAAGCACTTAGGGAAAGACCTTTCTCCTTCCTTCCCAAGCTCAAGTTAAGCACCTCTCCTGGACCTTTCTGGTCTTGACATCCCTTGCTTTCAATAGGTGTTACAATCAATCCCTTTGCCCCAATTCTTTCTGTGAGGCAGTGGGCAAGCTGGGCAGTTGGGGTCAGTGTGTAATGGTTCTTTTTGCTGTTGCTTGCTTCTTACTAACTTTCCTCCACTGCTTCTTGCCTTACTATTCCACTGTTTCACAGTATGCCACAGTTCCCCACAGGATGTCCCTTCTTTGGCATGGTGCAGCTCTGTCCAAGACTGTGTCTCTTCCTTCCATATGTCTCTTCCACTTTGTCCATCTCACAGTTATAACATTTTCTCCAGTGTCTTCTGTCCTAGGGGCTGCTCTTTTTTTTAAATATGTTTAAGCAGAAGTACCACGTGCTGCTTTCACCTAGCTGAGGTTTTGGCTTGCCGTGAGTTGTTTTCATCCCTTTCAAAATGACTGACAGCCGCTTTTACTGGCACAGAGGAGTTAATGGCCTCTTCCCTTGCAGCTTGCAATACTAAAGGCCTGCCAGTTATGCCCAATATGCAGTTCACATGACATGCGCTCTCAGATAAGACCTGATCCTTTGTCTTTTTCCAAAAGCTAGTTCTCTCCTTCAACCCATTCTCTCATTACATTGCTTTGAATAAGCAGCCCTCAGTAGGGTCCAAGGCTGGGTGGAAGGGAGGGCTGCAAACTGGCAGAGTTAGCTGCACCAGTTTACTGAGAGGTCAGAGGACATGAAAACTGCTGTTCATGGAAAAGACATTATATAGTGGAATGAAGGGGTGGAACTGAAAATAGGAAAACACGCTGTGTTCTCACAGGAGGAAGTGGGGAGGAAGTTGTTTCTTTGTACTTGTAACTTCTACAAGGCAAAACACAACATTGTTAACTCTGAAAGATTGATGTTTCCTAATGTCAGGATACTACAGAAGACTATGAGCTTAGACAAGCACACCAAGAAATGTCTTGATGTAAACCAAAGGTTTCTATGATAGGTTTCAGCAATAAAGAAAGCCACAGTTTAATAGTTGTCAGCTCATAAGATATTTCATCTAGAAAACCAAGTTCTTTTTAGCCCTGGACAATCTAGTTTGGACTTAATTAAAGAAGCAGAAAAGACAGCAGATCAGCAATACTTCCATTTTAAAAAATTACTTTTCAAGAACTTTGATTACCTCTTTTTTTAACTTGGCATTCTTGTTGCAGAAACATAACTTCAAGATTCCCCACTCTTGTCTTGAGACACACGCTGAAGATTATTCTGTATTTTAAGCATCTGTTCTGTCTTGCTTTATTTGCCCTTGATTTGAAATATCTGAGTCACAGGATGGTGACAGCTTTTCTAAGGTCTTCTTGAAAAGAACCTCCTAACTTTTAGAAAGAAGTAATAACATTGTTATTATTTTATAACAACCTAGGCTGTGCCTGAACATCCTGGCTTCAATTTAGTGTTGATTTCTCCAGCCTGGTTTACAGCCCAGTGAGTACAAGTGGCTACAGCATGCTGTTTACTGCAACCTTCCACGTACACTTTTCTTCCCCTCCTATTTACAGAAGAAAGTAGGCAAGAGACTTGCTGTTTAGTTATTGCACCTGCAAAGAAACAGAAGGTTTAAGTACATCCTTTGCTGTTCTGCAGTGGGGAAGCTTTGAAGTGCTTATCTGTGCCATGCGAAGAAGTGAATCTGGGAAGTTCCTGCCTCCCAATCAAAGAATAGTGCAGGCCTGTCCCAGTGCCTGACAGGGACAAAAGAGCTTGTGCTCATCCTCTCCATCTTTCAAGAAAAACACAGGCTTCAAACTGACAGCACTCATTAATAAGATGGTTCTAAGCCCTCTAAATAAAATATAAATATATTGCAGCTCAGATATGAGCAAGCCACAGTTTAAGCAGTTACTAGAAACATTTCTTAATGTTATCTTGTGTTTAAGAAAGGTGATTTAAAAGCAATTTTTCATGTGGGTTAGTTTCCAGATGACTGATGTTGCTTTAAGAGAGACCATCATTACAAGTATTGCTTTGTAATTTGTCACAAACACTTAACATTAATAGGAGTAAAATTACATCTGCAGTTAGCTATATAAATAGGGTGCTGTGAAGCTCACAGTTAACAAAATTACTGCTTTTTAGATGTAAAATAGACATACAGCTAAGTACTTAGGTGGTAAAAATTCCTTGACTTTGACAGAAATAAACTGATTTTCCCACCCATGGACCTAACCTATGATTTGAGGAGCAAGGAAAATATGTAGAGTGGCCAATTAAAATACTGGAAGTTTATATTACGTAGCAATTTTAATTCAATATGAAGTTTCTGGTCTTCTGAGATTCTCCAGATGTATACTTCATAACAGCATGCAAGCATGAAAGTATTTTTAATGTTTCACCCTTCCTCTGTGCAATTGTCTATCTTCTAAAACTTAGCCCAAAATAGGACTCCTGTGGAAATATTTCAGTGTGCATTACATATGCATTGCCAGACAGGGATATGGCGATGTGCTGGCCTGTGTGAGCCGGGGTTTCTATGCCAGCCATGGGACTGAATGGATAGCTGTGCAGAATGTTAAAATTCAGTGTGAAAGGCTTCAAAAATTCTGCACTTTATCTCCCATTATAAATTTATATGCTAATAAAATCACCACTGCATGGAAAAAGAAAGAAAAAATTAATCACAAAACAAAAATGAAGCCTAGTAGATATAGAACATGATCAAATGCAAAGAAATCCAAATAAAAGGATGCAATATGTTTTCATCCAACCTCAGTTTAGGTACTGATGGGTGAATCTTCATGGATCATCCAGGATATAAACTTCATCAAATTAAGCCCCTAAGATGTAAGTTAAAATGATCAATTACCAAAACTTCCTTGAGGTCAGCCAAATGTAATGTCACATGAGCTGCATTACTTGAGTTTCTTAAACCTAAACCATTAAAAAAAGAATCTCAAAAATTGCCTGCTTAATATCCTTCATCAGTTGTTATGGAACTCAATGCAACTTTTTCCTGATAATGACTCCCACACTGAGTTTGTTACTACAAAAGTTTCAGCCTATTATATAAACAGCATAGATTTGAGTAGCCCAATTAAGTCAGTGGAGATATGCACCTGGGATTTTGATTGCAGGTGCTGATTGTAGACTTAAATGGAGATAAAATTAGTCCCTGATTAATAAAACTTCATTTACCCACAGCTTTTGAGCTGCAGGCAACAACATTCAGTGCAAATCTTAGTAGCAAGGGGATAAGTTTTAGGAAGTGATGTTTCTCCTTCACTAGATAATGACTTTCCAGAAGGGAAGAAAATGCACCATCATGTGTTCAAAACCAGCCTGTGAACCAGAAGGAAAGACAGGACGGAACTAGTCTGTAAGCGTACTGCTTGCTTCAGCACCAGCATGACCAGAGGCCATAAGGAAAAGTGTGCTGTCCCTCACCTCTGATCTTAAAAGTTACACTCAGAGCAAGCCAGCCTCAGGCCCTGGAAGGTTTTTACCTAGTCTTGCTGCAATACACAGGCCAATGAGCCTCATGGCCTCTACAAAAGGAAAGCTGTGCTTTTAGGCTCTCCAGCAGCTTCCCCAGCTTACACTGTATCCCTCTTGGGGCTGGAAGAGTGCCTCAGCACTCTTCTGGGATTCTGACAGCATCTCACACAATTGCAGAATGAGTCAGGTTGGAAGGCCCCACTGGATGTCATCTAGTCTTACCTCCCTTGCCCCAGCAGGGTCCCCTCGAGCCTGTCATTCAGAAATGTCTGCAGATGACTTCTGAATACCTCGACTAAAGGACTCTGCACCTTCTCTGTACAACCTGTGCCTGTGTTTAAAAGAAGGGAGGATAAAGGCCTCTTGTCTAGCATAAACTACAGTGCCTTCAAAGAAGGAGTTACCCTTTCTTGCTCTTGGCAAAACCATATCCTCCTCTCATCTCCTTGCCTCTACTGAGCTCATGAGTACTCTGCATTACTGAGCTTTCCTGAGTCCATTCTTACAAGCAAGATTTGCTTTCCAGGAGGCAAGAAACACCCCCTT
Source organism: Ammospiza caudacuta (assembly GCF_027887145.1). Taxonomy (NCBI): domain Eukaryota; kingdom Metazoa; phylum Chordata; class Aves; order Passeriformes; family Passerellidae; genus Ammospiza; species Ammospiza caudacuta. Next base: position 25,061,488 of record NC_080632.1, read on the forward strand.
AATACTTCCTTTTAACAGAGAAAGGACTGAGGTTTTGCCTCTGTTCTCTTTATACACCTGGAGAAACATGGTCAGAAAGTGAGCCTTAGGAGTGTTACTTCAAATCTTAAGTTTCCTCAAACATCAAGAATAACCCATAATGCAGAATGAAGGATCTCTATTCAAACCCAAATCTTTCCAGAGCTACTTAGAACTGCCAGTCAAATTCCACAGTTACAGGCCTTCAGTCTGCTCTGTAGTGCCTAATTTCTTTTCCTCTTGATTGCCTTTCCAACTTGATTGCCCAGATTGGGGTTTGCTTGGCACTCATGTCCTACATAAAAAATCAGGCAGCTTTTGAGTTCTGCCATGTTACATTTTGGCCCATTGAAATATCTGCACTTTCTGAATATTTCCAGCACTTTTATTAAGGCAGTCAGTTTTATCTCTACATTTTTTAGTTGCTTGCAGGCATCTGGTGCTGGATCTTCGGTGTAGATAACTTGCTCTGGAGACACAGTCCTGTTCTTGGCTTCAGAATGAGCCAGTTTCTACTTCTGCTAATTTTGTCATTATATGTAGAACAGGTATCTCTCTCTCTGTCTGTTAACTATCACTCTAGCATCTTCAGCAAAAGGGCAAAGGCGAATTTAGTATTCCCTAATGCACCCTCACCTTTCCCATGCATTACTGTGGCATCTCATGAGGTAGTTGGAGAGATTAATGCTCTTGCTGCCTTTATTCTGCCCCCAGTGTTGTTGCCAGAGTCTATGCTGCTACGATCAACAAGTTATCAACAAACTTCCAGAGGATTCAATGGACTCACCATCTATCATGGCTTTCCACAGAGGCTCCAGTTCCTAAGCTATATCCTTTACATTCTTGGTCAATTTCCCTCTTTATACCATGATGTGCCCAAGTTAAATACTGCCTTGTGATTGTCCAGCATCCCTACTCACTGACTTAAATATCCAGATCCTGCCCCTCCTTTGGAAGAAAGACATTCTTTCTGTTTCTCTCCATCTTAGAAGACCTCCTTCTCACTTTGGTGCTTCTGCTTCAGCATATTCTCACCTGCCCCTGTTTGGAGAAGGACAAAGCAATCAACCTCCATTTCCGTGTCCTTATGTCGTTATGCAGTCAGTCTCTCCTGCTGCACATGCTCCTGGGCATGATAGATGGACCTTCCACAAAGAGTAATAATTCTGGGGTTTCTTATTTCTCCTGTCAGCTGTTTCCTCTATTCCTTAAGCATCAGAGAATCATTCATAATTGTACAAGATTTAGCTATCTTTATTGACTCTGCTACCTTAAAAGGAAAAAAAATAATCTGATCTTTTTTTGCCCAAGTCAGGATCTACTAGATTAGAGCTCTCCCAGGCAGCCATTAAAATATTTTCTTTTTCTTGAGAAAAGCAATGTCTTCAGCATTATCCTCATCAGAATTACAGAGCAATGAGATACTTGTCTGTTTTTCTTGATAGCTGTAAAAACTTGTTCACTTTCTTATTGTGCATTCAGGGAAGAATTTTATTACAATTGCTGTATTCTGTGATGTCTGTCCAGGCTGCTTTCTGAGCTGCTCAGCAGTATTGACATTTATATCTTTCTAAAAGTCTTTATGATCAGGGACAACTTTTTGACTAAGATTTCCAGGACTTCTCTTTAGTGGTGGGTAATCTACTGAATCAGTGTAGCTTGCCAGGAAGAAATCTGCAGTGAAAATGATTCCTAGCAATCAGTCCAAACCTATTAGTATTCAAAAGAGATATATAAAGGAATGGAAGGAATGAGACAACTGGGTATGTGATGTTAAATGCAGGGGATGCACCCTGTACAGAAAGATGCAATACAGGTTTTATGTGTATGGTAAAATATAAAGCTCTCCCAAGATTAGTTATAGGATAAACATGCATTCTAGGTTTTGGCATATTTTACTTTCTTTATTAAAATCAATTAAATATTACCAGGACAAATTTTTGGAATCCAAGTGCCACTAACACTGTTACCTCATAAGAAGCTATGATCAAGGAATATGTATAGGTTTCATATATAGTTATATATGGAACCTATACAACCTTATTTCTGTAAAAACATATTTTTATATTAGTGCCCTTAAAACTTTGCCATATGTTGTGCTAATCTTAGAGAGATAGGGAGTTAATATAGATCTGTGAAGCTTTAAATATAACTTAAATATTAACCATATTTAAGACATGGTTGTAATCACTTTTAGAAATTCATTAGTTTGACTTAATGCCTTTTCCATTCCTGCAGGATTCTTTTCCCTGCAGAGTGTATATACTTTTCTGATTAAATGGGTGTTGCTTCAGTAGTTTAACTTCAGATACAGATGTTTATCACAGAGTATCTTTCATGTTGAATCAGGCCCAAGTGGTTATTATTAATTTTCTTTTCCCCATTCCATTACCACTTTTTTGGTCATGAAAAGAAAAGAAGCTATATGGATTCCTGTTAAAATACAGAAGGGTTCTCATTTGCAATAAGTGTTTATCATCCACAAATCTCTTCTACAGCATTTTAGACTCTTCTTCAGATTCAACCTGCTACTCATTGGGCTAAATGTGTTTCTCTCAGGATAGAAAGATTCTATGCCATTCACCTGCATGTTTTGCAGTCCCTTTACCACATAAAGGTAAAGCAGTTCACTAACTCTGAAAAAATAAACTAAGGCTGGATTTTAAATCCTGCCAAGTGATTCTAGTCCTCAATTAAGTGCTTGTCCAAATCTGTGCCACTTCAAAAAATCCATTCAGAGTTTCAGGGTCAGAATTTCACTCTTGATCTCCAAGACCGCTTTGGAAATGTTTGAGTCTGGACATTCAGGTTTCATTTCCCTATGTTGTTTTCAGTTCCAGTTAAAGAATTTATGAGCCTCTCACAGATGAGTACCTTTGAAGCTACCAACAATCACTAGAATTTCTTTGGGACACTCTAGAGTTACAGCTCTGGAGCCACAATGTCTCACCTTTTTTTGTCTTCTACACACTGTACTCAATTATTAGGGTTCTGTTCAAAGGTAATATTAATTATCCATATTAATAAACACACATTTATATGTGTTCCAGTATATATTATGAATAACTCTTTGATAGCAGAAAGCTTATGCAATATTCTTCCCTGTGCAATTACAGTTTAGACATAAAAGTTCGTAACGCTGCATAATAATACTGTGGCCTGAATAGATTCCTGTATATAAGATCAGATATTATTACCTTATATACAATGTGATTTGTAGGGTATTACAGCTGGGAAATTTCAGGCTGCATGGATTGCAGAAATAACTGAGGGCAGGTTTTGCTGCCCCCCAAACTAGCATCTAAAGATAGAAGATGGGTATTCCAGCAAAGTAAGAGTGAGAAAAAAAGAAGAATCAAAATCTGCTGTCTACAGAATAATAAAAAAAAAGTTCTTACCCTAAACTCAGGTATAAAAGGACTCCATCTTCTCCACCTTCTTTGTTCTTTCCTTCCACTGCCCTTGCTGTCATGGTTTCAATGGAATTTAAAACAAACAAGAAAATCTAGGAAGAGCTAGAAAGAACATGAGACAGCAAATGGGAAACACATTAAGAAGCAAAAGTCTTCATTTTTTATCAGCTGCAGATCAGAGCTTTCAGAGAATAACTGCCAATGTTTTTTATCAGTTCTGTCTAATTAGCTTGTTCTTCATTAGCTTGTTGCATGTGGACACATAGAAACAGTAGTGATTGGTGGATGCAGTGTGACCCTGCCTACCCAAGAAAAAACTCCTTCTAGAGGAAAAAAAAAAATTTTTTTTTTCCCAAGGACTTCTTTGGGTCATTTTTCAAAGAGAACTGAGCATCCTCTATGCATTCAGCAGTTTAGCTACTTTGGCCCCAGAACAGGTGTATCCCTGAAGGTTACAGCTGAATTATAGCCCTTCTTATAGACTGCCACTGTGAGAAATGGACTGCAAGCTACCACAGAATGACAGTAAAATGCAGAAATCCATCTTGACTTACACTATTACCTTTATTTTGGTGTAGCTTTAATTCCTTCAGTCAACCCATGGCAATTATTCACCATTGTGCTCTGAGTAAATTTGGCTAACTATTCTATTAGGAAAAGTTTTGTTTTGTTGATCCTACTTTGTAAAAAAAAGGTGGAAAAAATGACTTCTTAAGGGATCTTCCCACCCTGTCTTTCCATGTTACAATTCCTGCAAAGGAAGAGAGCATAACTATAAAGTGCACCTGCACACTGCTATATCACAATCACACTCAGCTGCATACACTGCCACAAGGGAGCTGGAGGAGGTGTCAAACCAAGTGTGGCACCATGGTTGGAAGCCCAGTTCTCACAGGAAAATATACAGTAAAAATATCCACCTATGCTGTAACTGCTTGGAGGGGGACCAGCAGTTGGGAGTTTTGTGTCATCTCCTCCTTCTGCACAGTATCTACAACTTTGGGAATGTCAGAGTAAATCTACTGCTTACTATCACTGTTATCAAAGCTTTATGCAAGCCACTGTGTTTCAGGTTAAAATTTTCCAGCAGTACAGGATTTACTGGCTCCTCCACCAAGTAGAACTGATTCTGGAGATTTGAATGATCCAGTGCTGTACATAGATGCTCTCCCTGTTTTGATAGTTGACTTGCCATGCACAAGAAAACAATTTGATATATGGAATTAATCTATTTGGTATTAGCAAGTAATAGAAGTTAAACATACTCTTTGTCAATTCAATTCCACAGTTCTTGGCCACTTACAATTCTAGAGAATATTCTCACTGACCAGTTTGCTGGCATGTGTCTAAGATTTGAAAACATGTGATCTTGGATGCTTAAATTGTTCACTGAGGAAAGCTGGTGAAAAAAAGTAAGGCTGCTTTTATGAAAAAAGCAACTGACCCTAAGATGAGTTCACTTTTTTAGAGCATGGTGCAGTGGTAATAACAAAAAGATTTGTGGGTCCAATCCCTACATGGGGATTTACTTAGAAGAGTTGGACTTGATGATCCTTGTGGGCCCCTTCCCTTCCAGCTCAGAATCTTCTGTGAAGCAAACTCTAGTTTTTAATCTATGCCTTCAAATATCAATAGTAATATACAATGCACTAAGCTACATATTCCCTTACACATTCTGAGTTATCACAATTGCATGAAAATCCTGCATACACTTATTTTACCTATGCTTTACTGAGAATCTCAAAACCCTGGTTATTCCAGCTTTTTGTTCCTAGGACTGATTTGCAGACATCCAGTTGTGTTTGCATCTTTTCACTTAGAGTCCCTGGCACCTCCTAAGTGGATGGAAGCTGCCAGCAGTTAAGCTCGGTGACTTGCTGTTTGTATCCTGTGGAGTTTTGGCAGCAGTGGTACAGAGCAGATGGCAGGCTTTTCTCCTTTCTCTAAGATGCACTGACCAGCTTGGACCTGTGGATGGCCATGAAACAGAGGCTGAGAGCAACCAGTAGAGGAGAGGGGGACTGCAAAGAAACAAAAAAGTGACCCAACTTCTGACACTTCACAAATCACTGTCACTCACCTCTGAGTCAAGTTCCTCCTTGCTGCTCTGGATAAGAGAAGTGATTCTGTGATTTCAGTGGAGACTAGCTATAGACAAAGTCAACTTTTGCTCAGCTCTGTATAAACACAAACAAATGACAGAACAAAAATCAGCCTTTATCTTTCCTACAAAATGAAATTCAAGTTTGTTTGCTAAACCACTGGTAAGCTTTGTATAAGCCTTTCATACATTCATGCATCAAAATGACAGTATTTTCTTCTAATAGGAAGTAACAGTTTAATCAGCTCCAACACTGCTATACGGGTCTGCATTAAAAAACCTGGGCCTCACATACATGTATTAAAGGGAAAACCTTTTCAAACTTTTCTGTCAAACCAATCTAAGTGAAAAGCTCCTTCTGCCACATAAAAATGGCATCCAAATCCTGCATGCTATGGCTGCAGGACAATATTAGCTAGGATTAGAAATTAGTCTCACACAGCAAAGTTTGTGCTTCTAAAATTTTCACAAGCTTAATTAATTATTCACGTGTTAATTCACATGTTAAATGGATGACTCCTCATCTTTGGTTGGTGATATTGCAACCATTCAAGTTACCTGGAGCACCCCGTTTTATCTCTTCTTTCTTTGACAAGACTGGTTTCTAAACCATCAAATCAATATTTATCTTGAGGAAAAATGTAGTACCAAAGGAAATATCAACAAGCTTCCATGTGAACAGAGAGAGAATAACTAATGAGAATCATTGTTTAAGACAGCTCAGCCCTCACCTTCCTTACACACTTCTCTCCTACTTTTTTCCCTACAAAATGAACTTAATTTCTGCCTATGCCCTGTAGAAACATCCCTCACCAGTTAATAGCAGTACACAAAGGTGGAGTCTGCAAAAGGACAAACCAGGGTGCTCTTAGCTACATCACATCATTCCAGACCAGTGTGAAAGCCTGGCTTATGTACTTGGGGAGTTTGCTTTTTGAAGTCAGCAAATCACTGAATTGCTGGGACAGGCTGCAAATATGTCTTAATTACTGCAAGACATTCCTCCATTTCCATAGACCGTTATACTGCTGGTTTAAACACAAACTGACTTAGAGCTTGTCAACACAAGGAAGCTACTTCGTGTAATATGTAATGTAAAGTAATTCATGCTTAAGAAAAAATTGTATAAAATAAAAATTGTAAAATAAATTAAACATCCAACGAGCCTCTGACCACGGGCAACCTAGAGACAGATTACCACACTGAAGTTGCGAAACTCTTGGTGGCAGTAAGAAAGAATGCTTCGTTAACTAATAAAAGACGTGGCTGGTGCGGAGATGGGCTTCCCCTAGAACCATCCAGGAACACCCAAGGACGATCAGCACTTGATAAGTATCATCAATCAAGATAGCCGAAGCCGTTAAAAACATTCATCTGAATACAGACTTCTCCTGACATGATCAGCGCCTGCCACCACCCAGGAAACAGCGACTGTCCAACCCTACACAGCAAAAGGAAACCTCATACACATGCGGGGTAACAAAAGAAATGGGGGCACCTCTGCCTCAGGCAGAGCAAACTGTATAAAACAGCCCTGCTGGAAACGGCATTTGTGAACAGAGGGAGATCCGATGTGGTAGAGATCGGATCCAGGTTCACCCAGCGCCGATCCCGGGCTCGACGCTGTCTCTTTGGCTGTAGCTTTAGAGAACCATATTTTTGGACGCAAAAATTAAATCTTTCTCATTTATTAATCTGGCTTTTTTGTTGGTCATTTAGAACATTAATAAGGAAGAAAGTTAATTTACTGCTGAATACTATTCTTCTGTGGACACATGCAGTGTGCATGGAACAAACTACTGTTCATTCAAGCTTGAAATGAATATTTGCTCAGGGTTCAACCCCTGAAGACTATTCAGTTCAATGTAGATCAGACTTGCAAGAGATCTAGTGAAGACTAATCAGCTGAACACTCTGAAATACCCAGTTTTTCAAAAATTATGGAAAAAGCTAGAAGAAAACCATAGGATTCCTTCAAAGTTATGTTTATAGTAGTCCATAGTAATCCGTAGTAATCCATAGTAATTTGCAGTTTGCCGAACAACTGGCAGGTTAGCTGCTTGGAAGTTAACTTCTAAGCAGCCTAGGCAAAGGCTCTTCCTATATCAAAGACACACAGGCACACAGGAAGTGCATTCTGCTGATAGTCAGGCAGCTGTTAACAGAACCATTACATTTTCAAAAGGAAAATGAAGCCTTCCTGGTGCTTAATTTCCTTTTCCATGCTGTGCTGCAAAATCCGTTGGCCTTCTATCATTCCTTTCCTAATATTAGGATTTCTTTGTCAGCTAAACTCTTCTGACTGGTCTGGCTCTTCTATTTTCAGCTTAACTGTTCTACCCATGAGCTCTTCTCTTCTCTATCCAATTTGATGTCCCATCCTTTCTGACTTAACGCTGACTAAGGCAGGCACTCAAACCTTCCTGAAACATTACAGAATAAGATGTATACTCAGTGGGAAGTGGATAATTTCAAGACATGGCAGCATGGTCTGAAAATATCTCTCTTCCAGTTGTATCAGTTACAGGTTTGGAATCATGAGGACAATGGTCTGACAGCTTCAAAGTATGTAGACTCAGATTTCATAAACTCTTTGCACATGGGGCTGCCTTTCTGACTGATCTGTAAATAATAAAAGATAAAGCTTTAGCTCTCTTGCCAACACTAAACTGTGGCTAGTAACAATTCTTGGAGAGACCCACGCTGAGCCCCTGTGATTCTGGGATTTACATAAACATTTAGATGCAAAAAGACAGAAGAAACTGTCTGATTTAAATTACAAGTAACATAATCTGATTTCTTCTGCCAGGAAAGCCATGGTACAGGTGAGCCCTAGCCATAGTGCAGATGCCCTTAGAGTGTGTTAAAAAGAAGAAGGTTTGGATCTATTCTTTACAAAGACCCTCAGTCCCGTACAGCCATCGTCCTGACAAAAAACCAACAAACAAACAACAAAAAAACCCCAAAACCACTGCTTTGCCTAGGCTAAAAAAGGGAAATTTGAAAATAATGTGAAGAGAAAGTTCCAAATAACTTAGAGGAAGAAAGGAAAGGATGTTTGTCCCTTCTGCTCGTGCACTGGGGCAAGGCTGTTTTTGAAGGCAGAGGTGGTGCAGGTGGAGTATGGAACTGTAGGTCTTTCTTCCCTCTCACAGAATTTATGTACTGATGCACTACAGAACTCAGAGGGCAACAAAGGCTCCACTGCAGCAGACAAAGCTGAAAATGCTGCTGATCTTTGGTGGGGCTTTTTGATTATTTTTAACAGCTTTTTTTGTTGTTATTCTCACAGTGACTGAGCAGAAGCCTGTGGAATGCTTTCTAGAATGGGTAAAGACACAAAGCAAAGCAAATTAATTTTTTCTGTTTGGTGTATGTATGGAACAAAAAATGTTATGCTGGTAAATGCAAAACATTACTTTCACCAAAGGTTTGGGCATCACTTAATTCAACATGGCCCTATGACCTAGAACTAGACAGAACTTTACAAAGTGTATGGCTAATACTGAAACAAAAACATTGCCCTCTGTCAGTGAAGACTCATCCCGACAGACAACCTTTGTAATCAATATTACTAAAATTCCCAGCAAGAAGTCAATATCCTTTACTATATGCAGGAATTAGAGAAAAAAGCTTCACGGAATAACAGAATAAGTAGAGTTGGAAGAGACCCTCAAGGATCATTGCAATTCCTGGCCCTACACAGGACCATCCCCAAGAGTCACACCCTGTGCCTGATAGCATTGTCCTAACATTGCTGGAACTCTGTCAGGCTTGGTGCTGTGATCACTTCCATGGAGAGCCTGTTCTAATGCCCAACCACCTGCAGGGTGAAGAACCATTTCCCAATATCCAGCTTAAACCTCCCCTGATTCAGCTTCAGGCCATTCTCCCAGGTCCTGTTGCTGGGCACCAGAGACACAAGTTCAGTGTCTGCCCCTCCTCTTCACCTCAGAAGGAAGTCTTACCAGTTTCTTCCTTCAGACATGTTCAGGTGAAGCAAGTAATAGGCACATCTCTGCAAAACCCTTCCATTCTCTTCTTTTCAGGAAGAGGATTTTCCCCTACATTCCACAAAGTTCCAGGTGACCCCAAGGGGGACACAGCTGTAAAGGCTGCTTGTGCACTTTGCCGTAAGTAACTCTTCTTAGCATGTTAGAGGCCAATTCAGAGAACTACTTTGGTAGCAAGTGAAGAATATAAAAAATCACTTATGAATAGAGAACCTCTACATTGTTTATTAACTAGGATCACAGTATGCAACTCAGCAGCAAACCCCAGACTTCTTGCATCTATTTGCATTCATATATTTGGTAATAATATCAGTTCTATAAAAATGTATATACTTCACCTGTCTTTTAATGGCACTAACATCAGCACATAGGACAATTCTAGCCAAGACCCATGTCCTGCATCTGAACTACATCAAGCACCACATTTAAGATTCATATAATGAGATAATGTAAAGGCAGGAATAATGTGTTTACTCCCTGAATGGCCACTGAATAGAAAAAAGAAAGCATACATTAAACCGACATGGTGTTTCTGTGACATGGCCACCTTAATTTCATAGATGCAACATTTTCTTTAGGAATAGCTGAAGTAATACAATTCCTGGTAAAGTGTGAAGAGCTGTGATGATTTCATACCAAAATGATGTGAATTATTTCAGATTACTGAAATTAGGGGAACAAAGAGAAGGCTTGAGACTGCTTGATAAGGTCTGTATTGCATTGTAGGCTGTGGGATAAATTAAAAGAGCAGAGGTTCAGACACATGATTCAGAATTTTATTCAGGTCAACACTAAAATGTCCAATTTGTATTTTTAATGGCAATCAGAAGAAAGAAAATTACCCACACATTTCCAACTCCTAGATAGATGTATTTATTGTCTGTTTACTACCCAGAATTCTCAGCTAGCTGTGGTTGTAAGGCTAGGTCTCAAACCCAGGCAGCAGCTTTCAGTTACTGCTAACTGGTAGCCATACAAAAAAATAAGAAAACAGAATTTCTTACACAGAAAGAATTGTTATTTACATGGTGCCCAGAGCATGCTACAGGCTCCAAAGGGAAAGTTAAATAACGAACATATGATGTAAAGCAATAATCCTTCTCTTACTGTAAAAAAAAGGAATGTGTTTGCTTCCCTAGGTACAGGGCTGGTCTCCACATTCATTTTGCTACTGAAGTAAGCCATGTGTTTTTAAATTGCTATGCTGGAGAGGTTTGTTTTGTTTTATTTTCTTTCAGTATTAAACCTCTCAATTCCGCAGCCACAGAGCAGGAAGAGATTATTGAGTTCAGCACAGTTCTTGAAGTCAGAAAGTGTTACTTCTCCAATAGGAGGGCTTTTGTTCAGACGACAAGGCTGTTTAGACAGTGTAGATCTGTAAGCTGCAAGGAACAGTTAATGCCAGAGAAATTAGCTTGTTCTTTGTGCTCATCAGTGTATGAAAAAAGAAAAGCTGCATAGTATTAATAGAAGAATTATTTAAGAGGTAAGACACATCCATAGCCAAGCTTCTGCAGTTCCCTGTTATTTCAGACAGGGCCAATGATTGTGCCAACAAACTCCAAACAGTAGCCGGGCATGACCAAAAGACATTCTTTGAATGCTCTTCTCTTGAAATCAAATGCAAGTGCACACCCGGGTGCTTGCAGGCTCTCAATCTGTAGCATACGTGTGCACACTGCAGGACAGTCCAAGCATTTAAATGAAGCTCAGTTGAGAAAAGTACCCAGATTTCTTGCATGTATAGAGAAATGTTCACCACTTAGTTTAATCATATGTTGGACATCCATTTGAAAACAAAGAAACAAGACAACTCCATTTTTCTGAGAGAGGAAACTTATGTTACAACAATTCTACTTATCTTCTTTTTGACTTCACATTCTTCATGACATTTTGTTTTATTACTTACCTCCATACCAATGCAAAAGCATTTATTATTATAATTTCATTTATTACATGTGATAATTGCCACAACACATTTTAATGTTTGTACCCTAGTAATGCATAAGACTTCCAGTTAGTAGTCATCTTCTGTGTAAACACCAAATATAAAGACAGTTATTGCAGCATATAAGAATTTTTCACAAACCTGAAGCAAACACATTTATGTTTGCAGACTGTGAACTTTTATAAAAAATTAAATCACTTTAGCTCCATACCCAGCCTCATATATTTCACTAAATCATTTTAGAAATCTATTTATAAGATCCCACTTACATGACTGAAGTTTTAATTTCAGCCTGGAGAGGCTAATGGGAATATTCCTGCTAATGGGGAAAAAAAATCTGACCAAAAAATCCCAACCTTGAGATAAGAATGTGTCATTCTAGTTCCTAATGCTTAACTCCTAATTCTCAAAGGGAAGCTGAAAATGAACACTTAAAGATCCTAACTGCTGTGTTTACTGCACAGGACATCTACATGTGGTATAATAGGAGTTCTTGCCTTTGTAAGTCAGATAATGAATATTCCATTAAACAGGGCTCCAATTACGCTTGCAAGGAAACTGAATTGGAAATCTGTGCTATTTTTAAAGACAATGCCGTTTACAATAAAATTCCAGCTCAACTGGCTTAGTTTCCAAGCTGTTGAGACATGTCCAGTCTTGTCAGAAACATCATAGGGGCATGAGCGTTCTACCACCCAGTATAAGATATCCTTCTCAAGAATAGCCCTCTTACATTTTAAGCTGTCCAAATTCGAAATGTAAAACCATCTCAAAATACAGTAGGAGAGGAATGATGTTTGCAAATGCTCTGTGTCTACCTGATTTTCAGCACAACACTGTGAGACAGATTAGGAGATGCACTTGCCTGAAGCACAACATCTTCCACTGCTGCAGTCTGGGATTTCTAGCTGCAAGTCTGAGTCACCATTGAAGTGACACAAGGAGGGACAAAGACCTGGAGGGACAAGGAGTAAGGGCAAATGAAAAGGTAGCACAAAATTACAAACACTCATAAGCACAGACCCAGAAGAAAATACATGACAGGCAAGGTATTTTGAAAGAGACTGCAATACTATCTCTGGTATACTCCTCTTCAAAAGATTGTTTTATCTACAGCAATTTTAGCTTGTAATTCTGTCCTCCCAAGCATGCTGACACTTCTTTTAAAGTATGAAAACTGTTTCTTCACTGGTATGCATGCAAGTCCACAGCTACTACAAAATTCAGGAGACAATAAAATAATATTAATAACTATAAAGCAGATATTCTCATTATCCTGCTAAAGACACAAAAATTACAGCTTTGGTAAACTTTTTATTCATGAGGAAGTCAGAAGATTCACTTTTATGTTTAATGGCCCCCAGACGGTTCAGTACTTAGTAAACAACAATTGTGCAGTTTCCCTTAAATATCCCTGAAGTGAAAGAAAACAAATGCAGGTGGGAAATCTACATCAACAGCTGTGGGCAAGGCAAGGGAAGGGGGAGGGGAAAAAAAAATCAAAGACTGTAAAGCTGATATAATGGTTACATTCCTACCACCTCCCCTCATTTCCTATGGCAAATCAAAATATTTCTCCTCATTGTATTTGTGCCTTTTTGCAGCATAGGGATGACCAATAAACATCATCCTGATAACAACAGAGTACTGAGAAAGGGAGAAAGGCAGAAAGAAACCAGTCGGTGCTTTAGAAGTGGAGAGAAGAAAGTCTGTAAGGGGACAAAGGGTGGGATTCCAGTGAAAAACACAAAAACACACCAAGAAAAAAAACAAAAAACAAAAAAACCACAAGAGTCAGGGAAAACTTCATAAGCATTTATAGCAAATCACAAAGCTGCTTCTAAGATTGAGGAGACATTCTTCCTTTTTAATGCTTCATTTTACAATGCTGTCCGAATATCACGGTTTCTGAAAGTGTATGCCTCTTAAGCTTAAAAGAGCTAAATAGGAGCATCTCTACCTTATGAAAGAATAAAAATGTGTCTTCATTTATTTTGTAAGTGTTTAATGACAGACTGTACTTACATTTCCTTTATGGAGTGGTATACAAAAACCATGACTGTGTATTATGTTAAAAATGTTTGCATTAAATTTCCTTCAATTTCATCTCTTCTAGACCAAAGGAGGTCTTAAGTTGTGCTTTGAGACCTTATCCTTCTGTTAAGACAATTAAAAAGAAAAAAAGTAATTACAGTGTCAGAAATATCTACAACCTCTCCTGAAAATGAGCTAGAACTCCCCGTGGATAATTTGTATCTTCGATCCACAGGCCACTTAGGATCATCTTTACCATTCTTTACAGCATTGAAATATATAGATGGTGTGTTGTAATTATGCACAATACAAAAGAACAAACTCCTCACCTGATTTTCCTGGCTAATGACTACAGGGTAAATTCATGGAAATAATACAAAAAGTCAAATTGAGACTAGGTAAGTTTTACCTAGAGGAAGCATATATTTAAACCTCCTCAAGCACAGAATTCAACACTGCTGCAGGATTCATGTCTGGTCTCAGTAAACACATTACAGTGTACCTATTTTAGCTCTCTTAAAAATTTTTGTGCATGCCTCATCACCGTGGTTTTAACACTATAGAGATATCCAGCTCTTATCGAGCAAGCAAACATTCAGTTTGCACCAAGACCTCAGAAAAGTATTCTTTTTACTGTTTTCTCCATCTTGTACTGTAAGCTCAGAATAGAATGGTTTGGTGTCGGTCTGGAGGTTTTGTAAGTCTCTTTTGAACACTTTTGGTTGATCCAAGATCAAAATTCTCAGTAGAAGTAATCCTTTCATGCTAAAATCCATCCCGTATTGCTGCAAGCTTTGTGCCCAACAGAAGACACATTCAGGCAGCGTTACCACTGGGACTACTGAAAATTACTTTGCAAGGTAATTGTGGTGCCCACAAGGACGGGCTTGGTTACGATTTTGCTTGCAGCGTTTAAAGGAAATGCAGAAGTATGGTTTGCAAGATCGGAGGCGCTCTGCAGGAGTGGAAAGCGAGCAGGCGGCGCACGCCCTGCGGCTGTGACCGGCAGTAACCCGGCTCTCAGCCACCCTCGGCGAGCAGCGAAAACACTCGCTCCCCTTGCCCGCGTTTGGGATGAGCAAGCTCCGGGGTATCCACACTGCGAATCGTGCGAACACATAACCTCTCGGCTGCAAAATAGGTGGTGATCGCGGGAGTCGAACTGACGAATGTAACACGCACCGGCTTCTGCTGCACGGGGGAGTCCGCGCCCCTACTGAAGTGACACTGCCACCTGCGTGGCTTCCCGGGGGAAAGGCTGCGGGCCTGGGGGCGCTGGGGCAGCAGATGGGCTCGGGGTGTGTGGCCGGAGGAGCAGGCTGCGGGAGCGCCTAGGACTCGGGCAGCCTGACCGGCAGTAACCCCGCCGCCAGCGCCGCCAAGTAGGTGAAAAGTAACTCGGAGTCATCGCCCGCGGGAAGCGCTTCCCCCGCCCCGCCTGGCCCGCGGGGACCGGGCGGGGGGGCTGCCCGGGGTCGGGGCAGGAAATGCGGGGGGGCAGAACAGAGCGAGAGACGGGGGATGGGGCGACTACGGAACAGGGCTTGCTGGTATCGGAGCACAAAGGAGCCAGCGCCGCCGACTTGTGCTGGTCCTTCTCCCAAAACGCCTTGCCCATAGGAAAAAAAGTGGTTTATGCGTGCCTTAGCCGGGGAGAAGGAGATGAACGGGCCGAAGCCCCGTGCCTGTCCTTTCCCGCCCCCAGCCGTCTCCTAGCTGCTGGTTGGGGGCGAGGAGTGCAAAGGGAGCCCCCCGGACAAAAGGAAGCACGGCTCTGCTTCCACCGACCTCCCACCAGCTCCCCCCTCTCGGGAGACCTGCCGCTAGTCCGGGCTGTAGAGGTGTCGGGTGCTGCCACGTCCCTGTGGGACACAAGTCGTGCTTCGGTCACATGTGCTGCTGCCGCTCAAAGCCAAAGCCAGCCCCAGCCTCCGGGCGGCCCCGCGCTGCGCCGAGCCTGGCACCAGCTGCGGCCGCCTTTCCTTTATGAGCCACTCTGTGCAGACCTTTATTACTAACAGTAAGACTGTATTTACTAACTTCAGTAAATTATTGGTATTTGACCAGATTTTCATCTCTGAGGTGACAGAGACAAGAAAAACGGCGTCTCTTTAGACTTACTTTTTAGTTGTTTATGATCTCCCTTAAGGAGCTTTGGGTAATTCATGCTGCTGCTAACCCAAACAGACTCTGGAAACTAACTCCATGTTAGTTTCCATCATGTGAAAAAGAATCATCAGCTTTCATATACATATAATATTGTGCATATGTCTAATTATGCGTATAATCAGCATCTTAAGTGCTAGACTCCTTGGTCCTAAGCATCTTCCCTGTGGACTGTGGTTAGGGACCAAAAACTATTCTGGGGAGAGGGGTGCCCTGGGCCAGCTGCTGTGCTGTGGCAGGGCCAGCCAGCAGAGGTGTGACTGGAGCGATGTAGCATTCTGCCCGGGGCAGGACCGGAGCACTCCAGCTGGGCAGCTGCCTGTTCTGTAAACAGCCACACAAGGAACTTAAAATCCCACAGGGACGCCAATAAATCTCCACCTTTTTTTGCTCTCTTTCTTCACACAGTGCTGTAGGGGGCATTTGTTTTGTAAAATATTAGAAGGAGAGTGGCTACTGTCAATAGTGGCACAGCACAGGTGCTGTAATAGAGACAGGCTTGCAGCATTGCACCGTCTGTCTTCATCTCCTCTCCCTCCTCTGGAATTTAATTCCTACTAAGTGTGAATAACTTACTGAGCTATTTCAAGCTTCAAATGGTACTACAGTTTACAGACCACAAAGGGCACTGGTGTTTAATATTTTTTGAGCTTTGGATTTATCAAGAGACAGGAGATAGTCATTATTACACCCAAACAAAAATACAGCGCTAGGAATTCTGCAGGTGCTTTACAGCTGCACATAAAGCTATATGAGTGAAACTCTTGGTGGATTCATTCTACATCACCACTTCTGCCCTTTGTAAACACAACATATAAGATATTTCAGGGCAGATTTCATCTCAAAACATGCATTTGACTGCATATTAGGCCTTTACTTGATTTAACTATGTGTCTTAAATTAAGTAGGTGTGGTGACAGTAACAATATGTAGAAAACATCATGCCATTACTCAATAGAGTAGGTTTCTAAACCTGTGTATCAATTACATCTATGTGAATTCCTTCCATCTTCTGCTTTCAGTGTAGAGAGATCATCCACTTGTTTCAAAGGCTGACATGACCGTGTTTCTTCTATAATGAAAATTCTGTGCGTACTTAGCTTTTTTAATTCCTGGGTCTAATAGTCTTCTTTGCAGATGTCTCAGAAACAATTGTTCCAGGTACTATACCAGTCCTAAGGAAGATAAATGTGTTTAACCTCACAGAACAAAGTGCTCTCCTGCAACCTGAACATGCTGAAACAAAACATTGCTGCTGACAGCACAGGGGGCTGAAAGTATATTTCAGTAGAGGAGGAAAAATAAAGGTGGTATGAACCTTCAAATTGCTCAGGAAAGAATATTATTTCAAAACCCTTCATGTTTGTGTAGGCATTTGGACAATGGCATTCCTAAAAGCATACCATTTATGTCTTACAGCACCCTCAGAAGTGCTAGATACCTCACAGAACAATTTGAAAGTAAGTTCTGGCTTGAAGTATTTACAATCCATTTTCCCTAAACTTGAGCAGGTGATGTAAAATTCAGTTCAAAGTGATTTTAGCAGACATTTTAGCATTTCATTTCAGAATGCTGGTTCAGAATTCAGTTTACAGAAAACTTCTCCAAGTGTTCACCTTGCTTTGCTCTCTGAATATGTCATTAATTTTTTACCAAAACCAGTAAGAGAGGAGTTGATCTTGCTCAATTTACTCCTGAAAATCTCAGTTATTAGGAAGCTGGTTACCAGTAAAGTTGCAATCTAATTTTACTGTTAGGACCTGTTATCCCTGTTACACAGCAAAAGCTTGGCCTGACCTCTCCCATTAAAATTAGACCCTCCATTAAGTATGTTTAGTTAAAGCACAGCTTTGTTTTCATGATGGATCATGCCTCACTGCAGCTACTTAAGTGTCATGCTGCTGGTTTTGCCTTCTGTCAAACTTTCCTGCTGTGGCTTTTCCCACTGTTTTGACTTCTGGAAGGCCATGGGAACATAACGACAATCTACTCTCATACTTGTCCTTTACGTTGATAACTGAGTCAGGCAGTCACAGAAGAATATTTGGAAAAGCATGAGAAAGGAAGGTAAGCATGAAGAAGAATCACAGAATGGAAATGAAGTACAGGCCTCACTTCACATCTGGAAACTTATAAGTGATTTTAGGCCCAGATCCTCATGCCCTGTTGATCTCTGCTCACTGCATTATGGGAAGAGAGGGTGCAACTCTTTCCATATCCCCCCAACCATGCAGATACCCAGTGCTCAGTGGGGACTGAGCTGCATGGGAAAACTGGCAATTTCATTTCTCTGGAGCTTTTTAGTGCTGAGTTGTTAAAAAAAAATCTGTCCTACATAATGTAAATGTATTCAGCAACACAGCACATTATTCTTGATGAAGTCATATGGATACTAGGCTAAAATTTGCCTCTAATTTTCTCTGAGTATACTGCCTGCTTTCAAACATAAGGTGAATGACTTATTGTAACCCCAGATTGGTTTCAACACCAAGTGATTAAGCCGTGACATGGAGACAAAGTAAATTAAGGAAGTGGTTTCATAGAACAGGCTGACACATGACAGGCACAGAACTAATTCTGTAGCAAAAGAGGGGTGAGTCATGCATCTGCTACATGTGCTTTGGTTAAATTCTTGCAGATCTGTATCTCTTGTACATATAAAAACAGGAGGAAAGGGGCTAAGCTTTCACATCAGGCTTGTGTATAACAATACTAGTGTAATTATACAAGTGTAGCAAAACCTTCAAACATTTCTCCCCATTGAACTAGCTGATGAAATTGAACATCCATCTTACCTATATAACTTTCTATAACTTTCCCATCTACTGCTGCTTTCTCACCCTAGCTCCCTTTTGCTTAGAGAGCTGGATCTCCAAAATCATTACAAGTTTGCAGTAGCTCAGCAGGCCAACACTTTTCTTTAATGGTCATATCCCAGAACTTACATGGATTCCTTATCTTTTATAATTTCAAAAAAGGAGAACCAGGCTCCAAAACCACACCCTGGTCAGCTCACGGGAGCAGATTCACCATTATTAGGTGACAGATTTAACCCATATCCCTAGTGAACTGCTGATGAAGGAAGATAGGTAGAGGTAGTTCCATTCTGGAGAGATTTAAAACTGTCATCTTGTTGTTTGTTATGAATAGATAAAGTCTGACTGATACAAATAGGTGGAGTCTGGTGAGCACATGCACTTCATATTCCTCAGTCTGTCCCCAGTCTGTGCTTGCTGAGACATCATTTCATCTCAAGTCAGTTCAGTGTAGAAGGGGATTATGATACCCACTGACTAAATACTTCTTGGAGGCATCTGCTTTTTCTTTTATTATTTTTTTTAATGTACTGCAGCTACCTGGGCATATACCATGATGCTTTAGATAGGGAAGAGACTGGAATGCAAGTGACCAAACTAAAGGAGATGACAGTGTTAAGTAAAATGCCTCTATTGCCTTGGCTTTGCTCCTTCCAGATGCCTGCTCACTTTAGCATTACTCAGGAAACAAGTCAAGGAAGCATGTCTCTACCTTTTCCCTGAAGTATTTGTACCATAATTGCAGCTGCTCTGTTAGATTATCTTCAGTTTATACCAGAAGGTCCTGTCAGACAGTCACAAAATGTGTTCTATAAAGGATCACTGCACTCTGAGAATTCTGCTGTTCCCTGACCTTCACATACCTGCTGCACTAGAAGCAGCTGTACTTCTCATTGATCTAGCATGCAAGTATCTACTCTGCTGCAACCACTCCTCACATTTCACATGTCTGATCTTTCCAAGTTCTTCCCCAAAACCTGAAATCCCATTTGCACTGAGAGCATTTGCTTTTACTGAATGGACTTAGCCTTTCCTCACCCTTCCTTAGCAAAACCCCCAGGTACTAGCTGCTTTTAAATAGATTGACATTGAACTTCTACTGGTTCTAGCAATAGCCACTGTTGGCAGGCTGTTGTTGCACAAGGCACACACAGCTCTCACGCACACTTAGGATATTTCTCTTTCTTAATTCAGCTGTTCTTCTGTTCTTACATATCTTCTGCTGCTCTGTTGTTAAAGAACTTCCTCAATTTCAGCCTAGAAATGGCTTCATTGTGCTGGGTGATAAAGCAATGAGCTGCATTTGTGTAGTATCTCTGAACTGAAGTAACCCCTATGGAGAACTCTTTCATTATTGTGAGTGCTGGAAGAGACCACACAGCAGAACCAGATCTTCAAAAGGGAAATAAAAAATCCTGTTTTAAACACCCAAAAAAAGGATTCAATTTGCAAGGTAATACATGTTAGAGGGGGCAAGGGACAGCTGGGTTCTGAAACACACTGGCTTCATTTTGGAACTAATGATCTAGTTATTAGATGCAAATGTAAGGAATTTTCCAGGATGGAAGAGCCAAATTTTAAAAGCTATTTCAGTGTTATGGAAAATCTCCCAAAGAGCTTATCAGCCTCTTCAGACTCCTAAGTACTCTGTGCTTCCCCTCAGAGGCACATATGTTTCTTCAGCCTGGATATGGAGATACTCTGGCAAATGTGTTCCTGTAGTTCTCCCTAGTGTACTGGCTGTATCATGTCATGATGCTCATCTTAAGAGTGCTTTCAGCAAATTTTGACAAGAGTTTTGCAGTGAGTGAGGACCAACAGGACTTTACTGACACAACAGCTTGTAGGTTTTCATTTGCCTATAAAGGCTGTGGGTATCTTAAAGGCTCTCCTCTGTAATGAAACCCCAAACTGGTTTAGTAGCCCAAGGCTTTTGAACTGCCTCCTTTGCAATAGCAACAAACCAGGTAGGAACAGAAGGGCTTTTAAATATGAATATTCACATTATGTCACCTCAGGCAGAATTTTAGCCCTAAATTTACTGCATTTTCTAATAGCAATCCTGATGAAGGCAGAGACCTACCAAATCAAAGAAACAGCTGTTTCCTTTGGAGTTTTTTTATCACTGTGTGATTTTGCAAACAAACTAGAAGGACAGCCTTTTGAAAACTAAACAGGATTTGTGGAGAGGACTGTTTAGAGAAAGCTTAGTTGCTTTGCTGGGCAGAGTGATTCCACAAACTGAAGGCACTCTGCAGCCAGCTGCATGATTCTTGTTTAGGAATGAGAAGCTGTTTTCTTCAAAAAGTTCAAGAGTGCAACAGTCACAGGCATTGTCTTAATTATTTTGAGATTGAGGCTAAACTTTAGTTCAAAGACTCTGAACTCACAGTGCAAGGAGAAGTGGAATTCAAACAACCATGGCACACTGTCTCCAGAAGAGGATGAGACTGGTTTCACCTGCTAGATTTATATGTGCCATCCCACAGTCATTTGACCTATATCCTCACCTCAGCCACTCTCCTTCAAGTTCCAAACCCCCTTGCTTTAAATGGTGCAAGGACAATATATAGTAGTCCAAACATCTGAGAACTCCCCTGAGTGCCTTTATGCACTGGTGAATGGTGTAAAGAGCAAGAAGCTTTGCCTGTCAACCAAGGGTTGAAGGCATGCTGTTTCAACTTGGCTATAAAGGACTCCACTGTACCCTTCAGACTGAGCTGCATGGGTATATCTGGCCATTGCTGCTGGGTTTTATAATTAAATAAGCATTTGAATCACTGGTAGAGAATCAGAAGGTTGGAACAGGGAGAACAGTGCAATCATCTCTTACACTGTCCCAGCTGAAGATGAGTTGTCTCTTTATTCCAACAAAGCCAATTTATTCAAAGCCAAAGTAACTGCTAGCAAAGATAGGGGAAGTTTGGCCCTTGCTACAGTCCCTTGATACTGTTCTATTTCATGTATATGCATTATGGGATTACAGCATGCACTGAAACCTTCCTTTCTCCAACATAATCCTTCACAGCTGCCAGCATAGAAACATGCCAAAACAGGGCCAGGACCTCCAGCTACATATCAAGGTAGGCAGAAAAAGAGCCACTTAACCATAAACTCCAGAGCTGCCTTGAGCAACAAATTCCCATGGATTTGTGCTTTTTCTTTCTTCTGTCCCACCATATGCTTGGCATATTTCACGAGTCCCAGGCATATAAATAGGTTTGCCCAACACACAGATAAAATTCTTTGAATGTCCATGAATACTAAATAAAAAGAATAGATTATAATAATTTCCTTCTCCTGAATACATAAGTCAGTCCCCTAAAGTAAATTCCTATCACTATTCATGTCTGGTTGCATTTATCTAAATATAATATCTACAGCACTTACCATGTGCACATCATTATTCAGGGAGTTTTGTCAAAAAAAGTTCCATCTATTAGTGTCAGCCTCATTGACCTGATGTATATCTATCATGGCTCATTAATCATACATTAAAGACATGTGGGTGTGATCAAGTTTAGTCCTGGCGCAGGTTCTACTTCAGCAGGTTTGAATGTCACCTCCCATTAGAATCATTTATTTCCAGAGGAAGGTAACACCTTAGGCTTTTCAGGAAGTTTCATTGTCTTTCACATTTTGCCCTTCACTTCATCTAAGTTTCAGTCATCTCTTCCTGTTACAAATGTGCATTCCCTAAAGTCACGTTTCATAGCATCAGCCAGAGGGAGCACTAGAGAAAAACTCGTGATGTTTTTGGCAGTCCAACAGTGCAAAATAATAGGCTAGTTTCTGCACATTTTCCATCCTTAACCCTCAGAGGTAATAGTCATCTTTCAAAGTTTTATTCAGAGTCTCCACAATACTTGGGGGCGGTGTTGAGGGGTGTGAGGGAGCAGGTGGCATGAATGCCACGGACTAGTTTTACAAATAATTTATAGTTGCATATTTGTTGGAGTTCTATTGGAGAACTTCTGCATGCATGTCTCAGATCTTAACTTGAAAACCTGATTTTTGGCTAGCACAGATTTTTGCTCATTATAACAGATATTACAACATATTCCTGATTTTATACACATATAGGGCATTAAAGTAAGTTCATCCTTGTCTATCAGGAGTAAGCAGGCCTACTAATATTCTGTGAGAACAGTTTAGACTACTTGCATCATCCAGCTTTTAATTTTCTATTGTGAGAAATAAATATTAGATTTTGCAAGTACTTACACTTTGAAAATCTAAATGTGAGACTGTTTCTGGGAAGTATTGAAAAAAAATATGTGAACAGGTCAAAAATTAGGACCATGAAGGTACATTTCTGCAGTTCTCCTTATTCATTCACTTCTGGTGTTTCAGGAGAAAAGATTTTTTCTTTTAGGAATGTGGGGGCTCTCTCAGGTAAGTCAAAATATAGAGCACAAAACCACATGTCTCAAGAACCCAGAGGCTCTGTGGATATCACTTCAGTGCCTTACCTTTCTTCACACATGTGTTTGCTATCCGACCCATCTTGTCTAACAGGACTGGCCCTGTCTTATTATTCTATACAGCAGCTAGCATCATGAGGGTTTTATTTAGTGGGCTTCTCTCTACAGGCCATCTTTAGTGGGCCTATATGCAGAGAATATATGTAATAATACTGACATTTATTTACAAATTCTTTAGGAATAATTTTATTATTGTTTTTGATCAGTGTCAGACAGAAAATACTAGAGAGATTAACTTCATCTAGATGTTCCGCAGAAACAGATGCCATTAAGATAAAAAAGAATTAAAAGCCTCTCTGTATTACTAGTAACCCTAAATAATAAAAGAAACAGTGGTACTCAGTCTTTTTCTAGTTGTTTATAACATCTTATGAAAAATTAATAGACGGAATGTTTAGGACGAAGACATTTTCATTTTTGGAGCTATTTCTCATTTAGTGTTTTAGCCACAAAACTGATTAATGAAAATCAAAGTACTAAATCTCTGCACAGAGTTTCAAAAATGCATGCACAAGCATAGAACCTGGAAAAGAGAATTCAGAATTTACTGCAACTAAATGGAGAACTGCGGAAACTCTGAGAGATAAAGCCAGTACCAAAGAGAAATACATAGATTACTTTACCAATCTCTACAACTTTCTGAAAGGTGGCTGTAGTCAGGTGGGGGTTGGTCTTTTTCTCCAGACAGCAACTGACAGAAAGAGAGGACACAGTCTCAAGCTGCACCCAGGGAAATTTAGGTTGGATGTTGGGAAAAAGCTTTTTACTGAAAGAGTGATAAAGAACTGTAATGGTCTACCCAGGGAGGTGGTGGAGTCACCATCCCTGGGTGTGTTTAAAAAAAGATTGGATGTGGCACTTGGTGCCATGGTTTAGTTGTGGTATTAGGGCATGGGTGGGACTTGATGATCTTAAAGACCTCTTTCAATCTAGTGATTCTGTGATTTGTACCTTATGTGTTCCAGGAAGCCTTCCTTCATAATGCTTTATAGGAAGAAAAGCTATAGTGGAAATCAGGAAAAGTCATGTAAGAGGTTATTGCGATAATATTGAGCATATGTAAAATTACCTCTTTGTTGTCAAAGCAAGCAATTTAAAGTTGCATTTGTCAGCCAACAAGAGATTAAAGATCTTCTTCCTGTATCTAAGGAGTTTATTCTGGAGTCCCAGGAGTGCACAGAGTCTCAACATAGCTATTCCTTGCCACAAAGTTGAGGTTATCAAGAGGTAACTGCAAACACAGTATGTGAAATTCTGTTAAGGAGCCATGCCTAAACCATGCCACACTCAAAATCTTACATGAAAAAAGTAAATACGACTTATACATAAAGATAAGGATTTATCAACAGTATGAAATCTTAATAGGCTAATTAAAAATTATTATCAATCCATGAAAAAGAAAAATAAAAATACAATAATGAGAAAATTCTGCATAATAATGCCATTTAAAATGTTGAACATAATTTTCTTACTTTCTATTCTTTTCCCTGGTGTTACACTTGCTCTCTGTTGCTTCTTTGGGTCCCAAAGTAGAGGGTTTCCACTTAGCTGGAGGGAAACAGAGGGAATAAATCATCAGCATTCAAATTCCTCTGCCATGGTGATTTTGATTTCTCTTTCCTAATCTCTTTCATTCCCCCCGCCCCCCCATATACATGTTTTATACAGTACTTTCACACCTTATTGTTTGCTCACTGGTCATCAACTTCATATTAAATTGGAATTTGCTATGCTATACTTGTTTTATGTGCATTAAATACTTGTAATTTTTTCACTTTTCTAGTCATACAAAGAGCTTTGCCCACCTCCAGGTCTCTGTTTCTTTAATTGGTGGGCTGGGACCTTCAGAATGAGCCTATGCCTCAGCTCTTATCATTCCATGCCCATACCCCTCCACTGCATCCTGTGTACCTCCTTGTCAAAGCCTCTTCTGGTATATCAGGCCAGCCTGTTACTGCTCTTAGGGCATCACTGTGGGTAAAGTTATCTCTTGCTTTGCCCGGAACAACTATCTCATATTGCTACTGATAATGAAACCCAGAAAAGAAAACTTCAGCGTAATAATGATGAACCATGACCACAAGATTACTAGAAATCCATACTGACACCATAAATATCAAGAAATTCTACAGTAATTTTAGTGCAGGATTCCATGCAGATGAAGAGGGATTGGCATATAAATTCACAGACTCTCCTGTGTTGACCTACAACACAGGAGATGGATTTATATGCCAATCCTTGTAGGTCACCTCCTACAAGGTGACCTACAAGGATCATGGAGTCCAACTCCTGGTCCTGCACAGGACACCCCAGAGGTGACACCATGTGTCTGACAGTGTTGTCCAAATGTTTCTTGAACTCTGTTGGGCTTGAAGCTGTGACCACTTCCCTGAGGAGCCTGTTCCAGTGCCCAAGCACCTCTGGGTGAAGAACATTTTCCTGATATGCAACCTAAAGCCCTCCTGACACAATTTTATGCTATGCTCAACCACAAATTTTAACTGTATGAACACCCAGCACATGAGAACTTTGTCCTACTGTTGTGCAGAATTTCTGAAGGAACGATATAGGTTGATGAGATTTTTACAGCTTCTTTAGGGAAAAGAGAAAATAAAAATATCACAACCATCACAAAATTCAGCATCTTCCATAAAGGTAATTTGTTTTCAATATTCCTACATGACTTATTATGCATGGCATGACACATTATGTGAAGTTCTAAATTGGAGGCGGTTCTTTTGAATAAAAAAATGGAATCATATGAGGAAAATATGTTACAATTTTTTCCTTTTAAGCTTTGTTGTTTACCTGTTAGTCATTATTATTCCTATAATGACTTTTATTCTTTAATTTACAATCTAAGGAGATTTTGGTCTGTCTCTGAAAGCAAACATTAGTCTGAACATATGCCAAAATTTTAGCACCTGTCTTCTGTTTGACATAGATCAACGCAAACACTGCCTTACCTTTTGCATTAAATACTGCCTATCAACTATTCCACTTCTTCAGTTTTAGAAGTACTGCATATTCAAACTGTTTTTACAACTCTGAACTGAAAATTAGTATTGAATAAAATTGTAAAATATGATAAACTCACAGTTTATAAAAATATTATGAGAATAAAGAATTTATCCACAAAAAAAAAAAAAAAAAAAAAAAGCCCTGGGGATATTTAATAACAAAATACAGTACAGAAGCTGATATACTGGGAGAATTTTTTTGATTCTATATTTTCACCATTACATTGTTTGACCAGCTCTATTAAAATACAATTATATAATAACAGAAAAAACCCAATTATTTTTAATCACCTTATTTATTCATTTGACTGAGAATAGTAAGATCAGATGAATATTCACTTTATATCTACATGTCAAAGATAAATCATTCTGCAAATCATCCATGAGATAATGGCTGTTACTGAATAAAAATTTAAATAATAATCTTCCCTCCAATGATATACTATCATTGGCTCTTCCTACTGTTTTACAATTAAATCCAAGTTTTTACCTTGCCTCAAACTATTCTCAGGGATGAGTCTGTCTTCATAGTGTCATTTTGGTAAAGCCTGTACCTTTAATCATTTCCATACATGCCATTTTAAAAGGTGAGTTGATTCTACTGTGATTATTTGATTTGAAGTAAAGAACTTGGGCCCCCTATACCCACAAAGTCTTTAAGCAAGGGGTGGCCTGCCTTAGTCCTTGAACAGACTGTGCATTCTAAGTGCAGTTCTTGCAAAACAGTAATATATTGCACAGGTGGAGACTGCTGTGTATCCAGGTCCACACACAATGCATGAAATGAGCCAAGAAGTGTTTCAGTGAGTTTTGAATAGCCTTAAGGTCCATAGGCTAACCCATACGAACTCCACCTATAATGGCCTAATCAGCTGCTGGAGATCAGTATTATCATCTGCCTGTGAACAGCCCTGGAAAACTCTGCCTCCTTGATCCTCCATGGTTGGTCCTGTATTCCTTCTGTTTCTCCACCACATGGAAGCTGTTAGGTGTCTCTTGTAGCCAGGAGGCTGGGTACCCCCTGCTTTCAGCTTATGTTAATGTGAATAATTACAATATTTTTGTATTTATAAATAATCCCCTGTAAAAGTCTATCCTGTAACTGTTCTCTTATTTCCTCTTTCCAGAAAGATATGTTGGATGACTCTCTGCTGGTACTGATCTAGGCTGAATTGCTCAGCTCCCGAGCCAGTTCCTTTTCCTGATTCCTTGATGTCTCTATTAAATAAATGTTAATTTATGTTATCCTTTGGGGTTTAGACTTGTTTTGTTGTGGTCTTATGCAGAGTTTTTTCATTTGATTGGTTGTTTTGTTGTTGGGTTTTTATTTCTGGAGTTTTTTTCCCCCATGATAGAAAACTAATTCCCTCTAATATAAGACATAAGTGTAATTTTGCAGGTAGCTCATTCTGTTCAAAAGCCAGTCTGGATAAGACAGCATCAGGTCTGCCATATGTACTCTTTTAGTCATAGTCAAGAAGGTTTTGCATGTTCAAAACAGCTGTACATGCACTTATGCTGCCTAAGGCATGCAACATACCATTTTAGTGGCAGTAAGAAGGTACTACGCTGCCAGGCTGGACAAACACTGACCGGATATAACACTGGATATAACCCACGGTCTAGATCCCTCAACAACGGTGAGCATAACTCCACATCGCTTGAACAGAAGGTCAGAAACTGGATGCAGCTAGCAAGGAGGTACAGCCAGTAACTCTTCCCATTATCAACTGACTCGACACTTCATCAAGCTTATCTTAGTACTGAACTTTACCAGCAACCTCAAATGTTTTTGTAATAAAGTCAGTGGAACACTCAGCTATGTGCAGTAGAATCTGTTTGAAGAGGAAATGGAAGCCTCAAAGCTTGGACTGTATCCTGGATAAAACAATATCAGGTTTTACCCCAATCCTATGCAGGAAAAAAGGGAACTTGTCTCTCATTTTACTCTGGGGCTTGCTTGCTGAAGCAAAGTGGAAGCAGTAAAACTTAAAGCACATCTCTTAATAGTAGTTTTCTTTTGATACTGTATTTCTGCACTTATTGTGGTGGTACATACCAAGATGAAACTGCAGTTGCTACTATTGAGGTTTTTATGCCTGTCTCCAGGTTCTGGTAGCTTTAGCTTTGGTGTGGAGTGACCTAGTGTATTGGTCTGGTCAGAATATGGTTTATTTCAGTGACAAGTAAATAAAATGTAACTCTTAAGTTTGCCACTGTGCCAGTCAGTTCACATCAGAACTTTGAAGACCTCCAAGTTTGTGTGTTAACAGAAGCACATAAAGATGATTGCACCAGTAAGATCAGAGGTCCATCTCACTCAGTGTCTGGAGGGCAGTAGCAGGCCCAAGGTTAAATGTAAAATGAGGGCAAGCATACAGTGGTACTTCCCTGAGATAAGTTCTCAGAATCCAGTGACCTAAAACTCAGAGATGTCAGGTCTACATAAGATTATGGGGAAAAAAAAAAAGAGAGAAGAAGGTTTTAAGGTAATGCTCTAAAACCAGAAGAATCTCACTGGCTTGATGGCTAAATTTGAAATCTACTTAGGCCTGTACTACTGACAGCACAAACTGCAGTAATAATTCCTACCAACATATGGCTACTCCGAAAGACAGTGGGGTTTTTGTGGGGATTTGTGGACCACACCTGTAACATTAAGGAGAATAAGCTGGCCCTGGAGTTATAGAAAATGTTTTTAAAAAGCATATTTATATGAAGATGAAAGAAGATGTCAGATCTGGTTTGAAATAAAGACCTGAACTGTATTAAAAAGTCTTTATTAACTCTCTGATAACTTATTTGCAGAGTGTGAAGAAGGTCTATTTATGGCAGCCTTCCAGGACTCGAGTTCATGTGTTGTCCTGCAGTAAGGTATGTGAATTAGGTCTGAATGAAATAGTCAGTCTAGAGAGACAGACACTGCTCTGAGGTACAGGATCATTCCCTGGGAAATGGAGAACACATTATTCAGTCTACGTCAGATCATCTTCTATCCAAGCATCAAAGAAAAAAAAATTGCAACCTCTCTGTGATTTCATTTTACTTTTCTAAAGGATGATTAATGAAGTAGTGATTAACAATACCAGCAGAGATATACCCAGCAAGACTGTAGCTAATGATGTGCAGTTTACCAGTGGTTTTGGTTTCTATGATTTTCTATTCTATTTGGTTCATGGGTCTCTAAAGCTTTCTCTATCAAAAGAGCTGTAAATATCTTCAGAAAAAAGTGTGAGTAAAAACTGACTAACACTCACAGGAATCCTATTCTCCCTTTGATGACTGCATGTAATCTAGATTTCCTACAGTGTTCTTCATCCATGGCTCAAAGTGTTTTATAAAAGAGTCTGTAAACATTGCCCTCGTTTCATAAGAAGAGGCTTGACCATGGAAGGAAGTGTTCAAGGTCACACTGAAAGTACTGGTAGAGACAGAAACTAGATTTCTTTCTTCTAAGTTAGAGAAAGCAAGCAGTAAACTTTTTATTTAATGATCACACCAAAAACTGAGGAAATAATCACACTGGTTCAATCTAAACCAAAAGAAATGTTGCTAAGTTGGCAAATTCATGTCGAAATGCAAAGTATAAGTTGCAACATTTGCTGTTGTTTTCCTAGCCAAAGCATTTCCTCAAACTAAACCCAGATTTAGAACTCTTTTCTACTTTCTACTTGATCACCACAACTAATTTTGCCAGTACTAGGTGAGGGCTCCAGTTCAGAGTGTTACCTAGCCACAAATATCCCCAACACAGTACAAATATAGCATTACAGAGACAAATGCTAAAAGAGAAACCTGAACTTCTCCCTCTTTCAAAGGACAATCAGTAAAAATTACTAGACATTATAGTACTTTATACTTTACTAGACATTATAATACAAAGAGAAAACAGACTAGATTTTCCCTATGAGCAAGTTTTCTGGAATGAACAGAAGTACAAGAAATGTGCCAGAAGAGCACAATGCATTCAAAGTTGTCTACAGAAACCATAATGAAAACTGTACTACTACAAAAGATGTGAGATATCAACAACAATGCAACTGCATCACATACTAACTTCTAGATATAGCTACAAATATGAGATATATCAGACTATGTGCATTAATTCAATATTTTGTCTCAGACTAGCCAAAAACATGATTTTAGGAAAAAAACTACAAAACTAGGGAATTTGTAGAAATTTTTTGTGGATATAATACTGTCTTTCAGTAGTTTGAGGTTTAATAATAACCTGTATCCTCACATTTGTGCTTAATATTCCACAATGGATCTCCATTAATTCATCTAATGACATTTAAACAAATTGCTGTCAGCACTTAGGGGCGATGCAGCGTGACCATTATGTGACGTGCACACACTGCACTGCCAAATCTTC
Source organism: Ammospiza caudacuta (assembly GCF_027887145.1). Taxonomy (NCBI): domain Eukaryota; kingdom Metazoa; phylum Chordata; class Aves; order Passeriformes; family Passerellidae; genus Ammospiza; species Ammospiza caudacuta. The sequence continues at coordinate 25,091,876 of NC_080632.1, forward strand.
ACACTGTTGTCCCACATATGGGTTCTTTCACATGGTGCACTAGAAGCTGATTCACACACAGAGTCAAAATATTTATTTCATCTCTGTGCAGAGAGAAATTCTGGATGGTAAATCCACAAAGCTGGCACACCTTCTCTTTTATATGCTTTGAACAGTGAAACATTGGCATTTCCCATATCCATAACAACCTGAAACCATAGTCACTGACCTTTCATTCTCTCATTCCCGCTGAAAGGTACACTGCACACTTATTTTACTGCATGTGGTCTGAAAGGAAGAGGCATAGGTGAGTAAGAGGCAATCATGTGGTGGGTATTATGTTATTTAGTGACTAAGACTAACAAAAAATTCCCATTGGCTTTGACTTTGTAGTTTGATTTCCAGTGTTTTCTTGTTCTTACTTCTCAAGTCATGGCTCTTGGTTCCTGAAGGTTTGGTTATTCCCTCATTTTTCATAAGCTTTTTTATTTACCCTGTACTGTGCTCCAGTGAATTTTTTAGCTTTTCATGACACCTTAGTTCAACAAAAGAGAGAAGGGCTTACAATGCTATAATCTCATGTAAAATTGGACCTGATGCTAGACACATCTTTACAAATAAAGGTATCATCCATTTTGCTGATAATGTTTTAAAGCTTGGCCTTGCCAGGTTGCTCTTGTTTTCAAAACAACTCACAACACAATGCTACCTTGTGACCTATGTTTTGAGTAACACATGAAAGAAACTGAAAGAGTATTGTCCTGTGGGTTGTTGGAAACTACTGATCTGTGTCTACAGCTCTTTGCTGTGAACACTTTCTCTCCCCCAGCCTTGCTCCAACATAAGGCAGCTGTCATCTTCCCAGCTAAACTGGAGGAAATTATCACTACACTTTGATATGAACACTGCCTTGATCATCTCTGGTGTTTAATCCATTTCCTTACAATGAAGCTTCTAAAAAAAGGCCAAAACACTTAAAGAGACAAATACTTATCAGATCAGTAATTCAGTTTCAAACTTTCAACAGTTGGTCTTTTGACAGGGGAAACACTATCCACAATGGCAGGGACACTCACCTGTCCTTGGGCTATGCAAATGTTGGAAGAAAAGATTAGTTTATCTCCTGCACTCCTAGTTTAATCCAGGATGTGGCTGATACCACTCACATTAAATTTACAAAATGCAGAAGCAAAGGGTGAGCAAACCCAGCTGCCATGCTTTTGACATCTTTCTTGTACATCAGTTAAGAGATGACTGACCAAATTTTCAAACCTTTTAAATGTCTTTGAATGCTTGGGTCTAAAGTTTTTTTAAACTATTATTATAATTTTTAAGTGTAAGACATTTTAACCAGCAAACGTTTCTAATTTGGCAAATTTGGACAGTGCTTTATTGGCAGAGAGGAGCTAGTGGCCTAAAAACTGTATTTAAAGACACTGAAGTTGCATAAACATATCTGATTTGTGTGTTTAATTATCAAGGCATAAATACACTGAAAAGATAAAGTCCTTTTTTAAGACTCTGTATGTAGGACAGGTTTCCAGAGCTGATGATTACAGCTGTCACTCTCACTAGCTTCCTTTGGAAACATACATACTCACATCTGGAAATCAGGCTACTTTTGTTAATATTTTCAGCTTCAGGTCCTAGGCACTAGAGTTTTACTCATTGTTCTATATATATCATGAACACAGAGTGCGAAAGCTAAGAAAGGGGGAAAAAATCAAATTGTTAAGCTATCACTGCAGGGCTCTTTTAAAACTAATTTTAAAATTAAAATTATTTCTAATTCGTCATAGAGTCTATTTCCTCTTCTTAGCTTTGGTAAAGTTGTAAACTCTTAATTTTCCAGGAAAACTCAAAAAGTTAGGTGCCTACTATTCTCAGGAAGGGGAGAGAACTGAGATTTTGAACAACATATTTATTATAATGAAGGAGCTTGTGATCCTGAAAAAAGGCATCTCTTTTGTTTGTTAATTATTTTGCTGTGAACAATATGACTTGGGGCATGAGCCATAATAGAAGCAGACAGTGCTGTGTCCCTGTTGGCTACTGGGCCAATCTTTCAGTGCCTAGGAAAGGATGGAGCTTTCACTGGTGAGAGTTGCTGCTTTTACCGATGTTTTATTTGCAGAATGACAGCACTGTCCGTAACTGTTCCAGCTTTTGCAAAATTCTTGTGTCACAAATAAAATGACCAAGAGTGATATTTGCTTCTTGCCTGCCTGCTGATCAATAAGCCATTCTGAATCAGCCTCTCTTTGCATATAAGCATCTACTTGCCATGGAATGATTTACATTCAAAAACCAGAGTCAAGGGCTCCCTGCTGTCTTCCAGGACATATATGTTGTGAAAGTTTTGTTTAAAATACAAGTGGGACTTTCCTCATTTGTGCATGAGAGTTGGAGTTTGTGTGGTGAGAACTGTGCACTTGTGATGGTTCCTGCTTACAGTGTTTAAATAGGGCTACCATCTGTTTGGGATTGTCTGTGGCCATATTCTGATTATTGTTAATACTACAAGCCATAAAGACATAATAGACTGCAGTCCTGAAGCAGTTTGGACCCACAAACCAACAGGGAAACCCAGGCTCTTTCAAAGCAAATGAGAACGTTGGAGGCCATCGGCACTTCAAGTACTCATGCACAGCTTAAGTGTGTGTTACAAGTTGGTAGATCTCAGCCAGGTATTTTGTGAAGTAATTCATATCTCCAGATGTGACTCTTGAAGAAAATTCCCCACATCACTCCTCTCTCACCTTGCACCAACAAAAGATGTCTTCACAGAATGTTTCTTCTGAGAACCATCCCATTTCTTCTTAACACCAGTGGTAATGTACAGGTTACCTTTACTGTTGCATGTGGTCACTTTCCTTCTAGCCTTAGTCAGAGCTTGTCTGCTCCATCTTTATTTGGGATTTGCTGCTGGAGTAGACTTCTCTATAATGAGCCAAGTCAGTTCATAAAGCCTGTGTCACTGCTTGTGTCAGCACAAGAGAAAATTGCAGGAGTATGCAGTCAACAGTCAGAAGGGGAAGCAATATCATATATATCATATATATCATATCCTTGCTCTACTAGAACTTTCCTAGTCTCCCCTAGTACTAGTTACCTTAAATTTGTGTTTTCAGCAGGTTTTGCTGCTTGAATGAGAAAGTGACTTTTATTTTCTAACTAGTAACCAATGTCAAATCTTTCTCAAGACTTCCTCTGCCTGTGGATTTCAGACTTACTTAATAGCTTCTAACAAGGCCCTTAAAAACTTAGAAATATTTAGAAAACTTTACTTCTTTATCATGAATTATTTATTTCATCCCCTAGCCAATGCAGCTTAGCTTCACACCACAGAAGTCAGGGGACTCTGCTCTTTTATACTGGTTGGGAACCTAGCAGCCAAGAATCTGCTTCACTAGTTTACATAAGAATTTAATTTCAGGAGTAGGATTTAAAAAGACAGGACTATTTCAATCCCTATTATGTGTTCACATCACAATGTTATGTAATTCTACCTTTAATGATTTGCTTCAGAGTATTTCCTTTGCACAGTTTTTCTCAGAAAACAATATAACACGGGTGACTCTCCAGCCAAGCAGATCTTCTGAACCATAAAGAGCATAATTTTTGTTACCAGTACAGATATTTTATTCCTTGGTTCTGTAAGAACTCCCAGGTAAACTTCATCCACTCCTGGCAAACTTTCACCAATTCCTACAGTTTTTGTATCACAATTTTTAATGCCTCTCCCTGTGACAATGCCCCATCATCAGACAAAAATCAGCATATCCTTTTCTTTGTTGTGAGAACTACAGCAAAATACTCATTTTGCTGCTGCCTTTTGATGTTCTCCTTTGATAGAAAAAGTGTACTTGTTCTGGATTATAATTCTTTTTCCTTAGAGGGTAAAATAAGGAAATAACAAACACAATGTCCAGAGAAAGATACCTCCTCCCTATTCCCATACTATGAGAAAAATGCCAGCGAGATGGGTAACTACAGCCCTGGCTATGGATACAACAAATGCCAATAGTTCACATTATCATTTAATGTCATTTATAATCAGGTTGTCCCTATAGATTACCACTCAGAATCAGAGCCTTATGCTCTGATAAGTACCTCTGTGGAAGGTACTGCCAAACAATTGAGAAGAAGATACTTACATGGAGTTATTAGTATCTAGAGAGCTTATGTAACTTCTGGCATTTCCTGTTTCCAAGTGGACTATAAACAATGTTAAACATTTACATCTTCAAAATTTTAATTGCTCTCCATAGGAATTCCAATAAGATGTAGGCTGTATGCATTATTATCCATGTTTATTAGGAGCAGGAGACAGGAATGGTGAGTTGTACAAATAGTGATGAGGAGTTCCTGGCAATTACCTGTAAAAGAGGCCGGCAGCTCTTCTCTCAACACAGGCTTTCTCCCAGCTACGTCATCTATTTCACCTGTACTAAGAAACTAATGAAGGATATAATAATTTTGATGGTGTAAATATTCATTCACATGTGGGCTATAAAGATATAATCCACTTAAAATATATCTGGAATCTCATTACAACCAAATACTGTCAAGATGCCCTTCCCTGCCCTTGTATTCTTGCTCAATACCTCTGACAGCACACCTGCTGTGTAAGCACGATGACAACTTCATGAGGAGGCTGCCTGCAGACTGAGTCAGGTGCACCTGTTCTGCTTCAAGTTATTTTATATATCTACAGATACCAAAAAATCACAAGAATTTTCGTTCTTGGAAGCAGGAGCAGAGTTCTGACCAAAGAGACTGCAGGTAGGTGTGCAAAGTGGCAGACACAGGACAGGTGGTTTTTAACAGCACTCAAGGCCAGAGCACACTGCTGAATTTACAAGGACAGATCTAAGTAAAGACATGGAGCCCTGGTAAGACAGTGAAATCCTGGGCTGAAGCTGGAAGTGTGCCCAAATGCCAAGTATTTATCACCTTACAGTAGAAAACCCTTTTGCCCATATATGCCTGTCTATGTGTCCTGGTGGTGTCCTATGGGAAGCAGAGTTTTAACAGTCTTCTACTGCAGAAGTGTGTGTTTTCTTTAAAAACTTCTGAATCCATAGTGCAATTACAGTCAAATTTGACAGAGAATGAAATCAAGAAGATTTGCTTCATGTTTTAGGAAAACAAGAGAGAGGCTGGCAGAGTGATTCTCAGACATCAGCATTCTCTCTAAGGAAAAAGGCTTCACAAAACACCAGCAAAAGATGCACACGGGATGGAGATTCTGCTACTTGCCTATCCACAGGAGAGCTCTAGACAGTGAGCTTACTTACTACTAACTAATACTTAAATAACCAGAAAAACACTCTGTAATCTGTTTAGTGGTGTCTAGTAAGCAGTGAGTTGACAAAATAGCTTTGATATAACAAAAAAGCCAAGCAACTATCCACAAGATGTAAAGCTCAAGAAATTAGGATTTATGAATTGTGCTACTTCTGGAACTAATTTTTTTGATTCAAGAAATAGGATCGAAATGGGTCAGCATCACATTTTACATATATTTGGAAAATCAGCTCAATTCAACATAAACAAGCATAAGCAGATAATCCATCTTTGGTCAACTTTTAGTCACAAGAACTAAAATAATTAGCTCTGGATTTCAGCACTTTTGAATACTTTGCTTCCTAAGTACACCTACAAGCATTTTTTAGTGTTCAAGACTTAGATGAACATAACAAAGTCTCCAACATGTGCCCCTTGCATGGAGTCTTAGAAAGGAAAGATCCAAGATAAAATGTTATCTGAAAAATATAACATGACTCCCGAGTCACTGATGAATTGTCAAAAAGTAGTTTAGGAGACAACAATATTCACCCTTGCTAGTTCCATTTCCATTTCCTTCTCCATCTAACAGAATTTCTCATAGTACCACTGATCTGTAGTTTCCTGCCAGAACTGTGCAGGATGTGAATTATTTCCAGCAGTTTTCAAAAATATCTAGATCATGATCTGGAATGTGTTTTTTCCATACAGGTAATCAACATGCACTCTTGCTATCGATTCTCTGATTTACCTTACAAAACCAAAGCCCAACAATATCTTTCACCTTCCACATTATTATTACTTGAATTTCATTTCCATTTTAGAGGTACAGTCAGGAGATGTCTGTTCTGGTTTTGATTTTCTTTTCCCAATTTGAATCCCAAGATGGGGAGAAAGAGCATCTCTGAAATGTCACATGTTTAGTGAGTGAGAGTTTTAAAACAAATCTCTTCCTAACGCATTATTGTAAATATATAAATGGATGTTAAAACAAATCTAGAAAATATTTTTAAACCCTCTGTGTCCCAAAAGAAGCCCAATTCCTATAGGCTACCATGTCAGAATTGTTCATCCTTTGCATGGGCTTTTCACTGATATTGTATTCCCTATATCCATGCAGATCATTAGAGGCAGCCGGGAAAGAGGAACACTGCTTGCCTGCATCTCTACAATGGTCCAAAGATATGATACAATGCAGAGAAGATGAAAGTACCATCAGCTCAATCTTTTTTAGGATATTCTCCCTGTGAGTCAAATATTTCTCCCTGACTAGAGTGCTGTGGGTAAATAGAAACAGTCAGTTTTCTGATTATATGGGACAATTAAAGAGAAAAAGTAGTTGGGATTTTTGATTTAACAAACATTTGTTTTATTTCTATCTATTTCACCTATTTCTCTGATGTTTGTGCCATCCTACAGCTCCACAGAATGATATGAGGTAAAAAAAATGTGCAGGGTAATGCAACTGTTACTTAAACTTTGTATAGTTTAAGTCTAATTTCCTAACAAAGTCCAGCTGATACTAAAGCACTGGCTACCCATCTGCTTATTTCTACTGGGATGGATCTCTGTAGATGAGCTGACTCATTTGTGGTCTAAGTCACTACATATAGAGTCTGCAGAGTAGTCTAGATGGCAAGCAGAATAGTACCATCTGCCTGTATGCTCACACTGCTTTCTCAAAAAAGCAGACTGGCTTAGTATTTATACATATACAGTAAGGAAGGGGAGAAGGATACAGATATTTTGTTGTGCAGATGCTGACTCAGCTAAGTTGAAAATGGCTTGTGATAAGCCAGCCTGCTACACTGGAGGTCTGGAGCACTACTGAAGGTTATGGGACAGGTACACAAGGTAGAGGTGTTGAAGATCAAGGATAAGGGCTTGAGTGGTGTTTCCAGACCTTCAGAATTACTGCCTCAGAAACTGGAAACTGCAGTATCAACAAACAAATGTGCCTGTCTCTTGTTAGACCTGAAGAAAATGAATAGGGTTGCAGACCACAAGTAATATTGAGCAAATTCCTGACTCCTTTAAGTGTAGATTCAGCTCCTTTTCTGTAAGAGAATTGTGCCTTTATTTATACTGCTTTTGCATCTTGAAACTTAAATGCCATGTAGATGGACCTTTGCTGTCTCCTACTTTTGTCAGTTTTTTGGATGAGCTTTCTCCAAGCCAGTAATATGTCAGGCAGGATACAATCACAGGAAGCTAGATGAAAGGGAGAGAGCTTTGTCAGAAAGTATTTCTGTATTCAGACTGAGCAGGGATCAATCTGTTTGAGGATTCTGTGCAGAGGTGGCAACACTGACAAACTGAAAACACCTCATATTAACTGGAGCCAAACTGCTGCCATGGAGGATTATGAGCACAACCTCCAGCACAATCTCTTTTGGTTTTCAAATTTCCACTGGAGATATAAGATATATAAAAATAGAACTTGTCCTATGCATATCTAAGTAGTATAAAAAAATCCATAAAGTGGAGAAACTCTATAGTCCTAAACTGCTTCATACAGGTACTCAATACACCATGTTCTCTGTTCTCTGAAAAAGTGAAAACCATTGAGCTGTAAACTGCCATCTAAGAGATGCCAAACTTCATTTGTCATCAGTGATGGCCTGAACTACAGAAAAAACTAGGGAGGAAACTTGTAGGAGACCATACAACTTACCAGGATAAGTTAGGCTTACTGTAATGCAGCAGTTCAGATGCATAATTTATATTGGTTTCCTTATTTGACCATTTAATTTAACTGCTTTTAGTAAAATACTGTAGTCAGTATTTTGGAGTCACCAGTTTCTTCCTTGAAATCCTTCCTGGGATTTATATGCTGTGTTCATGGAGTAGCTTGATGCTGGAGAAAACTTTTCTTCCTAGCTAGTGCTGGTGATAACTTGTTGACAAGAGTTTGGTTTGGTACTTGCATTACCTTAATCTAAAACAAGTTTTGCCAAAAGGAAAACAGCTTTGAGAAAAGGGTTTTCTTGACTTTTTGGCTAGTCATTTGCATTAAATTGATCCTAGGTTTCCCTTTCTGGCAGAAGCAATGAGTTTAAGGCATTTGTAGAGGAATAGTGATCTCATGTAAAAGCCTCACCAACACTCTTGATTAGACTTGGGATCTTGCCCTTTTAAAAATGTCAGTTGTGTCCTTATTGCCCATAATTAAGGAGGAATATAACTCCAAATAAATGATTTAGCACCTAAAAATAACAACTAGCTGTGTAATGAGAAAAAATGTGCTTCAGCTCCCTGTGGCTACACAGAGAAATATTCTCCCTTGGCAAATGCACAGTTTCAAAAGCAGTAAGAGCCTGTCAATCTTCTAAGCTCAAGTGATACCGCAATTGGAACTGTCAGGAACCCCTAAACACTTCCACAAGAAATGGTTTTCCACAGTAGACACAATATCATTGAAAACACAGAATACTTCACATTAAAAAAATAACAACCAACGCATTACACGCATTACACTATTATTCAGGACAAAGCACTCTGATTTCCATGCTTGCCATCACACTGTTTTACTTATGTTAATGACTATATACCACTGCACAGTGGAAGCATAAAAGGAAGATTAGCTGTGGAAATGTGATGAGCTCTTTCACTGACACCACTTAGTCACAGAATAAGAGAATAATTCAGGTTGGAAGGGACCTCTGAAGTTCTTGAGTCAAATGTCCTGTTCAGAGCACAGTCAACCAAAAACCACTAAAATAAATGAGTAGGAAAAGTAGCCCAAGTCACTCTAGAGTTAATCTGACTTTTAAGTCAAGAGCAGTATAAATGTTATGTTGGAGTAATAGGTACTTATGCAGAGGGCTTTCTTTATCTGTAACAAGAGTATGCAGCAGGAGTTTTACCAGTCTTTTCACAATGGGTTACACGTGGGAAGCATTAGGAAATGGAAAAAGCTGAATAAGGAAGTATTCTCCTTTGCTCAATGGAAAGCAACAGAGCCTGCTGGGTTGCAGGATGTGACCTATGGAAGGACATGTGCTGGCCCAGTAAAAGAGGAAGTGGTAAAGTCTTCTGAGTTTTGGTTACTGAAGTGCTAAATTACAGAAAAGTGGCAAAGTTTGTGTCTTTCCTGCCTCAGACTAAGTCAATAAGAAGCATTCACTGAACACAGTCAAGACTGCCAGGAGTTAGCTAAAACCTCATCTGTGAGATTTTTCATTCAACTGGCAATTTAAATTCAAGAGAACATTTAAATTCTAATTTTCTCCCAGCATCTTCTCAAAGAAAGTTTAAAAACAAACCATCTATAGGATAGGGCAATATGGAGAATAAATGTAAGGCCTGAGGAAATATGTTTAAAGCAACAAATATTTATAATAACTAGAGATAAAGACATGCAGGTGAGTTGTGTTGATGCTTTTGTGGGTGCCATAGTTTCATCATTATCTTCTCTGCTACCATTGATCATGCTTCACTCCCACAAAAATTAGTAATGAAAACATGCAGGACCAAAGAAGCTATTCAAATACACAGTAACTGAGCATCTGAGCCAAAAGTCAAATATTTGTCATCAACTTTGGCAAACTGTTACTTCCCATCAGGTTCAATTTAGTGTTGTTTATTCCCAGGAACACCCATCACATATTGTTTGTATTAGGATAGGGTCAAGAATAGGAGAAAAACCATGTCAGAATCTCAATCTGTGATTTTCTAGCCATAGATAGCAAGAAAATTTCAGAGTAGAGAGGAACAGAAATATTGTGTACAACCTTGCAAATTTGATTTGGTTAGAATCAAAAATCTTGAATTTCTTCTAAACAGCTCCTATGCCTGTGAACCCAAATGCCATGTGACCTAAATGAATAGATGTTTTGAGTAAGACCTCTGCCTTCTTCTATAAAACCACAGAAATGGTGTCTGTGACTTTATGGAACCATCCTGGGCCCCTGTGCTGACAGCCCATGTTTTATAACAACAGGAGGACAGCAGTTTCACATGACAGGATGAACAGCCAGATAATCCTGTATGGCAGAGCACCTTCCATCTCACTTGGAAGGCATTCCTTAAATGCAGATAACAGCTATTTATTCTACAATGTGCTCCTGTTCATTTGGCAGACAAAGCTCTGTGAGAATTGAGTAATCCATGCCTTCTGCAGGCCTTTGGTGAACTCTGGTAACCCTTCTGCCTGCCACTGCTCACTTGTCATGGACTATACGGGCAGGTTCAAAAATTCTCTTGTGGGCTGGGACTGCCTAGAGCTACAATTTTGCAAACAGTTGTTTATCTGTGTGCCTTCCATTGCACTAGAATAACCCTGTGACTGGGACAAAAACACCCATTGATAAATGCCCTCTCAGAGAAGTCACATACACAACAATAGCATATGTTCTGCATTTAATTGTGATTTTGCAAACATTGCATTGGTTGTAAACACATCAGCTAAACAATAATTGTAGATGCATGCACAAGCAATATAGGAGTCTTTGTTAAAGAAAGAACGTCTACCGAAAATTGTACCTACTAACCTAGCGCTTGCTTGCAGCTAATTACTGTAACTTCCAGGGGGTGTTTGGACATGTCAAATCAATGGTTTCCATTTGTGTTTTAATTTTTTTTTTAATTAGTCAAATAAAATTTACATTAAATAGTATTTTTTTTGTCAAATATGCAAACTAGGCACTATAAGAGGCAACAGGCACCAACAGTGTAACTCATATTCAGCTCCAATGCCTCCAGCAGTTAGGCAATATAACATTATTAAAATTAAAATAAGAAGTGGTTCAGCAAGATCTACTGTTGAGGCCAGAGCAGCCAACACACCAAAGAGCTAAAAGGCCTGTACTAGTGTGCTCTTGTTAACAGAAATTAATAAAGTATGTGTATATACCTAGCTGTCTATATATCTGTTTACTTAACTGTGTTTTTGAACATAGAAATATCATCAAAATGTTAAAATCAGCATGAAAAGAAACCCAATGAGGGTCATGGAAAGATGGGATAATTTGGATTAGAAGGGTCCACAGATCATCTCTAGTCTAACCTTCCTCTCACACAGGGTCTACATGGGATCAGAACAGGGTGTTCAGTGTGTTGTCCAGTTACACTCTGAAATTCTCAAAGATGGGGATGACAGCTTCTCTGAGCAGCTTTCTCCACTGGCTGGCTGTGCTCATGGTGGTACACTTTCTCATTACACCAATCTGAACCTCTCCTGTGTTGGATTATGCTTGTTTCCCATGCTCCTGCCATCTCATCCAAGTTGCAAACATCAATCACTAGGACTCTGGCATTAAACCCTTATCAGTTTGCAGTCTCTCTATTTTTCCACTGAAACTACAGATCCCTCTACAGGAAATTTAAACTTTCTGAACAGGTAGTGATTTTCTATAGCTCCCTGACAAGTTGTTGTGGACCACCACCTGGAAAACACTGTCAAAATACATTTCCAGTTAAAGGCTTGTCAAATTTCAACACAGAAGACTGGGGAGCAGAATGGTAGAGCACCACTCTAACTGGAAAGATGATCTTTAGGAGCAGATGGCTAGCAGTGAAGAAATCTCAATACTGCTAATGAAATAAATATATCAAGGTGGAGAGAAAAAGGTACAATAGAGAGAACAATCTCTGTTCACTAATGAGAAAGAGCTGGCACCCAAATGCTGTAAATCAGTTGAGCTCCAGTTTTTTCAGTGGAGATATATGCCTCTTACACCACCTCAGGATTAGGCTTGAAGATCCTATCCCCTAAGGAGCTATTCCTTGTCTCATTCTATGTATCATCTTCCATGCGCCACACATTATACACCAGCCGGGAGATGCTTGTTATGTCGATACAGTGCTGCACTACACGGTAATTCATTGCTCACTGACATACCAGAAATTTTTTTAATGATGTGCTTCTGCTACTCCAAACTAGGGTGAACCCTGAATATTAAGTTTTATTTACATTAGGTATTCATTTAGATACTGTGGCAAATCCAACATCCTCACAGCATAGCTCAAATTCCTTTTGATGCATTCCTTCTGTTTGAACAAATAATCTTTAATAATTTTTCCTTGGTATGCACGAGTCAAAGGTGGAGAAGGCACTACAAGGATGACCAGATCTGTCAAGAAATCTGTAGCATGCTAGAATGTGCACAGGCAGTTTATTTGTGGCACTTCAGTGAGATTGAATGAGCGCTACATTAAACAGCTCTTCTTTATTTATAGAATGGAAGGTAGAAGTGGAAGGATCACATTTAGGTTTAAAAGAAGAGCTCTCCTAGGGATGTGGCAGTGCATAATTGCATTGCAAGTTTGGCTGAATTTGCAATCTGATGCAATTCTAGGATCAGTCAGGAAGTCAGAAGTCATTGCATGATATCGTTCTAGATCTTTAATTACAATCCCTGTCTAAGCAGGTTTTTAAGTTCAAGTTAAACTCTCACTTCCACAAGATCACTCACATGCTTCCAAGTTAAAACACATGCTTCACTGAGTGTCTAGCACAATCATGGCAAAGCTTGATTAATTCCTAAATCAAATTAAGTAAGGATTTTCACAGATAAAAGGAATTCAGACTGGCCCCTCAAACTAGGTGCAATACCACATTGCCAGGGCAGGTAAGGCACAAGGCCTAAAGAGACGCATGACACAAGGTGATTCACATAGTATTGATCTTTAACGAGACTGTCAGGTAGATTATTTACTGATGTAACTGACAAAATGCCTGGCAAAGCTGACAAAACAACGCTGATAAGCAGGTGCTTAGATTTACTGACAGAACAATAGGATGGCAAAGTGTGGAGTGCAGGTGCTCACTGCCCCTGCTCTTATCTCTGCCACTTCATGCCAAAGAGATACAATTGAAAGCCAGTCTTCAACACAATAATACCTATTCACACATTCTCTGCATAGCAAATGAAAAAAGGAGGACTACATTTACTGTTGTGCTACTGCCCCTGGTGCAGCTTTTCCTCATTCATTAGTTCAACATCCAATTCATCAGCTGTACACCAAATGAGACACAGGATTCTTAGCAATATCTCAGCTAATACACACACAGTCAAGGTATGCACCGTAATTCTGCGTGATTTGGTTAAACCAAACTGGATTTTCTTTCCATTGGGTCTAACGGATTATATCCATTGAAGGTTTCAGGTTTCTGGCTCCTCCTCTTGGGATGCTTTAGTACACGCATTAAAAAAATACGCCTTTGTTTATAAATATTGTAATAGATGATACGTATAAATTCGTGCTGAGGCTACAGTAATCTCACCTGATGAAAATCCTAGCATACCAAAGGAGAGTTTCAGGAAATTCCCTCTGATGAGATTACAGCAAAATGTGCCTAAATTCTTGAATATTCGTCTCCAGAAATGTTGATTACAGAGGGTTATTCATCTGACCAAACCCCAGCAATATGCATTTGATATGCATCATCGATAAGATAAATATGTGTCTCCCAGAATGTGTATTACAGGAGATTTTCCTCTAACAGTTTCAGGGAAAGTCTCAGCAAGAGCACAGCAAGGAAGGAGAAACTACATGAATATGCTAAAAGATTAGATCAACATAAGAAAGCAAGAAACCCTTCCCAGCAATCCTCAGAGCTTGGAAATGTATAAAAAAGACTTTGTGAGAGTTGTCTCTCCGTGATGCACAGAGGAGAAGGAGCCATAGTGGCCCCCTCTGTCTCACCAGACACTGTTAGCCTGGTTCAGTGCCGACCTGATCTTCACTTGTGGCCTTTTCACAATTGTATTTTAGTTATGGAATAAATTCTCCTTATTAATCAAATTGACTAATTAATTTATAACAATATAAAATCTAGAAAGAAAGTAATTCCATTGCATCAAGCTGTTTCTGCTCAAACTTCCCAAAATAATTTCTTTTCAAGCAGAATCCAGGTTCAGAAAAACTTCAGCTCTGTAAAAAAAAGGAAGCCGTCTTTTTTTGTTAGCTTTGCTTCTAACTCACTTTGGATTTCAGATGTAACATTCATAATATTATAATATTTAGAAGCATTACAGTTCTGATTTCATCTGAAGTATTCCAGTTCTATTGTGATTAGATTTGGGATGTGAAATGTTGGGGGTCTTTCTGTAGAAACCAGTATTGAAAGAAAATAAAAATATTTAGAGAAAAGTATTAGAGTGTCACTGTAAGTGACAAACCTGTGCCATGTCTTATAAACTCTGTCTCTCCAAAACTAAAAAATATAAAACAGTTATAGGGCCTCAAGATATACGTGAAACTAATCTGTTGAGAAATGCAAGAAATGTACCAGTTTATATAAAGAATAAAAAGGCAAAAGCCAAGTTGATGCTAAACCCAATGAAGTCATGACAGATAATATACTTTAGCCACCCTGCTCTTTTCTCAGTTGTCATAAACAGTAGTCACTACTGACTGTAAGGAATATAAAGGAACAGAAAACCCCCACATTTTTAGTGCTCGTAAACACTTATGAAGCATTTATGACAACAAGGGCTTAACAAGATCTCTCTCTTAACATACTTCAACAAACCAGCACGGACTTGCACATATTTCAAATTAAAAACTATAACCAACTGAAGTTAGGCTCCAAAGTAGGAGGCTAAGCTCCTGTTAATTCTTCTGTGAATGGACCACCACATGCATTTTCACTGCTGACCATTAAAAAGAGGAATTGGCCAGGAGAGATATAGAAGACTCCATGACACCATTTTAACCTTTCTTTTTCTTAATCCTCTTGCTATTATGTGGCAAATAGAAATCTAAATTGTAGGAAATGGTTACTTTTATGAAAGCATAAACACATGCTTAAACACAATAAGAAAAAGAAATGTCCCTTACCACCAACAAAGGGGAAAACAATTAGACCTGTTTTCTCCACTTCTCCCTACCCCACCCCGATGCAGGAATTTTCACAGATTTAACAGAGTCTACTATGAAGATTCAGGTCAGGCAGAAGCAGTTAACAGGTATAGGAGGGAACACAGAATAACACAGTTCAGCCCTCTATCTACATGAACTCTGACTTACAAGTACTAAGGCTTGTATAGATTTAGCACACCTCTGAATTCCACCATGAAGGGGTCTGATAGGCAAAGAAGCATCTACACAAAAGGAACTTTGCTCCTGCAGATGTAGCTATGTGGGCCTGATAACTAAATACTGCATCCAGGCAACCTTGACATACCTCTTTTCCTCTGGTCTGCATTTGGCCTGTGAGATTATTGTGCCCTTGACCAACTTTCAGGTCTAGCAAGGCTTCCACACAATTTATTATCTGAAAAAAATAACAATGTTTCAGGTCACAAAAGATGCTTATTTTGCTCCTCCTGATGCCAGATTTGTTTATCAAGACTTACCTACAATTCAAGTTTTTCCATCTTGTTTCCCTAGCATGAGGTATCCAAAGAAGCAAAGAATTTATAGTTTCAGATGTTATTGGTGGAGTAAAATAGAGCTGTGCCATTTTTTCTTTACTAAATCCTACTTTATTTCTCTTCACTGGTTCTGTCTATATGCAAGCTGTACCCCATCTAATCTGCTTCAGGGATCACTCACCCTACTGCCTATGAAGCAATTATGTGAATGGAGCTTGCAGACTTACCCAGTACAGTTCTCTTCCCATTTGGCCATCATTTCTGGCATCAGTAATCTCTCTTTCTAAAGTGTTTTTGTTAAATAACTTGATAAACTAGAACAATTTTTTAAAAAGCACATGATCCTCCAGCATAATAGTCTACCTACTTATGTAATTACATGCAGATTTGATATCTGCAAAAAATACTTTCTCTGAAAGTAGATGAAAACATATTTAAAACTTTCTGCAGGGAGGCACTTTCTGAATGGTTGTTAATTCAAGACTTGTGGCATTCTTAAAATACCTTTTTGACAGACTTTTAGGAGCATTAAGAAAACTTGTAGTACCTATTACCTAGAGCCACAATCTGCTTTTGTACTTTCCTGCACAAGTAAGCAAAAGGTAAAAAGCTCCCAGGCCTAACTCAGAGCTGGTATTCTTCCTCCAGCCAGAAAGGATGGTTTGTTTCAGAACAGAACCAAGAAAAAAAGGTTGTCAGCATTTCAAACAATCTCTTTGGCATTACTCTACAGATTTCCCTCTCTCTCTGAGCCATATGAACTGTGTGTATCTTCCACACCTAACTGTTGTCATACAACTTTGTGTGTTGGGCTCTTGAGCAGAGCTCATTAGACACCCCCTTATACACCTTGGCTCTAGATGAACACAAGAGAGCTCACTGAAGAGCTGGGAGGTGGAGTAGTGCATGGAAGACTTTCTTTGCTTGGCTACAAATCACAGCAGCAAGTTTCAAACAAGACCTGACAAGGGGTGAGGGAAAGAGGGACGTGGGCAGAGTTAATGCCAAGTACCATCAAGTAAAGCCTGCAGAAGAGCTAGGCAGCTGCTGGGAGTCAAGTTAAGGACTTAGTTGAGTGAACATCCACTAAATCTGAGCTTGAAGGCAATCTAAAGTTCAGACCACAAGTACAATTGCACCGGACCTGAAACATGCCAATATCATTGGGAGAAGAGTGGTATCATTTCAGTACTTGTTGTCATGTATGGATGACTTGACCTTCTAAGAGTATCCAAGTATTCCAGTGTGAAATGTCTTTTCAAGAGTCTCAGAACTACATGTCCCAGGCTCGAGCAGCACACCTTCAGACACTCAATTTTAATTTTCAACAACCAAGACATGCCTCTTGACCGAGACCACAGCAACAACCCACAGAGCAACAGCCATAAATCTGTACTAGTACAATGCTGATTTACCTGCAGGGTGACAAGAGGAAAAATTTAAACATTTCTGCCTTTTCTGTCTTATTGTGTGTGAAGACCATGAGCACATTGGCAAGCTGCAGCTTCCAGCAAAGGAGATGCCCAGCAAGCTTCCAGATAACAGCTGGAGCTGCAAAGAGAGGAGCTGCAACTTAGCAAAAGAACAGACTGTCTTCAGCCACTTTTGGAGTTTACGACATCTTGCGGTATCTACAAATACAGGAGGAAAATCTTCAACAGCTGTAAATCTGTATGGCAACAATAACTACAAAGGACTGGTGCAAGTTTCTATAAAAGGGACAGTAATTTCAGTTTTGACAGACACTCAGAAAGGTCTTACAGCAGTAAAGATCACTTTGTCCTCTCTTTGCATGAATCTAACCACAGTGGTACTGGGACCCACATATGCCCCCTATGCTGCTAGGACAACCACTAGTAACAGTAGTAACTAAGAGTTCTCAGAAAACTTCTAGCTTTACCACTCTATTTGCACTGTAAGACCAACCCCATGTCTTACAGAGCAAGGAGTATTGGCAAAACTATTAATACTTAGCCCAAGGTGCTATCTTTGTATATTTAGATTTTATTTGCTATTAGATTTCTTCTGCTTTACATGCAAAGATGACTATGGCTTAGATGGCCTCAATCAAGATTTATGCTCTCTGGAAACCTGAGATAATTTACAAAATGAAGAAAGATAAACCAGAGTGTATTTTACATGTTTATAATATAGCATGTGTTCATGATCTCTTGAAATATGTGTATGTATATGTGATTTTCATACCTTTTTTCCTCAACTATGACCCAGTCCAGATCTCTGATCTATGTAAGATCAGGGAGAGGAGAGAAAATACCAAAATTGGCATCTCCCCAGAGGAGGGGAAAGAATCATACCACACAGAAGTCAAAATGTTTTGGACTTTTTTTCTGGCACTGATCTAGTAGCATTTGGGATATCCTAAGCCTAAATCTCAGCACACAAGACTCTACACCATTAAAAGCACTCAAAATGCAGAAATGCTTTGCCATGTACGGCAGCTTCTGATTTTTAGAACTTTTTTCTTCCCAAATAGCAAAAGTATAAGTTATTTTCTTTTTTTAAAAAAAATCCCTTCTAGAGTTACATGTATCTGACTAGTTTCAAGTGATCTGTTTTATCTCTGTTGTCTGGCATTACATGTTGCAGCATGGCATGGCATAACACATCAAACAGTATTTAGAGTCATAGAACCATAGACTCATAAAATGGTTTGCATTGAAAGAGACCTTACAAATCACCCTAACCCTAACCCTACAAATCACTTCTAACCCCCCTGCCATGGGGACAACTTCCATTAGACCAGGTTGCTCTGTGCCCGATCCAACCTGGCCCTGAACACTTCCAGGGATGAGGCATCCACAGCTTCTCTGGGCACCTGTTCCAGTGCTTCACCACCTTCACAGTAGGGGATTACTTCCTCATATCCAATTCAAACGTACCATCTTGCAGTTTAAATCCATTCCTCCTTGTCATAACATGGCCTTGTAAAATGTGCCTCTCCAGCTGTCATGTAGACCAATTTAGGTATGAAAGGCTGCTCTAAAGTCTCCCTGGAGTCTTCTCCAGGCTAAACAGCCCAAACTCCCTCAGCCTGCCTTCATAGGAGAGGTACTTCAGCCCTCTAACCGTCTTAGTGGCCTCCTCTATCATGCTGTTGGCTGTCATGCTGTAGAGCTGGATGCAGTAGTCAAGCAGAGTACAAGGAGAGAATCACTTCCTTAACCTTTTGGCCATGCCGCTCTAGATGCAGCACCATTGCCAGCTCATGTTGACCTTCTTCTACAATATTCATAAGTCCTTCCCTCCAGGGCTGCTCTCAATCTCTGCCAATCTGTATTGGGGTTTGGGATTACCCTGACCCAGGTGCAGGACCTTGCACTTGGCCTTGTTGAACTTCATGAGGTTTAAACAAGCCCATCTCTCAAGACTGTCCAGGTCCCTCAGGAAGTCATCCCTTCCTTTCAGCTTGACTGCCCTACACAGCCTGCTGGCACTAGTGAACTTGGTGAGGGTGCCCTCAATCCCACTGTCCATGTTAGCAACAAAGATATTCTAGAGTATCAGCCCCAATATGGACTCCTAAGGGATACCACTAATCACTGGTCTCCATTGGCTCGTTGACTGCTGACCACAGATTTTTGGGTGTGACTATTTAGCCAGTTCCTTATCGAGTGGTCCATCTGTCAAATCTGCATCTCTTCAGTTTAAAGAGTAGGGGTGTATTACAGTGCCCTGCATGGGATTGCTGAGGGTGAGAGAGAGACGGTGAATCTTGTTTCTAGATCAGAAGGCTGGATTTATTGATATATGCTATATAATACATTATAACTATACTAAATAGAATAAAGAGAGAAATGTTGCAGAGCTGCTGCTAAGCTAAGAATAGAAAAAAAGAATCTATAACAAAGTTGTGTCCAGGGACTCGGTCCCTAGCTTCACTTTGTGATTGGCTCTTAATTATAAACAAGAAGCATGAGCCAATCAAGGTGCATCCCATTACATTCCACAGCAGCTGATAACAATTGTTTACATTCTCCTCTGAGGCCTCTGCCTTCCAGAAGACGCCGAAATCTGAAAGAAAGGATTTCTGTGAAAAAACGTCTGTGACAGGGGTGTTGTGTA
This sequence comes from Ammospiza caudacuta, assembly GCF_027887145.1. Taxonomy (NCBI): domain Eukaryota; kingdom Metazoa; phylum Chordata; class Aves; order Passeriformes; family Passerellidae; genus Ammospiza; species Ammospiza caudacuta. The sequence goes on from NC_080632.1 coordinate 25,111,549, forward strand.
GGACACTGTCAAATACTTAGCACAGTTTCAAGTAGAATAATGTCAGCCATCCACCACCTCTGTAATGCCATCATAGAAGGCCACCAAATTTGTCAGGCACAATTTGCCCTTAGTGAAGCCAAGCTGGTTGTCACAAATCAGTTCTGTTTTCCATGTGCCTCAGTATAGTTTCTTGCAGAATCTGATCCATAATCTTGCAAGGCACAGAGGTGAGATTGACCACCCTGTAGTTCCCTGGGTGGTCCCTGTAGTTCCCCTTTTCCCCCTTTTTAAAAATGGGAGTCATGTTTCTCCTTTTCCAGTCAGTGGAACCTTCACTAGGCTGTCACAACTTCTCAAGTGAGATCTTCATCCTCCCAGTCTCTTAGTACTCATAGCTGCAACTCATCAGGTTCCCTGGACTGATGCACCCTTCCTGACATGGTCTCAAACCTGACTTTTTTCCTAGAGCAGGTGGTTCTTCATTCTTACAGTCCCTACCTTTGCCTTCCATGACTTGGGTGGTCTGGCTGGAGCACTTGCCAGTGAAGACCAAGGCAAAAAACGTTGTTGAATATTTCAGCCTTTTCCACATCCCAGGTCTCTTGTCTCTTTCCAGAGAAGGCCCACATTTTTCATAGTTTTCCTTTTATCACCAACATACCTATAGAATATTTTCTTCCAGCCTTCTGACATTCCTTGCCAGATTTGGTTCTGTAAGGATTTAGATCTCCTAACCTGATCTTTGGCTGCTTAGATGGCAATTCCTCACAGTTTTCCTGTCTTTGTTTCCATCCTCTGTAAGTCATAAAATTAAATGAAAGGTTCTTCCATCACCTAACCCCCCAAACATTTCATGTCTTTCGCCCAGTAGCACTGGTTAAATGCTTCTGGGTTTGTTGAATTGAAACAAAATTGCCACAAAAAGTTCTGCTAAGAAATTTTTATTCTGCTTTGCCTTCTACTTTTGCTAGCAATTGTCAAATGCATAAAGAAATTACAAGTAGGTTTGATATGCTCTCAAACTGGAATGGAAGCCTTTTATGCCCTGTTCACCCAGGTGTGAAGGATAATACAAGGTACATGCAGAAGGACTAGTGAGCCAGGCCTTCAGAGAGCTAATATACTTGGAAGGAACCAGGATGCAGCACAGTCCTGCTGTTAGAGCTGCTACTAGTCAGCTGAAAGCTGAAATGGCACAGTGCTAGGAAATGCAAATTAGAAACATACTCAGTTCTTGGGTTTTGACTGTCTGATTGTAAGTCTGATTTAGTAAATGATGAATGGTTTTATTATATCTGGTTAGGTTGAACATATGTTGTTAAGATAGGTGTAGGAAATTATGATACTCTGATTCTTTCTGGCTCATTTTTTAGCTAGTATTAATACTTGTTAGCTTTTGGTATCCAATGGCAGATTTGGGCCTAGTTCTCTTAGAAGTATTGTCAGTATTGTGGACTGGACCCATGAAAAGAAGTGAGTTCATTTTGTCATAGATTAAGCTTGCAGTATCACAGAAGACAAACTGCTTAAGCAGCAGGCTTGACCTGGGATACCTTGTGTGCATCCTGCTTTCCAAAACAAATGGGCAGTACAGGCTATAGAACTAATGTTCAGCTTTAATTGCATAGTGTTATAGCTTTTGCCTTATCATACACAAACATCCTCACATATTTTAGCCTTGAATTAGTTCAAGGTTTTCTCATCTGTTGATAATTCAAAGGCTTTGTTACTATAGTCACTTTCATTCTCTTTCTCTTTCATCACCTGTCACTTCTACTCCCACTCTGTCAGTCTTTGCCCTATCTCCTTACTGCAGGAATAAAAGTCAACAACCTTCCCCATACTAGGGAAGAACCCATTTCGAATGACCTACATATTTCCAACTTATCTTGCAATATCTGTTTCTAAGGGGACTGTAATGAATACACATACAAATCAAGCAACCTCATTTTTTCAACCTCATTTTTTCTCTTTACTTTTCTGTTTTCTGGATGTGATGAATTTTAATGTCTACACATCCAAGAGCCCCACAATCATGTCAGCACACAGCACAGGATCAATAGAGATGAACACTACCTCAGCTGTTTTACTTATTGCAGTCCCTGTGTATCACAAGCTGAGCCTCAGAGAATGGGAGCAGTGCTCTTTGGTATTCAGTGTCTGACAAGGATTTGGGTGTTCCCGCATACTTAAAGGTTTCAGTCCCAAACTTTTACATTAGTTTCCTCTGTTTTTATGGGAAATCACCAAATCTGTCTATGACATTGTAATGGCAAATACCAATTCTTGCCTGTCCATTGCAGGATCTTTGTGATGGCAATCAGTTTTTATTACTAGTCTCTACAATGCCAAACAGAACAGAACACTTATAAAGATCTGCAGATATTACTGTATTACAAACACTTTGAATAATTTGGAATAGCCAGTAATACTGTTTTGTGTCATGGCTCATCTCAAGTAGTTTCTGTTTTTTGTTACAATGAAGAATCAGGTTGGGGTTAGATATCCAAAGCTGCAAGCACAGAGAGAAAGTAGCTTCACCTCAATTCCCAGTGAGGCCTTTCTTTTCTGAAAACATTAAGGAGAAACAAGAGACCTGGGATATGCTAGAGAATGAGTTTATGGTAGTTCCTATGCTCTGCTGTGTTGGCATGCAGAAGACATATCTACACAATGGAAATGAAACCAGACAAGACGGGGACTCTTGAGTTACCAGATTAGTAGTTCTACTGAGGCCAGCTGTGTAAAAAACCTAAGATACTACTCAGCTACCCTTATTGAGTAAGCACGTGAGACTTAAACAGTCATGTTGTGTGGACACTGGCTATGTAGTACAAACTGCTGAGAGAGAGAGGAAATTCCTCATTTAATCTCCTGGAGAAGCCATCACTTCATTAACCAGCAGCTATTTACATATTTTAGCAGCTGTCTTTCATTCAGAAGCAACTAAACCACTCAATAAATTTTCACCAACAGTAGTTGCTAGAAATAGAGTCCTTTAAAAACAAATTTTAAAAAAAGCCACAAAGAAAGTGGTCTAAAAGACAAAAGTAGATATTTAGTACATTGCAGTTACAGTAGCAGATTATGAAACTGTTGGTCACATTCATAAACTGATAGCGGCCTCCTTCCACCAATGCTGCATCCCGCGCAGCTAAATCTCTGAAAGTCCAGCAGACTTGAAAGAGCAGATGACTCATCTTGAGGAAGTCTAAGGCAGACTGCATAAGGAAGCACTTTGACTAATTCACCATTCACCATCTTCCTTCTAGGCCTGTATTATACAGGCACCATGCAGTTTGCCTCTTCCAGTGAAGCAGTGGCCTAAAACTGAGCTCAGTTTATATTGAAGTGAAGGGGAGACGACCATCCTTTAATGCATCGAACTCCAATTTATTGATTGATCGGTCAGTTTATATAACAGTGCTAATGAACTTCATGCATATTACAAAATCCAAGCTCATGATAGGCTAACAGAGAAAACTCTAACCACTCCTTTTGTTTTACAATACCTATGATTGTTTATTAAAAACAGAACCAGTGTTCCCACTGTGATATGAAAGGTTCCCAAAACTTCCATATCTGTTCCCAGGGTGCCATCTTTTCCCATAGAAGGTGTTTTGCTTGTTATGGGAAGACTGTCTGAGAACCTTATTGTTTATAAAGCGATGCATGAGAGAGCCTAATTGTTTATAGAAATCAGCCTGGGAACTGCTTTGCAACTACCTTTTACTGTTCTCTCAACTTTATGCCTTCATGGCCTTTTTCTTTAAGCCATGCTTGAAATAAACTCTCCACAAGTTTATCTATCAAATATCCAGAAACAAATGATTTGACAATCACACAATGAAGCTGATACTAAACTAACTGAATCCTTCCTCTTCCTAACTATAGTGGGGTGTTCCTACAAGATGCTCTTCCCTTTTGAAAGGCTGACAGTTTTTCTTGTTTCAGAAAGCTATACAGGTTTTCTTGTTTCCTTACTCAAAAGATGATGATTAGCAAGAAGCCACACCCATGCTGTCAGACCTAGACTGAGCTAGACTGACCTGGCACCCTGACTGCCAAGTCTAAATATCATCAACTGTTATGCCTCAGTACAGAACAGATGCCCCTTAAAACAGTCACAGCTGGTTTTATACACAACAGACTGTCTGTTCATGCAACACAGATGGCTAAGAACAGGGCTTTGCTCTTTTCCCTGGCTTCAGGTCAAAATGAAATGAGGGGTTTGATCTTCATATTATCATAGACATTCTAGACTTATCACACATGCCATCCTTACTGATGTTGCTTTATTCCTCCATGAAAAAAATGAGTGGAACGTAAAACAGGCAAAGACAGCAAAATCAAAATTATAAATCAAAAACCAGTGCTACTCATGCCCAAAACTGCTTAGTCTTTCATGGAGCTTGACTAGATTTGCCCCACATAATCAAGGTCAGGATCCAGATAAAAAGGAGAATGGCTAGGAAAGGAATCAGCACCAGCACAATGAGAAGAAAAGAAAAATCATACCTGTGAATTGTAACCCAACTCTCAAGTAACACTATATAGTTGTTTTCTGTTCATAGATGAAGTACGAAACACTCTTCTGTGAAATTCTCTGATCTAGTGAAATTGTAATTGTAACAGTATGTTGAGAACACGGAGGAGAGTAAATGAGATCTTCAGCTGCTTTGATCTTTGCTTTGGGCCTTTAACTGCTTCTTTAAGGCAAGAACTTCTAGAACTATGATGTCATACTGAACCAGCCAGCATTACACACATGAATCTTGTCAGGTAAATTTTGTCCAGTATAAGAAATACCCAAACAGATAAACTGCTGGCTTTCAATGGCATTCTTCTCTGTAGTCTAAGAATTTATTTTATGGAGAATTCCCATAATCAGGAATTGCTCTTTCTTAAAAATAAAATTGAAAGTAGGTCTAGGATGCTTTGTTTTACAAATATGGTCTGAAAAGATTTTCCTTTGCTGTCATGTTGAGTTAACATAAATTGTTTTGACTTTGGGAAATGAGTAGAGACCCTTAACATGGTACTATTAGGAAATATTATGGTCCTATGAGAAAAAGAGAAGAATGAGACGAGACTGTCAACTGAATCTCCAACTTGAGACTAAACTTGACTTGTTCTATCTCAGACTAATGACCTAAACAAAAGCAGTGAGATGTAATAACCCAATGCCTTTCTATTCTTCAAAGAAGAGACAGTTCCCACTGCTCATTCTCTGCTAGACCAAGCTGTATGTTTGCTATAGCAAGAGATGACAGCTGTTTCATCTGTTATGATCTTACTGTCTTAATTGGGTACTCTAGTCCTGAACATAGAGTTAATTTGTACTCTGTGAGTGTGTTTCTCAAAGGCTAATTCTTCCACAATTTCAGAGTTCTTAATGTACTGCATTATTTGCTGCAGCTGAATCTTTAATGAAATTCCAAGACTTTGAATAGGAAGAAAAGTTCCCATTCATTTCTAATAAGGCAGGGGAAAAGAAAAACACTAATACATATCATGCACAAAGTAACGTTTGACTGATTTGACTGACAAGTCAGCTTGGCAGAAACCCACAGACATGAACCTGGGAGGGATGATGCAAAATTCAGGTCAGCACTCACACTGCTGTGACTGGGATTGGCAAAAAATACTGGACAAACTGTAAGGCATTCAGTGGCAGACACATTTTTGCATAATAAACTGGCAACCCTCACTAAAAAGATACATTGCCTAGTTAATTTGCATAGGAACCTTCTGAGAATGACCTTCTGCTTTGCCTGCTTTCCAGTCTATAGCTAGAAAGCCAAATGAGCAGCCAACAATTCAGCTATGAATCCCACCTCAAAATACTGCAAAAGAGAAGCAATTTCCTGCAGGAGCATGTTGACTCAGCGGGCAGGTGGACAAAATTGCCACTGGCAGAAGCTTGCAAGTGTTCATCAGAGGTAGTTATGAAGCAGAGTTTTATGTCTACAGCCAGGACTGGGCATAAATTAATGTGTAATTGTCATTTTCAGGTTCTTGAAGAGGTTAAAGTGTAGTGCTATTACATGAAAATGTATGTGTTTGGGCATAATAAGTTAAAATTATATTTAACGTTTTTAATATCCTTTTCTATATCCATTATTTTATTCATGGATATTCATACTGAATTCATAATGACATACTTGGTACTTTCAAAGACTGTAGTAGAAACAGGTAGAAACAAATACAAATAGATGGAAAACAGAAACACGGACACAGCCATCCCAGGGATGAACATATCCTCTTGTGTCATTCAGCCAGTAACTATCTCCATCAAGTAATTGGTCAGACAAGCATATGTCACTTTGGGAAAGCAATTGGGGGTGGATGATTTTAAAAATGAAATGCCTAGATGGATGCTCTAATCCACTCTAAACTACTAAGGCACTAGTAGCTGCATTCTAGATACTCATTATCTAATCTAAAACTTACTCTGGTTTCTCCACTTTCAGGAAGGCACTGGGCAGAACACAGATCTTCAGCTATTTTATGCAATATTAATCTATGAAGAGATTTATGAACAAGAAGAGTAAAACAGTCAGTCATGACCCAAAGAAAAATCACTTTTCTTTTTGTGGTTCTTCTCTTTCTGCTGTCTGAATTTACAAAGCTGATCAAGAGCTCTGAAGCAATTCATTTTTCTCTACTGTGTGCATCTGCGATTAGCCAGTCAAACCTAGCTTGTTCCCCATATTCCATCCCTTGACTTAAGTATAATAAAGGGCATAAGCAATTAATTCGCTACCTCCTCGTTGCAGATGAAAAGCCAGAATTATACACCCAAAAGCAAGCCTGACTTTAGTTTTATACTGCAATCTCAAGACAAGGAAAATGTCTCTTTTACCTCTCTGTGAATAGTTCACAGCTCTTCTTTTGCAGTGCAGCTCCTTCTCTATATATTCTCCTGCTCATTTCCTTCTTCAGCTCTCCACTGCCAATTTCATGTCAGATTTTCCAGTTCAAGGCTATGAATGCTTTACTGGCCTTCCTCTCTCATTGTTTTTGAAACTGTGGAGTGAACAGGACATGCTTCACTTACTATTAAGTGAATGTTCAGTCTTTGTCTAAATGACAGCAAAGTGAACAAGGGAAGAGAACAATAAGCCAAAACACCCAATAAAGTTAAAAGTAGGCTGTCACATTCAGGTCTTTGTTGCATTCTCCTCTTCATCAAGACCTTTGACTCGGGCATCTACGGCATAGTTAGATTGAGTTTACCATTATTTTCATAGCACTGATGAATGAACTCATTCTAGGGGAAAGTAAATATTATGATGCTTGGCACTGGATCCCTACAGCTTTGATATTATTTGAAGTTTCCTGCTGCTTCCAAGCAGAAAGAGTGGTGACTTGTGCTATTGAGATTACAAAGGCCTGCCAGCAAAGTTGCAGCTCATGTACTGGTCTGTTAAGGTCCTGAGTGGCACTGTCATCTGGCACCCAACATTCCGCTTCATTCTTCCTCATGGTTACACAAATAAAAGCACTGTTGACACTTTTGGGATCTTGCTCATCCAGAGCCTACAAAGCATTCTGCCAAAGAAAAAGGCATTCAATGTAAACAATAATCTCACAAAATCTTCATCAGTTTCACTGTTGTGGGTAATAGATCATTTTACATTGCTATTATATGCTGATAGCTAGCTATGATGGACTAGCTCTAAAAATACCGTCTTCCAAGAAATTACAGAGTTGGTCACAGAATAGCTGTGAAAATTATCATGAAAATTAGCAGACATTGCTATCATGACATTGCTATTTTGTTCTCACTCTATGGAGCTTTCCCTTGCCTATTGTGAAATGGTTTCTCCTCAGTATTTTGTTAGCTTCTTTGTTTATCAGAGAACAATGAAAACAGTTTATCAAGCCACTGTTAAAGAAGCCCTTGATTTGAAATACATTTATCCAGCTAAAGACATTGTTTGGTACTGAGCAAACCTTTCTGGACTGACACAGATTTAATTTTAGGTGAATATTATGCAAGCAGTATTTCAGTAACAGGTAGGAGAGCTGTTAAGATCTTTGTCCACACTGTAGAGATGAGTTTGGACACATGTAGCTGTGAAAACAGAGGAAAAAAAGCTGGACTATTTGATGACAATGATGATGATGATAATAACAGCAACGTTAACATTAATAACAATGCCAAAACCAGCGCTTCTCCATCCGAATCAAACATTTTGAGCAAATGAAACAAATCAAACATCAAAACATTTGAATCAAACATAAAAAATATTGAGCAAAGCTCTCAATGAAGATTGCTTAGAGAAAGAGAAAACATTTACCATTAACTGAAATAACACACATGTAATTGGAAGGAAAACAGTTAAATGCTAAAATCTTTCCTAACTCTGCACAGTCACCTTTTGAATGAGTCAAACTGATTGATGACTCTTTGAAATCAGTGTAATAACAACAAATTCAAACTTGACCTAAAGAGTTTAATCTTAGCTCTCAACTTTAATCAGTGGAGACAAGAGATTCATGTATGCAAAAAAAATCTCAATGTCAGAACCACTGACATATATATCTTACTGCTATAACTGCCTCTGGAGACCTTGTCTGACACCTTCAGTGCCAAGCATTATGTAAAAGCATTTTCTTTGATGTAGAGTTAACAGTCAAAATGGAGGAATAAATAATGAAGAGAGAAAAAAACATTCATGTTTGTGGTTAGAATCAGATTTATTGGGAGATAAAAAATCTGGTAACAGATCATCTTCAGTCTTAACAGCAGTACATGAAAAGCCAGAATGTTGGCTGAAAGAAGAATCATATACCCAGTCCTCAGCTTCCACTGATGATATAATCTCTGACACAGCTTGCCAGAAATAACTGCATCTAATAAACTGAGAGAAAGCACAACTGAATTTATTACAATTGGGTCATCTTAGGAAATTTCAGTTGTATCATTCTATGCAAATGATCCCTGCATTCTGATCCACAAAACAAATCCCCCAAATAAGAAACTAAATGCAGTGTTGTGCTGGATAAATTCCTTAGCGATGAGAAAGACCTATCACATGCTGACAGGTTGTAGGTAGGCCTCTGAGAAGCTGCAAGACTCTACAGTTTGCAGCCAGTATTTAATCAAGAAGATGAGGAATCCTTTCCCTCTTTTGGAATCCTTCCAACACTACTTCAGAGCTGGGAGCTATCACCAAGTGCTCTCTGGCATAGGAGCTGTATCAGCTGAATACACCAGGAAAGGCCTGCACTACTGGTGGACAAGTGAAAAGAGGCGGGAGAGGAATTCCCCCAAGCCTCTGTCTCAGTGACCTCAGTGACCTGTGGCCATAGTCTAACAGGAACACCACAAGTGGGCATTTCTACTCTGCATAGAAGCTGTGACACTCTGAGAGGAGCACTCCACTCACAGCATCTCCTGCAGAAGGAAATAACAAAAAGTCAAGGTATCTTGGGCTTCCCCTTTTTCAGTCTGTCCTCTATACCTCTGACCATTTCTGGAACAGGTAAATATTACATGTATTGTGAAACAGTAGAATTTGGTCTAAAAATATCTGCAAGTTCTCTACACAAGTATGTCCTGACATCAGTGGAGATAGCTTATTTCCAGAGTGGCTTTGTCCCCAGTTCAAAAGCAAAACCAAGGAGAGTTGTTGTGAATTAAGAATGTATTTCTTTATCACTCTGTTGTCTGTTGGCAATAATTTAGCCAATTTTTATGGGTAGGATCTCATCTGTTATGATAAAATAATTTAAGAGTATGTGTGTATAAATGGAAGAATTTAGCAAACTTATCCTTGAAAGATTGATTTGCCTTTGAAATTTGACCTTTCTTTTACATTTCACCAGCTCTTCTTGCCTGAATATTATTCAGGCTTTTTGAATGTGTAAACATTTGCTTTCAAATGGAACAACTTCCACACCAAATTATGCTTTGAAATAGAAAGACAGAGCTTACTAAAGGAAATGAGTTGCAAGTTTCAAAGCAAAGAGGTTACTCTTTCTCTATTATATTCAAAGAAACTTCTTTTACATCATTTATCATATAATGGGAAGCCTTCACAAATACTCAGTATTTCCAATTTCAAATACTGAAAAATTAATTTGCTTAAAATATTATGACACTTTAAAAATGTTGGTTCTACTTGTCTGCCTTGTAGTTTTAAGTTTTTAGGCGCTTTATTTTTCTCCAATTGGGGTCAGTACTTCTACTTTCAAAACAAAGGTATTTGCTCCAGAAAGTCCTTTCTCAGCACCTACAGGGACCACATACCAGTTTGAAGGAATGTATGTGTGTGTGTGTGGGTGTGTGTGGGTGTGTGTGTGTGTGTGTGTGTGTGTGTTCAGTCCCAAGAGCAGTAGTCTCCTGTCTTTCCTACGACTATCTGATAGTCATAATTTCATCTTTTTCTCCTCTCTGGGAGGATGAAACAAAAATGGCAAGCTGACTCTGTCTAGCAACAGAAATAACTTAGGCCATGGAGAAAACACAGAATGGTTAAAGATCTGTAAGAGAAAAATCCCAATGGCCACATCAAGTTCTCATACTAGAATCTGGGGAGTATTTAGAGATGCTATTATATCCTTGTCTGTTTCCAAACTTCTCCCTAAACACTGTGTTTTTGCTTATGTTGAAAACCTAAACCTAGGGTCTGACCAAATATGTCCCTTCTTCTGCTCTTACAGAATAGGGCAGGGAGGACAGAAATGCTGTGGTCCATCTTTGGAAAAGGGCAGATCTGTCATGGGTTTAAAACACCCACTTCTTGACCCACTTGCACACTTTAGTGTATTCATACAGTGGTATGGAGTGCTGCTTTCTCCTGCTGTAATGCCTTGCATGCATGTCTCCTTTCTTTAGCACTCTGTGCAAAGCAGTTTACATGCTTTGTCCTGTAGCTCAGCAATGCCACCATGGCAGATAAGAAGAGTGCTTGGACAGGAGAAGATTCTCTTCATTACGAACCTCATGCAAGCTTGCCCATCAAGCATTGCTCACCTAACACATGCAAAGGCTTTCTATGTGCTGACTTGCAAAAGCATTGCAAAACACAGGAAAGAAAGGGAAGGCAATGCCATTTTGCTGACTGGACAGAAGACAGCCATCAGTCCCATGTCTGAGAGCTACACCAATATGCATTGCTACTGTATATTTGCAGAGCAGTAAAACCACACGTACCAAACTGCTCTGCAAGTCTGTCATTATTTTCAGATAAAATAATGGCAACTAGCAGGAAGCAGCAGTTCTGACAAAGAGTTCTGTGGTACTGCAATAGGGAACTCTCAAAGACAAATTCCCTCCTCAGAGAAGACAGGCTTGAGTCATCTTTTTCATTGATATTCAAAATGTCCCAAAAGACATCAACACTACTTATGTATTCTGAGATTATCTATGTGGTAGGATGTTCCAAAAAACAACCACTGGCCTCAGAAGCCTGAAGAGAGACCTCAGGCCTTTTGGCTGTTCCTTGAAACACCAGGTTTACAGTGCACCAAGCAGAGAGCTAACATTTCACATGTGCTTGAGGTTTATCATCATTCAGCCATGCTATTCAGAATGCTATCATCATTCAAGCACATGGCTGAAATTAACTACCTGTGTAAAGTGTTTTGCTAGATCACAGCCTTCCATCCATCAAGGTCTGAGTTATTCTACTAAGACAGGTCAGCAGCAATGTATAGTGGGAAGACTTTCTCCTATAGTTATTTAATTGCTTACTGAAAGTAAAGATAAAATCACAACTTGTGAAGAGCAAAAAACCCAAAAAGTTGTGGGCAGTGATTTTTGACAACAACCACCTCTGATAAGTCATCAAAAGTTCTGAAACATGGTCTTCAAAACCCACCAATCAAACAAAGTTGTGTATCACTCTATTCTAAGCTGAAAAACCTCCTGTTCTGCAAGAACAGACATAATATTGGGACATTAAAACTTCGCCATGAAAGCTATTTTTAATAAAGCAGTTAGCAACATTTCTGCTGACATCCAAATGCTGAATACTAAAAATACTTTCTGTCTATTTCAGAGCAGAATTTTGTATGCATAAAGAAATAGCTGCTGTCTTCTTCAAACACAGAACAGGTCTGACTTCTAAGGCTAACAGTGAAAAAAAGCAAAGTCCCAGGGCTGTGAGCTAACTCTTTTATACTGAATTAGATGCATTTTTACTGCAGTCGTGAGGCAAATCAGGTCTCTGAATATACAAAATGGCAAGACGGCCATGCTATTGCAAATTCCAAATGAGAGTAAATAATATTTTTACAACCTGTGCATATACATAGATCACAATGCTGTAAGGTACCTTTCCATCTTAATGAGAAAAAAAATCGTAAAATTTGACTACTGAAATGAGACTCTAAGTATTTTCTCATATTAAGCAACAATGTTTATAAAACCCACTTATTCCCCTAGCTGGCAGAAACTGAACAACTGACCTCGTCCAGTATTTCAGTCAAATTCTCTCCAGCAGCTTCCATATATGTCACAGCCTAAAATAAACCTTTCCCCCATTTCAGATGTAGAGGAAGATGGTGTTCCTGATACCTAATGTCAGGAACAATCACAGTATGACTTCCTTCCTTCCTTCCTTCCTTCCTTCCTTCCTTCCTTCCTTCCTTCCTTCCTTCCGACACTTCCTTCCTTCCGACACTTCCTTCCTTCCGACACTTCCTTCCGACACTTCCTTCCGACACTTCCTTCCGACACTTCCTTCCGACACTTCCTTCCTTCCGACACTTCCTTCCTTCCTTCCGACACTTCCTTCTGACACTTCCTTCCTTCCTTCCATCCAACACTTCCTTCCTTCCTTCCTTCCTTCCTTCCTTCCTTCCTTCCTTCCTTCCTTCCTTCCTTCCTTCCTTCCTTCCTTCCTTCCTTCCTTCCTTCCGACACTTCCTTCCTTCCTTCCTTCCTTCCGACACTTCCTTCCGACACTTCCTTCCGACACTTCCTTCCTTCCTTCCTTCCTTCCTTCCTTCCTTCCTTCCTTCCTTCCTTCCTTCCTTCCTTCCTTCCTTCCTTCCTTCCTTCCTTCCTTCCTTCCTTCCTTCCTTCCTTCCTTCCTTCCTTCCTTCCTTCCTTCCTTCCTTCCTTCCTTCCTTCCGCCACTTCCTTCCTTCCTTCCTTCCGCCACTTCCTTCCTTCCGCCACTTCCTTCCTTCCGCCACTTCCTTCCTTCCTTCCTTCCGCCACTTCCTTCCGCCACTTCCTTCCGCCACTTCCTTCCGCCACTTCCTTCCGCCACTTCCTTCCTTCCTTCCTTCCGCCACTTCCTTCCTTCCTTCCGCCACTTCCTTCCGCCACTTCCTTCCGCCACTTCCTTCCTTCCTTCCGCCACTTCCTTCCTTCCTTCCGCCACTTCCTTCCTTCCTTCCGCCACTTCCTTCCGCCACTTCCTTCCGCCACTTCCTTCCGCCACTTCCTTCCGCCACTTCCTTCCGCCACTTCCTTCTTCCCTCCCCTCCCCTTCCCTCCCCTCCCATTCCCTCCCCCTCAAATAGATTTGAAATGTATTTTTTAATATCTCCAGGGATGAAGACACAACTACTTCCTGGGCAGTCTGTTGAAATGTTTCACAACAATTGCTGTGAACAAAATTTTTCTAATACCAGATCTAAACATTCCCTGATGCAACTTGATGTGATCTCCTCTCATTATATTCCTTGTCACCTGTGACTGGCTCCCAACTGGATTTACCTCCATTCAGCACCATTTAGGCCAGAAAACAGTGCACCTGTCCAAGCCATGAGCAGACAGCTTCTCCAGGAGAATTCAGACAGTGTCAAAGGCTTTGCTAACACCAAGTAAAAAACATCCACACTCCCTTCTCCACAAAATCAGTCACCATGTTGCAGAAGATGATCAGGTGGGTCCAGGAGGACCTGACTTTCTTAAACCTCTGCTGGCTGGGCCTCATCACCTGCTTGTTCTGTACATGTCACATGATGGCACAGAAGTTGACTGCCACCTTTAGATGAGTGCTGTCACTGCTCAATAATCATCCCTGGCACTGAGGTCAGGTTTACAGGCCAGAAGTTCCCTGGATAGTCCTTCCTGCCCTTCTTGTAGATGAGCATGACACTGGGTAGCCTCCAGTCACCTTGGGACCTCCCAGGTTAGCCATAACTGCTGTTAAATTATTGAAAGTGACTCAATGAGCACTCTCCCAAGAACAAGTGATCTTACTATTAAAGACTGCAGCAATGAAGGCATTAAATATTCAGTAATATACTTTCACATACAAGAAATGCCCTTTCTTCTTGCTATGACAAATTAGAAAAACTCAGAAAAGAATGGTAACAATACATTTGAATACAAAGACCCAGAGGAAGCAGGAAGCAAATACAAAATCACTTGAATCACTACAGCCAATCATTTTCCTTTGGGCCCTTCAATATTCTTGGCTAGGGGGAATACAGCTGATGAAGATTAAGAGCATTGAGTTGTGCATGCAGAATTATTTTCTGTGTGCTCAAGACACCGAGTTAGAATCAAGTGTCAAGTCTGAAGACACTGAGGTCTGTGAACATGGAGCAGAAAATTATGAAGACTGTGTAATAAAAATTAAAAATGGTGCTAGGTAATACCGTAACTTTTTGTTGCAGTTGATTTCCCTTCCAGAATCCAAAGAATTTGTTTCAAAGTCTTGAAATCTCACTCACCTTTGTGAACACTTGAAAAGAGTTTTTATACCAGTAAGTTCAAATGCTGCTACTAACGTGATGTCAGCATATTTGGAAAAAAAATTGCAAAGGGGAAACAGACATTCCTTCATAGATCCATATACTGGAATACTATATAGATCCGTGTATTGGAATGTTACACTTCCTTGTGGACAAGCAGAAACTTCAGTGAATGGGTGAATCATGCTCCTTCCTGTTTCATTCTATTGGAGAATTATGCAAGACTGTCTCCAAGTACGTAGGACAACAAAATATGCCAATTACAGGATTAAAGAAAGTGGCAGGAGTGTGTTTCTCTCTATGCTGCACGAAAGCACAAAAAAGTTATTTACCCTGTCCTTCAGACATTTCAGTATTTCCAGATCTACCAAGACAAGAAACAGCAGTCTTATTCCAGAGATCTTGTCCTCACCAATTGCTCCTTCTTCTGACCAACCTGTGCTATGATCAAGCACAGAAGACACAGCAACTTGAACATTAATTTATCAGAGTAGAAACTGATTTGACCTGGAGCTGCTTCAAATTTTGCAGTTTTCAAAGTTTAAATTTTCTCAGTAAAATCACAGTCTTGTTAACATATTCCCTGGACATTCTTAATTTATCAGAAGAGTGCTTGGAATAAAAAACATTATTCAAATATTCTCTCTCTTTGTAACCTAAAGTTTCAAACCAACCTAAAGCACATTGACAGAAAGAGGTCACCGTTTTAAAAGTTCACCAAACCTGAATTTTCCAAATGTTTTGGCTTAGCTCAAAAAATATGATCCCTTGTGATGTAGTCTGAGCTTTGATTTTACTAACGTTAACCAAAACCCCTAAATGGCATGTCTCAGAGGCAGATTCCTCTAAAAAGAGTAAATATTACCCAGCAAATACAAAACCCCCCTGGAATCACGCTTGAACCTTCATTGAGACTGGCAAATCAAAGCCCTGAAAGACTGCATTAACAGGAGAATGTGTTAAATTTGCTCATGTCTTGAATCCGGCGTAAGTGCAAGCGATCCACCAGCTGCAGGGCATCATATCCCTGACAGGGTGTCCCACTTGTTCTTTCACACAGCTCCCTCTGTCAGGACTTAGATACTGCTTTACAGGAACAAAGCTTAAAAAGTTTGCAAGCATTAAAAAAAAGCCCAAAAAAACAAAAACAAAAAACCCCAACCAAACCGGAAAACAACAAACCCGCATGGTTTGACAACGCAAATTCTGCCACCTACTGACGATGAAACCTGCAGTTTACGAACAGGCTGAGAAAGGCCTGGCTCACACAGCTGCTGGTCGGTGGGCACTGCCTTAAATCCACTGGCACTCGTCGTTCACGTAGGCACTCTGTCTGCATGCTCAGAGCATAAAAGAGGATAGTGCAGCAGTGCATGAGAAGGATGACCAAGCCAGTATGTACAAGCCATACATCAGTTCATTCATCACGCTGGAACTGCTGCTGCTTCTGGATTTCATCTTGAGAGAGCTCAATGAGCATATTTAGCTATTGGTTGCACAGAAACATGGTATGGGAAGATGGAAAGGCAGCAGACACTGATGTTCTTTCACAGTCCTTTGGCTCGCTGGAGAATAATCAGCACTCTCCATCTTTAAAGTGTGTAAGCCACATAGTGATTTAATGAGATTTTGCAATTTCCTAAAATGTCAGACGGCTCTGAACTGAGCCATACACAAAAAGGACATCATCTGAATGAGTTAAAATCATCATCCAGGGAAAATGTATGTACATGTCTCTATCCAAAATCTTCTCACCTTATTTTCACTGTCCTGTGTCTTGTGCACAGGTTCTAGGAAGAGACAAAGCATTTAGGGTAAAGGTTGCCTGCTGTTACAAAGGGAAACAGCAAATTGTGTGGCATTTAGAAATGAGATTTCAGAGCAAAATCATATGGGTTAAAATATTAGCTTCTACATATCTGCCCTGGAAGCATTCCTAAGCTACATAGGTATAAATTCCTGCAACAGTGTTAGCTACCGCATTTCTTGGTGCTTACCTACAGTGAAATTGCTCTTCAAGCTTTTGTAAAGGGGGTGGCAAATGCATAGAAAACCACAGTTGAACTAACAAACAAGAAAAATCTACACTGCTTTAAAAGATACGTTACTAAGTAATACAGTCTGCAATTAATCATTAAAATCTTAGCAAGGACAGACTGCACCAGAATCCAGGCTTGCGATCTTCATCCTCCTTGTTCTAATGGCTTGAAAACCCTTTGTCCCTGACACAGACAATTAACTTAAAAATTTGATGGTTTAACACATCAGTACCACAGTTAAAACATTTGTTGTCCCTCAAATGGTCTGAGTCACTAGGCCACAATTCAGGACTGGGTACAACTTTTCTAGTCCAGAGGAGGTGCACTAGAACAGACAGATACAGACATGGTAACAATAAAAAACAACCATAATCCTAATGAAATAGTGCTAATGATTGATATCCTTGCCCATCTAGAAACTGACAGGGAGGAATAAACGCTGCAAGAGATATTTGGTGAGATAAAAGAAAGGAAAACACAAAACCAGCAGAAGCCAGTATCTTCTCTACTTACAGTGAGAGTAGGTCATCTGCCTCATCTTTACTGATGTGTTACACACTTTTTGCAACTTGCTTAATGACTTCCATGATGACTTATAAATCAAACCCTCCTCACAACAGAATGGATCTGCACTATAAACAAAGCTTCTGCAAGCTCACTAGCTGAGATGGAGATTATCTATTTCTCCAAGAAATTTCACAGGAAAATCCAGTACCACAGAAGACTTGCTCTAAAGAAGGATGAAATGCAGTCAGCTCTCCTAATTCTTTCATAAGTTAGCCTACCCCCCTGATAAAGGTAGATACACTCATTAGAGAGGTGGAATAATTCCCCTCTTCCCTGTACCCTGCCACCACTTCTAAGCAGCAGAATATGTCCTTTGGAGATTTTGTGGAATTGTCTCTGATGAAAGCAAACTTCTGTGGAATTGTCTCTGATGTCTCTGATGAAATAAAACTTTACAGTAGGAAGACATTTATTTCAGGAAAGTCTCTGAGGTTGAGTTGTTTGGTAAATGTGATGGGATAACCCCTGAAAAAAAGACAGGTCTCCCAATCCTACCTGAAGCTATTAGTTTACCATCACTTTTACTGCAGTTCAGTTCTCTTGTTGTTTCAAGAAATATTTTGACTACGCAGTTCCTCACTGAAAAATGCAAGCTATTTGAAACTGAAACTTTTTAGCAATGCAGAAATCTTTCCCTAAATCTGTCTGAAATTAATATTGATATCTGAAGGACAATATCTGACCTATACCAGAGTCTGTCCTTGGTCATTAGTCCAAGCAGAACTAACTGTTCCAAGAGTGAGGCATTAATTTGAAAAGCAAGTGAACAGCTGTGCACTACTTCCAACAGAATTTGCATTATCTCAGTAATTAAATGATGAACTAAAACAAGCATGGGGGTTTATCTTATTAGAAGAAAAAATATGAAATATATTCTTTTCCTACTGCAGAACAAACAGCTACTGAAATCTGTCTTTATGGCATGGCACTGTTTATTACTGTTGAGGTTTTGTTAAGCAAAGTACAATTTCTATTGTAAATTTTCTGAGAATCTGTGTTTTCTCTATCTACTCATAAATCTTTCTGCCTTTCACGGTTTCCTTCATTTGCTGAAGGAAACAGTGTTTCTGTTTTGCAAGCACAGACTGGCCATACCCTCCAGCCGTCTCAAATGCACAGCACATTAGGAAGCAGTAAGGGAGATGGGCTTGTAGCCAGGAGCCTTATTATGGCTCCTGTGAGTGAGACTTCACCAACAAGGAGCTGAGATGCAGAAAAGCAAGTCTTAGTCAGGATCAAGGACAGAAACACTGATCAGGTTGGACAGAGCATCTCCCAAGGGAGACAAGGGGCAGGGCCCTCACCTCTGGCCTTCTCTACAACAGTGCTTACTAGGGAGGTAGCTGACCTTGTGCTCAGACAGCTAAACTTAACTCACACAACTAAACTTCCAGAATGTGGATGTGTGCTGGACCCTACCTACCAAGGATCTGACTCAAGAAGGGAAAGGTTTCCCCATCTACCTCTAAAATAAGAGGGTTTCTGGTAATGAGCTATTGCAAGCACCCATGTCAACAGACTTGGCTGGACTCTAAAATGTACAGTGTTCCCACAGCACTGCCAGAAACAGTTTTCCACATTTAAATTTTTTCTGTCTTTCAGCTTGAAAACTGTCTCATGAAATCTTCTGAATTTCAAAGTGATACGCTTCTCTCTCTTCCGCAATCCCTCCTACCAGAAATAGCTACAAAAGTGTTGATACCAGACACTGTATCCTGCCCCACAATTTTTCCAGTGCCATGAAAATTGATGAAACTGTTCTTTTGTACCCAGATCTGTCAGGGATTCTGTGGTCTATGCCCAGCTAGCTGACTTGGTCAGGTTTCTGGAACCTGGTCAGTGAGATAACAGGGACAGTGACAGGAAAAATAACAAAATCCTTTTCAGTCAGTTATTAGCACCTTTTCCACATTCCTCCACCTCCTGAGCCTGTTGCCTGTGTCCCTTCACGCAATGTCTCAGTTCTGTGTCATTAATCACATGCTCATTAGTCCCGCAGCAGAAGTTAAACACTTGTGCTTGTCTGCCACGACTGAGAAGAAGCCACAGCAAAAGAGCTATTTCTCAGTGTCACCTGCTCAAGAGTGATATATCTTCAAGTGAAACAACAACATGTTTGGCTTGTCAGACTAATACCTCCAAGCAGACTGTTGCTGCTTTTATTTTGGAAGTATTGTCCCACTCAGGAACTTACACTGTCAACAAAAGCATTAATAACAGGAAAAACAGGTGCAGGTGACAAGAGGCTGGAGTTAGAATCATGTCACATAGAAGCAAAGAGCAACAAGAACATTCTGGAATACTGTTGAATAAATATTTTTGGGAAAAGCAGGGAAATAGAATTCCTGCAGACAAATCCTACACATTACAAAACAACTTATTACAGTATTTAGAGGGATATTTTGTCAAAGAAAAGAGATATAGCCAAAATGAAACTAAATAAATGTAAAAATAACATTGGCTGATTGTGTTCCTATAAAATACTTTCTGAGTTTGAATGAACAATCAGAAGCAAATGTACCTCTCCAGGTGAGCTATAACCTCTAGATAAACAAAGACCTGCTAATCACAGATAAAGTGCTGACCAGAAAAAATGCTCAAAGTTATCAGAACTTGCTCTTCTCAAGAATATTGTCAGCCAATGTTCTTTCTTTGGTGTTTATACAAACAGTGGTTATTGCAGATGGGGAAGGATTTTTTCTCCCATCCAATTTTTTTGTGGCCTTAGACCCTAGAGCTAGTGGTATGAGACTGCATCAACTAACGCATGCCTGGCTCAAAGGACATGGGCAGCCTGACAGCTGATACCGCTCAGCAGATGGAACCTTTATTCACTGGAGAAAATACATCATTCACAGTACCACACTCGTCTCCAGGACCTACAAGGATGGAAACCCTCCAACTAGGCCCACCAGGTCACATAGCTCTATCACCTGCAGTTATTTTCTCAAACAAAAAATGCACTTTTTTTTTTTTTCCAGAAGAAACTCAATATTAACAGGACCTGATGAATATGTAGAACTTCTGAAAGTCCCCATATTTTCTGTAAGCCAGAAAAATTAACATAATACCATTTTCCAAACATTCTTTTCATCACTTACAGGCTTTCACTAAGCAAAGTACTTGTTATGAAGTTAAAGCTAAGCATGTCTATATAGGGAGGAAACATGCAAACTAAGATTGTCAATTTCAAATAAATCTCGATTCTTGTTTATATACATATGCTTACTTCTTTTTGTAACTGAAGTGGTGGGGCCATTGTATTAAAAGAAACTGCTTTTCAAATTTTTATTACTCTAATTTTAAAGGTAAATATGAGTGACTGAAGAACAACCAAGCATTGAGACTGGGACCTTTACAAGCCACCTCAGAAGAAAAAAAATCCAGTGAAATTCAACAGGAAGGCCTCATTATCTTCTTTTGTTAGCTGTCACTGCCAGCTGTATTGGCTGTATATATACTGTAAGCTGCAGTATGGAGCTGAATTATGCAGTCCCCTGACAGTCCCATATCTCTATCCACCTTTCTGGTTTAACTGAGCCTGAAAGTCTCAAAAGACTACTTTCAAGAACTCACACACAGGACACACAACAGTATTTTGAGCTCTATCAGTGTCTACTTACCTACACTGAGTATATGAATGAGTGTTTGTGTCTACAGTAAAGCACTCCTTGGTCTTCAGCCTGCACCCGAGCTGAATGCAACTTCTGAGCCTACTGCAAATATTCAGCACAATCAATAGTCCAGACCTGTGCCAATCTAGCAATCATTAGCCTGGAAATTACTATAACTAAGATAAAAAATTCAGCCTATGGAGAGGGATTTCTACTCCACCTCATATAAAATACTATGCAGACAGCCAAAGTATTACACTTTGAATATAGCCATGTCTCCTTTCTTCTCTTGTTCACAGAAACAGCTGAACCTTCCTTGATGAGTGATTCCTAGCACAACAGTAAAGAGAGTAGAATGGAACAGTACCTCTTTCTGTAGCCCCTCTTCCCATCTTCCCTAAGAAAACAAATGGCAAGTCCCTTTAGCATAGTTTTTTCTAGGCAT
Organism: Ammospiza caudacuta; assembly: GCF_027887145.1. Taxonomy (NCBI): domain Eukaryota; kingdom Metazoa; phylum Chordata; class Aves; order Passeriformes; family Passerellidae; genus Ammospiza; species Ammospiza caudacuta. Next base: position 25,132,866 of record NC_080632.1, read on the forward strand.
TGACTCTTCTCCAAGAGATTTACAGCAGTAGCCTTGTAAGAGATTTGTTGCAGGCAGTCCTCCATCTGTAGTCTTACATCCTCACTATGGGAGCCATAACTCTTCTGGAGTGAAATGACAGGAGATTGTAATAGCTCATCATGTATTAAGATGGTACAGTCTCAGAAGGATTGTACAAGAAGGATTGTACTTGGCTTTGTATGTCTCTCTTGGGTAACACAAAACTTTATCAATAGGTTGAAATAAATTCTACAATTTTGATTGCTATCATGCCATCATTGCACACCTGATCCACACACTCCACACACACACAACAGCACCATCACAGGTATTTTAAAGAACATTTTTTGAGAATTTTTTGATTCGGATTTTTGGATATTTTGGGGGCTTGGATACTGGATATGGAACATTTCAGCTGCAAATTGATAGAATGGTTCTGGCTCAGGCTGATAACGATGTAAATGTGTGACAGGTGTCTTGCTTGCATGAAATGGACTATTCACACTGTTCTTCATGCACAGATGATCTGACATCAGAATGAAGTCCAACAGGTATTAAACAGGGCAAAACCTCCATGCTCTAATATAAAAAGAATATCCATTTTACTTTCATTACAGCATGAATGTACTACCACAGATACAAAGCAGGACTTAAACTAAATGTTTAAAAAGCCATTTTCCTAAAACACAATAATCTTCTAATGAGTCCTGAATATTTTTATATATAGCCTCCTATGGACAGGATCTCCACTATACACCTCTATCCTCTCACCAGAAAGTTACATGTCTAAGAGTATAATGGACCAAAATTTTGTTTCAGGAGTGAAGAAAGAAAATTTCACCTTCCTGATTTGTTCAAAAAGCCCTATGCTCTTTCTCTCTCCTTGGAGTCTCTAGTTTTAAATTGAAACAGTCCTGATATGACTCATTTATGGGGCTCCAGTAAAAAGTAGAATCACAATCGGTTTTCTGATTTTTTCAGAGAGTTTACTGAATTGGCCTCTTCTTCTGTGGTCAGACATGCAGCAAGAAGAAAATCTTAGCCTTAACTGGTAAGAACTCAGTCTTACTGAGCATTGTTCATCTTTTCTTAGTCAGCAATCAAAAAGACTGCAAGAAACCAACTATTCTAATTCAAAGAAGAATGCCTTGAATGTTTTTATTTTGACTGACAAAAATTCACAACTGACAGGATTTTCAGTATAGAAGCTGGAGTTTATAACATACAGCTCCAGTTCTCTGTTTTGTTACTGGTGTCCTGTGTGATTTGACAGAAGCCTCAATGCTGTAGTTCCACTGCACTTAAAAATGTGCAATGGCATGGTTTAACTTTTCAGAAAGATGATCAATTTCACATGAGTTCTGAGATATGTAGGACCACAGGGGTCTGAATAAGTCAGTGGGCTTTATCCCCTGCTCATAGACAGGCTGACAGCCTACTTGCCATGTGTTTGTTGCAATTCCTTCTCATGATGCGCTTCCATTAGTATTCTGCTGAAATCAGCAGAATCACCCCTAATCCTGCATCCACACATGTGTATGACAGCTAAGCCCATTCACTGGGCATATTATGGAGAGAATACATGTGGTTCTGTATTTAAATACATTTTAAAAACCATAAAACCAAAACAACCAAAAAGGCCAAAAGTAAATAAAAACAACCTCAGGAATAGGGAGGCTAAGCACACTGGATGGGATTATTAAAAATTCATAGTGGTTGCCAAGCACATATAGATGCAGGTTTATTGGTAGGTGGAAGAAGTCAGCAGAATGATAATAAGTACAGTTTGCCAATTAGAAGAACGATGCAAACACACAGACTGCAACAACACATTGCTGGTGCAATATTCAGATTTTAGTCTGCACAATGCATTGCTCCCTATTTCATTAATGGCAAGGCCAAGTTTTGCCTATGTCTTGATTGAGCATTTTGAGAACTGAGCCTGTTCAAAAATTCCTTCTCAAAATTCACACTTAAGAACATATCAATGTGGATAGAATTTTATCTAATACAATTTTAAAGGTATTTCTCTAATAAATATGGAACAAAAGATATATATTGTACTTTGTAAAATCCTTAGATTTTTAAATATGGCTGAGTAAGGTCAAGATTCTGCACCTGCTGAGAAATGAAAAGATAAATATTACCATATAATTAATGCTTCCTTCTCAGAATAGAAGCAGTTGGGACATAACCTACAATTTTCTCAAGTACTAATGGCATTTCTGTCATTCTAGGGCCTTCTTTCTGTCATTGTCTCTCTCAATATTAGATGGTGCTTAAAAAACTGAAATGAAAATACAGATAAAGCTCTTGGCGAGAGCAGAAGGGCGGACTCAAATCTGTTATGGAAAAACACGTAGATTCCTATTAACAGTAAATTGGGGCAGTCAGATTTGCTCTTTAGCAACTTGTGATGTAACCATGCCTTAGAGCCTATTACATTCAGATTCAGCAAGGTATCCAAAAAGCCCAATTAAAAAAATGCACTTAGACATGCGCTTGAAGTTCAACTTTTGTATTACTGAACTAAGATTCAGCAAGCTTCAGTTCAGTTCCTTCATGAAATGCTAATCCAAATAAATATAAAAGCTCATATAATTATGAATAAACCAGAATCTTTTAACTTTTCCTCTCCTTTGTGTGACTGACCAAAGTACAGTAAAACTAGTGACAGACAGGCAACTATTGCTGCTGCTATTACTGCATCCCTACCAAAAACATAATTAATCTCCTTAGTCCAGAGGCAGAGATTCTGAGATTATTTCTAACACTCATATCTGTTCAAATAATTTCTACAGTTGTCATATATCTGCACTTATCCCAGTTACTACGCTACAGCTGGTATGTTTACAAGCTTTTTCGTAAAGGCTCCCCTTGTCAACGCATTTTTTAATTTTTTAATCACTATTAAGTTATTGTTGCCTCTCTGCAACTGCACAAAGCTCTTCATTATTGGCTAGAATATAGGGTTTTAAGAGTCCACAAATTTGGGGGGGCAGACATTTTTAATGTCATGTGTTTTTAATGCATTACTCTCTTCTGATAATCATGCTGAATATATTTCGTCTGCATGCAAAAAAGTAGGAGGCAGAATTTAATTTCTATGACAACGTTTTGAGGTCCTAAATGAAACTATTGAAGCAAACGTCCTAAATGAGTAGACTATTTTAAAAAATTAATTTGGCCTGTTTAAGAGACTGGCTAAATAACATCTACGGCATAGACATAATTCTTCTGACACCCAAACAAACAGAAAAGAGAAACACTGAGACAAAAGTCAATTTTATAAAAATCAAAATGAAGGAACAGAGATTCTGATGGCTCCAAAATTACACAAGAATTGGCTACAAATTTTTGTTATTAATTACTGTGTCAGTCACAAAATAATCATTCCTGCTAGAGAGTGTTCCTGCAAAACACTTCTTTCATAGCCACATCTTTGAACACCAGATAAATATCTGGATAGAATGAGGTGGAACAATGAAAATAATAGCAATATACATGCAAAAAGGTAAGACACTATTTTAACCAGATACTACAAAATCAGAAAATTGTGATGTTACTGATAATAATAATACCAACCCTGGAGGTATTTAAAGGATATGAAGATGTGGCATTAAGGGACACAGTTTAGCAGTGGACTTGGCAGTGCCAGGTTGTGGTTGGACTCAATGATCTTAGAGGTCTTTTCCAACGAAAATGATTCCATGATTCTACTTGCGATTAAACTGACAAGAGCTAAAAAAACCCCAGTGTGATTCACAACTCACCCACATGTCAGTTTCTCAGTTTTCTTGGAAGCCTAACAAAACTCCTTTACTAGTCACAAGGTCTCTTTTGCCTCATTCTGCCTGTAAAAGGATCATTTTATATTTAAGTCATTGCAACACTATTTCTAATCATGGATATTCTACTATATTGATAGAATAGTAGATAATTCTGCTACTGAGTTAAGATTCAGCAAAAAACCCCAAACTTTATGCAGAGTATTGCTTCCTATGTTCAGGTTGTGCTCAAACACAACTGCTGGACCAGTAAACATACCTTAAAAGGGACTGAGGTTAGCCAATGTGACACTCAACTACAAGAAGGACAGGATGGAGGATCTGGGAAACTACAGGTCATGTCAGCATGACCTCAGTGCCCAGGAAGATTGTGGAACAGACCATGAGTTCTGGACATTCTTGATCACAGAATGTGCAGGACAATCAGGCAGTCAGGCCCAGCCAGCACGGGGTTAGGAAAGTCAGATCCTCATTGAGCAATATGATCTCCTTCTTCATTGACAAAGTGATCTCCTTAGTGCACAAGGGAAAGGCTGTGGGTGTTGTCTATCTGGACCAGAGCAAAGCCTTTGACTCTCTCTCCCATAGTATTCTCCTAGGGAACCCGGCTGCTCATGGCTTGGATGTGTGTGTTGTTTGCTGGATAAAAAATTGTCTGGAAGGCTGAGCCCCAAAAGTGGTGGTGAATGATGCCACATTCAGTTGGCAACAGGTCACTGGCCTCCCTGGGCTCAGTACTGGGGCCTATGTAATATATTATATATCAATATACATGGACGAGGGGATCAAGTGCCCCTTCAGTCACTCTGCAGATGATACCAAATTGTGTGGGAATACTGACACGCTGAGGGTAGGCTGGTTCTGCAGAAGGATCTGGACATGCTGGATTGGTGGTCCAAGGCCAATGGTAAGAGCTTCATCAAGGTGCCAGCTCCTGCCCTTGGATCACAATATTCCCAGGCAGGGCCACTGGCTGGGGTAAAAGTGGCTGAAAGCTGCATGGTGGAAGAGGGTCAAGAAATGTTGAACATGAACAGGGCCTGAACATGATACAGCAGCATACCCAGGTGGACGTGAAGGCCAATGGTATCCTGGCCTGTATCAGCAATGGTGTGGCCAGCAGGATCCTCGTACTTGGCACTGGTGAGGCTACACCTCACTTCCTGTGTCCAGCTCCAGGCCCTGCAGGACACTAGGACACTGACACTGAGGTGCTGGAATGTGTCCAGAGAAGGGCACTGGAGAATCACTATCCTTCGAAGCGTTAAAAGAAGTGCAGAAATGGCGCTTAATTCTACCACAGATTCTTGCCTGCAAATGCGTATGTACTACCAGCCCATACGATCAGGTCTTTTTTTCCTCTCAGCGGGCGGGCTCTCAGAGTCTTGGGCAGCCACACTGATCAGAGCTTGGTTTCCACACGCAGCTCTCCCCAGCGCGGCGCGCACCTTGCCCCGAGGCGAGTGGTGAGCGAAAGACGAGCCCTGAGCTCGGTCAGCTCCTCAGCAGCAGCACCCCGCCGCCATCACCACACCGGAAGCGGCGGCGGGGCGGGGGCGGGGCCGCCGGCCGGGCAGGGACCCCCGCGCCGCAGTGCTCTGGCCCCGCCCCCACCAGGCCCCGCCCCCACCAGGCCCCGCCTTCCCCGCGCGTCTGCTGGGGGGAGGAGGATGAGGGGGCGCCGCGGCGGCGTTTGTGGTGCAGCCGCGCTCGTCTGACCGGGCCCCGCGGTCCCCGCCGCTTCCTCCGTGCCGCCCTCCGTCCCCCCCGCGCCGCGCCGCGCCGCGCCGCTGCCCGGGGCGGGGGAGTCGCGGAGAGTGGATGCCTAGCAGGCACCCACGAGGCAGAGACCAGCGGACGCCATGGGCTGCTGCAGCTCTGCCGCGCAGGTGAGTGGCCCGTGTCCCCCTCCCTTCTTCGACCCCACCGCCCTCCGCTGCGGGGCACTGGCACACCTGCCCCTGGCCGCGCTGCCCGCCCCGCGGCTGTGCCTCCCCCTGGCTCCGGGTCTGCCCACGTCGCTGTCCTGTGGCTGCGCAGCCGCTTGTCCCCTCCGCAGCCGCGCTCTCTGGCGGCCGTGCATCCCCTTGTGCCCCTCTCAGCCCCGCTTGCCTCATGCCAAGCACCCCTTAGCTGCCTCCCACCACGGAGCCCCGCTTTCCTGTGGCAGTGCATCCCCCTCGCTACACCTGTAGCGCCGTTCTCCCGTGGCTGCGCACTCTCCTGCGTCCCAGTCTGTAACCACACTCTGTCGTGGCTGGGAACCCATTGCTTTCCCTCCCCACTTCACGCTCCTCCACCAACACCTCTGCCCTCCCGTGACTGCGACCACCTTGCTTTCGCCTCTCGTAGCCTTGCTGTTTCGTGGCTGGGTACCTCCCCCATACATCCACTCGCCCAAAGCCTTGGTGCACATGAACTGTGCACCTTTTTGCTCCCTCTGTAGCTGTGCTTTTCCCGCTCATGGCTGTTCACCCCCCACCATAGCCTTGCTCCTTACCATGCTACGCACTTCCACCCTCTGCGTACTGTTCTGTGTGCTCCTTCTCCTGTGGGTAATTTTCACCTTGCCCCTTCTTCCCCAGCCTTTCTTTGGCCTTGCAATCTGTGGCATTCCATGCTCCACTTCCCTGCCATGGCTGCAGCTGCAGACCTCCCAGTTCTCACCTGCCATCCTTGTAGTGCCTTGCACCACTTTGCTGTGATCCCCACCCCAGCTCCCCCCGACCTCAGTACCTCTCCCTAGATAGCCCTGCATGCCCTGTCCTTCCCTGCAGCATGTTCTTTGAGGTCCGTACTACCTCACCCGACAGAGAGAAGCTATTCCGTGGGAGAAAAGTCATCAGGCCCAGGGCAGCCCTCAAGTCCGCTGCCTCTGGAAAGGGAGGCAGTCCTAATCCCAGCCTCCTTCCTCACTCTATGGCCAATGCTTCAGGTGCCTCCCTACATCCATTTCCCTGTGTTTGATTGGTCCCGTGCACATCTCTTGTTTCCGAGGTCGGTTTTTCTTTCTTCCCCCTCCCCCTTCTCTCTGTTTTGCCCGTACTGACTCCTTTTTTCCCCCCCCAGAGTGGTGCTGCCGGGCAAGGCACAATCGGGAGCTCCACCCAATGCTCCAGTTTGCGGCTCTGCTTCCCATTTTAACTTTGCCTTTGAACAACACAGCCAAAGCTATGCTGGTTTTTTGCGTGGCTCTTTTCTGAAGGCTGTAGTACAAACGATCACGACTGATGCCTTGGCTGTGCTTTGCTCGCTTGTAAATGTTAGTTTCCTTTGGCTGTATCACTTGCAGTGGCTGAATCGTGCTTCCAGCAGACTGCTTATGTGAGAAAGTCCGTTTCTGCTGTCCCAGATGACTCATCACAGAGATGAGTTTTTGTAGCTTATCCGTTCAGGCATACTTTTATTTTTATATAAGAGCTCTGCCCTTCCAATGCAGAACACTGCCGAGAGCTGTCCAGTTGCAATAGGAAACATCCTTTCTGTATAGCAAATATGCTGCAAAGAGGAAGGCAGTCAGCCTTAATGGTGCATGAACAAATGGTTTGAATTAAGAGACTAACATATATGCTAAATGTTAGGGGCAGATTTTGAAATTGTTCAGTCACTGCAGTAGACTGCCAGAGGATGTTGTGAAGTCTGTATTGCTTGAGGTTTGCTAAAAAAAAACCAAAGCATGTTAGATAAACATCCGTCAGAAGTGGCATAAGGAAAGCTGATACAGACTTGGAGCACTGAGAGCGAAGTTGATGTTTTGAAGTAATGTTTTCAAGTCTTTTCCAACCTTATTTTCTGTGATTTCTATGCAAGTGGCTTTTTTTGGAGTGCTTTCTAGGCCCTTTCTAGCTCTTCTGTATGAATTTGAATTGCGGTTCACCGTTCTTTTCTTAAAGGAAAATGCAGCCGTATTTGTGGGTAATGTTAGAGGTGAATTGGTCTGCATATCTAGCCTGTTTATAGCTTTCAGCTGACTGATTTTAGGTTTTAATTAAATTTCTGCTGTGTTCTGCTGCTAGGTTGTATGATGTTCAGAGTAAACTTTTCATTTGCCTTCCTTATGTATGGCAAGATACAGTACAACAATTGATCATTGTACCCCATATACATATGAGGGAAGTATAAAGAATGACAGTTTATTTAATTTCCTAACTGTAAGCAAAGGTGTGTCTCCTCAGGAAATCCAAATCAAAGACTAGCTGCTGACTATTTTATCAGCAGTTTTGTCTGGTATATGGATTACAGAAACCTTGCTGTATATCATACAGCACTACATTAGGTCCTAATGTCTGTCCTGTCATCCCTTTTATCATGAAAAAAAAGCTGTGCTCCTCATCTACCATGGTCTTTGCATTTCCTCCTCTTATATTTTTCCTGGGCAGGGGTCCATCAGACATTCCTTCACATTTCCTCACCTACTTTTTGCTTCTCCCTTTGTGATTTCATATTGGTCTTTGACATAATCTCTCCTCTTATCATGAACGCCTTCATTCCTTATGACTTTGTTTTTCAAGTAGATTTCTCATTAAGTTTATTTTTCAGCACTCTAGCCTTTTTGATTTTCATCTGCCAATCTTCGTTTCTGTTTCTGACAGAAATTATCACTTCTGTTTTGATTCTGCTTACCATCTTATCTGATTACTGCATCTCCAAGTCCCTTTCTCAAGACTACCACCTTTTATTTCATAATCAATTAGCCATTTTCCCCCCTATACATGTTTCCCCGTTCCTTTGCTTTGCCAGCTCTCTATCTTAGGTCTTTTTCTATGCCTCTTCCCCAGCAGAATCTAAAGGTTTCCAGAGAAAAACCGATTAGAATTGACATGTTTACCTTTATTCAGCACTATTGATTGCTACTTACAGAGATGTAGTCTCATGTTTGTTTTCTGCTTTTTCTGCCTTTTTAACTACCCAAAGCCCCATTCATTCAGTTTTTCTGTTTTAATTTCAAATTTCAGGTTTTTACATCCTGCTGCCATCTTCTTCCCTTCCTAATTTTGTTCTGAGTTGCTATTCTCCATCCTTAAACATAACAGCACTCCAGTCTATCTCCCTTCTTTTCCAAATTCCTGAACACAGCAATGTATGTTTGTTGTCACACACTCTTTCCCCTTCATATTAAATCAATTCCAGTCCAGATTCTGTATTATGCTGAAGTTGTCTTCAGTTTATATCTCTACAGGCTTCTTGTGCCCAAGGTGCAAGGATTCCACATCTTCCTCAACCTACTTGGTCTCTGTTGCTTTCAATAGCATATGTAATCCTCTAGCACATGATGTCTTATTCTCCCTGGATGTCTGCAGTGCCACAGAATTTTCTGAGTTGGAAGGAACCCACAAGTATCATTGAATCCAGCTCCTAAGTGAGCGATACAGCACTGCCTTCTACTCTCTGATTATCGTTTATTTGCCACTACTTCTGTCTCTGGTTGTCCCTCCAGCCTTTCTCCACTTTTTCTTCTTATTTTACCAAATTTATCAGCTGTATCTGTTGAGTCATGTTAAATTAAACTTGATGCAACCATACCGGACTTTCTTCCAGTTGAGCTAATCCTTCTGTTGCCCCACTGCTGTTTTGCCTGCTGAGGCAATTAGAACTGGAGTACTTCTTGTCAATTTCTTTCTTATTTTCACTTTGGTATTCCGTTGTTGCACAAAGTTCTTTCACTTCCCCTGGTGTAGCATCTTCTATGATCTCCGCTATTTCTTTATCTTCCCAACTAGAATTCTTGTTTACTTCTTATTCCTTTTCAGCGTTACCGGTTGTTTCTCCTTGGTGTTACCAGGATGTTGTCATCTTTTTTTCTTTAGGGGCTCGTGCAATCCTGTACTTATTTAGGATCACTAAGCTGTCATTTATTTGAGCTTGCTGTCTCTTTACTACCACCACCTTGAACCTTGAGCTTATAGAGGAAAGTTTGTGCAGCGTTGGCGACGTCTTAGTTGTCTTAAAGCACTCTTGTTTACCTGTTGTCAGTTATCATGAACAGATCTTCCTAAGATTTCTTTGAATTGCTTAGCCAAAGTGTACTATCCTATATAAGATTAAAACCTGTAAAGGAAGGGATGAATACTGAGGTGGGATTTCTGTCTCCTGTCTGGTATTGCTGTTACTTGTCAGTACCTTCGTGTTGTTTCAGCCCTCTTTTGGCCATATCTTTATGGCCATCACGAGGTGGGTGTTTTCACAAGAAGGGTGCTTCTGTCTGGATGCATCTCTTTTGTTATGGATCTGCTGTGCAACAAAGATTTAGTTTCTTCTTAACTTTTGATGGAAGTAACTCTAGTTTGAGTTTGTGGGGGTTTTTTTTTGCATGTTTGTGCTGTTTTGGAAATTATCTTCTCTGCCTAAATGTAGGGATCTTTTAAGCAAATAGTGCAGAAGTTCTGAGTTGTTAAAATGATTGCATTTCTTTCAAATCTTTAGTTTTACTGAGGAAGAAAAATGGAGTTGAGTGCTGGTATTCTCTTCCCTGGCTTTTCATTCTTCTCCTTTTGCAATGATATTTTCTTTTATGTCACAGCATCAATCCATTTTAAAACTGGATTTTAAGGAAGCAACTGTTGGAGTTCATCACTCTTCTGTTGCCACAACTGTTAGGCTGTGCTGTAAATCTGAACTAATCCACACAGGGGTTTTTTTTGTTTCTTTTTAAGCAAGAAAACTTATTTTACAGTATAACTCAAATTGCTCCACTTATGTAATTTATAGCACAGTTCTTTAAAGTTTGCCTTTCTTTATCTGAGAGGACAGAAATTCATAGATGGTGAAAGGGAATGAGGTGTGGGGAGAGACAGACCTTAAACTGCCATCTCATGGAAAAGTTGTAAGACAAAATCTCTTCTCCCTTGCTGCTGTTCTATCATGGTAGTAGCTGATAGTAGTTATAAGGTGTTTGCTTTGGCAACATGTTATAGGAAACAAGGCAATTTATTGGAGTCTTAGTATTTGTGTTACTATTAGAAAATACGGTGTGTGTTTAAAATAAACTTAGAGCTTTTTACGTTAGTGACTTTATCTACTATATGTGTGAGAGAAGCTTGAAATATTGCTGGAAACTGGAGGCATGACTGGGAAAAACAAAGCACATTGGTGGTTTTAGTGGTGACCTTGGTTTTTGAAAGACTGTAAGAACTTCCTGTTATAAGAGGAGATGAAGACAGATTATCCCTTAACTTTCCCTTGAGCATTTGCTATCAAAACAACATTTAATAAATCTGGGGTTCCTAATTTTTTGCAAAATTGAGCAGTTCTGATGGAATACTTCTTTCGACTATTATGGCCAATACAGATTACTAATTGTACATCAGCTACATATCTTTAGTGGTCAGAGGTTCTCACAGTCAAATGAGTTTGAGGGGCATCAAAACATGCCTGTTTCATTCTGGGCCATGGGTATTGTCATGGAAGAAGACCAGACAAATTATTGTGTTGATGAAGGGAAGCAGAATGAATTACGACTTCTTCTTCCAGGAGATAGAAAGCTTGATTTCTCTTTCAATATATTGACAGTAAATGAGTTTTCTGTTCTAGTATCTGGTAAGCAGATATGGTAAGAGGGATGAAGTGTACAAACAGGATCCAAGAACATGCTAATGATAAGGCATCTCATGGAATTTCTTCTTTATTTCTCATCTGTAAGCTCTGTTACTTTCCTGTGAAGCATGAGATGTCCTTTTATAAATGCTGTCACAAGCAACTGCACAACCTGTGCAGGTAATTCCTTTTGATCTTAACACAGAAATATTTCACCTACATAGATACTTGTGAGTACTCTATAAAATTCATTGAGTTTTTCCTACTGAGGAGTACCCTTCAATTGTTGTTTCCTTTACTTTGTCTCTCCCAGGGTGACTCGGAGGAGGAATGCACAGCTTTGCCAACTAGGGGCAGAGCTGGGGGTCCCGTCCTCATGAGAGCAGGGGGCATAACTGCGTCTTTCGCAACTTTTGAGTGGCTCCAGCCAGGGTCTTGGCCTTAGCTGAAGTCTTCTTGCTTAGGGTGAAGGGCAACAAAGGTTTTCAGCATCTCTGCAGGCTCGGTACTCTGTTCCTCAAGTCCAGACATCACTCTAATCTCTTAATTCTGTATTGGCTCATTGTTTTTGGGGTCTTTTCAGTAAGTTTGGTGGAGTAGCCTCCCATGGCTTGCTGGTCCTGACGTTAATTTTGCATTCTCTCTGATGCCCCCCACTATGTCTCTTCCCCTCACTGTCCTTACTCTGAAGGCAAGCTTTGGCAGTAACTGCATGTCTTTTCCGTATTTCGGCTGACTAGAATTTTTGTGCTTATGAACTTAGCTCTGTGATTTCTTCTGTGAAAAGTAGAACTTACAAACCAGTTTAACAGAAACTGTGTCTTTGATATTTTGTATCTTTCCCCTTCTGAAGCAGCCTTTAGAAAATTGTGTAAATTCTACGCTTATCTTCTAAAAATGGTTATGCAGTGTTGTCAGGCTACTTCTACCTGTTGACTAAACTGATTACTAATTTTTACCTTTGTTTTATGAAACTGTACTGAGAGCTTGGTTATAATTTTTAGAGAAAGAGTTTGTGTTGATGGTTAAGGTACTAATAAGGTTCTTTTAGGTCATTCTACCACTTTGACATTTCCCAGACTTATGCAGTAAATAAATGTCATTGTATTCATTGGCCTGCTTTTGCTAGGTCCCTTCTTTTTTTTCCTATGTTTTTTGGTTTCTTGTTTGTTTGTTTTGGGTTTTTTTGTTCTGCTCTTTTAAATCTTCTAGGTAAGCAATTTTCTAATGTGCAATAGAAGTGTATAATTGTATGTCAAGAGCATCTGTATGTATATTTAAGAAGAGAGAAGCGTCCACTTCATTTTGAAGTTCAGCTTTACAATCCAAAAGTTTAGTTTTCTCTGCTTTAATATTTCAACACCCAGTATACAATGCATTATAAGAATAGAAGATGATTGCTGGTATATTGGAAAGCTGGTGCCATACTGCATTTTTATATGCTGGTTTCTAGCAGCTGCTGTTTTTATCAGTAGTGTTGCTAGACTGTGGTGGAGAGCATGATTAGCAGAACATGTTGACTTGTATCTGATAATATATATTGTGCCTGCTCTTAATTAATGTAGTTAAAGCAGCTGTCTACAGCAGAAATGATCACTGGCCTTTTTGGTTTGATTTTGTTTTAAATTGAAACCACTCTTGCTGTTCTCCAGATATATTATTTGACTGAGGAAGAGACCTCTGAATGTTGTATGCAGATCTACAGAAACAAAGCAGGAAAACCATTTAAGTACTTTGTTCAAGTCATGGTAACTATGTCCTGCAAATGCTTTGTCAGACTTCCCATAGTTTGCAGTGGAAAACTGGAAAATTATTGCCTAGTTATAAGGAAGTATGCTTATGCAATAAGCTAAGGGCATGACATATTATTTCCTTTTCCATTCTCCTCCCACTTTTTCTTACATAAATCAGATAGAGCTTTCTTAGTATTAGTTCCTGTTAATCTAATATACTTTAAGTGTCCTCAAGCGCTGCCCTCTTATTATGTAATCCTGAGTGTTTTTCTTTCTTGTTATGCCAGAATTTTGAACCTGTAATTCAGGAGTTTGTGTTTAAGCAGCTTTGAATTTCACTTGGCAAATACATTTGAATATATTTTGGATGCATTTTGAGGGAATGTGTATAAAACTGCTATGAATGTCCCTGTAAGTGGCAACACTGTTAGTTCTCACAGCAGTGTCATGCAGACCATGAGCTCCTAATGAGCAGTGATTTACATGAAGACAGTGCAAAGAACAGGGGCAGTGTTTTTCATGGAATGTCCTCCACATCTCATGCGGAGACCAGTAACTGGAGAGTTCTGCCCTGGGATTCCTGGTGGATTTTTTGGATGCATCTCGATGTCCTGCGATACAGCTAACATTTGAAAGTAAAGTATGTTTTTAATTGCATGTTTTACTAGTCATAAGTTAGAAAGTAGATTGTAATTTACGATTTGTAGTCTGTAGAAGTAAAAAAAAATTGAAATTCTGTGAAACAGGTTGATAACCAGGTAGAAAATTCAAATGTAGTGCAGTAACTTGGTATGTGCAAAATGTCTTCAGAAGTGAAGAAATGTTTTGGTTTTGTGGTTTTGGGAGGGTGGGGTTGTAGGGTTTTTTGGGATGTTTTTGTGGTTTGTTTTGGTTTTGTTGCTTTAGGTGTTTATTATTGTTACTGGTTTGATTTTGTTTGCATGACTGATTTTTTTATTAATGATTAAGAACTGTGGAAGTACCAAAATTGCATTGAAATGGATATTTTAAGGCCCTGAAAAATATTACTGTGATATTTGTAAAATATCCTTATTTATTTATTGCTTATTCGAAATGTATACTTAATGTATAATGAAGAAACCACAGCTAAATACTTTTGAGGCTTAAAAACAAGGCTTTTGTCTGCAGATGGCCTGATCTCTAAACTTCAAAATTGCAGCAGGTGTGCTGATCATGTCAGCTTTGTTTAATCAGCTGTGTTATGTTTCAAGATAAATATTTAAGTTGTTGATTGAGGTGGAGGTATGTAATCAAGGAATTTTGAAGCCATGTTTAGTATGAATTGACTAAAGATGAATGGAAGATGATCTACAACACAATATATGCTACATTAAAGATTGAAGTTCTATGTATGAGTTTTCAGGGTAAACATCCTTATATTACACCATTAGTAATACTGTGATACCTTATGTGCTCTCAATTTTGTTTACCTTATGTTAAAAACGTATAAATACTATTGGTGCTATTAGCAAAATAGAAGATACAGAAGACATACTGAATTAATGGTATTCTTAATATCTGATAAGAAGCAAAGGATAAATTCATTACCTTTTGGTGGATAAAGCAGTAGTACACCATCAGAAAACTTCTCCTAGTATATTTTTGTGTTTCATACTTAAAATGGGCAGGTGCATCTTTTCAGTGGACAGGGCATTGGAGAACAGATGGTGGATTGTGAAGTTGTTAGGAAAATAAGAATGGGGGTGCCTAGATGTAAAACACAATAAAATAAAATATGGCTCTAGGTCCAAAGTGTGACTAGTGTCTGCTTTGCAGTAAATTGAAGAATACACTGGATTGTTGCTGCAGCACCGGATTTCTTCAGCCTGACCAGCTCCTGGCACCAACAGCGAGAGTGGGCCGCCCCCGGAAAGCTGTCGAATCCGGGGTGCTGCTGTAGGGCACAGCTGCTCTAGGGCACAGGTGGACTGCGCTGGGGATAGTACTGCACCGAGGGCAGGGACAAGGAACGGGGAGAGGGCTTCTCTATGTTTTCCACACCAGATTACACCCTGCAGGGTCTGGGACAGAAAGACACCGACTCAAACGTATTCATCAACTTATAAGTGGGGGGAGGTCCCAGGGGAGGATACAATCTTTAACCAACCAGGAGAAACTTGGGGTGGAACATAAGGCGGGGAACACAATGTTTAAACCAGTAGAGGACTACAGGGGAGGAGAACTTAAACAAACCAATGGGGTTTCGAATGATGTAAAATTGATAGGGAAGTTTCTAGAGAAAGCAGCAGGTTTGGGGAGGGATTGACATTCAATGGGAGGAGGATCAGGGTACAAAAGGGCAGGTCTTTGGGGAGATGGACAACTAGGGCAAAAACCAACAACACATGGGGAAAAGGAACAATCCATTAGTAATAAAATATGCTATAACAGTACTAAGTAGGAAGGATTCTAAAACTGACCGCTAGAGCTGCATTACAATCAAAACCACACACTGCAACAGTTTGTAGTGAGATTGAAGCAGAAATTCCACAAAAATGGAACTTTGGACTTCACTGTGAGTTGCATGTCCTATTATGGAGTCCCTTTTGGAATTACCCCAGGGTGTTTTGGCTTCTTTCTAGAGATGACTGGGACATGCTGCAGTAGTGTTACAGTGACAAGCTCTTTTGTCCTTTAAGCAGGGGACATTGCTTCAGTTGTTGAAGTCTCTGGCAACTCAAGATTCTGCCTCCCATGAGAATGCAACCATTAGCAAGCTCTTTGAGGTTGGTATGGTAGTCCTCTTCCCCAGAGGTAGATCTGGGCCAAGTCTACTAATAATTATTTTAGTGTGTTTATGCAGGTACTCTAATTGATACAATGTAGTTCATTCTTCCAGGGAGCTGGTATAGTTTAGTAGTGTAAAAGTTTGCACTTGCTGGTGTGTATTGCTGTTCTAGTAGTAGTGGAGGTATACCAATAATATGCTGTACAATAAACAAGTTTTATTGTGAACCTGAGAGATTGTCTGAACTCATGACAGAGTGCTGTAAGGTGCTGTTTAGTGCTTTGTCTGAACACCTTATAGGTCAGCTACAGGAAGTCTGTAGGGAATGGTGGACATTTTAACTGAGTCAGCTGTGTAAGTGTTCTTAGACTTCCTGATGGAGTAAGCTAAGGGTTTTCTGTAAAAATATAACATGGTTGGTAATGTCATGAACTGAAAATAGGCTTCATTCTTCAAGACTTTGTTCTGTACACTTAAATAGTAGACTCACCACATGAAAGTTTTATACTAGTTTAATTTTTATTTTTTTCGGAAGTGTACTTTGTGTGGATTTCAGTGTGTGCTTGGGGTCAGGACTTGTGGTTTCTTTCTCTTCACGCTCTAGGATTGAGGTCTGTTCAGAAGTGGAAGAAGTTTCATTAGGATAATATGCAGCTGCTGCTAGTTCTTTTAAAAGTTGCATAGTGTGGAAAAGTCTGCCATGTCTTGGACAGAAAAATGCCATATATGTTAGACCTCTTGCATTGGAAACAGTTTGGTAAACTAGTAAATTATGGCTCATCTTATTTGTAGGCGGAATGCTTCACAGTAAAGGTCAACATGTGATTAGTGCTGTTCTTTAGCTTGTAAAGATGTAAAATGGATAAAATACCATCTCCTTAAATGGCTGTTAGGAAACACCGATAAATGTTTCAAAAGCTCTTTTTCTTCTGTGTGGGTATGTTTCAAAAGCATTTGAAGGTGCAGGGTTAAACCTGGCTTGCAGGACAGCTTCTGAACTGGATGACTTCTTGGTCATCACCTTTTTAGTCTGGCTTGTCCATTTCCCAAGGAGCCATGCCCTTAAATGTCATTTGGTGGTATGCAGCAGTATTGCAAACGGACCGTCCAGTTTTGAAGAGTTGAACTTGCATCATAGGTGTAAAAACGTATATATTCTATACTCAAAATGCTACCAGAACAAACCAAATTCTAATTATATGATCAGTTGAATCACTGGTACCTCATCAGAACCAGTCTGCCTTCTAGGAAAGGTGCATGTTGCAGGACTTTGGCAGTTTCCACAAAATGTGCCCATTGAGAATCTCTTGATGAGAATCCTTTTCTGCCTCTAAACGCCATTTATTAATGCTGTTTGCACACTGTGGCTGTTTGTCTTCTATGAAGACAGTTAGCTACACAATAATTTCTGAACTCTAATTTAAATAAACAAGGAGCAGTTATGTCTATTTACTATTCTGTATTGAATTACTGTTGTATGTATTCTGAGTCAGGATGTTACATCAAGGTGATAAAACAACAGAGAATTTAAAGGAGATGTAGTTAGATTAATATGGTTCCTGGGATAGGGTTTTGTAACAAATTATCTCACCATCAGTGGAACTATTAAATGAAGTTGTGACTTTGTTCTTACAACCTTTGTGTTCATATACAAGTTGGAATACCCCTATAGTCTCCAGCTGCTAACTTACACTCACTAGCTAAAGTGGAGCCTGGGGTCTGACCTGCAACTCCTTTTCATCCAGTGGTTGTAACTCATTCCAGTTATTCACTAGGTTGTCCTTAATTCAGCCCACCTCCCTTACTAGCACCTGAATTTTCTTCTTCTTGAAACGTGTCATCTGACCACCACAAGACTTTTTCTTTCTGCTTCCTGTACCATCATGATGTTGCAGCATCATCAGTTGATAGCAGATTCCATCTTTATCTTATTCACATCTTTGCTACTTACCCACAGCTTGATTATCTCTATATGTAGTGCTGCAGATGTTCCCTAATAGGCCTCTCACTTTAGTCTCATCACTCCCAAATTTTACATTGCATGAGACATGTTGTGTTCAAAATAAATTCTCTGTAGCTCCCTGCATCTGTAGTCTCCTGTTAAAAGGCAGTGTTTTTTCATCTTTTTATGCTCTTATATGGGTTTCACTCTGGTTACGGCATATGAGTGCTTGTATGACTGCATCCAGTACTGCTATTACAGTTAACAGTGAAAGTGGTTTTGACTGTGCTGGTTCTGGCAATTCCTGTACAGAAGTATATTGCAGTGTGCAGAGGGGACCTACTCTTTGGTGCTGGAAAGGTGTATTTTGTAAGTGGCAGCAAGAAAGAAATCTGGAAGAGGGATTTCTGGTTTTGTTTTGGAGTGATTGGAAAATAGCCTCTTTTTATTTTGTATTTGCATGCAAGTACTTTTAGTCCTGAGAATGTGTAGCTCTGAATTCAGCTAGAAAAAAACAGTAGTTAATGTCCTGACATTCTTCCCACTTCCTCTTCTGCAAGAGAAGTCTTAATTGTAGACATCCAATTTTAAAGGTATGTAGTACTAAAACACAATTGTAAGATTGCGGCACCTGAGGGTTTTGATTTGGTTTTGAGTTTGCTAAGTCTTGTGCAAAATGGACAGATGTAAACTGCTGAACACAATTATTTGTGTTCTTGAGTAAGTAATTCATAAAATCAGCGCAGAAAAGCTGTTGTGAGCAGGAAATGTTCCCAACCTGGAAGTTTGTGTTGGACAGAAAGACTGATTTGCCATCCTTCCACTTGTGACTGATAGCGCTCCAGATTCTCTGCTTTTGTGACCCTACATGCTTTGTTAATGACGAGAATATCCTTAGAGAGCATAGTGTAAATTATGAAAGCTCTGTTTTAAGGGAAAACTTGAAATGAATCAAGGAATTTCCAATTTTTCTTTCTCTGGCTTTCTTGCATAAGCAAATATTGCAGGCTCCTAATCTGGAAGAAAAGCTAAGAGTATAAGTGCTGATTTAGGATTTCAGGCAAAGCATGTCTACTAAAATGTTATGGCGTTTCAGTCAATGGATACAATGGATACAAAGCATAGTTTACAGATTGCAGAACAAACAACATTTGTTAGACCTTATATTGACCATAGATTAACAATTTATGTTGCCAAAGCATGAAAATCAGTCTGAGTAAATGCCTAAGGGTGTAGAGTAGACAGGGAGCAGTCACTAGAGAGACACAGACACTAACATCAAAGACAAGGATAAAGGACTATGAAGCTATGGAACAGGATTCATTGGGAATTGAGAATACAATGAAGCAACTGGGAGGAAAACAGTACACAGATAATGGTGGCTAGCTTGGATTTTAGTGAGATCTGAGGACAAGAAAGATTGCACGGGCTACAGAAGAGAGGTGTTGTTTTAAACATATAAAATTTCATACCTTGTTACCACGCTAGGTAGTTAAATTTTAAGCTAGTGAGTATCTAGTACCTGTTGAGTTTCCTCCTGGGATACTTTTTGTTTAGAATACCTTCTGGTTTTTAATTTTTTTTTGTAGGCTCTTTTTTTGGGTGATTTTTTTTTTGTTTGTTTTTTGGGTTTTTTTAAATTTTGTTTTGTTAATGCTTTCTTTAAGTTGTTTTTGGTTTTTTTTCAGCAGAGTAAGAACCATAGGCAGAGAATTCATTTATCTGTATAACTTTCTGACTATGTTGTACGTTACAACATTTCAAGTTTCTTTTTGACATTTAAATTGCAGTCTACTTAGTAAGTAAAATGGATTACTTAGGGTAACTGTGACTAGTCAGACAACCGAAATCCTTGCAGAGCTATTCTAGAGGCTTTAAAAAATCCTGTTAAAAGATTTTGTATGCAGATGGTAGAGAGAGGATAAAAAAAACCCAAACCAACAAAACAATCAAAGCACACTCTGCAGTGCATTTTGCTGCTCCCTTTTTTGCCAACGGCAATTTGCTCTTAAGACAGCAGCTGTAGCTGAAATTTACCTCTGCTGTTTGTAAATAAATTTCTAAAGAATCTAGAGTTCTTGGAGTGAGTTACAAACAGGAAGCACGAAGCTTTGCATATTTTATGCAAGTATGATTATGCTAATTATAGCAACATATAAATGTCACAATCTTGTTGTAAATGTTAAGTTCCAAGACTGTGTTAGTTAGTGTGAACTGCCAGGATAAGAAGATTTAGTTTTGCTGAATGTGGTTTGTAGAGTGCACAGTGTGACCTTTTAGCACCTCTAGTGTCTTGTTATTAAGTAAAATCTAAAGATGTTTTACTGATCAGGACCAACAGTGAATTTGCAGTTTGAATTAAAATAGTATTTATCACATCTGTAAAACTATATTCATCACATCTGTAAGTGTAACTTCCTTAATAAAAGATTGCAAAATTAGCTTGGAATTCTCTAATGTAAAGTTGGACTACTTATAAAACTCCATTTTTTTGAAGTGTGATGCATGCAGGATTTAATTTGTTTACCCAGTTTTTGGGTTTCTAATGGTAGTATATGAAAAGGCTGCTTTGTGCTTGTGAATTCAAAAAAGCCAAAGTCATGAATAGCAAAAAAGTCACTTTGCTAATATCATGTAAGTTACATGCTATTGCTTTTCTTTTTTTAAATTAAAAATATGCAGAATACATAGTGGAGGTAAAAATTGTTGACATTTCATTCAGCCGTTCTGTTTTAATTCAGTACTGACATTTGCTACCTTGTCGGCAAAATCTCGAAGATTATTCCATGTTGTGGTCCTTGGTGGTGGTGGATGAAACCTTCCCCAAGAGTGTCTTGTGCCAGCGAGTAGGAGACACAGGAGCACCAGCACAGACAGACACACGGACACACACACAGAGCAACTCAACAGTGGGGACACGGGAGGGTCCAGGCATGGCATTCCAATGTGCTTTATTTCAGGCCATGCTGAAGGCATCCAGGGGCCAAAGACAGGGAACAAAAGAGGGTCCAGGATATAAACACAGGGAAAGAGGGGGCAGAGGAGAGCATCAGGGTTCTGAGTGCTCAGGAGTTGTACACCAGGGAAGGGACCAATAGGAAATGCCAGGGTGGATAGGCAGAGGCATAAACCAAAGGGAAGTCAGGGAAGGGAGAACTAGCTAGAACATAAACATAAAAGGGTGAAAGGGATAGGGAAAGCCAATGGGCCAATGGGGAGGACAGAAGTGGGACAAATTAACATAGTGCTGCAGGGCACCATGGGGAAACTTCTTTCCTCACCCTGAGCTGTGAAGAGTGCCCAGAGCCTAAGGTGCATCTCTCCAGGGAATTGCTGTTGCATTCTCCGAAGTCAGCTCACAGGCCTCCAGGCTTCAGAGTCTTCAGAGAAAAAAGTAAATTCATAGTTTCAACAGTTAATGCCCTTTGCTCTGTCTCTGCAGAGGACAGTTGTGTATGTAGTCTCATATCAATCTCCTTTTCTGCCTCAAAGGTTAAAACAGTGTCTGCAGTTCTTGGGTCTCAGTCAATATATCTGAATATTCAGTGTTTGGGAGCCTGTTGAGAAAGCTTGTCTGTGTAACTCTGTATTTTTAAAAGTTGCTGTAATCAGTATTTTTGTTATAACAAATTAAGATTTGCTGGTTAGTTTTGTATTCCAGCTAGTGCTTATTCTTTTCCTGAAACCTTTTTGCCTAAATGACTATTTATAAGACTCTTAATTATCTTAGCAATGTATATATACTTGAGAATTTTTACCTCATGAGCAGCAAACTATCTGAATTGCTTACAACTACTTCCATATTGACTATTCGAACCTTTAATTTTACAACTTTCCTTTCTGGCACCATAGCAATACAGGTGAAGGATTTCTTCACTGAAGTGTTAAGCTCAGCTGCCTTATGGCAGGTAGAAAACTGTTCCTTAAACAGCAAAAAACTGTTCCTTAAACAGCAATTTATTGCCTCCTTTCTACATGCATAGTTCTTATTCAACCTGCCAATAGTATTTGAAAACTTTAATCCTTCCTGGAAATCAGATTACTGAAAGGTAGCTGTGGACGACTGCAATAGGAGATATTTTCCATTTCATGCCATTGATTTCTGCTTTCTGTTAATAAAAAGATAGATGAAAATAACCTGTTTTATGGATAAATATTTGTAAATTTCTGGATAAATTAACTGTTTTCTGGGTAAATAACTATTTGGTGATCTAGCTCCTGTGGAGGCACTTCTTTTGGAATCTTACATGAGCTTTACTCTTCAAGTCTTTCAATTTCTTCTTTCAAGCTTCTTCAACTATTTGGCATTTAAAGATGGCTCCTGTTGTAGGTAAATTACCCATAGAATAATTTTCTGCCTTTTTCTTTTATGAGCGGACGAAATTTTGTTAACTTCATCTCTCTTTTCTCACACAAGAGTTCCAAGCGAGAGTGGAAGCCTTTGGAAGACCACAGCTGCACAGATGTACCATGGCTGCTCTTATTCATCCTCTTCTGCATAGGAATGGTGAGTAAAACTCAGAGGATTTTGTAAATGTTATATAGCTAAAGAGTTTGTGTTCATAAGAAAGGAATTTTAAAACCTGTCAGTAACTGAATCACTGGCAAAGATCAGGATATGTTTGCATGGGAATCATCAACTGTAGAACAAAAATGGGTAGTATGTACATATCAAAGGCCATTGGTAGGGATCCATAATTTATTGTTGGTGCCAATTCTTGCTCCAGCTTCTTTTCCCCTGAAACTGCAGTCTCAGTGGTAAGTAATTTTTCAGCAAAATGAATTATCACTTGACTCATGTTCCTTATGCACGTCCCAGAAATGATAGCTAGGGGTCTGGTAAGCAATTCTGTGAATCACAGTGAACTTTTTTGTGAGAAACAGAAATTCTGACTGTCAAAGAGTGAGCTGAGATTTTGTTTATTTGTTAATTTATTTTTATTGTATACTGAGTAGAAGCAGCTATTGTTAAAAACCAATGATGAGATCTTTCTTTCAAAGTTTTAACAGTTCTGCACTCTGTGATGAAGCCATCTACTTTTTCAAGCCAGCCTCACGAAACTCTACACTTTTTATTAAAAGACTAAACCTCCAAAACCTAAAGATTAATGTAGAAGTACACTTCTTTCCATCTTGTTTTGTTTCATGGACCTATGTTTGCTACTCTTCTTAAATAGAGAATATCCATTGCTGTCTTGTACTACTGTGTTGCAAACAGGTGTCTTTAGGGGGGTTTGGGACTTAATGTACTCTCAGCTTTCTTCTCTGCTCTTCCTCCGTCTCTGGTGTTAGGAATAATTCCACTGAAAAAATTCTTCTACTTTCCTCAGGGTGTTTTTCAGTGGTTGGGCTTCAAATGTAAAAATTATAATGATTATTTAAAATCATATCAATTGTGTTGTCACTGTAATGTGAATATCTTAAAATTGCAAAAAGCACAGTGCTTCCTGAAACATGTAGCTCTCTTTTTGCATTTGTTTTTTTTGTCTGGTTTTGTTCATGTTCCCTGATTATTTGGGGAACTGAGCATGAACTGTTCCTCCAACTATACATTAGTTTTCTGTGCACGAGTGTCCCAAATTTTCCTTTCTAAGTAATGTAGTATACAGAGCAATCATCCGACTGGGTCACATAGTTACCATTCTAGGAGACTTCACTTGCAGGGTGAACCACCCACATTTTCACTGTTGCATGCCAACGTCATTACCTGTTGTCATCATTTCATCTGATCCTGCCACTGCCATCTGTTGCCCTATGCTCTTATCTCAGCTGTTTATCCACTTCTCAAATCTTAGCCTGTCTCACATGTAAAATCAGTTCCTTGGTGGTAGTGGAGTCAGCTGATGGTTCATTTCTCCCTATCAGTGGTTTGCTAATGAGGCTTTTGGGCTAGTCTCTTGTTTGCACAATCATTGCCTTAATCTTGGTTTTGCTTGTGAAATATCTCTGAAAATTCACAGCAAGACTTGCCTACATAGGATATTTTCCACACTGCTTGGGTGGTCTGAACCATCTTGCTTTGCATCTGTTTCTTTCCTGCATTTAAAACCAGTGTCTGGAACCATCGTGGCCTTGACCTGCTCACTTGCTTTAAGA
The DNA here is from genome assembly GCF_027887145.1 of Ammospiza caudacuta. NCBI lineage: Eukaryota > Metazoa > Chordata > Aves > Passeriformes > Passerellidae > Ammospiza > Ammospiza caudacuta. The sequence goes on from NC_080632.1 coordinate 25,156,707, forward strand.
GGATTTCCCTAAAAGAAACTTGTGTTAGATAAGCCTCATCATTCTGGCTCATCTTTGAAAGTATTTAATTTAAAGGAAAGAAAAAAAATCTGAAAGCAAGAAAATCTGTATTGTGTGGAATTGTCCAAGATGCTTAGCAATCTGTCACAACTCCATCTCTGCTTGTAGCTCTTCTTCACTGCTGGCCCTTGTGCACTTGCTGACTTCTCCCTTCTGCTTCATGCCCCTTGCTGACAGTATGACTTTCAAATAAACAACATACAGGAGTCTTAACTCTGCTTGTACAATATCCTGTATTAGATGTCTGAATCCCCTTTTAACTTGCATTCAGTTTTATTATTGCACAAAAGTTCTCTCTGATAGTCGTTGTCTTTCCCTTTCCAGTCTGAAAGAATTTTTAGACAACCTCTGCTTAGAAATAAATGAATAAAACTGACTTTTCCCATCTTTCAAACAGAGTATTGCTAACTGTGGGGTTTTTGTATTCTTCCAGGGTTTTATCTGTGGCTTTTCAATAGCTACAGGAGCAGCTGCAAGACTGCTTTCAGGATATGACAGTTATGGAAATATTTGTGGACAGAAAAATGTCAAGGTGGAGGGAATAGTCAACAGTGGTCTGGATCTCACACACAAGAAGTAAGTATGTGATAGGTTTTGCCTTGCCTGGTTTACAGAATGCAAAATTGTTTCTTTCTTTGAAAGTGATTTTAAATAAGGTGGGAAAAGGGATATGTTAACTCATATCTACTTGTCCTTTGACACTTTCTCATTTAGAGGACAGCAATCTTTTTTAACAACTAGCAACATTAGACTATGTTGGCAGATATGCAATATTAATACAGCTAAGCCATTGAGAAATTACTTTTTCTCAGCATCCATTTCATGTAGGATATTGTACTAGGCTGATGAAAAGTCTTGTTTGTTAGGGTTTTAAGTATGACAAGTAGTCTCAGATTTGGGAGCAGGCTTTGATATCAATGTTTACTTTTGATGTTGTATGCTTGATTTCTGCCATGACATGTAAGGGGAGATGAGATAATCTGGGACATTAGAATAAGACTTTAAAATTTGAACTGCAGGCAGAATGTATATATGTGACTTGTGGAGAAAATGCACAAAACTTGAGAGGTATGCACAGCTTTGATTAAGCACTGTCCTGTTAAAACTCATACTCAAAGTTCAGGTACTTCCTATCTGTTGTCCAGGAAGACATCACACTACAGTAGTAGTACTGGAGCAGTGGCAAGAATTCTTCACTGACAGGTTGAATACCTGTGAATGTCTGTTGAGGTCTGTGTTGTTAGATAAGCTCAGAGTCCTTCTGTACAACTTAGGAAACTTAAGGAAGCAAACTGTTTAGTTTAGTACAGTGATATTCACTTACAAAGAAAAAAGTGCTTTTTTCATCACCAGTTACTTCAAGGAGCTAAAAAGTTAGTGATTTTTGAATATGATAGCCTTTTACTACATACTTTCAGACTAACAGAATTTTGATAATTTTCCTAAGTTGTTTGGGAAGCATGCTTTCCTGAGATGATCTTATTTTGAGTTACTATTCTAAAGATTTCTAAGTATCTCATTTAAGATTTAATGTAGATAGATAATAGGTGGTTATCAGAAAGATTTGAGATAAATAAAATGTCTAGAACTTTTTACTGATATCTTTTGTCAGAAAAATAATTTCTTACTCTAATCTGATCTTTCAAGAAGGTTGAAAGGCTTAAAGTTTATGCAGCAAAAATTTCCTGTTTTTTACAGAAACATTTTAGCCTTTTCTAAACTCATGTGTATACAGTATAAAATTGTGATTCTAGTGTTCTGAGAAAAAATCCAAATTTAAAAGAATAATTTTAAGTTTACCCCTAGAAGGAAATGGTATCTGAGTTCATGTGAAGGTAGAGAATTTCAGACACCTTATTGAAATGTAATAATTAATATTGTGATGGTCTTCTACATGTGACATAGATCAGACCATCATGTGGGGAAACATCTACCACTAAGTAAATTCCTCTTGTAAATGCAAGCTCAAAAGACAGTAGATTAAAAGAGAGACTGTTTTAAACACAGCTAATTGACAGAGCCTGTTGTTTGTCAAGACATCTTAATGAGGTTCAAAAGAATTATGCTTTTCTAACAAGGATGTTGTGGCTTGAGGCATGAACTAAACAAATTAATAGATACACACATATAAGTTATAGTGCTCTCTATCTGGTTAAGAGAAAACCCTCTAAGGCAGATTACTCTTTAACTGTTCACATGAAGTGCCTGGTATAGTCCAAGGTATCCAGTTTTGGAAGTGATTGGTTCTTATATAAGTGAGTGATCCTTCCTTCTCTCACACCTCATGGTTTATTCTGAAAAATTGCCAAGCAAATTAGAAAAGCTATCTGCTTTGCATCTGTCTCTAGCAGATGGAGTTCCTACAGTGTCTGAGGTGGAGTTCATGGGAGTATTTAATGTTATTTTTATAGGAGCACTTTGCAGACAGACGGTAAAAATAAACTCTTCTTCCTGCCTATACATTTCAGTTTGTGTAGAGAAAGAAAAGGCTTTAAGCTCCACAAATGGGGCTCTGGAAACGTGAAGTTACTCTCATTTCATTTTGCTTGCAGGGTAATTCCATTTCCATTTCCTAGTCCAAGGGCTGAAAAGCTAAATCATCTGTAAAAGTAACATTTTCTCCCTTATATGTGACAGCAACCCATAGGCACTGTCATGGAAGTGAAATTGATGTGGTCTGTGTGGATATGGAAATCTGGGTGGTAAGGGTAAAGAGCACAGTTCTCACAGGGATGTGATTTGGTCTGTGTACATCAGATATGCTGAAACCAGTGAGATGAAGTATTGGGAAGGAGGATTTTATAGCCTGATCTTGTGAACAAAGAGTGGATCAGGCATCCTTTTATTTTTATAAAGTAACCACAACACACTTTAGTAGTCTGTCTTGTACAGTCAGACATAAGACAATATTCCAAAACTGGCAGTGAATTCTAATTAAACCAATTTGCTTCAAGTAAGCTCCTTGTTTTACAAGTTCTGGTAGCTATAAAGGGTTAAAAAAAAATGACCTTTTATTTGCAAATAAATGATAATCACAGCAGCCAAATGCAAGTCTCTGAAATGCTAGTTCAGTCTCGTTTTTGATCACCAGTGTGTTGTTATTTAGACAGAATTCAGTTTGTGCTGTCTACTCAAGTACTAGGAGATGTGCATATGATGCTATGAAGAATAGCTAGGGTGGCATTCTGCCTGAGCACATGCATTTGATCCCAGGAAATGCCTGAACTTTAGGTAATTCTCCAAGGTAATGGGAAAACACAGGTTTTCAGGATGGTTTGCAGCATGTACACAGAGAATTTGATTGACTGAAACTGTGTATGCCCTACTGCTGAGAAATTTTTGACACTCGACTCTTATCTCCATTAGATGACACAGATCAATTATGATATCTGGTAGCTCAGTCTATGTGCCTTGAAAAAAGAGAGCCCGAACAAAGAAATACCTGGGGAATTATTAATATGAGCACTCTTAGAGCCTGGAGTGGTCTTGCTTTTCATTGGTTTGCTGTTGTGTTACTAAGTGTAGTCATCTTCATAACCTCTTACACTGTTTTTCTGGGGGATTTTGCTTGGTTCTGTACTCCATGTTGCAGTATGTTCATTACAGCTCCTATAACATGCTCCAGGCTGTACACTCTAGTTGTTAATTTTTAGGTAATATTTAAGATGCTAGCTTTGTCTAAGTGTTACTAATGCTCAGTTTACTAGCTCTCAGTTTCACCTTATTGCTCTACAGCTACCTGAAGGGATGGAGGAATCAATCTCCCCTCCTAGGTAACAAGTGACAGGATGAGAGGAAATGGTCTCACACTGTGCAAGGAGAGGTTTAGATTGGACATTATGACAAATTTTTTTTGCTAGAAAGGTTATCAAGCCTGAGTACATGGTTAAGTCACCATTCCTGAGGTATTTAGAAGATGTGTAGATTTAGCGCTTAGGGGCGTCATTTAGTGGTGGACTTGGCAGTGCATTTACTGTTAGAGTAGAGGATGTGAAGGGTCTTCTTCAAAATTATTCTATCATTCTAATTCTACCTTGTTTTACTTTAAAGCCACTCCCCCTTGTCCTTTCACTATTTGCTTGTGTGAAAAGTCAATTGGTCTTTTACAGAAGCCCCCTATAAGTACTGGAAAGCTGCCAAAAGTTGTCTCCACAGTCATATCTTTTCCCAGATGAACAGCCCCAACTCTCTTAGCACACCTTCATATGCTCCAGCCCTCTCATCATTTTCATGCGTCTCCTCTGTACTGTTCATGTCTTTCCTGTACTTTCTTCTGGGCAATCCAGAGCTGGGGGCCCCCCTGCGGGCACAGTAAAACTTGCCTTGCCAGTCATGCTTCTTTTTATGAAGCCCTGGATACAGCTGGCTTTCTGGGTTGCAGGTGTACATTGCCAGGTCATGTCCAATTTTTCATGCACTGCTACTTCCAAGTCCTTCTCTACACGGCTGGTACTTCATAAAGATGCATAAATGTACCTTTGTTGTAAGTCTACTATATTGATTTTCAAATAGCAAACTTATTTTCATTGCAGTATTGAAGCATCTCTAACAATATGATTACTTTGTTTACGTCTGCCTTTGTATTGCTGATGTGTTATTTCCTTATTAGAAAACTAGTCTATTGCTGATTGTAAATAACTGAAATTGCAGCACAAAGCATGTAATGACATTCTTCTAGAGGGAAACAAAACCTGTCCTGTGGTTTCACAGTATGAAATTTTCTGCAGTAAAATCACTTATCTTCTACATATAAGCTTTATAAACAAAAAAAAAAAAAATTAACTTTTCTTCTGTAATGCCGGTTCCTCAAATTTTGGTTCTTGTTTTAGCTGTGCTGAAGTAAAACTAATCTTACTTATCTTACTTGTGTTTTCCAAGACCACAGATTTGATAGCCTGGAGTTTTCTGTGCGGCTCTTTTCTGTGCACCATACAATGTAGTGTTTGAATTTCATGTGCCCACATGTAGTGTTTGAATTTAAGGCTGTGCCCACATTTCTGTCAAAACTGCATAGGATGCTGTAATTGCATTGTATTTCTAAACTTCCAAGTTTGAGTTAGAATTGTAGCATTTATTTTACAAAATATTCTGGCGATTAAAATGATAGCTTGACTCTTGAATTGAAATAATGGTAGAAGTGGGATGAGTTCTATCTTGCTAATAGTGACATTCCTGATTTGGTTTCCGTGGGAAAATTCAGAGGACCCTCTTGTCTAGGAATTGGAGTCCAGTTCTACAGCTCCCAGAGCCCAGGGTCTCTGCTGAGATCGGAGGCTGAGGGATGTGGATGGAAAGTAACATATGGGACATTGACATAGCTGGTTACACAAACTGGCAGTGACAAGGTGCTGCCTTCAACAGTGGTGCTCATAAGCAAGAGCCAGTCATGTCCCCTCCTCCTCCTAGTGATGAAAGAAGGAAGGCTGACAGTGGCAGAATGTCACTAGTGCAGAAGGTCACTAGGCACCCGCATGGCACTTTCCAGGTTCACAGCCTCAGATACGTTGCAGATTCTCCAAGTACTAGCAGAGCGCCTTATCCATATTATGGGTTCCCCCTTCTCAGCAGCTGATCCAGTTTGGTGCTAAGTACCTAACATTCATGCACTCATTCCACAAGCACCCCAGACCCACAGTTTCCCCCAAATAACACCACAGACCCTCTGCCCACGCAACACTTCTCACCTAGAGCTCCCTACTCGGAGCTAGACTCAGTGATCCTTCAGGGTCCCTTCCAACTCAGGATTTTCTATGTTTCTATAATTTGAATAAATCGTTCTGGAGAAGGTACAGCCCCATCAATAGCCAGCACCACAAGGGCAGTGACCACCTATCCTGAGTCTGTGACCTCTGTAGCTGCTTTTTTTGTAGGCACACATTGTTCTCACCCCAGCAGCTCATTGCCAAGACCCCTCCCTGCAACTGGCACTGAGACCCCACTCACTTCGGTAGCTAAAACCACATTGCTGTGGCACCCAAACACATGGTTTGATTCCTGCTGCTGGTGCCAAATCCCTCACACCCATGTCAGTCCCCCCAGTAGCTGTCGCTTAATCTCTGCAGCACTTGCAGCATCCATGCACATTGTATAGAGACTGGAATTATGCAGAGAGAGAGTTAAAAGCTTTAGTAATAGGGCAAGATAGACTGCAGTGATCAGGTGCTGAGGTTAGATAACATACTGACCAACATCAACTTGCATGTAACTGTTCCCTTTTACACCCCTGTGTCTGCTGCCTTGTCCTGTGCATGTTCCCTTTGCTGCTAGCAGGGTCCCACTGATCCTTCCTACATTTTGTACTTAAGAGTTTGCATCCCTATCAATCGCAAAGTCCCTGTCTGCAGTTTCTTGATAGCCCATCAATTGCTGTCATTGTCAGGGTTTCTTTCTGATTATTGTTATTACTAACATTAAGTGGATAAGTTTTCTGTCTGATTGTCTCCTTTTCCTTTTCTCAATTTGGCAAAGTCCTTAGCCAGATAAGACTATCTGAAAAATCACCAAATCATCATCAAATTTTCATAATCCACAGGTCCTTACCACTTAGTGAGACTGACCAGATTTGTTCCCATCCTAGCCTCCCTTGCAATATCAATCAAGTTTAACTGTGTAGGTTCTGCTTTGTAGCTCCTTTGACCAAATACCCTCAAAGAAGTAGACACTCTCCTGCTGCATACCCTTATTGTGTGGGATAACAACTGGAGGAACTTCAGTTAAAACAGCTATTTCATGTCCTGGTATCAACTCAAGAGTATTTTCCTTGAAGTTAAGGGAAAACTGTGGCTTATTGCTTGCATGCAGTTACTTTTACTGTGTTTGCATGATAGAATTTTCATTTTTACACTTGTTTCTCAGACTTCTTGACTTTTGTCAAGATATTAACAAAAAATTACTTTCATGTTTTAAGAATGCAAGTAATCTATTACTATGTTACAGTTGATTTAGACAACATGAGTTTTGATGGACTTCTAAGGAAGATTGTACTACGTAGTAATCATTCTTGTACACTGACACTGGGTAATAGAACAGTAGACAGCAATTAGCATATAGACTGAAGGTGTTCAGGGAGGACCTAAATGCTTTCTAGGAGCGAAGGGATTTTTACTGGCTGCAGAATGAATTCCCATCATGAGGACTACAAAAATAGAAATGGCATTTTATGTGGCAGATTTCAGGTGTTTTCATATGATGTTAGGTAATATGAAGAGAATATTTCGATGCATAGTCCATCACCAGAATTGTAGGGATTTAAGAATTGTTCAACTTTCAAAGAGAAAAGCATCTCTACTATATCATCACTGGAAATTCTGTAGGGTTAATGTTTGTCATAAAACATATACATAGCCAGCCATTCATTGTGAAAAGTTAGCAAGTAAAATATCTTTAAAATACTGCACTTAAGCATTAGATAATTCTACTTAAAATATGTGAAGACAGTTTATTTCTAAGTAAATACCAAAGTAATTAATTTAGTCATGACATGGAAAAATCAATCTATACTAAAAAGCTGTTCTTAATTGCTGGTATTATGTGCATTCATTAATATAGCCATGGACCTTTTCTTTTTGCAGAATAAGAGTGACTTTATTTAGTTTGTTGGGTCTTTTTGGAAAAAATTTTGAATTCTCTAAGTCAAGTTTAAGGTTGGAGTAAAAGGTTATGAATGTTTGGACTCATATCTGTGAAGAGGCATGGTAGGACTACTACTGTTTTTGTGAGTAGCACCATTTGAATGGACTTGAATCAGGTAGAGTTAAACATCCTTTTTGTGTGATCCAGAGGTACATAAATACCAATACATTTGTTGTGCATATGTTGAGTACATAAATTCTTTTGATCCACACAGTTACAATAATATCAAATTTCCTATATTTCTGGGTGGACTGAATCACTCAGTCTTGACTGAATCCCATAGTTTGAAATTTTGTTCAGTGTAATTGTTAATTAAAATAGAAGTAATTTATCTTTTTTCCTTCCATAGGTATGTATTCTTCTTGGATCCATGCAACATTGATCTAGTACATCAGAAGATTAAGTCTATTGCCTTGTGTGTATCAGCTTGCCCAAGGAAAGAATTGAAAACTCTGGCTGATATACAGAAGTTTGCAGAAACTAATGGTATGAAAAAAATAGGTTTGTCTTTGTTCATGTTTTGCAGGATCTGAAAAAAGACTCATGCATTAGCTGAGCTTAAAATGAAATATGTATTAAGAAATATGAATGGAAATAATGTGCTCTTTTCATTAAGCTAAAACATTACTGTATCTTTTAGTGTGATAGTGTCTTGGGCAATTTGGAAAGCTTGTTTTTAAAATAGGAGTGGAAAATGTAACAAACATTTGAGGTAATGTCTGACTATATATGTTTTCAGCTTCTAAGGAAATATTCTGACATTGCTGCTTAACAGTAGTGCTGTTTAAATGTTCTCATGTACAGGGGGTTAGTGAGAGCTGTGCTGCTGTTTAATGGCACTTGTGGCACAGAGTATGGCAGTGTGTGTGAAAATATTCCTGCTTTTATTCAATGCTACTGTGCTGTTCTTTTTTGGGTTTTTTTGTTTCATTTTCTTATGCTTTTCTTTAAAAAGGAAGTATAAAGGAAACAAATTGCATTAACAAAGGAAATATTATACCTTATCTTCCTTAAGAGCTGTACTTTTTTTCCATTGTAGTAATACTGACATTACTAGCTCAGTTCCCATTTAGCAGTCAGTGGAATAAAACGCATGAGAAATAATCAACCTTTGGAAATACAAAATAAAGATATAAAATTAATTTGAGGAAATTTTAGCAGTTTTTAGCTACTCAAGTGGGAGCATTTTCCTAGTGTGTGGGATCAGTCCTAAAGTTATCTTTTAAAATGATGCAGTAATGGTTCTGTGCAAGGTACTTGACTAAAAATGAGACAGTCTGGATGACCTAGTTCAAAGCAGTGGAACTGATTATTTTTCATAAAAGAAATGGAAATGTTTATTTCTGTAATAGCACAGGTTATGTGTGTTGTCTTTATGTTGCAAGAGTTCTATTATCAGTACATTGCAAAGGTTCCATATTGCTAGAGTTTCATACCTCCTTGGTGTTTCTTGTAGGTATCTCCTCTAGGCACTGACCCTTCCTTGCCCTCACAGCAGCAACTGACTCCAGCTCCCCTCAACCAACCAATCCACTCTTTTATAACACTGCTGATTGGCTACAGGTGTGGCCTGTTAAAATCAGGCCTGCTCCTATTCCTTAATAATTGGCTCAGCTGCAGCTCTTTAGGAGATAAGATTACATTCTATACCATCTTCATTTACCCATACTGTATCCCCCTACATATGTGAGTACTCTTGTTTGAAAGCAGAGTGAGTTGAAATGGCCCTGGGGCTACTGTTAGTGCCCTTGGTCTCCCACTGCGCTGTACCTGCAGGCCTGGCTTCTGACAGCTGAATCAGGAACCTGAACTACTGTAAGGCATCACAGCTTTTGCAGAGCTGCACAAACAGCTTCCTCCTGTGATCAGTGCACCGTTGTCAATTACAAGTGAAAATAGTAATATATCTACACTTGCATTCTTTACTCCTTCTCCGAGCATGCTGTGTTTTTTTAACTAATACAGGCCAGTTCTTTGTTATTATGTAGTGAAGGTCATTTGTGGTGGAGTTTAAGTACCTCTTGAAGGAATGGAATTCAGACATGTCTTTCTTTATGACCAACATGGTTTCTATAAGTTAAATCTCTTATTAATTGTGCCTGACATATGTTCAGTATAACTATCTTTTAAAGTGCAACAAAGACCACTCTTCCCAAATCATGATATGCTGCATCTTGTCCTCATGAGTCTTTGTTCTAATTCTATTTTCCTTAAGGCTTTAGATTTTAAAACCTAAAGATAATTTAAAAAAAATTAATATGACAGGCAATTTTTTCAGTTTCCAGGAGCTTGGTCAAAAGTATGAAAACTGGTGCTGGAGCAGAACAAAATCACTAATGAGTTCAATTCCCAATTTTCATTATATATATGACTTGTCAAAGACAGGTATTTTACCAAAATGAGCTTTCCTTTTATAGAGGAAGTCTGTGCATGACTAAAATTGCACCATTCAGAGAAATATTGTTATCCTCATGTTATATTTCTGCTTAAATTTTCACCAATCTATGGAAATTACAAAAAATGATGTTTTGCAGCAAATGAACAGCTTAATTGTTGATTATTTTAACAGTTGCATTTATATAGTAATAAAGTTCAAGTGTGATTCAGCCTTTTAGCAGAGCAAGAACAGTGAATTAATACCAAAACTGTTCAGTAAGCACAATAATTTTTCTGAGATCTATTTTGTAGCTATGATAGTGGATTTCAATTAATTAATGCTAGGATTGGGTTTGGCAGTCCATTTTAAGTGACCGTTAACTCCACTGTAAAAATAGTAATAGTAATAATGAAATCTGAGGACCTTGAACATGACTGCAAAGAGCTTAATTTCAATTTCTGTGTTTGTGATGATGTATAGTTAGAAAATACAGTTCCGCTGTCAAGTTCTGAAGGAGGAGGACAAATCTGTTTGGTTTTGTGATAATTGGTGCTGAATTTTCTCAGGCTCACAACTTCTGACATTCCAAAAAAAAAACCAAACTGCCTCGTAATGTTTTAAATGTATAGGTAAAGAATGCAGTCAGCTCTTAATTTTGCTCTGTTGAGCCTTTCTGAAAGCTTTAACCCTTTCTCCATCCTGAAAATAGCAATTATCTGGTGACAGATTGTGTAGGTTGTGGCATGTGCTTTTGTAGAGTTGGCCGTTTTCACCTGGCTCGAATGCCATCCCTGAAATCACCTTACTTGTCCATGCATCTTGAAATTCATAAAGGAATTACGGCTTAAGAACCCTTCCTCAGCCCAAAGAAATCACCTATTGTGCCTCAGTTGCCCACCAAGCAGTGGTGTGGTAAGTTCAAATAAATGTGTTTTTTAATCTAAACATCTTTATGAAGAGCTGTAACATGTAAAGTGTCACAGACATCTTTTCATAAAAATCCTTTCTTTAGGATTTTTCCCCTTTCTGAGAAGCTGTGGCCTCAGCAACAAATGTAAACAATGGTTACCTGCTGCTGTGGAATGCAACAGGTGGATCCGTGATTGGTCTCCCGTGGATGTTTGGATTTACTGACCACTCACGGCAGTGCTGTTCTCGCTTTCTGCTGAGACACAGACCTTTGTTATTCATTCCTTTTCTATTCTTAGCTTAACCAGTTGCTGAGAACTTTTCTCTCTATTCCTATTAGCATAGTAATAATGTAGTATACAGCATAAAATAATAAATCAAGCCTTCTGAACATGAAGTCAACATTCTCGCCTCTCTCTTCACCCTGAAAAACACTTGTAAGCCCTGTAACAGTAAAGCATATTAAAACATCTTTGTATTGGCTAGTGATTTTATCAATAGCACATATGAATTTGCAGCTAGCTTAGCATTTATAGTATTTTTACTAAAGCGAGGCATGCACTTGATTGCCTCAACACAAAAGGACAGAACTACCAATCCCAAAGATTCAGAACACGTATGGCAGAGCTCATACATTTGTTGTGCAGTTCTGCAAGTGAGATTATAAATAAGCATTTAGGGCAGGGAAAATGCTTGCTTGAGGCAAGAAGACCATTTCATGATAAAGCCTTTTAGCTTTCTGAATCAGTAATGATGCCCTTGTTCTTCTGCTGTAATTTGGGAAAAGGAGCTGATTTTTGTGAATAACACAGCACCATTTCAGGGCAATAACTTCACTCCCACCCCTACCTCACTTGGCCTCTCACAGTCAGGTCGTGCATTTGCAGTACCTTCCCATCAAGAAAGAGAAGAAGCCCATCCCTTGCAAAGCCAAGCTGATTTTGAGAACACAAGAAAGCACATACCTTTAATGTCTTCACAATAATTCACACCCAGAAAACTGGAACCAGCTGGGACCTTTTACAAGAGGAGGAAAAAGGGAAAAAGAAAGCTGGGCACTTGTCCACTCAGATCTTGACTTGTACAGAGATGCAAGCTGTAAAATACAGAAGTATTCTGGAGCAACTCCTGAAAGTGGCACAGGAAGATGCAGTGTTACCTGAGAAATTTTGCAATGCTGTTCTCAAACAGCCATGCTAGTACTTGATTTTGTAGAGCTAATGGTTGGACACAACTGAGAATGTTGTGTTGTGAACTGACTGCTGTTGCTCTCCCCAGGATTTTCTCACCCAATAGAACAGCTCAGGCACAGAGTACTTGTGGTTCAATGTTCTTGTTGGTTTTTGCCCTTAAAAATTATGTATTTTGAGTAGTGTGACTGAAAGCTGTCTTTCCCAGAAACCAAATTGATGCTTCAAAACTTGATGTCCATGAAATACTGCATTGATGTTTTCAAGGACTTGCTAAAGCATTTTGAAATATCCTTGAAGATATAATTAATGTATGACTGTGCCAAATGAGTAATGAAGTGTCATTATTAAAGAGAAACACTAGACAAGTGGCTATAATTTCCATTGTGTTTAATTCAGTGATAACTATAGTGCCTACTCAGTGTTGGAACTACTATTCCTATTTGTTGTTTAAATAACAAATGCATATTTAAGAACCTAAAATGAAATTTTTATTTTGCAGCATTGTGGCAGGCATTTCTGTTGTCAGAATTCTGTAGCTAGACCAAGCTAGTGGCCTGTGTCTGCACAGAGCCAGAGGAATGCTTCATTAAATTTGCTATAGAGACTGACCTGAAATAGATCAATAAAGGAAATCAGTCTGCTAAATCTGAGCAGGTGATATCTCTGAGCTATGAGAAGGAACCACAGGCGAAACAAAAAGGATTTTTCTTTTGTTTGAAGATAATGACATATTCATGTGTTCCTGTTGGCACTTGGTTTAGAAATAGCTGTTACGTGGGTCACTGTGAGCTTCTGACATTTTTTGTCTGCTCTTTTTCTCCTTGCCTTAGTTTTCAGTGAGAGTATGCTGCTTAAAACTTAATCCTTTTCTTGTAATTTTCCTGAAGTACGATGTACTGTGTTAGTTACAGATACCTTATGCTTAAAGCAATTCTACACCCACAGGTCTTTGGAAACCTGGGTATGTTAATTTTGAGTGTCATTTTTTTATTGACTAGAGTAAAAGTACATTTTGAGAAGTTTTGAGATTCAGAGTCATCTACTGGTACTCGGTCTTGTAACCTGAACTGTCCATCAGGTTTGTGTTGTACTGCAAATGTATTCTCTAGTTAGAATTAAATTGTTTCCTCAAGAGAAAGTGACAGCATGTGGAGTCCTCCAATAATGCTGTGTTTTGTTATTGATCACATTAATAAACCATTTGGAAAAGGGAAGAAACAATGAGGTTATAAATCTTGTTGTGACTATGGAATGTGGTCATGTCTGTTGTACCACTGAAATTTAGAATTGTATGGAAAAACCCGCTGCTGTCAATTGCATGGAATAAAATGTCAAATCAAAAGGAATGTCCCCAGAATGAAGGGGTGGGAACCTATTGTTATGCAAGTGGTGTTTTAATTTAAAGTGGTTATTGATACTTCGGGAAAAGATTGTGAAACTACTGAGGATCACAAGAGGATTAAGTTGGAGGCGCAGCATTGTCTGAAAGTGTAATGTTTATGAATTGTGAAGAGGGACTGCATTTTTTGTAAACTCCTGCTATGTTGGCATCATAAAGGCTGTGTTTTATATATAATTTCTTTTTATAATTTTTTAATATTTTTAATAATTTTTTAAATTTGTACACAAACATAAATATGTATATATAAACACATATATGTATATATATATATATACACACACATACATACTGACAAGGGAAACAAGGATTATCATTATAAAAGGACCAGTGATTTCTTCTGTCTGTAGAAGAGAAAACTATCAGGAAGAGTAAAGTCATTAAAAGCAGGAATATCTTTGAGAAGGTTGAAAAACTATTGTTCCTTCATCTCATAACCTGAGTAATGTGAAACTAGAGATCAAAATGAAATCACTAAGCATCAAAGAGACAGATTTTTTGCACACAAGTTAGGGTTAATTGCCATGAGGATATTTCAAAAACAAAAAAAGATGAACTCTTAGAATAATTCTCTTAGAATAGGAAATACAAACTCTCTGTGGGTGTTTAGTTAGCACTAAAGAGTATCCTTAAGTTTTAAGTTGTGCAGAGCTAAAGATATGGTAGGAGAAACATCTGCTACTTGACTAGATGTATTCTTGATTTGATTCCAGAATAGCTGGTTTTATTTAGCACTGGAAGAAATACGAATGGAGGAATAGGTAAATTAGTATTTTTCAACTCTGTACTGTTAAGAATAGGAGAAAGTGAAGAGTATTGTCTTATTTTTTTAATTACAACTCAAAATACATATATATATAGATACATGAATTCTGAAGCAAGATTTTCTTTTTTCCATACTCTTATTTGTAACAGCATGTTTTAAGATCTATCACAGTAGCTCTCTTTGTGGTCTTCAATTCTAGAGACTTTTGAAGACCTAACTAATGAGGTTTTGTGATGGATCTCTCTTGGAATATTCTTGCAGGCATTGGAGAATGCTTACTTTCACTTCAGTCCCATATTTATTTATAAAAGCATCTGTAATTTCTCCTGCCCTTTGATGCTCATCGTTTTAAAGAAGTGGTGATACGTCTCTCTGCAACAACTAGAGCTAAAGATACATATAAACCTTACTTTTCTTCCTTGAAAACACCTACTGTGCTTCTGGAAGGCAGCAGTGGGTAGGAGAGAATGAAGCTTTTCTTTTCTGAGAACAGTTCTGTCATATTAATCTGACGAGTCCTGACTGCAAAGTGGTCTGTCCTTGCCTTTTTACTTATCTCAAGGCATCACTATTTTGCTAGGGCCCAGAAATCAGATTTAGTTGTCAAGGTTCAGTTCTGTCCTTATTGGTCTTCTATCTCTATTCCTGCTCAATTTGCAAAAGGCATAGCAGCAATGTTTAGGTATGTTTGTGCAATCCTCTGGTGCTTCCACTTCATCTGATACTTTAGACCCCATTAAAATCTCTGGCTAAGAAGTGGAGTTTGTGTTTTCTTAGTCATTATGTGTCTGCTCTTGGAATATTTTTGTTCTAAAATAGGTAAATAGGAAATTTATACAATCGTAAACTTCTGTGCTTAGTGCTTGTGTTCTGAGTAGAATTACTTCCTATAGTTGTAGATTGGCTAAAATTACTATTGTCAGGCCTAGCAGTCAAAGAATAGAGTCTGGTCAACATGATGTGGTTTGTTTCATGGTGATCTGAACCCTTTTCCATTTGACAGGAGTCCATGAAGAGAGTATCATATAATTACTTGCCATAAGCATGCTTTTTCTGGGGTCGTGCAGCATTGTTTTCTTACTGACAGAACTCAGCAAAGAATAGTAAATACCACCTTCTGTGGAAGTAGTATTTGGCATCCTACCAGTTCTGTGTTTTTTGGCTCTGGAATTTGCAGCAGCTATATACATGAGACAGTATTTTAAGCTGCCACTTTTCTATGCTGCGTTTCTAGTCCATAATATGCTACGGTAATATCCAATTATTTGTAGCATACCAAGTTGTCTCATTGCATGAAGCTTTGAATGGTTAGTATGTTTCAGATTAACAATTTAGAGTTGATAGAGTTTGACATATGGATTTCAGGCAAGTTCTGGGGTGAGAAATATAGAAAAGTGTTAAGAATTTTGTCCTTGTGAGAGTCTGGGAGCTTTGTCCTTCTGAACTGCACCTCTATCAGTATCAATATCATACTCTAGCCTTTATTGCATAGGTTGGTTGGTCAAGCATAATCATCTGTGAATCATGTATTCACAATTTTAACTAAGTTTTAATTGGTGAACTTAGTCATAAAACACCCAGAACTCAAGAGCAGAGCTGGGCTGAAAGTCCAGAGGTGAGTTGTGATTTTAACAGTCTCATTGCTGCTAACATTTCTGCACATTTCTGTGTCTATGAGTTTTATTCCTGTGTCAGAGAACTTTATGAACTAATAGGATGTTACTTGTAAAGGAGGCAATGAAATAAAATACTAAGTTTTTGAACTATAAGCTCTGCTTCATCATATGGCTTTTTAGAAGTCAGTTATCAATCACTATAGAATGTGCTGAGTTGGGGAGATCCACAAGGGACCATGAAGTCCACCTTCTGGCCCTGGACAGGATACCCCAAGAATCATGCCTATGTACATGACATTATTGTCTGAACACTACTTGAACTCTGTCAGCCTGGTGCTGTGACCACTTCCCTGGGGAGCCTGTTCCAGTTCCCAACCACCCTCTGGGTGAACCTGACCTAAACCTCCCCTGACACAATTTCAGGCCATTCCCTCAGGTCTTTTCACTGGTCACTGCAGAGAAGAGATCAGTCCCTGCTCCTCCTTTTCCCTTCACAAGGATGTTACAAACTGTGATAAAGTCTCCTCTCAGTCTCCTCCAGGCTGAACCAATCAAGTGACCTCAGCCACTTCTCACACAGCTTCTCCTCATGTCTCTTCATCATCTCAGTTGCCCTCCTTTGGCCACTCTTCCAGCACTTAGTATCTTTTTTATACTGTGGCATCCAAAACTGCCCCCAGCCTTTAAGATGAGGCTGCCCCAGTGCAGAGCAGAGCAGGACAATCCCCTCTCTTGCCCAGCTGTGATGCTGTGCCTGATGCACCCCAGGACAGAGCTGACCCTCCTGGCTGCCAGGGCACTGCTCACTTATGTCCAACTTGCCCTTGACAGTGACCTCCAGGTCCCTGTCTGCAGCACTGTTCTCCAGGGTCTTATTCCTCAGTCTGTCCATACATCCAGGTTTTTCCTCTCCTAGGTGTAGAGTCCAGTATTTGTCTTTCTTAAACTTCATACAGTTGGTAATTTCCCAGCCCTGTCATTTTTTGACTCCTCTCTACAAGGCCTCTGCTTTTAAGGGAGTGACTGTCTCCTCCCAGTTTTGTATCACCAGCAAACTTACTTTGGGCCTTTAAGTCTTGTGTCCAAGTTGTTTATTAAGATGTTCAAGAGCAGAGGATGAGATGAAGATAAGACCTAAGGATGAAGCCCTGTGGAACCCCACTAGTGACAGGTCACACCAGTCTGATGTCACCCCGTTCACTGCAGCCCTTTGTGCCTGACCCCTGAGCCAGCTGCTCACCCACCACATGATGTGTTTATCCAGCTGTGGGCTGGACATTTTCTGCAGAAAGGTCCTCTGAGAGACAGTATCAAAAACTTTACTGTAATCTATAAAGATCACATCATCTGGCTTCCCATGATCAACCAGCCTGTCCTAGAAGGCAGTCATGTTGGACATGCAGGACTTTGCTCTCATGAAGCTGTGCTGGCTCTGACAATGGTTGTGGTGTCATTCAGGTGTTTTTCAGAACTCCCAGAATAATCTTCTCCATCATTTTACCAGGCAGTGAAGTGAGACTGATAGGCCTGTAGTTTCCAGGGTCATCCTTCTTGCCCTTTTTGAACATTGAGACAGTCTTAGCCAGCTTCCAGTCAGCTGGGAGCTCCCCAGATACCCAAGACTGTTCAAAAATTATTGAGAGAGGCCTTGCAATGACATCAAACAGCTCTTTGAGTATTCTTGGATGAATGCCATCATAAAGCCAGATAGATACATGAGGATCCAGCTGGAGCAGCAGATCCCACACAAATTTGGGGTCAACTGGACGTTTATCATTCTCCCTGCCATGGTCCTCCAGCTCTGGGCACTGGGGCCTTCTGGGCTCATCACCAGTGTGAAAGACAGGCAAAGAAATCATTAAACATGTCACGTGTCATGCCATGTAAGTGCACAATACATGCACGATATCAGACTCAGAATGGAAGTTCATATAAATTACTCTATCAAAACAGTGGTTTGTAGTCTCTCGAACTGTGCTTTGTCACATGTATGTGAGAGGGATATGTAGAGCTGCTTGGAGTTCTTTGTAATTTAAAAGAACATACTCCTAAACTCCTAAGGTGACTGAGCTGCTCCTGGTACTGAAACTATCCCTGTTGTCTCTGCATAGTTTTGTATTTTTCTGCTTAAGTCCTTGACTCTGAATATGAGTCCATGTTTCTAGATATTGAAGTCCTTGTTTTAGTTGCTGTTAATAAGTGTTGATAGATGGGCAGACACTGCTGAACTCCCAGAATGGAATCCAAAACCCCTTTTGAAGTAAAAGTCCTGGCTTTCTACAGCATCTTTATATATAAGATTGGGGTAAATATAGCTGTTTTCTTTGAGTGCTAGAGATAATGGCTGTTTAGCTCCTTACTAATCCAAACCTCAGCAAAACAGAAAGGAGGCTTCGAAAAGAAGTTTCTATTCTACAGCTAGGTTGGAAGTTTGTCTTTTGAGGTACTTTGCTCCAGTTACGGCTCCAGTATATTCTAGTGGCTGGAGCAATTCTATTCATTGAAAAGAAACCATGGAACAGAAATGTTTGTATGTCTCCATGATATCACTTTGTGTGTGAAACCACCAAATAACAGGATTGTGGGGCCAAAGTGTGCACACAGGTCGGGCACACTACTCTGTGCTCACCAGTAGCCCAAATACTGATGCTCTGCATAGTTTAGAAGTATTTTTCTTAATGTTACAACATGTTGGGATCTGAAATCTAATCCTTGTAGGACAGTTTGATGTCATTTGCCTAAGGGTTTCTCCAGAAGAAATATGTGCATTGCTGTAGGAAGCAAAGGGTGTATTATATCAGTGATCTTTTAGTTTGTTCTCTGTATACTGCTCATACTGGTTTTGAAATACTTGAATGATACTCATTTAGGAATGAAAGTAGTATCTTTGATAAACTAATTATCTCAGCAAGATGACGCAAATGTTTCCTTCAACTTTTTCTGGCCTTACCAACTTGAACAGCAACAAAAAGATGGGCTATGTTGGTCTCTGCTAACCCAGAGTAACTAATATAGAGTGGAAGGTTTGACAAGGCTGTTCATTCTTCTCTCTCACCCTAGAAAATGTAAATTTCTATTCAGTGATGCACACAGGCTCTTTTGTGAAGAAATCAGTTTTAAGTGTAAAGTGACATAATTCAAGCACACATTTGAGTTCTAAAGCTCTCTTACACAGTATTAGAGAAGGTTTTCAGAGTATAAATAAATAAATATTTACTGGAATAGTTAGAGTTTCTAATAATTTGGGACAAAAGGACAAATAATCTCATGGGTGTTATTTCAGCTGTGGGACTGGTAGTTTCTTTAAAGGCACGGTAGTTAAGATCTTTTGTTTGACAAGCTACATGAAAATATTTTTCTGCTTGACTGTGACTAAAGAAGTGTGCTGTGAGTTAGGCATCTAAAGGGAAAAGATCCAGAGTAGCCCAAAAGCAGTTCCCAGGCAAGACATGGTAGTGGCAGCCTGAGTTGTCAGGCATGGCAGGAGGGAATATACTGTTGGCTTCCAGAGAGACCTACCAAGGTGTTTCCGTTTTACTCTACAGCCAGGAGTGTATTGGCTTACCCTACAGGTCCTACTTGAATGGCTTGTGACCTGTATGCACATCAGGGTGTCTGGCATTTGATTTTGCTTTGTTTACGCTTGTGATCCAAACAGGTCTTCAGATGCACATTTGTACAAAGAGTTGCCTTTCCTCCCCGTAGTAAATCCTGCCCTTTTTCTCTCATGCCTGAACTGCTAGAAGTCAAAGGGAGCATGGGCATCCACAGACCAGCCCTGTCCCTTAAGCTTGTTTAGATCTGGGAACCTTTTCATAGGATACTTAAAACTGTAGTTCACATTGGTCATTTGGCAGAATGGCCAAGCTGGCTCCAAACACTGTGTCATGAATCTATATACACTTGTCCGCATAACACATATCCTTCTTCTTCCTATAGAGCTCTTTATTCTCGCCTTAGAATCATAACCAGAGAGTCATAAGGCTGGAAAACACCCTTAAGGTCATCAAGTCCACCACTCAACTATTTACCTAAGCTCCATTTCTCCACATCTTTTAAGTACCTCCACGGATGGGGGCTCAACTGCTTCCCTGGGCAGCCTGTTCCAATGCTTGACAAACCTTTTGGTGAAAAAATTACTCTTAATACCCAGTCTAAACTTTCCCTGGCACAACTTGATGCCATTTCCTCTTGCCCTGTGTTTTATTACTTGGGAAAAGAGGCCAATCCCCACCTGGCTACAGCCTCCTTTCAGAGAGTTACAGAGAGTTATAAGGTCACCCCTGAGCCTCTTTTTTCTCCAGGCTAAACACCCCCAGCTTCCTCAGTCACTCCTCATAGAACTTGTGCTCCAGACCCTTCACCTACTCCATTGCCCTTCTCTGGATACACTCCAGCACCTCAGTGTCTTTCTTGCAGGGAGGCATCCAGACCTGGACACAGGATAGGACGGGTGCCCTCACCAGTTCCAAGTACAGAGGGGACAGTCACTGCCCTGGCCCTGCTGGCCACACTATGGCTGATACAGGCCAGGATGCCATTGGATTTCTTGGCTGCCTGGGCACAGCTGGCTCAGCTGGCTGTCAACCACATTTATAACTTATATTTTGACCTATATTCAGAGCAAAATAAAAGTAAATTTTCTTTCTGTTTTTAAGAAAAACCTGTAGATTTAGATGCATTTTAGATACTTCATTTACAACTAAGATCTAAGGAATGTTTTTTGTGATATCTGTTTATGTTTATATCATGCCGTGTTTTCCACATAAGCAAGCAGAGGCATAAGGATTCATAATGAAAGTATAATTGAAAATGCATTTCAGATGTTTCACCTCCTGTCTTCTCTTTGTAGGAGATCTATCTCTCTTCAATAGTGCATTTGGTGGTTTGGACTGGCTTCCAAAAAACTACTTTGTAGAAGTCGTACTTAAATAGTGACTGCCTTAGACAGAGAGCAGCTGAAGCTGCTAAATAGGCTCTCTGCTGTTTCAGTATGTGAGTAGAAGAGGTCTCTTCAATAGAGGTACAAATGTAGCAATGATAGATAAAACTTCTGCAAATAATATTCTATAACTTCTACATATAATAGTTTTGTTCAGTGTAATGCAGGCCAAGATAAAGCTGTTTGTCAAAATTCTTGGTGTATTTTGGGTAATAGTGTATGTGTATTATCCAGATCCAGCTTTCAGGACTCTATTATACAAACTATTCCTGAAGAGGAGACTTTAATAATGGAAGGAATTGAATATTTATATTGATGATTAAGATTCAGATAAGTCTTTATTAAGATAAGTCCTTAGTGTATTGCATAGGGGAAAAGGACACTAAAAGCTATGTATTAAAAGCCCTTGCACTTGGAAGTAAGCAATCTATTAGGAAAGCAGCTTGGAAGGAAATTAATCTTTTGATAGGCAGCTTATATCATTTGAGGCTTCCTTACCTCTGAATTGCTGATATACCAGGGCTCCAATCTGATTTGGAAGTTTCTGATTTCCTAGAAGCATTGGGTCAGATGTTCAGTGTCTTCATTATAGATAAATTGAAAGAAATCTCTCCTAGGTAAGGCACTTCCATTAAGCAAGTGTCAGGTACAAAGGAAAACTTAATTTGTGTTTGAATTTTGTTCTAGGCAACTTGATCTTTACTGTGCCATACCAATTTGTTTATGGAGAGAGTTCAGCTTTTAAGAAGTTTTGGATATGTAATGCAGAGCTGTTATTTCTCAGCCAACTTCCCAACTTTGTCAGTTTGGTTTATTTTTGTTTCTGTCCCTGAAATCTATAGACAAGTTGTATTTTGAATACACATGCACAAAAAACCCCTGCAAACACAGGAATATTTTCTTTCTATCATAAATGTTATGTTATGCAATATTCATGCATTAAAAATTATCAAGAAAAGCATGGTGGAATAGTAGGGGGAGGAGGGCTTCACAGTATTTTGTGTCCTCTTTTACACCACATTGTGAGTTAGTGTTCTCCATTCAAATACTCAGACTTTGGAAAACCCAAAGCTAGATGGAGAGCGTCATTGTATTTTACTGACAGCTGTGTTGGGCTTGATTTACCACATTACAGGAGGAACTGTAGCAAAACTTTGTGGTAATGACATGAGGAGGTGCAGAATTAGCACCCTGTATCAGTTTTAATGCTGTTTGCAAAGAATATTAGTGGTTTTTAAAATTTGTTTTCTGTACCAATATTTTCTTTTACTTTTCAACAGGATCCACTCTGTGTAGCTATGAACTACAGCCATCAGAATATACAACAGACCCAAGGGCTGCCAAGTTATGTCCTAAATATCCTGTTCCAGAGAGGTAATATGATCAAGTTTTCTGATTTGGGGTGGAGGGAGCAGCGATTTGTTTTGATCATGAACTTTAAAAAATACCAACACATGTTCACTCTTACCAGATAGGTGTTTTAGTGTATTATTGTATATATTTCTAAAATTCAGTTTTTAAAAGGTAGTGAAAATAATAGTCAAAGAAAAACCCAAATTATCTGTGTATGTGTTACTGAAACTATTTAATTGTTATCTCCAAATTCTCTTGTCTCATATGACAAACACTGTTCTAAGTATCAGCTGTTTTACTGCCTTTCACCCTATCTATAGCCAGCTGCCTATCAGCAATGCAGATCTGAGACAATCATGGAACATTTTTAATCTTTGGGAGAAAAAAATATGTAGGGATGCACAGTTCTCTGCAGCATTCACTTCTTATACCTTACGTCAGCCAGTCAGATAGATGCAAATTGCTTCATTTTTTACTCTTTCAGTCTGCAAATAACTAATAAAGGGATAGTTCAATACCAAAAAGAGGGCTGTATTTTATTAACAGATCATTTTGAGGTTTATTTTTTTAAGTGTTACATTAGACTGCTGTTTGTGAAATAGGATTGGAAAGTTCATGGCTTCATGAACTCTTGTAGCTGTGCTGCCTGGACCTGCAGAGATGAGCATTGCTGAGAAAAGAAGTGATGTGTTAGTGTTGTTCGCAGCCTTCTGTCAGTAGTTGCACTAACTCAAGAAGAACCATGTTGTGTTTTCTCAAAATTTAGCTTCTCAAATATACTCAGTAGTGAGTGATAACTGCAGAGTCTTTTCTTATGCATAGTTTTCTGTTACGTTTTTTGTAAATATTTGTTCTAACAAACTTGTTCTACAAACTCTGATTTTAAGTCTTTCTTGTATATGTGGTAGCCTCTCCACTGAACCTTTTTTTTAATATTATAGTGACAATTAGTGGGAGCTGGCATATTAGCTTTTTAAAAAAATTTTCCAATATAGATTTATATTCCAGCTAGCCAGCTGTTACTGCCATAATACAAAAACAAATGAAAACTTCAGTGCCAGCTTGCATACTGAAAAGACTTGTTAGTTCTAATTTTTGCCAGAATTATATTGACTTCTCATAGTGTGTTCTAACATGATTCAGTCTCAATAAATACAGCTTAGTAAGAAAACAGAAGGATAGAATAATGTATCAGAGCTCTAATGATGTTATGTAAATTCCTCATAAAAACGACCTTATGTTATTTTAAATAAACTATTGTGTAGGTGGAGTATTTTCCCTTTTTGATGTAGTATCACTAAAATATATGATTCATTTGAGCATTTTTGAGATTGAAAAGTCTGAACTTAATGCCCTAAGGCAAAAAAAGGCCAACATTGTATCTGTAAACAACTGGTTTTCAGGTTTTTATAGTTAAATTATTTGAGTAAGTGTAATTTGAAGGAGAATTGTAATCCTGTTGAGACAACCAAATGAAAACCCAACATCTTGTAGACTGAGGCATTCAGGAAGAACTTACCTAACAGTCACATTTGATCTGTGTCATGGTTTAATGCCATCCAGCAACCCAGACACCCACAGCCAATTGCTTGTTTCCCCATGAGCAGGAGTGGCGAGAGAACTGGAAGGGTAAAAGGTAAAAAGCTTGTTGGTTGATATAAAGATGGTTTAATAAGGGAAGGAAAGCTGCACACATAAGCAAAGCAAAACAAGGAATTAATTAATCACTTCCCAGGGGCAGGCAGGTGTTCAGCCATTCCAGGAGAGCAGGGCCCCATCACATGCAACAGTTATTTGGGAAGACAAACACCATCACTTCAAACATGCCCTCCTTCCTCTTCTTTCCCCCTGTTTATATCCTGCACATGATGCCATGTTTGGATGTTTGGAATATCGCTTTGGTCAGTTTGGGTCACCTTTCCTGGCTGTGTTTCCTCCCAGCCTCCCATACACTCAAAATGTCCTTGCTAGCATGTCAGTAAAAAAGAACAAAAGGCCTTGGCTCTGTGCAAGCTCTACTCAGCAATAACAAAAACATCTCTCTATTATTAACCCTGTGTTCAACACAAATCCAAAACAAGCTCCATACCAGCCACTTCTACCCCAGCTGAAATCAGTGCAATCTGTCAAGGCTTATGAACCCTCTGATCCTCATTAGTTCAATGGGATGCAGGTAGCATATGGTGTGAAGATTGTCCCTTGATGTTTTCTGTTTGATGACCAGGCTTCTTCACAGCCTTCAGCTGAGGCTGTCAATGGACTCTTACCATCCATCTTCAAGGTATTATGTCCAACTTTGACAGAGTAGTACAGTCTAGCAGTGCAGTCAGCAGTATGTATTTCTTCCACACCCCACCTAGATCAGCCTCTGTAGACATGACTGCATGTTTAGAGGGCCCTGGAGGAAAACCTGTCCAGTTCCCTGCAGCATTTATCTATAAATCAGCTGTGCCAAACAGTGCCAAGGGACTGCCCTGTAGAGGTTATAAAGAGCAGCTAGCAGTGTTATTCTAATTGGAATCCTCCTCACTCACACAGGTTGCTGTACTACCCGTGTACATACACAGGGGTAGTAGCAAGAGAAAAAAATTCTTTGCAATCTAGTACTTGAGTAATCAGATGGATCTCTTAACTTCATTTGAATGATGCTTTAAAAGTACAGCTGCTGAGACCATCATCTACTGGCTTCAACTTTATTCGTTCTTGTTTATGATTAAGCATCATGTTGCTATTCTTAGAAATTTTTCCCTGTCAGTAGGTAATATACCAAGATATAATCAAGAGCTCATATAAAATAGTGCAGGTCATAGAGAATAGATCTATTATTGTGTTTTTTATTGGGACACTTTACCTCACCTACTCATTCAGTCAGAACCACTGGAGCAGAAGCAGATCTCAAAAGTGGATTCTCAGGAGTCCCATTTACTCAAGAAAGCTTGTAGGAACTACTAACCTATTTTTTTTTATTAATTAAAACAAACTTAACAATTAATTACTGCACATGAAAATAGTTAACTTAAAATAGGTAGCGAAATTGCTTTAGGTTAAGAGATATTAGATGACTAATATAAACTCTGGTGCAAAAAGCATGTTTTCTTTCATTGGGATATATTTTGGAAGAATACTTTAATCCCATTTGTTCCCTTTTCAAAGCGAATATTTTTGTACTGGGATGCAGGAATAACATTATTTTGCCTACTCCCACCTCAAAATTTGGGCTTTCTTGCTGGTAGCAACAACTTACAAATTCTCTAAGTTTTCTGAAAAGTTGTAGCAGTTAACAATTAAATAAACCTCTCAAATGTCAGTCTTTTTCAGTAATATGCCATATAATAAGCAGCCATATTCCAAAATAGGTTATGTTTTAAGAAGCTAAGAGGATACATGGGCTGCCTTTTAAGTAGGGCAGACATCATTATGGGTTTGTTTTTTAATAACTGTGACTAATGCATAATTACTTTGCTGTACTTAAATGCTGTGTTCATTCCTACGCAAATGCAGACCATCAATATGAGCATCTTCAAATGTGTTTACCTACTCAACACAGTAATCCTATCAAATTTGCGATCATCAGTGAGTTTAAACAAAAACCTAGGATTAACTAATTAATTACCTAGAAATGGCAGGTGATCATAATTTCTCCCAATTTCCTTCCAGAATAGTTACACTTTAATTGTTTTCAGCATGTCATCCTTTTTCCCCAGAAAAACAATGGATGGGAAATATGTGCCTAAGGCAGCTGGTTTATTCACTACGTGTTTAAAATTGTGGCTAGAATTTTAGAAAGACATGTCTTTAAAAGTAGTTCTTGAGGAGAGAAAATGGTTGATTTATAGGTCATTGCTGAAATGGGGAAACTGCAGAAGATTATATTCATTGCTGGTATAGTCCACCAAAATTTTTCAAGTAAGGAAGACTGGGCAGGAAAACAAGAGAAAAGACTTTTTTTAAATTGGATCCAATTACAGGAAGGAACATGTAATTCATGTCTGAAATGTAATTGGGAATTGATCAAATGATGTAATAGGCCACTTTGAAATCTGACATAGTTTATGACCATGGCAGATGGCTACTAAATGGGAGGCATTTAGAAAACAAAATCACCCAGTTTTAAAGGAAAGTTGTTGCTCTTTTGTGTCTTTCTCTTGATAGCAGGTTTTTCATAGCATTCTGCTAAGTTTAGTGCATAGTCTCAATAGTTTTTTGTGAGGGCCTTTCCAAAACACTTCAAAACAATAAAGGCATCCTGGCATGTTTTGCATAGTTCTAAGAAAGTTAATGAATATAAACACTGTGATTGTAATATTCAGTACAAGAACTAGCTTAGTATGGGGAAAGACTAGGAATAAATGCATTCGTTTTGAATGCTGATGTCCTTTAGTGCAATATATATACTCTCAAGAAGAGTATTGTTATTCTGCAATTTCTTTTGCTGCAAATATGGACCAGTATTCCATTTTAAAGTGAGTGAAAGGCATTGTTTCAGCTGCTGGTTCACACCTGACACTTGAAAGAAAGGTATTTAAGTGGAAATAGGAACATATACTTTCTGTGCCTTGTCATTTAAGGGTGGGAGGGTAATAATATCCTATTGGAGTGTACATTCCAGTCTCATAGGGTTGTCTGTAAGAACTGCATCACTTTTCATTATGATCATCCTCATTTCAGCAGCACTTGTGCATTCAACACATGGTTTCTGGTTATGATGTTATAAGGGTAGAATGATTGCATCTATTCACCTTTCATTTGTGTGTTGATGTGGCATTTATATTAAGTAGGAGTAATTTTTTTTTCTGATTTTTTTTTTCTTGTGTCACCAGTGCACCTATTCCATTCTTCCATCGCTGTGCTCCTGTGAACATTTCCTGCTATGCCAAGTTTGCAGAGGCCCTGATCACCTTTGTCAGTGACAGTAGTGTCTTACACAGGCTGATTAGTGGAGTTATGACCAGCAAAGAGATTATAATGGGACTTTGCTTGTTATCACTAGGTAATTGTTTTTCTCATTACTAGCTATTTCTTAGTGTACTCCATTAGGAGGTTGCTAACACACTCTAACCACATTATGAGCAAAAAAACCTGTATAATAGCAACAATCCCTTAGAAAATTATTCAGAATGCTTTTTAAAAAATTTATTTGGGAGCTGGGTAACTTATTCATAAGTAATATACTGGTTTTGTTTCTCTTGTTTCTATGAGATAGAGGATGCATGGCTGTTAATTAGCCAACAATAATTTCTATATAGTTAAGAGAACATCCATCTTTTCTTAATTTTTTATAGTATTCCCCTTTCCCATTTGTAGTAGTCATCTTCTACCAACTCAAGTCCAAATAAACCCTTTCCAAATAAAAAAGACAGGTTGAGAAATGCAAAGTAGCACACTCTGATTGGATGTAGGGCACTTAATTTGTTCCATTTAACATCCTTGCACAAAGATATGAGAACTTGAAGAGCGAGAACTAGAAAATCAGGTGCCCATTTGTTGCACTTTATGTTACCTCCTTCTTCCCCTTCCTTCAAAATTAAAAGCTTTGGGTCTTTGAAAATCTCAGCCTTTTCTGAAGAGCTGGAAATTCCCAGCAATACAGAGGTGCTGAATTTTTTCTATAGCTGTGGGATGCCTCTAGCCTATCAAGTGACACTTTGTGCTGCACTGAAGAGCTGCTTTAACAAAGTTATCTTGTTTGAGGTGGGATGTTGCCCACTGACATAAATTGCTTTCCTAGTGAGTCTGTTTTACTCATACAAAGTATAAAATCTGAAGTCCTAAAATGGGAGTATCATGATATTAGCTATTCATATGAGAGTGTATTATTTAGAAAGAAACACTGCAAAGCTGTATCAGATATAGGGATCTTTTGTTTTCAGTTTCCTTTTGTGGTTAAAGAAAAGGGTAGGGGAGAAGGAAGGGAAAAGGAAAGAAAAAGAGGAGGATGCTAGCTATCATTAACCCCCTCTACATACACACAAAAGACCATTGTGTATTTTTTTCAACTGTAGCTTGAAAGCTGTTTATTTTTACATCTTGACAGATTCAGTATTTGGTAATAATGGTAGAAAACTGTTTGAAATCTGAAAGGTAGTGGCTGATTCACAGTTCTGCTGTTCAGTTAGAGTCAGAAGTTAGTACAGAATCTACATATAGTTAATTTTAAAAATAGTTTTTGTAATATCATAGTTAAACAGAAATTATTTGTTTTAAAACAGTGGGTTAGACTGTGGTTGAAAAAGCCAGGTTCCAGTGGCTTGCATGTGACTGCTGAACACAAACGTGTGTATGTTAAAATACAAATATGTACTTATACACACCACTCACTTAGCCTTAGCTGCTGTATAGTTTTTTACTTGTAACTGGCATGACATTTCAGAATACACAGGTATCATATTAACTGCACTGGTTTGATGTGTGTATTTGAGTACAGACTCTGCCCTGGTCCTCAGGAGGTGTGCTCATGTTACCAGACTCAAAGTACTGTCATGCCTTGCTATCTGTTTGGTCATTGTCTAAGTACATCTCTGTCTGTATGCATGCATTATGTCTTGTGTTTGATGTATCGTGTAAATGTATTTATGCTCTCTTTGTTTTAATCAACATTATCAAAGCAGAAGTTATAGAGGTGCCTGATTTTCTTAACTATCTATTCAGTGAGTTTGTAAGCCTCAAAAAAGAAACCTGTCTGTAAAAATTCTGTTGGAAGGCAGTTCCCTTAGTACAGTGGGAAAATTAGGAAGGCTGTATCTACTTGAAGTAATTAGTCTGCTTATTTTATTTGTCTTCTTTTGCAGTGTTGTCCATGATTTTGATGGTTATAATAAGGTACATTTCAAGAGTACTTGTCTGGATTTTAACAATTCTTGTCATTCTGGGATCGCTTGGTAAGTCTTGTTTGTTTCCCACTTGGAGTGCCCAGTTCTAATCCTTGTGCTCCATTTCCTCAGCCCAGCTACAATTCTTACATACTTGGATCATGCATTTCCCTTCAGCCTTTTCTTTTTGAGTCCCTTTTCAGATGCACATCCAAAATGCCACCTTAGTAATTGCAGATCTCTCTCAGAGAGTACATTGCTCCTTGGATATTTGCACACCCTGCTTGGCATCAGTCATCATGTAAGCCTAGCTCACTAGAGCCCACAGGTGACAGTGCAGGAGATTCCTCACAGCACTTGTATCACAACCCTAAATGTTGCCTACTTCTTTACCTGCCTTCCAAACAGGTCAGCAAGGCAGCTAAACCTGGGTGTGTCTGGTGGTACTCCCATGCCTCAGCTGGTGCATGAAGAAATCAAAGGGCAACTCTTGCTCATGCAGCTGAATATATTTACAACTCTGACATGTTCGTCAGCCCTTCAGTTCTTTGAGTAGCTCTTTAAGACCTGTTCTTGAAGAGAGGAAGTAAAGGTGCTTCTCCAACAATTCTAATTAAATTATTGTATTTCTGTATGACTCAGGAACACCTGCATGACCTAGATCATATGTGAAATGCCACCAGGCAAGCTATCTTGGAAATGACCAAAGGTTGTTTCCTCCAAAATTATGTAGCTTGTGTGAAAATAGTCTTATTTGGTCACATTAGCTTTTAAATTCATAAAACAAAAGTTTTCTACACTTATTACTGAGTAGCTAAGCCAAAATGTCTGGGCAGATGACTGCACAGAAAGAAAAAAAATAGAATAATCACATTAGGAAGCACTAGTGATTTAATTCTCGCAATTCAAGACTGCAATGGATGGAAAAAATCAGCAGACCATCTGTATTTTTCCAGGATCACTTTGGTTTTCTAATTAATGGCCTCACAATCTATGACCAGGGAAAAGGAAAAATATGGATTTTTTTTTCATTTATATTCTCTTTAGAAGCTGAGCAGCCATGTTGAGTGGAACAGTTGAATAACTTATCTTACTGGCATCTGTTACTATGTTCTAGAAAGTTACATCCATTAAAATAATGGATTGAATAAAACCTCATCTTTTATGACATATACTGCTTATTCTGTCTTGACTGTTTGTTTAGGAGGTGTCAAAAGAGCATTCTTCATTTTAGACCTGAACAAAGTATGTTCAGCAAAAACATGGCAATCACAGAATGCGTGAGGTTGGGAGGGACCACAGAGGCTCATCTGGTCCAACCTCCCTACTCAGCTTATGCATTTGATTCAGAAATACCAGCAGAACAGAGAAGGACAATTAAAAGAGAAAAGGAATGTACCACAGAGGAGAGGTTATCTCCTTGAGGGGCTGGAGATCTGTGTTCAAGAAAAGTTCTACCTTGGAAAAGCAGCTAGAATAGGAGAATGTTTTTCTGGCCGTAAGGCTAGGATTAACATAATAGGGGTGAGAAGATAGTACCTCACATTGTATTTGCCTTCTGTGCTTTTACTAATGTTTTTTCTGGTGTCCAAGACATTGTGTGAGGCATGTTTAGCTACATATCATTAAGGTGCTGTTTCCAGCATCAGGCTGATGCTTGTTGTTTGTAGTCTTCCCAGGAACAGTAGACTCCTTGCTTTGTTGTTATTTCACATCCTAATCCAAAGGTCTGTCTTTATTTTCCCTCCTAAATTCTTACTCCCTGCATTATTGCACACACCTATACATTCATACATACAGCCTACCACAGAACTATTTATTCTTCCTTTTGTTCTTTTATTATCTGTGTAGTGGGAGCTGTGCTGTTCACTATTAGGGCTTTCCATGAAGTAGTTTTTCAATGCAGTTTACCCTAAAACACAGAGTCAAGGTTCTGCAAGTCTCTTAAGTGGTCATAGTATGGTGAGACTGTGAAAAGAATATATTCACTTGAGAAGAAGGCAACAGAGGAGAACTAGGTACTTCTCCCTCCTCTCAATGTCCTGTTGGGTTGAGCATCAGTGCTTTTGAGTATTCACTACCAGACTAGACTTAAAAGGAAAGAACTGTTTTATTTCTCTGGGACTAGGTGGTATATATCACACAGAAGGTTCATTTTTTTATCCTTCACTTTTCTCACTAAAACATAGGTGGTACTGGAGTCCTGTGGTGGCTCTATGCTAAACAACGAATGTCCGCTGGTGCTCTTGAGACCCAAATAGCCAAAGACAATCTTCAGGCTCTCTTGATCTATGCCATTGCAGCTACAGTCTTCACGGTATGCTTTGCTAATGATGGTATTATTTTCTGCTCTTGTCTTCCTGTTAATCTCTATTTTTTGTCCAGGTGAAAGCATTGTATTGCACACATTTTGGAACAGTTTATTTCTGCCACAATTTCTGTTGAAGTGATTTTCTTTCATTGTGCTATTTTTTTAACTTTTAGGAATTGTTCTCTAGCACCTGATTATGAGTCAGGGGAGACTTTCTAGGAGCTGTTCTCTGTTAGTCTGATTTTAAGTCAGGAGAGACTTTCTAAGCCTGCAGCTACTTTCATCTACTGTAAAATATCCACAGGGACTTCTAAGAATAGGTATGATACTGGACTGCCAATCCAAAGAGATTTTTCTTAGCTTCTCAGTTCAGAGGTACTTAGTCATTTCAGTGTATTAATAGTCCTTAGCCTACTTCTGAAAGAAGTTGTTCGTAAATCATTATGAATTGAAATACTAACACCATTTTAACCAATTTGTCTTCTTTGGGCCTTGCTGTTAATTTCAGAGTCACTGAATTTACTATTGGAAACTGACAATGTTTGACTAACTTCACAGGAAATCTTCCTCTTCTGTTCTTGTTGCTTCACATCCTAATCCAAAAGTTCCTCTCTGTTCCCTCTCCTAGATTCTTACTCCCTATATTATACACATATATACGTACATCCTATAAGACCACCACGCCATGGTCAGATATATATTTTAAATTACCTTTCTTAAAGGTAATTAAAGGTTAAAACTGGCTGATTTCAGTGCTTTTAAAACGTAATTGAGGATAGAACCTGGTCTTGTCTCATCAGCTTAAAGCTATGATGATTCCAAATACGTACTTATGAGAATGGAATTCACCAAAAGTATAATTTGGAAAATAATTTATTACCAGAAGAAGCTGATAGAGGTTTTACATTTTGATGTTGTGATTTTATAGATAATGTGTTAATTTAGTGTATTTGAATATCCTAACTGTGTGAAAGAGTATCTTGATTCTGTTTCAGTACTCTAAAATGTGATTTGGAAACTTCTCCCTCCAGGTTGTCTTGTTCTTGATCATGTTAATTATGCGCAAAAGAGTAGCTCTCACCATTGCCTTGTTCCACGTGGCTGGCAAGGTCTTCATTCACCTGCCACTGTTAGTCTTCCAGCCATTTTGGACATTCTTTGTGCTTATCCTCTTCTGGACATACTGGATCACTGTCCTGCTTTTTCTTGGTACTACAGGTAAGCAGTGACTTACTTTAAATATTTTTCATTTCATTGTTGTATGATTTGTAGCAGAGTTGACGAAAAACCCTGTGGGAGTCTCAAAGAAAAAGGCCCACTTGTTGTGCTTCTATTCCTGTCTGCTGCTTCACTGCCCTCAGGTTATTGTGCACTTGAGTCTTAATTCCCAGCATGGTACTTTGTGTGTTATGATGGCTTTTTGATTTGGTGCAAGTTGGCTTGCTGCAAACCATGAGACACTAATAATAAAACTGCTGTAGCAATTTTTCAAATAATTCCCTCTAATTTTTCACACACAAGTTAAAGACAGCATAAACTTGGAGTCACCAAGTATTGTACTCACACAGATGAGTACACAGTAAGGGAAGGGCCATTGCACACAATACTGTCTCCCACAATGTAAATATTGTGATTTTAGTTTTCAATTGTTTGTAACTTAAGTGTCCAGTATTATTCCAGAATCAATAGGGATATTTTTCTGCTGCTTGTGCATTGTATTCTGAGAGCAGCCAATGTACTGCTAATTCCTGCCTGCTCTTCAGTATGTAGAAGGTGAAATCTTTGTTTGTATTCAGGGTCTGACAAGAGCTTCTAGAATTAATCAAGCCCATAGGTCCAAATCTTAGTTACTTCAGCAAAAAAAAACACCACAGCAGATGCTTTTTAAACAGTCTGTTATTTGCAGTACATTGTAGGCAACAGAGACTGTCATTCATTATTAAATGTCTTAAAATTTTGAAACATGTTGTTTGCTACTGACCCAAAAGTAGCAGTGTTTCAAGTCACAAGGCTATTTCACAGTAATACAAGATAAATATTTTTCATATCATGAGTTCTAGCAAAGGTTGGAGGCAATAGAATTCATATGTTCCTGTTCTCATTACTGATGGAATTTTTAGTTTTCATTGCATGCTGTGCTATGTGCAGAAAATGGTCACCACTGAAAGTCTCAGCCCTGTGCTTCATTTTCTGAGTCAGACCACTGCACAGGCACTTAGTTTGTAGGAGAATGTAGTCTGATATTAAAGTTAACTGACAGAATCCTTCAAACTGCCTTGATTTTGCAAAAACTGTCTTATCTTTTTAGCTTATATATACTCAGTATCATCACTATTATCAGTTAAACAAACTGTTTCTGCAAATAAGGCCAAATCCTTGTTCACCAAAATCAGAATTATTTCAATAGTTAACCTATTGACAAGAAAACATTCATTTTATATGTAAGTATAAAAACATAACTAAGAATGTGGTGCTGTCAGTGCTAAGTCAAAACAATGCTTTTCAAGGTAAGCACTTTGTACACACTTCCTTGCAGTGTTTTTCTGAATCTCATCAGCTATTCATGTAAATGTTGTATAAGGTGAAACATCTCACTGTGCATTAACACATTGAAATAGAGCTTATCTTAGCTCTGACGTGCTGTCAGTCTCTACATTATATTGATATTCATATTAGACAAAGAGTTGATGCATTTTTGAATATATGAAATGACATATTTAGAATTTCTAAGGCTGCTTCATATGTCTGCTACTAGCTTTAAAGCTAGAAGAACTTACCATAGGGAAAACAAAAGTGATTGTTAATGTTGACATCTAGATGTAAGGAGCTGATACTGATTCCTACTGTATGAAAAATACTGATAAGGCAGCAAACTCAGATTTGAAATTACTGAAGTGGACTTCCATTATGTTTAACTATATGAATTTTTGCTATGAGATGGTGGTTAGTTGTGGAATTTTTTTAGTGTATTTTTTCAGATACCATTATACTTATTGTAAATGTGGTAATTGTAAATTTAAAAGTATGAGTAGAAACTAGAGAGGTTTCTGCTGTAACTGGCTATGAGCTGCTAATACCATATGCTTCCTTCATTATGAGTTCATGTAAGCCTCATTTTGCTTTTTACCCTCATTCATTTCTAGGTAGTCCTGTCCCAAATGAAGAAGGATTTGTTGAATTTCGGATGGCAGGTCCTTTGAAATACATGTGGTGGTACCACGTAGTGGGACTCATCTGGATCAGCGAGTTTATCCTAGCCTGTCAGCAGATGACAGTAGCAGGGGCTGTTGTAACATACTATTTTACAAGGTAACGTTAACCTAGGAAGCTCTATCATGGGTAGCCTACACATTGACTTAGCAGAAATAATGAGCAGCAAGGTTTCTGGGGAGAATATTTGTGTCCATTGGGAAAGCAGGGGAACAATTAAATTGCCTTGACCCTTTTTAAATAATGTAAAGTCTGTTTTGACTTTGCAAAAGTTTGTTTGCCTTTGCCTTTGCATTTGTCAAGATGGTATTCTTGACATATAAGACTTGAAGTATTATTTGCCTTGTAACCTGTGCACATTCTACAGGTATGGTATGGGTGGTTATTTACAAAGTAGGATGAGTCTGGAAGGTCATCTGTTTTGCTAAATAATTAATGCTGATAAGATCTATAGCAGAGGTTAAAAATAGTGAAAGCAATTGATTATTATTTTAATTGCAAAACAGTGCCCTTAAAATTATTTACAGTGCTTCACTAATCTTCATTAATCTTTCCTTCACAGGATTCCTTAAGATCTTATTAGATTAATAATTTATATATAGATCCTGACAAGATCGCATAGAAATTAATGTAAAATTTTAAAGCTCCATATTTTATTGCTGTACTTGTGAACTAAATTGTGTATCAGTTTTTTGAATAATGTATGCAGGTATTTTTCAAGTGCATGATTCAAATCGCAAATGTTTAATTGCTTTGTCTTTTTCATTGAGGCCGTTACCTGAACTACATTTGTCTCCTTTTCTGCCCTACTCTTTAAAATAATACCAAAAGCAAGGAATTTATTGTGCTGTCAGAAGTTTTGTTATTTTATTAATGATTAAGTTCTCCACTATACCAATCAAATAAATCTATGAGGTTATTACAAGATGTTACAGGGCTGTAATCTTGTGAATAATTAAACTAGATTGAGTATGGAATGAGGAAAATACAGAGGAAGGAGAATAACTCTGCACTGAAATAGATTGCTTAGCAATGTGTATGCTTCATCTGTAAGTTTATGTATTTCCTGTGGCCTGAGGGTGAATAATTTTTATTTCATCCGTACCCTATAATTCCATGACAGCAATTTTATTTTAAATTAGTAAATACTCATTTCTCTCTGTTATCTTCTTTTTGCATTTTAAGGTACAACCGTAATTTGAAATGTGACTTGTAAAAACAGAAAAGGCATTAATTTGCACTTACCCATTATTTTGCACATGAACAGCTTTCCAAATCAAATGAGATGAGGTTGTCCATGGAGAAATGTTTTATACGTGTTCGCTGCTCATTCACTTTACCCAGATGGATTCCTTTCAACTCAGGCAATAACAGGCCTCAAAGTGTTTCGCATTACAGACTTTGCCCTGAAAATGAGGAAGTGTTTAGTTTGCCTGGGCATGAGACTCAAGCAATTTATGTGATTGTGCCTAACAAGGAGTAAAATTTGTCTTCCCGTAAAAGCTAATTGGAATAAAATACAGAGTAAACCTACTTTACTCATTAACATCTGAGGATTATGCAGATATTAGTTTCGTGGAATGAAGAATCTACTTCTGTTTGCTTTTCTGAGTGAAATTCTCATCTTTTCCAAGCTGGGAAGATCCTTTATTTTTGAATGTTATCACATGTTTCTTAATATGCTTATTATCATGCTTTTATTTCCAATAAAGAAGAAGAGCTGTTCTTTAAATGTTTAATTAGTGCTATCCTTTGAGAGAGATGTATAAATGAGTTTCTTGGTAGAAAAGAATAATGGCATGAAACTGTGAACATGAATATTTATCTGATAAATTAAAAATATTATAACTACAGTGCATAAAATAACTTATTTTAAGGCTCAACCCTTGGTACATTGAGGATATAACAGCTAAATCAAAAATTTAAAAAATCTGAGCAAAGAGTTTACCTGATCAATTAGTAATATCCACTCCAAAGTCCATACAAAGATCTCCAAAAGAACAAGAGAGGAGAAGGCAAGTTTATCAGTAGCCTTACTAAAAAAGTAT
Organism: Ammospiza caudacuta; assembly: GCF_027887145.1. Classification (NCBI taxonomy): domain Eukaryota; kingdom Metazoa; phylum Chordata; class Aves; order Passeriformes; family Passerellidae; genus Ammospiza; species Ammospiza caudacuta. The sequence continues at coordinate 25,193,332 of NC_080632.1, forward strand.
TAGCACAGTTTCCTACTGTTTTGGAAGGTTTTGAATTGCATACCATCTGGTGCAACTTTAAGGGAATTGCCAGTTCTTAATAGTGGTAATGCAGCCAACTGCTAGTAAGACTACCTGAAAACAATGAGTGTTTCCAGTTGCTTGAAAAATCACTGGCCAAGGTATTGGCAAAAACTGGTTAATATAGAAGTTAAAGTGTCACAGAGTTCATTGACAAGAATCACTCTACTACTTAGTAGATGATTAAAGCACACTTTAAAAAGGAAAAGTAGGACTAAAATCAGTTAATCTAAGACTAAACCTAAAATTATGTGGAAGCTGGGGATAATAAAAGCTAAGGATGAGAAAGCATAAGGATAAAAAGAAATGAGGGAGACCCTCTCATCAAATCATAAGGCTAAGAGTAGGCTGTCTTGCCACTCTTAGCCCCAGGCTTCACCAACAGTGTAGGCCTAAAGAGTTAAACAGCACTTAAACTTAGCATCACTTAATCAATAGCGTAATTTAATGAATTTAGTGAAAGAGTGTATAGTATTTACTATGAGCACAACAGTGACTCAGTTACTTAGACCTGATTTACTTACCCCTGTAACATTCACAGTACATTTGCTGTAGCACATTCACACTCTCATGTGTAGGTACAAGGTATAGACTCGTGAAAATTCCTCTCAAGTTTAGTGAAGTGCTCAGGTCAGATGCTTCTACATCTTCTCAAAAGGTGAAGGGTTGAGGCTTGAGAAGTGGGTTGTCAGCCCAGGCTCTGTCAGCAACATTTGATGTTGGTCGTCTGAGTATCACAAATTTAAGTGTTCAGTGGCTCAGAGAGGTCCCACTCAGAAGGAGGTGCTGGTCATCGGCCACTGTGGTCCAGGAGTTTACAGGGTTGCAAGAAAATTGGCTTTAGTCATGGTAATTTTCCATCCTGTCCACAATTCAGGTCTGTTACTTTCTTTGAAAGTTCAATAACAGAAATGGTTGTTCTACCTAGGTTGATATTTGGGCACAAAAAATACGTTTACAAGGCTGTTCCTTTAAAAACAGGAGCCTGATAGACAGGACAAGTTCCTGGGAGCAGACTGTGTTTCTGATAATTTTGAGGAGCTGAGCCCAGGTGCTGTTTGTCAAGACAGGGTCTAACAAGCATTTCTGAGATTGTAATGCAGCCCAAGATGGGAAGGGACAAAGGGGATGCATCACCACACTACTCTTATGTGTTACAATTCAATTTAAACAGAAGAGCAAAGAAAACTAAGTCTTTGTGAATAAAATGGATTGATCACAGAAAGGTTCAAAATATACTCCAAAACTTGATTAAAGCCAAAGGAGGTTAGATGTTAGTGCCAACTAAACCAAAAAAAAGTTTGTATATTTTATTTTATAGTAAAAGAGGCAAAGGGAAAGAAGGAGAAAAGAAAGGAATATGTAGAAAAAGAGCAGGGGGGGGAACAGGAAGAGGGACAGGGGTTAGGTAGAACCATACCATCCTTCCAAGGGTTCCCCACACCCCAGAAAGTATAGAATCCAGTGGATTCATATCTATTTGGGCCAGGTAGGAATACCTTGAGGGCACGTTTGACACTGTCTCTTGCAACACTGTGGATCTGGTACATCATGGTGCTGTGCTCCAGTGCAAGATCTAGGGGCCCCTTGTGGGGATAACTTTTGCTGGGCCATGACAATCCGTCTGCTGTCATTCACGTGGATGTCCTGTAGATGTGGCTTTCCCAGGTGAAGAGGTGACTGCACCTGGGCAGGTCTGCCCTACAGAGTATTGGCATTCACTGCCTCTTACCAGTGGCTTTTTCACCACACACCCGAGACCTGTCCTTCCCACCCCCACCCTTTAGTGTGAGGGCCTGTGCAAGTCTGGCAGCTGATAGTCCTGGGGCTGTGGTCTCCACCCCAAAGGTGTGAGGCTTAATCCTCCTGTGAGTGTTTTTATTTTTTTTCCAGCCCAGAATTGAGTCACTTTCTCTGATCTCCATCAATTCGCGGTCCAGAGCCTCAGTCAGGAGGCTCATTCAGGGTGTGGTGGTCTTCCATGCAGCTTTTGTTATAAAGTTTTGCTATAATAGGCAAAAGTCCTTCATAAGAATGCTTAAGCCATAAATGATAACATTGCAGTCTCCAACAGTATGACATACCAATTCCTAATCCTCGTCCTGCATTAGAGACAATTTGTACAGTTACACAGATTGTCAGGGTGGAGTGAGCAATATATCCTGAAAGCTAGTATGAGCATAATATATTCCTTTTGTACATTATTTTATTGAGAATTTGTAGCACTTCTTAAATACTTAGGGTTTTTTTTTCTCTTTTCAACAGGGAGAAAAGAAATCTGCCATTTACTCCTATTCTAGCATCTGTTAATCGCCTTGTTTGTTACCACCTAGGAACAGTAGCAAAAGGGTCTTTCATTATCACACTAGTGAAAATACCACGAATGATTCTTATGTATATTCATACACAACTCAAAGGGAAGGTAAGAGAAATAGATTCAATTTTCTTATAAAAACTCAAGGCCTGATATGTTTACCTGTTTATTTAGTCAGTGTGGGAGGGTGGAAGTCTTGTTTTAGAATAGATCGGGGTAACAAGAAATTCTTCACTGTGAGGGTGGTGGTGAGGCACTGGAACAGGTTACCCAGAGAAGCTGTGGATATCCCATCCCTGGAAGTGTTCTGGGTCATGCTGGATGAGGTTTTGAGCAACTTGGTCTAGTGGAAGGTGTCCCCCAAGCCATCCTCCATGAGACTGATACAGATTGCTTAAGTTAGCAGGCTGAATATCAGTTACTGAAGCACAAGGGAATATTAGTTTCCATAAAAAACTCTTTATCTATGTTTTCCCACATTCTGTGCTTCTCTAGGAAAATGCTTGTGCTCGCTGTATGCTTAAAGCCTGCATTTGCTGCCTTTGGTGTCTAGAGAAGTGCCTGACATATTTAAATCAGGTAAGATTTTCCATATTTACGTTTTATGTAAGGGCCAATATTAGTATATATATATATATATTCCCAGAGTGCAATCTGATGTCGACACACAGTGTATTGTACTTTGGAACTGAACTTGAATGACAGAACTTCAGTCTTGTCTCCATTACTGAAATTACACTGCAAATCATTACATCTTTGGAATATAAATAAAAACTAAAAAATAGCCCATATTCATCTTTGTGAACATGGTTTCTCAACTTTATAACAATTTAGTGGTTTAATGGAGCAATTCCCTCTTAGGTCTGCTCAGTCAAACTACATCTGAGTTTCAAAATATTTTTGCTATGAAAAGAGAATTAAGCTTTTCTATGCATAATATTTAAGATTCTCACAGTGTAAAAACTATACAAAACATAAAATTGTCATCATCATCTACAAAGGACAAAAAGAGTTGCAAAGTGCAACACACTGGCAGGTCCTTGTAAAAGACCCATTGTAAAAGTGGGTTTATGGGCCATAAATATCACATAAATAATTATCAGATACATAAATATCTTGTACATAATATCTCTTTCACTGTTGTTAATTTTTTTTTACTGATGGAAATGTAGAGAATAAAATTGTAAGAAAGCATTTTAAACACCCGAATGTAATCCTTGAAAACTGTCCTCACTAACCTTGAATGCAGTCTAGTTAAGTATTTAGAAATTATCTTGGTTGACTTGTGTGGCACTCAGATTCTTTTATATTTCCAGATTGGCTTTTTTGAAACTATTTAATTTCTGTAGCTATGCTACTGTTCACCTCCTCCTGCAGAGGAATTGCAAATTCTGTTTAATGAGTTTTTTTTGAACAAACTTGTTAATGCATAAATTATGAGCAAGAGAGGAGAAGAATAGTAATTCTTTACCTCATATAATCTTCTGTCAGCTGGTTCATATTGCTTGATTCAACAACTCTCAAGGGAATTTTTGTTCATTAAAATCATATGATGAATGTGTTTTACTCAAAGCTGTATCTTCCCCTTCACCTTCCCCACCCTCCATCTGAAATGCCTGATCATTCTATGAATAAATCTTCAATCTCCTTTTCTCAGAATGCTTATACAGCCACAGCTATCAACAGCACCAATTTCTGCACCTCAGCAAAGGATGCCTTTGTTATCCTAGTGGAAAATGCTTTGCGAGTGGCTGCCATAAACACAGTTGGGGATTTTATGCTGTTTCTAGGAAAGGTATGTCTGCTGCATACAGTTGTTACAGATCTATGTGGGAGCAATCTCTCTTTAGCAAGGGTTTGAACCCTAATTCAAAATACCTTAAAAGTCCTGTTTCATGGTGTGCACTTCTTCACATCTAGCTGCATCATGTTAGGAAGGGACCATCCACTATAGGGAGCATAAACAGATGATCTACTTAAATTTAGTAGAAGTGACTAGAGAGGAATAGCTGAAGTTTATGACACTTTTTGCATTTTTTAGGGAGTCAAGAGAAAAGTGATTAAAAAGTCTAAGGTTTTGATTTTGTAATTCAGACAAAGAATTGTAAGGAAAGGAAGTTGTTCTTTTAAATTCTGTGTAGTATGGAGTTTCTAGGTTTATGTTGAAAATTTGACACATTAGTGATCACCTTTTTTGACAAAATCAGACTGGAAGAGTACAGAAGCCTGCTATGAGGAACTGCAAGTTTAAGCTACTAAGTTAGTTCTACTCTGAGAATTAAAAGAAGACCAGAATAATTTCTGTGATCAGTCAGCCTTTTGGATTTCCAGCTAATGGAGATACACTTTAATCCAGTGAATTATTTCTATCCTTTGAAGTGCCATAATTTACTGAAACAATTAATACCAGATTATTTATCTGGACACTGGTTGGACTGATCTGTATTCTTTATTGCATTCCTCTACTGTTAAATCAGAAGTTCAGCAGGCTGGACCTTGTATCCTGTAATTAAGTGAGTAAGCAGTGAGAAGAAATAAATGTATAGGGGAGATATAGGTGCTTTGGAGAACCTGAAATTACATCACAGAGTTTTTCTGGGGAATCTGAAAAGTTAGGAAACACCTCCTGAAAAGACATCTCAGATTATTAGAAAAATGTTCAGGTGACAGACATGTTCAAATGAACAGTGCACATAAAAATCAATATCAGCTCAAATAATGCTACACTATCAGCATCTCCTCTAGCAGTTCAATGTGATGTTTTTGTAAAAGCTGACCTATTTTATGATTATTGCAACTATTTATGAAAAGCAACTATTGTTTAGTTGCTTTTCATAGTAATACACTCAGAAATATTGAAAAAATTACTTGGCACCACCAATTTAGTCTTTTTGGTTTTGTCAAAACCAGACTGATACCCAGTGGAATGTCTGTTACAGGCTCATACATAGTGTAGTGCTGTAGAGACTGTTACATGAAGTGCCTCATGTGAGCTCTGATCTGCTTTCTCCTGAATGGAGAAGAAATAGATATTAAACAAGCTTGGAAATTGTTTCCACTAGCAAAATGAAAAATATACCATTCTCCTAATACCTAACTTCTGCCTCCATCCCAAATAAAAAAACAACTGCATGTTAGTTGATGCATGGCATTTGATTGTGGGGTTTATATAATTGACAGGACAAAGTTCTTTTTTACAGGAATATTGTATAACACTAGAATGATGACAGCAGAATATAAATGTAATTTTCTCTGAAAAATACTCTTTGTGATGAAGAATGTGTAACAATTGACTTGAACCTGCTGAAAAATGAATTAAATGTCTTTTATCCTCAGGGACATGGGGAATCCAGGAGGTAAAGCTCTTGTCTGTTACCTCTAGTTCTAACCTTGGCAGACCAAGAAGCATACTGCCTTAACACAAACAAACCAAACAAAAAATTTCAAAAGGCTTCTGCCATTAGAGTTGTCTATCATTTTCTTCTTCAGGTCCTGATTGTCTGCAGCACAGGTTTGGCTGGCATTATGTTGCTGAATTACCAACGAGATTACACCATCTGGGTGCTGCCACTCATCATTGTCTGCCTCTTTGCATTCCTGGTTGCTCACTGCTTCCTTTCCATTTATGAAATGGTTGTTGATGTCCTTTTCTTATGTTTTGCCATCGATACAAAATACAATGATGGGAGCCCTGGCAGAGAATTCTACATGGATAAAGTTCTCATGGTAAGTTTTCCCTTACTCTCAAAGTGTAAGGATCTGGTTCCATAAAATAGGTATTTTGACAATGGAATGAATGCAGTAGCTGAGTTCAGTATGGGGTTTTCTTGGTTTTTTTTTTTGCCTTGCCATCTTGTTCATGGCTTGATCAAGAAACAGTGTCATGTGATAAGCATCAAGTAAGTAATGATGCTTCCTTCCCATGGTATTGGCTTCTGTTTGCTAGCTGTTGGATGAGCAGTGATCTCACAGATTCATACTCTTGGATATCCTGTCTTGTAAATTACACAGTGCAGAATAGAAAGAAACAAAACAAAGGAAGAAAGCTTGGGTTTTTTTTACTTTCCCAAGAAGGACTTGTCTTTGGATATGAGAGAGGAAAAATATCAGAGTATTTTACCTCATGCATAGATAGTGATCACAGTGGAGTTTTGATATAGGCATCGACCAGAATTGGCTCTGTCACACCTAGAAATACCAGGCTTTATGTCCTATCCTGGAGCCTACTTTGTCAAGGCCTTTTGCAAGTCCGATTAATTTTGTCTATTTTTGTCCATGTTATTCTCTGTTCACTATAGCTAGAAACCAAGATATAAAAAATCTGCTTGTCAAACCTCTCACCTTTTTTGTTGCATAGGAAATTTCTTGTCAATGTTTTTAAGTGGCAGGTGTAGAATATGTCTCTGTAAAATGTACCCTTATGTAGGCTAGAGGAAGATTCTCATGACTTCTTAGCAATTTTTTTTTTGGTGGGAAAATCATGCCAAGAGTTTAGTGCTAATTTTTTTGTAAACCTCTATGGAATGTAGAATATATAATAAATAAATAAATCAGCTGCTGATAAGTTGCTTTTTAACAGAGTAAGAGTAAAATGCAGCAAGTTCTCTCAAAAGAAAGCATTGATAGATTGTGAAAGCATTGAGGGTTTCTTTAGTCAACAGTCAATATCACAAAACCTCAGCAGCTAAAGTTTACTGACATGTTCTGTAGAATTCTTGCCTTTAAGAGAAAAATATTGCTTAACATTTTATAGCATATTTTCTAATCTGCATGAAAAGGAGATTGTGATTTTGTGAAAAATGTAAGAGGTTGAATTAAGGACAGTTAGGGAAATCAGCCAAATCTTGCCAGTAATTATCTTTAACTCCCTTTGTTTAATGTAGTTCTAACATTCGGCACAGAATAAATGAGATTCTGATTTGTTTGGGGTATTTGTTGTGGATTTTTTTTGTTTGGTTTTGACTTTTTTTTTTTTTAAATCAGCCTTTTACTTTCTTTCCCCATAAAGGAGAGCATTGCAGGGTAAATATGAAAATTGTAAGAGCACACAAGGCAGACATCTGTCTGGCTTCCAGAATTAAGAGGCAGACCTTTGTGGTTATTTGGAAGGCTTTTTTGATACCTTGTGGTTCAGTCTAAGCAAGAGAAGTGGGAGATGCAAATTAGCTAGATATTTTGAGTAGTTACATCTTGAAGTTTCTGTCTTGAGATTTAATGTTTGGAGTCTGCTCTGTGAAAGCACTTGTGTTTTCATTACTGTTTTCCAGGAGTTTGTGGAGAACAGTAAGAAATCTATGAAAGAAGCTGGCCGGGGAGGTGGAGCTGAGGGCAGAGAGCTAAAACCAATGGTAGGTGCAGATGAGGAGGCGATCCTCCAAGAGTTTCACTTTTACTTCTTCTCCCTCTTTGTCTTTACTGACTGCACTTCTTCAGGAGAAGTTTTTGTTCTCTGTATCACTCAAGATGTTCTGCTTTTTCTGTTTGTGAGCTTGCCTATCACCTGGATGGCAGAGTTTTTGTCACAGCTGAGACCATCTCCTGTAAAAGTAAGATGAAAGGAACTGTCTCATATGAAACAAATGCAATGTCATTTCATTAGGATTACTGGTGCATGCCATGTGGTATATGCAGACAGCCCCAGATGCTGAACAGTCTAAAAATAAGATGGTTCTGAGATTCTATGGGCTCTTCTCAGCCCTGAGATGAACAATTTTTGCTCATCTTATATTCACTGCAAAAGCCTGAAATGAAGAACACTTACTGCGTGCATCAATTGTTGCAAAGTAAGACCAGGTATTCAAAGCCCTCACCAAATTATCTTACACAGTGCCAAGGAATTGGATACAGTGATTCCTTTCAACCTGCTCAAATGACATTTCTCCCAGTTGTTTGTTTTATTGCCAACTACTTATGTTGCTTGTCTCTTGTGTGCTCTTTCCATCTCACACTGTCAGATGCACAGACAGTGAACAATGCATCATTTATGCTTCTGCAGCCTGTTTTACTTATGGTGTGCCTGTTAGGAAGGCATTGCATGTCTGAGTAGCCTGGAATAAGAACACTATACATGGTACAGATAACAGATAGGAGTATAAGTTTGGAAGGTGGAGAACAGAGGGCGTATAACAGAGAGCCAGGCTGGGCAAGGTATGATTTGTCATCGTACATTATGACTTTGTGAAACAAAATATTTTTCCATTATCACTTTCTGAGAGTCTTTGGGGTCTTATTCATTTCCGTACCATGGGGATCATTTTTTAACCAAATGGGATCTAAATAAGTGTATGCTAACAGAAGAATTTATTTTTCCAGCAATGTATGTGAAGTCATGTTGCATGAGCATTTTTTGACTAAGCTGGAATGGGTTCCTGCTATAGACTGGATAGATGTGTAGCTTTGCGTGTTTTGCTATTTCATTATGGCATACCAGTTTCTAGATTTGCTTATGCCTAAATGCTGCTGTGTTTATACATATAAAAAACTAATTCTATGCTCATTTACTGTTTTCTTCTGGGAGTAATTCTAGCTGGTCAAGCAGACACTAACGTTGGGATTTTCAGAGCGAGCTAATTGCTGTAAATGCAAATGTACCATGAAAATAATTGAGAATTGGGTGTGCAAACGCTCTAGTAATATGCACAAAAAATTCAGTTCAAAATTTTATGTTAAACTCTGTTTCAAAGAATTGGTTTACCTTAAGTGGTTTTCCACTTACACTGTTGTCAGAGCTGACACTGACTGCTACTTACAGTTTTGTACTTGACTGCCTGAATCTTGGATGTTAAAAAGCTTTATTCAGCCCCACCCCTTGTAGAATTGCAAACCAAGGGTGGTTTTATTCTTAGAGGAAATTTTTTATGGACTCTTAGCCTGGAACTGGCTGAAAGTCCTCTTAGGATGGCTTGGAGATGCTGAGCACTTGAGGCTCAGAGTGGAAGTCTCCTGCTGAATTACTCCCAATTCTGCTGCTCATGTGATTGTCTTTGTTTGGAACTGTTTGGGCCTTGTGGTTTTCCATTTTTGGGCATTCAGCTCCAGTTGATTTGATTATGAAATACTAGGATCTTGCTTCCTGATCACAATGGGACACAGCAGTTAAATTTCTGAGACCTTTCCCCAAAGTAGAGGGCCTCAGTTATAGCTGGAATAGGATCATTATAAGTCTACTGTGTAACAGTAGTGCCCATAGTCCCAAAATTGCATGTCTGAAAAATAGATCAACACTGCATTTTTCTCTTTTTTTACAGAGTCTTTACTGCTTTGCTTCAGTTTCCTTGAAAAGCAGATATTTCTTAGATATGACAATTATTTCTTCTAGTGAAATGCCCTAAGTGCAGCTGTATTTAAAATAGATATTAGTAGCAGAGATGAGAAAACACTTTAGGAAGTTCTGTTCTTGTATCAGGGCACAACAAAAAACCCCACCTTTTCACGCTTTTTTCTTTATGGCTTCCAGTGACCCCTTTGACTCAATTTCTCCTTGTCCTTTGGCATCTGTCTAAGACTGTACTGTATGACTTTGTTTTCTAGGCCTCTGGAGCAAGCTCATCTTGAAACTAGCCAGCCATATTGGAACCCATTGACATTCCAAAACAGTATATATATACATATATACATACATACATATATATATATATATATATATATATATATATATATATATATATAAATAAATAAACAGCCAAAATCAGAGAAAAGGAACAGGGATTTAAAACTTTTTTTAACAATTATTTTTGTGAAACATGTACTCTTTTCATACGGGTGGCTTTTACAAGCAGCTTTATCATTGTTCCATTTCTTAAGTTATTTGTTGTGGTCATGGAAATGTTGATTCTTATCTGCTTGATATTTTAAAATCTGGAGGAAGTATCATTGTAAAGATAATCTGAAATCATGACTGGGTTTAGAGACAGATTTCCCATGACACTGCTAATCTGCTGAGAGTTTTACTTGTTTAATTTTTTTAAAATTTTCATTAAATTCAGGACAATGACATGTACAGAAAACCTTACATCAAGAAAAATTTCGAATTTATTTTTTCAAGAGGTTGTTTCAGCAAAAATTTGTTCAGTTGAAATGTGTTTGTAAGCAGCTATTTTACTTTACAGCCCTGGCAGGGCACAGTTCTGTTTACCAGTATCAGATATCACAATAACCAACTCCTCAGGTATTTAGGTGTGTGGGAGCCCTTGCATCTCCTATTAAACAGAACCTACAAAATGGGGACAGATAATTTTTATATGCAATTAACTTCCTGCTTACCCTACTTTTACCCCTCATACCCATTGCCCTCTATCTTCCCCCTGAGTTCAGTAGCCTCCTTCACACTTCAGCAGTGTTCCTTTGAAGGGTATGGATTCTCCATACAGGCAAGTGAAATAACAGATTGTTAAAGCTCGGTCTTAGCCATACTCATGATTAATTCATGACTACATACAAAGATGCTGAGGATGGGAAGAGAAATGAATTGTACTGCTGTACATAAAAAAAGTACTGTATGCTTCATTTCATCTAATGAGAGAGCTCTGGGAGGTAGAAAGGATCATTCCTTGCCTGTTGCTTGATCCATATTTGTACATACTGTAGTGAGTGGCTAAAGCCAGAAAGGGCAGAGAAACATTGCTTTGGAAGTGTAGCTCCCAGGATAGTTACCTGAAATTATTAAAGAGAACATGCTGCTTTATTATTATTATATACATAATATACATAAATATCTCTTCAGTCTGGAAGTTCACCAGATATGAATGCTAATATTCAATTATTCAGCATAGTGAATTGGTAAATGCATAACTGTATTTGCTAAGAATTTATGATCTGTCTATGCTATATATTCCTTTTGTTAACATTTTTTTAAGAAAACTATTTTTGTTATTGTAAAATTAATATTTCAGAGCAGAATTTTTAAACTATTGCACTAAATACAAGCTGTCTACAAATAATGATGCCTCAATGGTTCAATCACTCCATTCCAGAAAATCTTTTGAAAGAGTAAGAGCCTTTCTACAGAAGCTTTATGATGGAGTAGAGAGGTATGTCTAGGTAAAGACATGCACAACTTGTGTAATCAAGGTTTAGTAAGTAAGCAGTTAACTGTGCTTCCTTTCAGACTATACCAGACTTCTAAATTGCTGCTGAAGGTTTAAATAATTATTTAGTGTCATTTAGCTAACTAGTGCTCTTATCTTTTTGGCAATAGTAAAATGTTTCACTTTTGCTTCCAGAAGTCATTTGAGAACTTAAATTTGTTCCTTTTTTTCCCTGTAAGCCAGTTAAAACAATTTACACTTTTCATATCACAGAACCCAAACTATTTGAATGGTACAAAAATAAAGACACATTCAGAAAGGATAGCTGTTGGGGAGGCAAAGAGACTTCTCCAATCCTGGAAGCACTTACTCATTTAAGTGAACCATATCTGTAACTACTAGCATCAGGAGGGCTCTCTAAGTATGGAAATTGCAACATACACATATGTGTAAGTGCTGACTGGATTAGAGCTTCGGCCTAGGGATCCAAACTGGAGCACAGATGAGGCCTCTCTGTGCAAGTTAGAGGTCAGACTTGCCCAGAAGAAGCATTGGAGCAGCCTTACTTTGGTGGAGAGGAGACACTCCTGCAGTACCAGTGTCTAAGACAGCAGTGGTACTCAGCACCAGATCAGAGGGATTTAGAAACACAAATTTAAAAACTAGCTTACATGAATTGTAGAAACTGGTTTCAAGACTAAAAGACTTACCAAGTACCCAGTTGCTTCCAGCGAATCTAGTTTTAATCTTGTTTGGAGGTTATTGGAAGTGCTTAATCAAAGAAGCCTTGTATTCTGCTCATTTTGATAAGAAAATTTTGCCATGACTGGTTCCACAAGTTTGTGTTCTCCACTCACTGGATGTTCTGAGTGGGAACTGTACTCTGTAATTGCAACTAGGACTGCAATTGGTAACAAATTTTGTATTTTTGTATGACTTGACTGTGCACCATTTTTATAGCAGTTTATCCTGTCTTAAAAATAAATTTGTTTATTTACATGGTGTTTAAAAGATACAGGCAACACTTTTCTATGGGTAGTTGTAATGTTTAAGTGAGAAACCTATATCATTACAAAGTTCTTAATAAAAACATGTGCACCATTCTTGAGTGTATATCCAGCATGCAGAGCTTTTCAGTCTTGACAAAAAGGCATTCCATCCACACACATGCTTTCCAGTGGCCCCTTAAAGCTTTTGAATGCCCGTTGAAGTACATTTGCAACAAACTCTTCCAGCTCTGTCTTGTGCACAGAGATAAGCAGAAGTCAGAATTCTGAAAAGATAACTTTTCAGGACAAATTTAGACTGCTTTCCTTTCCTAGTGGGGATAGTGGAGTGGGAGGACATTTTGGCATGTAAATACCATACATAAATTTTGGCAGTAGGGGTGCTGGGGTCTGCCAGCTGTGAGGGATTAAATACTTCTTTTGACTGTTGGTTATTAAAGCCAGTGTATGGTCTGCTTTGTGGGAAGCAGTCTAGACTAAGTAGAGAGTGATGCTGCACTGAGAATAACAATGCAGGAAGAGCAGATGAGACAGCTAAAACACAGAAATCATCTCCTCAGAAAGTCCATTGAATTGAGTAGTGCTAAAAGACTGGAGATTTAGGCTGGACAATTTGGGTTTAGAAACAATTATTGAGATTACTGCTTCCCAGCATTTGGCTTCTGCATCATGGCCTCTGACCAATTAAGTTTCAAATAGAAAAAACATACCAATCCTTAAATTGTTAATTTTTTTCCCACATTATTTTTTCTGTTTGGAAGTTGAACAGTACCATGTCATCTTTACTGCTTCTTCCAGCCTTAGAGAATGTTTTTTATTGTTATTCTTTTGGGTCTCATTTCTATATTGCTCTCTGAGTAAAAGAGTGGCAAGTGGCAGAGTGTCAGCTCCCCTTTGTCCCTTGATCTTACCACATTCCCTTTTACCTTCTCGAGGCAGTGATTCAGGAAGGTAGTGAATGAGAGGGAGAGTATGTGCTAAGCTAAAGTTCTGAGGTAGAACTTTTTTCTTTTTTTGTCTGGTATTACTCCATCACTGTGGTTAGAAGTGCAGCCAGTCACTTCTAGAGTTTCACTGCTGCTCCAGAGCTAGACTTAACACATAGAATGGCCAGCTTAGATTTGCATCTTTCAGCTTTCCATGAGCTCCCAGTGCCAGAACCAGGATGGGCTTCTAAATGTGGCCTTACATTGGCATAGTAAATGAAGGACTTTTTGCATTTGGAAAGTGTTTTCTGTAAGGGAGACCTAACAGTGGAAAATGCTGTTAAATGTTGTGGTGGGTTGACCATGGCTGTCACATACACTGCTACTCTATTGCTTGCTCAGGATGGGAGAGAGCAGTGAAAGGACAAAAATACTGATCTAAGTGCAGTTATAAGCAAATAAGGAAAAAAAACAAAACAAAACAAAGGCAATCATTTACCAGCAGATCAATGCCCAGCCAGTCTCCAAGCAGCAGCTGCTTGTGAACTACACTCACCCCAGTCTGACTGCTGAGTGTTACATTACATGGTGTGGAATATTTCTTCAGTCTGTTCAGGTCGGCTGTCCTGGCTGTGTGCCCTCTCATCCTTTTGCCTAACCCCAAACGACTGCAGGGGTCATAGAGTGGAAAATAGGAAGGCCTTGACCCTGTGCAAGCACTGCTCAGTAGCAGGTAAAGCTTTGTGTTAGTAGCACTGTTGCAGATCTAAAACACAGCATCTTGCAGGTTGCTGACCATCCAGTCTAACCCAGTACACAGCCCACCTACCTAGTAATTAATCCAAGACTTGCTCCCTGCATTTCTGTACAGCATCTTCTCAGGGTGGTTACTTCTTTTCTGAAAGGGCTTTTTTTGCAGCAGGCAATTAGCCTGCTCCACAGTGCTCCCTTTCATGGAGGGAGCAGGGGATGTTAGCTCTTACTCTTTCAGCACATAATGGGGATATAAAGCAAAAATGAGCCCTTTCTGTATCAGTGTTCTGGCAATTGAGCAGCCACTGTTGGAAACAATATACTTAATGTGCCCTCAGGGCATGCACTTTAGTGGTTTGCTCTTGAGTGGTTATGATGTATTCTATGAATGTATGTTATGGAGTCAGAATAAAATGCATGTAGCAGACATATACGCATCACCATCTAGTGAGCATTTAGTTCAGAGTGCATATTACATGCTATATTGAATATGGCACAGTCATTTTAAGAAACAGTTTTAAGATTTATAAGTAGATACCTTACAGCATTCCCGTTTTTAAAATCATGGCTTGGCCTGTGCAGATACCATTTACTAAATCTAACTATCACTAGCCCATTGTTTCTTGAACAGCTTGTGTCACATTATCAACACAGAAATTCTATTTCATCTTTGTGAAAAAACCAAAAAGACGACAAAACAACCCTTGTGTTTCCCAACACAAAACCCAACAGGCTTATGTGAAGCATTTCTTACCCTCAGCTTCTTTGTTGGGATGATGAAAGTTTACTTTAAATATTTCATTTTCAAATGCTCTTCCAACTATTTCGTCTCTGCTGTTATTTCCGCCATGTAACAAGATTATGGAGACTAGTAAATCTGTATTTCTGGTGTTCTGTAGCAAATACTGTTTTCAAGGTATTTTTTTCTTTTATATTTAAAGAGATGAGAGAAAAGATGAAACTCATCTCCTGTGATGTGGGTTATGTATAAAAGGCAAAATTTCTGGTCTGGGATGGAGCTGTGATGAGTCTTGCAATCTGCTACAATCAAGCCAAAGCTCCTCAGAGACCAGGATTATGAAAATATTTCTAAAGAGAACTGGTAGCATGAATTGATCTGAAAATACCCATTTGAGGGTTAAATTATCTGGCATTCATTGGAAAGACATCTGTTAAAATGAAACTAGCAGAAAACCAGCAAATGCCCATCAGATTCTACTCCCCTGTCTTACTGAGTTCAAGTCATCATATTTGAATATGATGACCAGAATTGGTGTAATAAGCATTTGGTACTTCTCTACAGAAACTCCCTTTAGAACCAAAGTTCCAAGAATTCAGAGTAAAAGTACCAGCTGACTTTAACAGAACTAGCCTAATTTCAGTTATGTTAAAGACAGCTATGGCCTCTCTAAGTATGTGATTTATAAGCAGATACCTTACAGCATTCCTGTTTTATGCTGGCAGCATAGGTGGATACCATTCCTTAAGTGTACCACCTCTCCTCTTTGGGTTAGTGGGAATTAGGGGCAGTTTATTTCAAAAAGCTATGGTGAAATTAGGAAACTGACTAGTTTTGAAACCCAGCAGAAGTTGTGCACTGACTGGAGTTCCTGCTATAAACATGTTTTTTAACTCAAATACCATGTGTCCTCCATGTTGGTATTAGTTGGATCCCTCCCTGCTGCTCAGTCTGAAACAGGAGAGTATCTCTCATTTGAAAAAACAGCAGCACCAACAATCTTATAATGTCTCCCAGGGGAGTGAGGGAAGAAAAAACAGAAAGGTGGTTTTATTTCTAATGTAGGACAGAAAAGCTGCCAGAAGTTAGGTGGAGCCATGGAGAGCAGATAAAAAATATTCCACAGGATCTTCACAGTAGTTAAGAAAATTCACATTCCAATTCAGACATTTCACAGCAACATCTCCCGTGTCCCACTTTAATTTTACTTTGGAGCTCTTCAGAGCAAAATGAAAGTGGAATGCTATCCCTATAGAAAATAATTATTTCTATATAATGAATTGTGTTGCTGATTACAGAAACTACTCTAAGGAAAAAGGAAAATCTTCTGAACAGATTTTAAAGGCTTGACAGTACTTGCATTGTCATAGTCCATCAAAGCTTCATCTGGAAACGAATTTTTCATCCTCCTTTACTCATACTTCTAACAGGGCAATCAAACCCCTGGACTGGCTTAGTGATTTACATTGAATCAAGATCAACTAACAAGTGCTCCTTTTTCCAGTGGAATGCCACCTCCTTTGAGAATGGGAAAAGTAAATGTGACACTGTTCATTGTTGTCTTGAGAACTTAAACTATTTTATACTGCAAGCTGTGAATGCAGGAAGAGAAAAGAAATTAACAGTGCTGATCTAATCTTAGATTTTCTGTGTAAACTGACATTGTGCCAGGATACTGATGCAAAACTGTATTTTAGTCTAAGAAATGTATAGATTTTTTAATGTATCAAAATAAAGTTTTCCTTTTAAGTAAGAAAGAAATTTCTGTATCATCCATGTGGTGTGTGTAAGCCATGCTCTCTTACTCAATACAATACAATCTCATGTTCCTGAGAAGCAAGTCAAATTTTTGCTGAAGTTTTACTTTGTTCTGTGCCTGCTCTTTAGCTGAGTAGCTGTAGTTATACTGGATATACTGTCCTGTTGCCAAGAAAAGCATTCTGATGGTAATGCTTTCTGAGATGATCGTGTTAATGGCGTTTGGTAGAGGAAAGGCAGGAGATTTTTGCTATCTTCTCATTGATCCTCTCACATCTCTGCTTCTCAGCTTCCCTCCAGAGTCTTGGAAACTGCCCCTTTAGGCTAATGGTTACACCCATCACCACATTCCTCAGCCTCTCTGATAGGCTACAGGGTGTGCTGAAGTCTGTCACATACAGAAGCAGTTGAAAAGTTCTTCACTGTGAAAGGGGAGGTTGTGGTCACACATGCAGAAGAGTCCTTGCTCATACCCAGGAAGCAGGACTGTCAGGGCTCATAAGGCTATCTGGAGCATGCTGGTTCATAAGATGCTTTGCCTTACCAGGACCACTGTTGGGCAGTGAACAGTAGGGAGGCATGAAGGAGATCTTGCTATGCATTTTGAGCCATGCAAGCTGCATATCCCAGCACAGCACCTCTTGTGGCACCATTACCTTGTTCCTCAAGGACCTGTACATATCCCCACTCTGCACAGCTGTTCTAACAGCTTGGATGTCTAAAGATAGATGGTGAGTAGACTCAATAACAGAGGCACATACAGTCACAAAGATTTCTTCCCCTCTCCTCGCTGTCCCATAGCACAGCATATTTCTGCTTCTTGCTGACAGGTTTTTTTTAACACTAATACTCTAATGCACTAGTAGCGAAGCCGAACCATGTCTTCTGCTTCTATTTTTCTTTACTGCAAACCACTTCAGCACTGTATTTGCCTGAGATAGTTTACTTTATCTGGAAACTCCTGCTGCTTCTGAAATGGAGATTGATGCCGTTGCGCTCATCAGTCATCATCATCATCAGTCCATCAGGAGGAAAAGGACCAGACAGCCCATCAAGCAGGACCTCTGCACACAGGCAGGGTCCATGCTTTGTGCAGAGGTCTGCACACATGTGTCCAGAGTGTTCTGTTGCATGTCAGTGTTCTGCAGTTCCACTGAAGGTATGTGCCCTTGGCTCAGAGTGTCTATTTCACGGTTTATTAACAGTGAAGCTGCATGGCTAGATGGGTTTAGCTGCACGGAGAAAAAGAGGCTCCAGAGATAACCTTCATCAGGAGAGGTGTTAGGGGCAGGAGGCATGAAACATAAAGGTTGTATAAACCCTGTCTGGTTTCCACTGTATTTTGCCTATGTCAGAGCTGCAGAACAGGAGCTCTTTAGCTTTATTTACACTCTTTAGCAGTGAGGGATTGAAGCACTGTCTGCAGAGATCAGTGCTCTGAAACAAGAGTTTCATGACGTCTAGGAGAAAAAAAACCAGGCACCTAAAGGTGGGCTGCAGAAGGCTAGTGAGAGAAGCATATGCAGCGAGAACAGAATGGGACATGGGACTTGCAAGGTAAATTTCAGGGTACTGTGGTGGATTGTGGAAGAAAACCCTGCTCTCCTGCTGTTAGCAGGGATCTGGAGACAGAGGACTGGAGCTGTAGAAGCAGGATTTTTCCTTCAACCACACAGCAGTTCACATGGCAAGACATTCTTCATGTGGTGGGCATGTATCTCTGACCACTTACCTTTGGGACTCAGCCCCTGGCATTGGCAATTGCAGAACAGCACAGGCAGCTGCCTTCTCAGATCCCCACTCCCTGAAAAGCCCTGCTGTCTGGGAGATGAAGGACTAGTCTGCTTGCTAGCAACACAGCACATGTCCTTGGCTGCTGAAGGAGCTCTCCTGCCATGTGTAGAGGATGTGACCCTCTGTATGCAGCATTTGGTGTCCAGCAAATGGACTTATTCTCCAAGGCAGGGAGCTCAGATCCTGTGCTGCTGGGTCTGGAATCACTCCTTCCCTCCACTCTGGGCCACTGACCCAGTTTTAGTCACTGGTATTTAGATGTTAGTTTAATGAAGATTAGCTAGTGCCCAGGTAGTGATTATTCAGAATTTCGGATTACTATTAAATTATGAATGTGTGAAATGGATGGAGCTTGCACTCCCACACACAGAAAACCTAAAAAGGCTGGTTTTCTGACAACTACTGCCATCATCTTCATCTAGTGCTTATTCTTGTTTACCTTAAATATGCTAAAACTAAAGTGAAAGAAAATCCAACACCAGAGCAGATTTTGTGAGACCCTTACCAGGGCAGTCAAAGCTAGAAATAAAGCGTATGAGAGAAGCTATTGAATTTCTGTATCTCACTCCCTCACCTGACAGTAATCAAGTGGGAGACCAATGAGTGAGCAGGTATTTCACACTGGAGTCTTCTGAAGAAGAAATTGCAGACCTGAACCCTGTGCCCTAGGAAAAAAAAAGTCTGCCACAATCCCAGAAATAGTGATGTCTTCTGTTTTTAATTGCTTTTCTGTTAGCTCTTGTATTCTAGTTTTAAATATTAAGTCCTGAATACAAACCTCGGACAAAAAATATTTGCTAGGCATTGGCAATGCCAGATGAGGCACGGTGGTCTGGCTGCTTCTCCATGTCCCCCCATCTTTGCTTAGATAGGAGAGGTTTGGCTCAAATATTTGGACACCTGCCTGTGGCCAACACACTGCTTATCCACCAAAGACCTCCTCCTCTGTCACCTGGGACATCTCACTTTGTGTCTCTGTGCCTCCCTTTCCTCAAAGGCTGAGTACATTAAAGATCAGTCAGTTCTCAGATACAGCAGGAGGACAGATGAATGAAATAGGAACAGGTAAGGCTGTGTGTGAAACTGGGATCTAAAAATGCCTCTGCAGCTGCAAGAGGCAATTAATTGGGTGGAATTTGTATCCTATGCAAGGGAAATGATACAGACATGAACAGACTCATTGCTCAGACTCATTGCTCTTCTGATAGTTAAAATATCTGAAAACTTAATCCTCCATTAGAAAATCCCCTCCAGTCTTTTAGTGGGTCTTGATACTTCACTGTGCCTTTTTGCCAGAAGAAAAATCCACTTGTTGGAAGGTGTGCTGAGTGTCTTTCAAATCTCTTAAAATTGCACTGCCCCTAGTAACAGCAACAAACCTAACTTTAGTACCTAATGTTGAACATTGCTGAATGAAGTAAAGGGATTTCAAAGCATGAGTTTGCTGTCTGTTCTGAAAGGTTGGGTAGGAGGTCTGCAGAGTTCTTCCTTCTTATGGGCACAGAAGCCCTACTGCTCCAGGCAAGGAGCATGATGGCTTGCTTTTGAAAGCTTTGGTGTTGTATCTGTGCATTATGGGACAACACAAGGACAAGAAAACCTCAGAACGGTCTGTATTTCATTGCAGCAGGAGACCAGCCTGCCAGAAGAGCATGTGAGGTTCATGCTGTTTATGATGAAGATGAAGCTTGACAGCTTTATAAAAATGTAATTTGCTCCCCAAAAAAGCCAGCATAAGCACTTGCAGGTCTGAATTTCCCAAAAGATGAACAGCTTGAAAAGCTGTTAAGCTTCTTAAAGAAATAATAAGGAATCAAAGCTTGAATGAAGAGTGTAGGAGAACTAGACACAAGCCTGAATTTCTGTTCACTTCATTGTGTTCATGCGCCAGGGCCCCCTACCTTTCCATAATCACCATCTGAATTTACTTTAAGAATAGCACATAACAAGGCAATTAAGGTTTTGAGCATGAGGGGAAACTCTTGTTTGAATTAAGCTAAACGTTTATATACATGGCCACAAGCTGGGGTTGGGCTCCAAAAGGGCTGCAGCCATGACACGGTGAAGGAAGTGGGAGGAAGGAGGAAATGAACTGATGACCTGCCAAGCCAGAGGCATGACATCAATTGGGGTAAGTCCCAGCAATGGCAAAGCCTTGCTTGTTGTCCGGGCTGCTGTGGAGCAGCTTTGTATTTGCACTTTGTAGCTCTACCCACCTCCACTGTGGCCCCTGCAGATGTTTTCCAGCTAACCTTTCTGGAGGGATGAGGCTAGAACAGCCATAAGTAGAGAAAAGGCAATGGAAAAAGCAAATATGAAAAGAGCAATTAGTAGTAAATGAAGTGCCAGATCTCAGAGGTGGGCCTCTGGAAAGCTCAGAGGGGATCCAAGAGCATTATCTGTGCCATGTTTACTGGAGTGGGGGACAGTGGAGTGTTTCTTTGCAGGGTATTTGCGCTTGCCTTTACCAATTACAACTGCTGGAAATTAAAAAAAAAAAAAGTTGCTTTGGCTAGAATGAAGCATTTACATGGCGGTGTTTTGAAAAGTCATATGAAGACAAATGAGCCCTTGCCATCTGAGCATCATTGCATTTGCAGCAGGAGAAGCTTTTGGAGAGACCATGTCTTGAGTGTCTTACTTTTTTGCAAGGGGGAGAAACTGTCCTTGCTGCTTGTTCTGGTATTTAAAACGTAAAGAAGGTCTGGTAAGAAATGCTGCAGTGCTGCAGGCCAGGACACAGAGCACCTTGGTGTGATAGTAGTAACACATCAAACATGGGGTACTGAGTATGCCACATATGTCCAGATATGCCTATGATGTGCTCATGCAGGTGAAAGCTATTAAAGATGATTAGCACTTCATACTGAAGGAGTCTACTCTTTGGAAGAGAAAGAGGAGCTACTCCTGAGTCAAAGGGTTAATTTTTTTTGTATCACAAAACCTAGACAAATACAAAATTTTTGTTTTCACTCTTCCAGATGAATCCTGCCAACTCATTCAGCCTAAGGGCACAGCTCAGTACAAGGCATAGGCAGCATTATAAGCCTAAACAGCAACAGCTTCATCTGCTATTCTGTTCCTTCCTTTGCAGTCACAATAATGAAATCCAGGGGGAATTAAAAGTATCCTGGCTGCAGAGCCCATCAGCCAACCATTGTAATGTGGTTGTGAAAGACAGAGCCACAGACTAGCAAGCACAATTAGCTAATAAAATCAGCGCTCCATCATACCCCGTTTAAAACAGGCTGCTGATAGAGTAATTTTGACACCAAAATAGCATCACAGGAAATACATATTCACTGCAACTCATTGTGCCTTTTATTAAGCAACAGTACAACACTACAAAAAAGCCAGATTCTCACTGGAGGCTGTCAGCAGGAGCAATTTCTCTGCTCAGGCCCGTGCTGATGAGAAAGTTTTTCATGTCCCCTTCCCCCAAGCAGAGCCAGCATGGTTACACCTGCCAGCTGTGAAGGTTTTAGGCTGCCCATAGCTTCCCTCACAGACCTCAGCAGGAAGAAACACCCTGGCTGTTCAGCAGAACACTGGCTCTGCTATATCCTCCATATGTAACTCAGCTCAGCTCAGCTCAGTTCAGTGTGTGTTGAGCCACATTTATTCCTGTGAGGCACTGGGCCTGTTCTTACCCCTATCCATGAAGATCAGGAGACCAAATGAGCTATGCTAGACTGAGTAAGCTCCTAGAAAATTAAGGTAGCTTGGGCTGCTGGATCTCACCAGCAGCTCATAGCTCATTAGGGAATGTAATTTAATGCCCTTTAATGCTCTGACAATGTACTACTGCTTCCCACAGCATGCATGGAGGGATGCACAGCACTCTCTGGGTTTGGAAGCTTCCCAGCAATGGTGCTCTCTCTCATGGTCCCAACTGGAGACTGAGTGCAGCTCTCTGAAAGAAAAAGGCAGCAATTTTTCTCCTCTAGTTTTTCTTGTAAGAACAAACTGTTCTCTTTTCTATCTGGTCTAGGTTTTTAACAAACCAGCAAAGGGCAGTTCATCTCCTTTGAGCCCACAACATGAAATTTTTCACCACAAAAACAATCCCATTGAAGTGAAGTCTCCAGTCTCAAAGGTGCCTCTTGGGCCAGCCTTCTGGAAAGCCTTGTTCTGAGATGAGATGTGGTGCTGCAGCTGGGTGGTGTGGTTTCCAGTGACCTGTTCACTCAGTGGCCCCTCTGCCCCTCTGAGCCTGTCCTGACGGTGGGCTCACAATGAGCCAGCATTGCTGTGAGCTTTACCAGCCTCCTGCCTTAGAGAACTATTGCCAGCTTGATAACCTTCTGACAGATGTCAACCCTTTGTGCCCTTCCTCCCTCCTCTTCCAAGTCAGGGCTGACTTGTGTCAGCATTTGTCCTCCCCACAGCCCGTGGTGTACATGCCTCACATGATTTCTGTACTGGACACAGCCAGCCTATGAGTGCAGCCAGAAGCATGAACAGATGAGAAGCTCACCGCCTGACTGGCCCAGCCCGGAGTCAGGAGATGGTGCACAAAGCATTGGCATTGACAGTACCTGACCTCCCCCAGCTCATCCTTGCCTCCTACTGCTGGCTTATCAGATTGCAACCCAAGGTGAAGCACCAGAGGTTATTGCTCTCCAGGAGGTAGCAGAAAATAGGTGTCTGGGGCAAAGGTGATCTGCTGCCTCTGAGTTTCACTTACCGTAAGAGTAGAACAGGATTAGAACACCCTTTTATGCTCCTCTGCTTCTTGTGCTTAAGGAGAGTTAAGGCTCATCAAGCCCAAAAAGTGCTGTGGGGGTTTTTTTGTGTTTTTTTTGGTTTTTTTTTTTTTTTTCCTGCTGTGAACCTTCTTTTGCTGTGCAGCCAGAATTCACTGTAAGATCTGAGAAGTTAAAGGGTCAGATCTTCATCCCTCACTGCTCCCTAAAATAGTCACACAAATATATGCAACATTGCCTTCACAGAAGTGCAGAAATGTGGCTTTCAGTCCTTTTATAAATCTCTTTTTTCCTTGAGGATTACATCCCTGAACCACCTTTTTTACCTCACCTCAATCACTGCAGTCCTAGTTTTTTCTATTCTTTGAAAAGACAGTTGATCTTCATGCCACACAAAAAACTCACCCTGTGCTTCTGCTGTCCACATGTTCAGCCACTTCCCTTCTGTTTACCTCAAACCCCTTCTCTTCACTCACCCAAACATTTCCCAGTCATGCTTCCATTCAGTTCTCTGCTGTTCTCTGTGATTTTCCAAAACCAAGCCCTTGCCCCCAGCCTCAAGTTCCTTGCATAATCTACATCTCTCCCCCATCCACACCTTGCCTACATGATACTTCTCTTCCAGCTCTCCTGGGCCTTGAGGTGTCCCACAGTCAGGCTTGTGCTCTGACTCTTGCTTCTGCCTGGGACAAAGTTACCCATCTTTCCCCCTCTCTGTGTTTTTTTCAAGCTAGACATCAAATTTGAGTGTCTCACAGTTTAAACATCCTCAAGGATGGAAAATAGAAACTGTGTGCATTCTGCAGCTCTGGCTTGCCCCAGTAACTTCAGTGAAGGTAGACAAGTGGACAACAGCTTCCAATCTCGGTCTTGCCTTTCACAGGATCAATCAATGGCAATGTAGTTCTGCTGCTATTTTACACTATGATCCCCTTGCTTTGTCCCTAATGCTGGCAACAAGACACAGATGTGCTGCTACCTGCTTGCATCTGCATCCTACAGTTCCTCTGTCTGTGTATGTGTAGTGCTTGGTAAAGCTGGGGGTTGACTCCAGTACAAAATGTTATGGTGGAATTTCAACTGTGCAACTGCACCCCCACTTATTTGCACTTCAAGCAGAGTGGAGAGGAGATATGCACAATCAAGTATTTTTGACCATGTCACCCTAAAATGAGTTGAACAGGGACCCAAAGGACTTATGCATGATGTGTTTTAGTTGATTCTTCAAGAAGCATTTAAATGGAATTGCTAGTTGCAGGGTCCCTCATTGGCACAAGCAACAAACCCATAAATGCAATCTGTCTACATTGCAGACAGAGGTAGGATAGATAGATAGATTCAGATCTAAAAAAACTAAAGCTTTGCTTTAGAATATGTTTTATCTTGCATCCACTTATAATTGAAATACTGTGATTTACTTGACGTTCTTACTTTGAGAAGACATGAGGAGTTCGGCACTCCACACTGGCTCCAGTAACACAGAGAGACTGACATTGGTTTCTGCAGGATTTCATTGCACTGTTCAAGGGAAAACCAAGAGCACCCTAAAGTGACTACTGCTTTCAGCACATGGCATTTTTAAATTAAAATTTCCTTCAGTTGGTGACATCAACAGAGCATAGTGCCATGTGTTGTTACTCGCTGGTCTTCCAAGAGGCAGCTGGCACAGCCTCGCGACCCTGGGCACACAGACCAGCACACATGCAGGCTCTTCTAATGGCGGGTGTGCCCCTGCAGCCATCTCACGGTGCCCTCTTCTGCATGGACCCTCAGCATCCACAGGTAGGTGAGGGCTGTGGAGCTCAGGGCCAGAGAGGTGCCTGCAGGGGCAGGTACTGAGGGACACTGGGGCATGGTGGGGACAGGAAGTGCAGGAAATGCACTGGTACCCAGGTCAGAAGGTATTTGTGGGGATATGGCAGAAGCCCTGAGAGAACACAGGTCACAGCAAAACCAGCAAAAATGCTTGTAAATTTGCCTCCTTCATCACTCTGCCTTCTCTCTGCTCCTTGAATCTTTTACAAATTATTTCTAACATCCCCAACGACTTTAGTAAAATTCTACTTGCCTGAGCAAAACTGCAACTACTTCAAAAGAAGACATGCCCACAGGAGGGTTCAGTAAAACATGCTATTAATTATAAATGCTTCTCAGTGATCAGAAAGCCACCCACTTGACCAGCTGGCCAGCAAAAGGCAGGCTTTTCAAGCTAGGCATGTCCAAATCACAGTAGTTGCAGTCACCAGTTCCTGTGAAGGAAGGTGTACACAGTGCATAGATGCTTTCTTAAGCACTGTGACAGTCTGATTTACATGGTAGGTCTCTGGTAACAGCTACACTTTTTAGAGAAGCACGCTGTGGTGCTTCTTCTTCTTCTCTGATCAGGGTGGCCACCACGGCTATGGGAAAGTGCCAGCTAGGTGCAATATGGTTCATTCTGCCCCAGAAAGCAGGCAAATGCCGTGGAGAAGTGGATCAGGAATGGCTGCATCTCCTTTCCGAGAATATGCTGATGGTGTTCTGCTGTAGTCGCAGCTGGGTGTCTTAGAGAGGAGAGTGTGGGACTGCTCCTCAGGATTTCATACCACCCACATCTCCCAAAAGGAGAGCCAGGATTACTGTAGAAAGGAGTAAGATGAATGTGTCTTTACACACATTACAGGGCCAGGGATTTTTAGATAAGGAAGTAACAGGAGTAACTATCAGTTTCAGAAAATTAACTAATAGACATGGACTGCTCTTCAGCCAATGTCATGCTAAATTCCTAAACTCAGAGAAGAAGAAGACTTAATATAATATGAATATCATTTAATGTACAAAAAGGGGTTGCCTGCACATTAAGGGAGACATATAGTAGGCAAATCTGGAAGTCTGTTCCTTGCATGTACCTCAGCCAATGGGAAGAGGGTAATGCAGCCAGGAAATTAGGAAAAAAAGGAGCCTGCATCCTCCAACATTTTGAGAGACCCCATGGGGAAATACCCTGTTGGGATTTTAGCTGACTAGAGACTGGAAAAGTACAAGGCCATGGCTAATTCCAAGTCCTGCACCTGCAAGATAGTGTGTCCTTGTGCCTAGCTGGGTATGATAACAAGTAGACAGAGAGATGTGGGAAATAGAAAATGTAGGCCCAAAAGAACGAGGAAGAGTCGATGGTATAGTTTAACCAATAGATTGCTTAGCTTACAGAATATTCATAAGCTTATTACTTCCTGTATAAGTGTCTGATGCTCTCTTCAATAAATGGAACTTGCTGTTGACTCAAATTGAGCCCCGAGTTTTCCCCGCACCCGACAAATGGCTCATCCCCAACAGACGGACTATTCTGCAACAATGTCCTATGAATAAAGTTACAGGACTCTTCTGTTTCCTTTCTGGACATAAACCTCTGGTGACTTGAATTTTTCCGTACACTGTCTATGCCACAGCCTCGAGCTCAGCTGTGCCCAGGCTCTCTGCATGCACAAGAGCATCCTTCTCTGCCAAGTCTTCAGATGCCAGCACCCCTGTTCACTGTTAACTAGAGGGTAAAACGGCACGTCATGGACTATGTTTGGTGCTACAGCAATCCTTTTAGTCACTGACCACAGGCAGGTAACCCACCTCTCCCCCTAGACAGGCAGACTGATGAAGACACAGTGCCATCAGCTGGGCATTTGCAGCCTCCTGCCCAGAGTCCAGGCCACAAGGCAGGGGTTTCACAAAACCACACCTTCTGGTGACTACGAGCTCTTTGTGGCAGACAGCAGCGCATGCAGGGTGTATGCTTGTCATAGGTGAGGAGAGCAAGCCAGTCTGCAGTGCAAAAGCAGGATTAGAAAGTGTTGAGTCCATTAAGAGGGCAGCAGCTAATTCCTTCTCAGAAGCAGCTGTAGGGAGCCTTTTGTCCTCCATTCTGCACCTTGCCATCCAACAGCACTTACTTGCTACCTGAAGGCAGAGGCATGGCAGTAGCAGTGCCCCTGGCACCAGCAGTGTGCATGGGGACAATAGATTTTGCCTGAAATTTGATTTGGGAACCTTTTATAATGAAGGGAGGCGCAGGCAGCAAGCTGGATGAACACTATTCCTTACGCTTTAACAGCTGGGGGACTGCAACTGGCTGTACAGCCCAGTAAAGTGCATACAGCCCTGGAAACCTCATTAATTATGCTACTTCTGTTCCACACAATAACTGGTCTTTCCAGTGGAGCATGCCAGCATATCTCTCCCTAGAGGTGAGAGCTCATATTTCCTCCTTCCCACTTAACTCCTGCCCCTGGCTGCCTACTAAAAAAATACAGGCAGCAGCAGAGCCTTTTCACAGGTGTGTTTGCTTTTATGCCATGTGAAAAACCTCCCCTTTTCTGCTCTTTCTGTTGCTGCTGCCTCTCAGTTTATCTCCTCACTCTGCCTGTCTTGTTTCTGGTCCTGGCTGGCTGAAGGGCTTCTCAAAATCTGGTTTTAAAATATGAAGTGACTTTTGGACTGTGTGGCTCTGGGCCACATAGCTTTCAAAGGCAGTGGCTGAGAAAATGTATTTATTCACTGCTTTTTGACATGGTCAAAGGTTATTCCAGTAGACACTCTGGCATGAAAGGAGCAACTTCAGAAAATGACAAAATTATGTGGTTCGAACAACTGAGCCTTCATCTTCATAGGCAGATGACTCCTGAGCAATATACTTTTTTCCCCCACATAATAGATCTTCAGTTTCTTTCCAGCAGCTCTCATTAACTCCCTTGACTGTTTTATTGGAGTGGTGTATAGGGGTTTATCCTACCTATACTGATACATCCTGGGCACTGAAGAATTCCCTCTGTCAGAGACAGGGAAGGAGCAGGAGTTGCATTAATGAGGCAGAGAATTAAATTCACAATAGTTAAGTGAAATTAAAGGCCAAATTCTAATCAGCTAGGTCCATTTGAAACTTACCCAACAGAAACAGAACAAAATTCTCAGTAGGGTAGTGTCCCAAAGATGGCACAAGCGTGGTGATGCATTTTAATACCAGCACTGTGCTCAAAGCTGCTGTAACACCATAGATCTGCACTCCAGTGCAGTGGCTGTTCTGTGGCCGTGGCTGTGTCAAACGCCATCATTATGAAATTACAGTTTCCTTTCAACACTGCAGTGCTGGAAATTTTTTTTTTTAAAGTTTTCATACTTTATTTTTAGAACTTGGATTAGTGAACTCTGTGATTAAGCAAAGTAAACACGTATACACAAGGGGCCTCAAAGAACCCACGGCAGGGCAGTCGAGCCTCACATGTGGCTGCTGCTGCTGCTGCGATCCCACGTGGCACCCGGGCCGTGGGCACAGGCTCCGCGCTGCGGGACACCCCCAGCTCCAAGAGCGGCGCAGGAGCAGCATGCCAGCATCCCGGCCCGCTCCGGCTGCGCGCTTCCAGCGGGCATCCGAGCGGGCGAGGGGGGGCTGGAGCCAGCCTGCAGCCCCGCGCCGGGGCGGACCTGCCTCCTGTCCATGCACAGCGCGGAACGGATCAGGACTGCCTTAAGGCAGGATGTGCTTTGGTGTAAGAGCTTGGGACACTTTCAAGGCTAATCAGCAAGAAAGGAGACCTGATCAGTGGAACTGGGAGCGGCTAGCATCGCCTAGTTCAGGACATCCGGGAACTAAACGTGACGAGATTTGAGGACGTAGTGAATCAGGATGTTGATGTGTGTTTGTTGTATACATTGATATAGGTCAAGGTCTATCTGTCCTATAGCTTAACTATGTGCATTATAATACTTAAAATCAGCCTTTTTTCTTAACTATGTGCATTACAATACTTAAATTCACGCCTTTGTGTAGAGCAAAAAAGCCCGGACCAGGTGAGGACCCTCCTCTTGAGCATGCGTAGAAGTTATCTGGGCTATGTAGCGTATGGAAATTTCCGAACAAACCGTGCTAGCGGGGCTGTACTTGGGAAGTCACTGACTCCGAGCCTGTGCGTGTAAATAATGCAGGGGAAAGTCCGGCAGGGCGCGCTCCGTCTCTGGAATATCACCAGGCTTGCGCAGCTCTGGAATAAACATCCAGTACCTCTCTGGAGTGTGTAATTATTGGCCTGAGGAGAGGAACCCGGTTCTGTGGAAGTCGCTCTCGCGGTTGGGGAGCGAGAAGAGGAAGAGCGTTCTCAGATTTTAGAAACAAGCGTAGGGAAAACCACAAACCTTCCCATCCACTCCAGGATTGTTGTGTTTCCCCAGGCTGCCATGAAAAGCACAGTTATTGAAAGCTCCTGGCATTTACTTTTTTTCCATTTTTAAAATGGTAGGAAGATAGAGAAATGTATTCATAACAACTGGCTTGTTTTGCTTCTGCTCTGAGCAGGTGTCTGTGTTAAACCGTGACCTTGTGAATTTTGCTGGCCACCCTGCCTGTCCCTTTCACGCCTCCCTCCAGCACAGCAGGCATCTAAGAAGCATGTTTTTTCCAGGGCTCGATTCAGATTGGTGGATTGCACTCTCTTGAAACCATGACTTAAAAAAGGAATTTATCAATGCCAGCCACAAGGTTCTTGGCTTTGTAGGCAAATTATGGAAAACCCAGCCATAGGGGACAAGTGGTGAGAGGACAACCCATGCTGGATGTGCTAACCAGTGCAAGGCTTTCGTCCCCAAATTTACTGCTGAAAATTTCCCCACAAAGAAGAAATCTGGGTGCTTGTAATCATCTCCTCCAAAATGCCCCTGATCCCAATATCACACCATAGCCTTCTGCTTAGAAAGGAGATGTTCTGCTGGCCCAGTCAATGCCACCACTGGGTTGGGTACAGTGTGCTTGGGACCCCAGGGACATGATCAATATCTTATCTTAACCCATGAGATTTACTGGATTTTTTCCCTCTGATTTTCCTTGCTCTGCCACCAGGGTGGTGGGAGGTTGGAGTGAGTGAGCAGCTGTGTGGTGCTCAGCTGCTGGCTGTGGTTGAACCACCATGCCTTGTTATTTTGTGTTCTTGGTATGCAGGCCTGTATCCTTGTAAACAAGCAGATGAAACAACCATTGACAAAGCAGAACTGCAAAGAGAACTCCCCCTGAGTTTAATGTTCTCCTACTGCTGGACAGGACCAAGGGGACACTTTACTAGGCCCTGCAAATGCAAAATGTCCTTGTGTCCATCTCGCCAGTCTAGTGTGGCTGTAGAGAGGAAAAACCCTGGTTTTAAAAACAAACAGGCAAAACGTTGGTGCAGAGACTGGCCTGAAATGACTGGATGCATTTAGATTTTACTACTGAGGTAAACAAGAAGCATTGTGAATGGTAAATGAGGCTGTCACCTCACAAAATTCTAAAGGGCAGACCATTGTGCCAAAGGGCACCTGCCACCATCTTGCAGTCAGACTTTAAACTAACAAATAATACAGTTCAAAAATAAAAGATAAATGTTTGAAATAATGTCTCTAAATGGTTCTGAAATCCAGAGGCAAGAACAGTGATGGGACAGCCCATCCTACACAGACATGGATCCTGGGATTCCCAGGGTAATGAAAAGGTTGTCGTGAACCACCTGGTTGATGAAGGGAAGCCAGTTGATGTGATCTTTTTGGATTACAGCAAAGCTTTTGATACTGTCTCTCTCAGGACCCTTCTGGAGAAAATGTCCAGCCCACAGCTGGATAAACACATCATGTGGTGGGTGAGAGCTGGCTCAGGGGTCGGGCAAAAGGGCTGCAGTGAATGGGGTGACATCAGACTGCTGTGACCTGTCACTGATGGGGTTCCACAGGGCTTCATCCTTAGCCCTGTGCTTTTCAACATCTTCATAAATGACCTGGACTTTTGAAGAGATACTAAAATGAAAGGAGCCATTGACTCCCTGGAAGGCAGAGAGGTCCTGCAGGGAGACCTTGACAAATCAGAGGTCTGGGTAATCACCAACTGTGTGAAGTTAAACAAGGAAAAGTGCTGGATTTTGCACCTGGGATGGGGCAACCCTGGGTATGTTTATAGACTGGGAAATGAAGTGCTGGAGAGCAGTGCTGTGGAAAGGGACTGGAGAGTCCTTGTTGAAGGCAAGTTGAATATGAGTGAGCAGTGCCCTGGCAGCCAGGAGGGCCAGCTCTGCTGGGGTGCATCAGGCACAGCATCAGCAGCCAGGCAAGAGAGGGGATTGTCCTGCTCTGCTCTGCACTGGGGCAGCCTCACCTCAAGCGCTGGGGGCAGTTTGGGGTTACACAATGTGAAAAAAGATACAAAGCTGTTGAAGAGTGCCCAAAGGAGACCGATGAAGATGAAGAAGGGTCTAGAGGGGAAGAGCTTCAGAGCAGCTGAGGTTACTTGCTTGCATCAGCCAAGAGAAGAGGACTCAGCAGAATGCAACTTCCTCATTAGAAGAGGGGGAGCAGGGACTGATCTCTTCTCTGTGATGTCCAGGGACAGGACCCAAGGGAATGGCCTGAAGTTGAGTCAGGGGAGGTTTAGGTTGCATACCAGGAAAAGGTTCTTCACCCAGAGGTGGCTGGGCACTGGAACAGGCTCCCCAGGGCAGTGATCACAGCACCAGCCTGACAGAACTCAAGAAGCATTTGGGCAATGCTCTCAAGGCACAGGGTGTGATTCTTGGGGTGTCTTGTGCAGGGCCAGGAGCTGGACTGGATCACTGTGGTCCCCTTCCAACTCAGGATACCCTAGGACTCTTTTAGAACTTTAAGAGTTGTAAAAGTCCCGTATGTCTAATCTAACCTTGCCTTCTGTCAGTGTGAAGCCATTCCCTGTGTTCTGTCCCTACAGGCCCATGTAAAAATTTCCTCTCCACCTTTCTTGTAGGAAAAGGTACCCTTTAGGTACTGGAAAGCTGCTCTAAGGTCTCCCTGGAGCCTTCTCTTCTCCATGCTGAAGAACCTCAGTTCTTTCATTCTTTCTTCATAAGAGAGCTATTTCATCCCCCTCACCAGTTTTGTGGCACTCCTCTGGACTTGTTGTGGAAGAAGTATGGGTCAATGAGTGTGATACTTACTGCTGGCACTGTGTTTGTGGGGTTTGTGTTCAGATGATGGAGAGGTACCTGGTAACTGTAGAAATAGCCTGGTTAGCCAATGTGGCTCCTGTTGAGGATGGATTCAGACCCCTGGTTCTCTGAGAGGTCAGCTGAGGGGCCAGGGAGGGACTATTCTACAATATGGAATTTTGATTTTAGGTGGGCAAGAAACTTTCAAACCCAGAAATGCGTCTCATTCAAAGTAGTTGCAAAGCATCTTCAAAAGTGATGTACTTGTCAGTGGTGGTTATCTGTGGCAAGACTTTTCACTGCCTTTAAAAAAATCTGAACAAGCCTGTCTCCTTCCAAGACCCAAGGGCAGCACATATTCTGAGAATTGATGGCATCGCTGCTCTTTATTTCTCACTTCCAATTACTTGTTTCCTAGCAGTCCAATGGCATCTCTCCTGGGCAGTGCAGCTGGCCAGACATCCCTCCTGATGGAGGGATAACAAAAGCCTCAGTCAGGGTATGACTGTGTATTTTGGAGACAGAGAATGGTATCAATCAACAGCTCTGCATGTTCAATTAATGCGAAAGATAAATCAAAGACTTCTGTAGGTTAAGTGTTTTTAATGGATGTATATAAATATATGCATACTTTTTTCATACAAAAGGATTCACCAAGATTTTTTCCTTTTAAAATTTTTGTTATTTTTGGTTCTAGAGTTTTACATCCAACTTTGCATTGCATTGTGTAGGCAAGTAAGACGGGCAGTGATGGCACAAGGACTGTAGCTGTTGCAGTGGATCTGAAAGTGTAGATTCTGGTTAACATACAAACTGGTCCAGCAGCCTCACATGGTTATTTCTTGGCTTTAGCCTAGGTTTGTGGTCATGATCCTAAACCTTTCTTTTGGAGTATCTTGCCCTACTCACTTTTTACTGAAATCTAAATCTCTTCAAAACAGACAGTAAAAAAAATAACAACATAAAAAAAATTCTATCCTGTGGGAAGAGTAAAATGACACGTCATCTTATGACTGGCTCATCACAGACACCATCCACTGATCACATAATAAAGAATTACATAAATAAATGTAGTTTATATTTATCTATAAATACATGTAGTAGATAAAGTGTGTAAGCAGACATAGCAAACAATGTCAGTCCTTGCAATAAAAACCCAAGAAACATATGCACACAAGCACGCTGAAGCCGGTTGTGCCCACACTTGTTTGTGCAGACCACAGGGCTGTTTTCTTCTCCTGACTAATTTCAGCTGCTTTCAGTAAAGAATCCTTCATATATCTTCAAGCAAAGGCAATTGACATAGTTTTAAGAGTAATGGTGGAAGAAGGTAGCTCTTCACAGGAGGACAGGTGGAGACTTCAGGGCAGCCTTTTTTGGCCCTTTATACTTGACTAATTCATATTTACACTGCTTTGCTTCATTTAAATGGGGCTTGTTGTGATTTATTTCTCACATATTTTCAGAAATGTAGCCCTGGCCTGCCCACATGGACAGGAATTACACAGGCTGTGGCTCCCTTACAAGTCTTTGTTTACTCTTGTTTGTAGTAAACAGCTGGTTACATTATGATGCTTAACAAATGCCCTTTTTGCTCTGTGTGTGCTGGTATGAATGCAGAGCTTCCCTTCTGGGGGTTTCGACAAACACCCTCGGTGCAGGTAGCTCAGTGTGCAAGCTGCTAGCCGCAGGCTGTGGCCTGGAAAGTAGGAATCCAGCTGGGAATGCGGCAGGACTCTAGTCTAAGGAAGACGTAGGGATGAAGGGGAAATAATCCCGAGACTCTGCAGGAGCCAGTGCCCGCACAAAGAGGCCCCAGACTAAACGCCAGCACTGGAATTTGTGCAACAGCTCGAGCCGCCCTGGTGTTGCTGCAGCACGATTCAAAACGCTCCAAATGACGAGAGGTCTGGGAATGTGCTGTGGAAAACCCGCGGCCGAGCCGGGGAGAGCCACTGGTCTGACCGGGCGCGTGTGAGGTGCGCAGGGAGCCGAGCGGGAGAGACGCCCTCCGTGCCACCGGAGCTGCCGCAGGCCCGGCCCCACCCGGGACCTTCGAACCAGGGAGGAGCCACAGCGCGCGTGTGGAAATTTCCTGAGTAGATCAGTATCAGGCCTAAGGGTGGGTCCCAGCCCCTCCGTTGGGGCAGCATTTGTTCAGATTTGGTGGCGTTCCTGCGGAGCAGTCTGTGTGGGTGTGTGTGTGTGTAGTGGGTGTGTGTGTGTTTGTGTGTGTGTGTTGTATGTTTGTGTGTGTGTCTGTGTGTGTATGTGTTAGTGTGTGTGTGGCTCTTGTCTGTGTGTCTGTGTGTCTGTGTGTCTGTGTGTCTGTGTGTATTAGTGTGTGTCTGTGTGTATTAGTGTGTGTCTGTGTCTGTGTGTGTGAGTGTGTGTATTAGTGTGTGTCTGTGTGTGAGTGTGTGTATTAGTGTGTGCCTGTGTGTGTGTGTGTCTGTGTGTGGTCGAAGCCCCTCGGCAGGGCAGGTGGAAGCGGGCAGTGTTTTCTGTGCCGTGCCTCAGCGTTGTGCCGCAGGGCCGCTGTCCCCGGGCCTTGGCGGAGCGATGCCGCCGCGGGAGCCGCCGGCCGCACCGATTCCCCTTCCTGCGGCACTGAGCGCCGGGCCATTCCCGTCTCCCAGGGTTTATCGATGCGCCCCAAAGACACTGCCGGGACATAGCTGAAGGGAGCTTGCTACCATACATCCTGTTAGTACTAATCAATGAATATTTGCACGTGTGTAAATTCCTTTTAAAGGAGGTAAAATCAATTTTAAAAAATCAAAATAAAACTTCAAAATAAAAAAACCTAAAACTTAAAAAAAAAGTTCCTTTTTGGGGTGGGGGATGGTTAGTTGAAAGATGTCTTGAGAAAAAATTCATCCTAATCAAAAGACACAAGCAAACATAAGAAATTCCCCTGCAAAAGTGCATATAAGATAAAATTGGTCTTTAAGGTTTCCAGCAGATGTCATGTAGGCTCTCTATAATATGACTTCCAGCCGTGGTTAATTTGGTTTGTGAAAAACAGATGCCCTGAAAGTCATTCTTCTTAACCTCTGACTTGACTCTAGAAGAAATGCAGAGGCCCAGCGACAATGACACAAAGAACTTGGCCTTCCCTGTGGCTCCAAGACAGTATTTTTCACTTGATTTTGCCTAACTTAATTTCTTGTTTGCAGAAGGACATTAGGAAGAGGTTCCTAAGTGTATGCAGGGAGTTATTTAATTTTTGCTTACTTACATTTTGTTACGTTGAGGAGTTCTTGTATTTGGTTTGGATATTTTTGTTTGGTTTGGTTTGGTTTGGTTTGGTTTGATTTTGTTTGGTTTGGTTTTCCCCCAGACTTCTATTTCTGCATAGAAAAGCCTGACTTTATAGAAGTACCATCAAGGAATCATTTAAATGGAAAATCTTGGGGGCCTGTATTCATAATACATTTAAAATAACTTACAGCTTTTCACTAAACTTTTAATATTATTATTGCATGTTTTTAGGTAGTTACCAAGACAAATTCATGCTAGCTGTTCAATTGGAAACAGTCTTGCTTGGTAGTGGTGGAACGCTATTGCCACCTGGCAGCTGCACAGTGTCTGTGTGAAATGACTGGGTCGTCCAAGTGTGCTTTGTATCACAAGTGTTGCCAAATGACAGTATGAACTGGCAAACTTAATAGCAGACTGACTGAGCTCAGGAGCCAAAACCTAAATGATCTGGGAATTGGGGAAATGGGAGTAGCAGTGTGAAGCTAAACCATGGCTAGTTTCAGTTTGAGAATAAAATACAGTGTTTGCTGTGTTGAAAACTTTGTAAAAGTGGTAACAGTGCCTGAGAACATTCTGTTTTGAACTTTTCCCTTAAGGTAAGCCACATTTTAAATGAGATTATTTTATATTCACTTCTGCTCCTGGACACTAACTATTGAGTGCAGACCAACTTGCTCATGAACTGGCACTTGAAAAACTGCTTTGCAGCAATTGCTTGCACAGCATTATTTTAATTTATCACTGATAGGAATTACTTTTGTCTAGGCCACCAGTATCTTAAGTTAGCTGAATATTTTGCTCCTTTAGCTCATAAGACTGATTCTGCTTTTAAAGTGCATAAATTATTGGATTAATAATGTCCTAAGCATTAATAAAATACAAATCATGCAGTTGGAAACATAACCAAAATACTGCACAAGCACTGCATATAGACTACAGTTCAATGTTTGTTAAGTATATGATGTAATATTTAATTACAATATTTTATGTAATGCTCAGTATCAGATTTTTTGTGGAAAATAAACATTCAATGTCAAAATACAGTTAAATACATTTGGTAGTCGTTCTTTTCCACAACTTACACCAGAATTAACACTGATAAAACTGTTTGCAAAAACTCATCAATTCTGGCACAAAATTTCTTCCTTTGCTTATCAGTTGCAATATTGCTGAAATAGAGTTTTCATGAAAAGTGGCCTGAAATGACTGTAGGTTCCAGCTTTTCCTGGAATTGGACACGTACGCCCTGTTAAAGGTGCTATGACATCTTGCAGGAAGAAGCCGACCAGAGAATATAACATTAGCACACCTGCTGGATGTGCTTTCCTTCGTTGCACATATCTGCATTTAAATATTAAAAACTCCACATTTACATGAGGGAAAGCCAGTCTGCTGCATATTCTGCTGTGTATTTCCCTGAATTTGCATGATCTTTTGTCCAGATGGATAAAATAGGTATTGTATTAACCTAGTTCTTGCCCCATTTGGAGCCCATTTTGCAGAGGTAGATTGACATCTCCCATGGGATATGAGGTTTCTGAATTTGGAGTGAGGTTATAAAAGAGCTATACTTGTTACATATTCCATATAAATTTACTAATCTTCAGAATCATTGAGTTGAACTCCCTGTTCCTTGCAGGTCTATCTAAACCATATGAATAAGAGGATAATGTTAAACTAAAACAACCCAATCTACTGAAAGAAATTGCTTCAAAAGCACTTTGAAATCTTGTTTCAGAAAGTGTGTGGACACCACGTGTACTCAGGGACCCTGCAGGTAAGGAGATGAGCGTCAGAGCGCTGTCAGTGTGTTCAGCCATTCCAGCACCACAAGGTGGTAGCATTTCTGAACATTACTCATACTGGCTGCCTTCTCTAGTACTTCCACACACAGATTTCTATAAAACACCAGTAGCCTGATTTCTAATCACAGAAGGGTTGAGGTTGGAAGGCTCTGGATGTCTTCTGGTCCAATCCCTCAAGTCCAGCAGAAATACCTAGAGCCAGCTACCCAGATGTGTTTTGAATCTCCTCTCCAAAGAGGAATATTCAGCGCCAGTCTGAGCAACTTGCACAAGTGTTTGGTCACCATCAGATAAAAAACTCAAACATTTTCCTGATGTTAATATTAACATTTTAGTGTTCAGAGGAACCTCCTGTGATTCAGTATGTGCTCATTGCCTCTTGTTCTGTCGCTGGGCACTGCTGATAATATCACAGCTCCACCTTCTGTATACACTGCATTCAGGTATTTGTACTCAGTGAGGTGATTCCCCTTGAGCTTTTTCTTCTCCCGACTAAACATCCCCAGCTTGTTCAGTTTTTCCTCGCAGGAAATAAAGATCCATAAAGATCTTCATGCTGGCCTGAATTCTCCTCAGTAACCAAAATACTCCCCATGTGCTCACAACTACACACAGCATTACAGGTGTGGCATTAACAATGCTGAGAGGAAAGGGGAAGGAGAACCTCCCTTGGCCTGCTGGCAAGACTTCCCCTAATGCAGCCCAGGACACAATTATTTTCTAATAAAAAGGATAATATTAGAGACCTGAGGAAGCCCAGAGAAAAGTCTGGTCACTGATCTGGCTTTATTCTCACTATGAACATATACTACAGTACTCTGTCTGCCCATTACTGCCGCCATTCTTTCTCACCCTTTTCCTCCATATTCAAATCTTTACCAACATTTAATCTTCAGAAAACGTTGAAGAAGAGCACAAGACAACAATTCTGCTTCTGGCTTCACGATTAAAAGACAGTGGTTTATTCATCTGCATATGTGAAAAACAAATTATCTCACACTTCTCTCCACCTGGAAGTGTTTATCCTTAATGTTTTCAAAATGCCTTAGAACATCTCTTTTGTTTACAGTTCAGTTCAAAATTGTATTCTAATTTCTGGTTTAAGGAACAAAAGATATGCTAATAGATTTCTCTCTATCAGTGATGGAGCTACCCACTATGTTTTTTAAGGCACCAGAACTTTTTTTGCTACTAGTACAAATGTCTTGATAAACTAGGGAAGCAGTAAGATGCAAAATATGTAAGGAACGAAATGCAATAAGAAAGTAATTTTATCTACACAAGAGGAAAATAATTAATCAGCAAATTTGTGACTAGAAAGCTGCACTGGGTAGAGTGATAATGACTTCCAAAGTCAGCACATACAAACCAAGGCTGTTTATTCTCCAGCAGGCTGCATAAAGCAAGCTCCCACTGAGGTTACCCTGGATCTGAAGCACAATGGCCAAGATGATTTGACCTTGTACAAAACCTGGTTCTTTCTGCAAGTCTGAGAGCTTCTAGAATAGTGTAGAGTACAGGGAGGAATTCAGCTATGTTTGCATCTTTCCATGAAGGTACAACCAAAAATGCTGACAGGTAATTTTAGTTACCTCTCGCAGCAACAGTGCATACCACCCACATAATTAAGCATGGCAGCTGGCTCTGGAAGTGCCAATCTCTTCCTACTAATGATAAAGCATTCAAACCTGAATGCTTTGAGTTGCATCTTTATCAGATATACAGACAACAGTGAAGTGAGAGTCCCCAAAAAGGACTTCAATTGCATGTGGGTCTCCCTTCACTGTCCCCTGGGCCTGCAAAGGCAGAGAATGAACTTTTGTGAGCAACAGACCCTGCTTCAGTATAGAAATATCTCTAGGTGAAGAGCTCCCAATGCCCAAACAG
Organism: Ammospiza caudacuta; assembly: GCF_027887145.1. Classification (NCBI taxonomy): domain Eukaryota; kingdom Metazoa; phylum Chordata; class Aves; order Passeriformes; family Passerellidae; genus Ammospiza; species Ammospiza caudacuta. Next base: position 25,232,310 of record NC_080632.1, read on the forward strand.
TGAAACAAACTATACTTTCAAGGTCAGGAGAGCTGGGCATTGTGAAACATTTTCATACACTAATAGGAACTCATCGACTGCTGAGGAGACTGTGAAATAAATGTTGCTCAAAGTTGTTTCAAAAAAATTTATCTCAGATATGGCCTAAGCTTCTAGCTGCTGTACAGTTAGTATGGAGTTTCTTGAGAACATTTTACTGTGCTTCAAAGGAAGCAGTCATCCAGCCATGGTCAGAATTCACAGGAAACCACGTTTCACACAGCACAGGGATCAGTTGCCTATGTTGTTCTCACAAGCTGTATGTGCTGGTGAAATAAATATCAGGTATATAATTTATTTCCTGTTGAATTTCTTTTGAAGTGAAGACATTCCACATGACTTCTTTTGGCCTGTTTTATATTTTTGTTCAAAAACAGGAGGAATTTTATCTCAGGACTAAAAGTAATCTCCTCTGTATGCATTAATAAGATCTAGGTGAGCTGGCAAAACACAAGATATGTAAGGTTATTGTGGTAAGAATAGAAACAGATTGCAGAGTTGGGTGTTTTTCCCTACGCTTTCATTTGTTTCACAGTTCAAAGCCTTCAGTCACCTCCCAGTGTTGATCTTTCTTTCATGTTTTTTCTTTCTCCTTCAGTACTTTCCATAATGGTATCTGACTTTGGCATCTTGTCTGGTTTTTTTTCATTATTTCTTTCTTGCACCAGCTCAAAAGAGTATCAGTAACATCTCTTCATTTGTTATTTCAAATTTGATGACTTTGCTTTTGTTTTGGAGCAAGACATGCATTCAATTTTGAAAATCATATTACTTAAACTTATTTTCATAAAGGAATTCTGTCATGGACTGTACAAAAGCCTTAAACGAATTATAAAAGTTGAAACTTAGTGTTTAAACTGGAGTCAAATCACCATTATAGAAATTACTGCCAAATATTATAAGAATTTTTAGTACTGAAAAGCTTTTAAATATATAAGTTAGTACCCTTTCTCATAGATGGATGTGAAACAACAGTAACCTATCAAACGAGAAGACCTTGAAGAAATTGAGGGACTGAATATTTCACATGTAGACCACAATATTTCTAGCAATAGGAAAAAAGAATCCTATAAAAGGCAAAAAAATCCTTTGCACGTTATCAATTTTAACAATAAATAGGGAGGGCACTAATTGCTCTATTCAAAGCCTGGACACCTTTTACATGCAAGGACTTTATTCTGCTAATAATGCTGAGTCTTTTTTTTGAGATCCGAAGAAGGAGGGTCATATTTACATGCTTTCACCATGCCAGGAGCACAAAAAAAATCACCTCTGAAAAGAAGTTTGGAAGTAATTTTATTAATATCTGAATATATGAACTACAGGCAGTATTTACATAAATGTCTATACATACCACAAATGATTCAGTCTATCAGCCTGATGCTGCCTTGTGTTAAGCTTATGCACCAGAAGGACAGAAATAGATTTGAATGTAAGCAAACTATTTGGCAAAGACACATTTTGCCATTTTTCTCAAGAAACTTCTAAAATTTAAACTTCTAAGGTTTAGAGCTTGTTCTTGCCACTGGTCACTTTAACCTACCTCTGTGACACCTCAGTGCAGGTCAGGTTCTGTGGTCTGTCCCGCTCAGCAGCTGAATACATTTCCTACCCTCAGTATTTGGGCTGATGTGCAGCACCACAAATTAATTATCCTACTTTCCCTGTAGGCGATTTAACGTGCACATGAACCATCATTGCCTATGAATAAATCTGTTCATTTTTGAGTTGAAAAGCAAGTTAAATATTCAAAGTGTTCTCTGGGAGATAAACTCAAAGAAAGAATATTACATAAGGGAGGGAAGGCATTAAAAGGAAAACCAGCCCTCCCACTTATTCCTCTAGAAGATACTGAAGTAGAAGTTTCTTAATATCCAGCCACAAATATCTGGAGTATTGACAGCTAAGCAGCCCAGGCACCAGAAAACCTTGCACACCCAGAAACCTGAGATGTTTTTAACTTGTGGAGATATTAGGCATTGCAGAAGCTCCAAGCCTCAAGCAGGTAAACAAGCTGCCAGCAAACAGGCTAATGTTAAAAAAGCCTGTTTCGGGCTGGTTTTGTTCTAGGGCAACTGGAGGGTTGTATGGCATTCTAATCCCCATTCTACCTGCTGATTTCAAAACATTCTAATGATTTTATGTGGCACTGCTAATATTATCTGGCATTGCCATTGTTCTCTCAGGCCTAAAAACAATTGTTATTCTGTTTTCTTTGCTTAGACTAGATTAACTATAAAATTTTTACACATGGTGAAAAAGCTTGACTTCTTCCAAAGCTTTCTGCAAGTAAGGTTTTAATTAAAAGAACAGTTACAGAAATCAAATGAGAATTCCATTACTGTTGGCATATTTCATAGAATGTGCTATTTTAAATTAAAATAAACACAAATACAGGTGGTTTTAAAAGCTTTAAAGAAAAACTCTATCTTAGAAGCAGCAAAATATATTTGTATTGAGAAGAAAAAACCAAAAAGTTTCCTTTGTATCTTGTTAAAAAAAATTATATGCTGTTTTGAAGAGTACCAATAAGACCCATTTTGCCACGTTCATCATTGCATCATGATTAAACTTTGTGAGTCAAAGGAAGCTGCTGGGAATACATTCATGTCCTTCACACAGCAGAGAGGAATAGGAGTGCACAGATTTCAGTCCAAGTATTCTGACCTGTTGGCACTTAAATATACTGAAATAGTACAAGTAAAAGATTTAAAGGTTTTAAGATGAGGGATTTTCCCTTAATTGCAGATGTTCTAATCCCAAACAGACATAAAGAAAAAAATTTTAAAGTGTTTGATATTTCTTTACTTTACTGAAGCCTCTATTCAAGAAACATATTTATACTATCCTTACAAGCCCTATAGATACATAAAAGTTTTGAAACTCCTCAGGTCAAAGGGAAAGGTTAATGTGAATTTTAAACTGATTCATCTTTCTTAGTATGCAGACTTAACACTTCAAAAATTTAAAAAATATGGGGATATTTTAAATACTGGAGTGTGTTTAATGCTGGATAATGCTTACTTCACTGTTTGTTTCAACAACTTTTTTGTTGTTTTCCTCGAGTTTCATTTTTGCTTGGAGTATTTATTTGAATTTTATAAAATTCAATATAATTCAACTAAGAATTTTTTCAAAAGGCTTGAAAAATATATTTAAATTAAACCACATTGCCATTTTGTATTGTAAATTACTACATAATGATATATACAGTTATTGTTAAATTACATCACCCTGGAAGGTGGAGTAATGAGTAAAGCAAAGTGTTTATAAAGTCATTCATATTCTTCTAAATACCAAAAATCTGATAGCAATATGGCGTCTGTTATGTTTTTACTACACAGGTATATTGCCAGATTAATTTGTCCTTCATATAGGAATTAGAAAATTTCCACAAAACACTTTCTGATAGCAACACTGTCATCAAGTTTAGAAAGTCTTCCAAAAGAACTAATTTTTTTCATTTTTTTCTTGACCATTATAAGAATAACAATTTCATATGAAGTTTTGAGTCCATTTCATAACAGATGCTGATTTTTCTTCAATATTGTCTGCGTCTTAGAGCTCACACATTTCTGCATAGGGTGACAGTTGTAGCTCTTGAAATAAAAGTGCTGAAGAAATGTAGATGATGTTCTAAAACAGTCTCCAGCATAGGCTGCTTCTTCCTTTAAAGCACATAAGATCCTACAGTCCTGACTAAATTATAAACAGAATTGCAAGGATTAGCAGTACAAAGCTTCCCACACTGGCAGAAACTCCTATTATTTACTTGTACAAAACAGATTATATAAAACTCTTGCTCTGTATAGAAGCTTATTTGCTATATACTTTTTGCTTCCTGTTAGTTGGACAGCTGCATTGCCACATGGATATGAGCAATACATATGCATTTTATGTTGCTTACACTAAAGGGAATCCTGATCAAAAAACTTCAGTGCTTGTACTTCTGGACACAAAGAAAAAGAAAGCCAAAACTGTAGCATGGATCTACTTACCTGAATAAGAAAATCAGGAAAACAAGACAATAATAATGAGAAAAAACACCAATATCAATATCTATAAACCAAGAGTCTTGCCACATTGAGCCAAAAATTTTAAATATACGGTATTGACAAGAATACAATAAAAATGAACGGTTAGATAATCTTAAGACAAGTACCACTTCTATTACAAAACCCCCTAACCACTTTATAGTTTGACTTGAAGCCTGAGGTATTTTTCAGAAAGAAGAGGAACAACAGCATGGCCAAGAGGCTAAAGGCTTTCGGTGACAGAGATACTTACGCAGCCTTTCTGTGGTAGGGATGAGAAATGTGGTAGGGATGATGATAAGTGGCTTATTCTGCTTCTGAGTGTTAGAGACAGTAAATTAACATTAGGAATCTTCCTGTTGGGAGGAGGAAAGGAAAATAATTTTATTTAGCAATAAGTTTGTATTATCTTCTGCCAGACCTGTCAAATGTCTCTTCTACATCTTCAGCAGTATTTAGCAATTTCAACTGACAATGCCTTAAAAATATGCTCCTTGTAGAAAAATTGTTTAAAAATAACTGAACAATTCATTGTGGAACCCTTAAAAGAGAAGCATATTAAATGGCTGATCCTTTACCTAGATTATATTTAGACATACCTCACACATAATTTTTATGGTTTTGGAGCCTCAAGAAGATGATTCTGGAATTTTTACTAAAAATTACTATGGAAACCTTCTTCAAAATACTTCACTAACCACTAGTTTATGAATATGGTATTACAAAGCACACAAATGAAATAATTCTGTTATTAAATAAATACAAACAAAGATGGAGTAACCAAATTGTGAGCATACTCAAAACACCTTTAGAAAACGATTTTTAGCAACTTCCGGACACAGCCTTTATCACATTGCAAGGCAAAAGTAATAATAAGGCACTAAAACTTTTCAGAAAAACTGATGCAAAGAAATACTTTATTCCTGAAGTATATAGGTATAGTAAAGACTTCTGAACTTTAATTTCAGGCAAGCAAATAGTCAGTATGAAAGTTGGAATAATTCTCAAGCCTTATGGTGTAACTACAGCATCTTGCTTCTTTCCCCACCACCACTGCCCTTCCTTGAGTTCTCACAATGCAAAGAGCCTATACCCAATGCCTGGAAAGCAATGTAATGCTGAGGGACAGGCACAGGAAAGGGGACAGGATGTGTAGCACATCACTGGCCTCTCCGGCCTTCCTACTGCACCTTTCTCCTTGTTTATCTTTGTTCTTTCTTGCCCCCATTGTTGGAAGATGTCTGAAAAAGAAAAAAAAAAGAAGAAAAAAAAAAAAAGAAAAGGTGAAAAGAAAAAAGAAAAAAAGAAAAGAAAAAGAAAAAAGGAAAAAAGAAAAAGGGAAAAAAATTGTTAACCACCCATCTCCAGCTCTTGCTCTTTTATCAGGTGAGAGGTCTTCACTGAGCTACTTACAGAAAAGAATGCATGACAGAAAATACTTATTGCCACTCCTGAGCCTGTGCTGTCTAGGCAGAATGCTGTAGTCACTGCCATCACAAAAGTGAAACCCTTCTGCAGTTTGTGTTTTTTTCTTGCTCCAGCCTGGCAATTGTCTGCTTTGATTATCACACAAGCTAGTCAGGCAAAAACTTTCCTGCCTTGGCACAATGTTGCAATTGCAAAAGCAACTTGTAAGGTGATTTCCCCGGGCTGTTTTCAGTTATCATGGTTTGCAGGCAATGGAAATGTAGGAAAACATATCAACAACAAATTATTCCAGTGAGACCATTTTGGCTGGTCATTTTTGAGCATCGTTCCACAATCAGTGGACCTTGAGAAATCTTGCAGAATTTCTTTTGCTTTCAGTGGAAAGTAGAGATCACTACCTTATGTTAAAGCCATTTCCAAAGCTGTTAGCACAGTGGTACCTAGGCAAACAGTATTCTAGTGGAGAGAAGACAAAATGGGATTATCTCGACATTTACTAGTATCCCACTGACCACTAACACTCATGAGGCAAGTGGTCTGTTAAAACACCATTGAGACAAGACCATGAGGGTGCACATAGCCAATAGGCCAATTGTTGTTAGGCAGTTAAGGGACTGGTGTACAACACAGGCTTACTAATGTAGATTTCAGCAAGTCATTTATGAAAAAATGGCCCCTGAACACAGACATATCTTTAAAAATTTCTTTTTAAACATGATTTCTTTTTCTTGGCATGAAATAATTTTGCAACAAGATCATTCATATAGATGTAAGAAGTTACTCAACTCCATCCAGATGAAGTTTTTGGCAAGAAAGTCCCTTCCAGAAATAAAAGCATAGCTATTTACTCAGATAATGCTGACTTTAAAAGTGCCCATACTTGCCTTGTGGTTACCATGTTCTTTTTTCTTTTATTACCAGTCTAGTATTTGAAGATACCTACATACTTACCTCCTCATTTTTAAGATAACCACTTAATAACACAGACACACTCCAGGCAGTTGGAAACTAAGAAAATGGCCAATTTGTCTGAAATGTTCATGGCTTAAATTTTACAAATGCCATAAAATGACACATACAAAAGATATTTTCTTTGCATGTAGTAGAGACTGTATCACATGAATAAAAAGTAAAGTTAATGATAGTAAAGTATGTGATTGAGTCACTTTATTTGTTCCTCATTAACTTTCTTCCTACATTTGTTCCCCATTAGCCTCATGAGGTTTATCAGTCAAGGTGATTGAATATGACAGATTTCATCTGCAGTTCAAATGACAAGTTACATGAATGAATATAAAAGGTTTTATTTTTTTGTCAGAAACACTTCTCAGAAAACTGCTGAAGAAATGAGGCTCTTAGAACCTGCAAGAATCAAGTAACAAGTAGTGACATAAATTTGCCCTAATTGCCCTGAGCAACAATCACTTGGGGTGCTCTCCCCTCCACCCAAAGGCTCCAAAGGGTCTAAGTTCAGGGTTGGCAGCCACACTTACCTGAACTGAGCTGTCCTGCCCTGTGGATGGACATTGTCGTGTTCTTGTCTCTAGTCCTACCTCTGGCCTCCTCTCCTACCCTGGACCTGATCCATTACCGTGTCTGGGACTGCTGGCAGCTCCTATATGGAAGCACCCCAGCATTCAGGCGCAGGTCAGGGAGGGTGCTTTTCTCTGTGTTAGGGGCATCCTCAGAACCTGTTTTGCTCCTCAGGCTGTTGAGTAGCTCTGCTGTTGCTGCTTGGTGACTCTGATTATGCATAATGGAGTCATAGGAATAGGAAAAGGGGGTTTTCTCTCCATCATCTCTCAAAGTAAACTCCCTTGTGAAGGAAAAAAGGGAAGCATAAAAGCATGTCAAACATAGCTTCCAACAAGCAAAATTAATATGTGCCAGAAAGAGTTATTAGCTGTGTTATTAGCACAACAATGCACCAACTCAATCCAGCAAAATTAATAAAAGATCACTTTGATTTAAAATCGCATTGAGCAGAATCTACGTAAGAAGATGCTTGAGGAATGAGTCTCCTGCACCACAAAATGACTGTGGTTTCAGCATTCAGTAATGGTGAGACGTGCAGAGAAGTACAAGTACCTGTAACTCTTAAGTACTTTAAATTCTTTTCTCCCTCTTCTGCTGTAAGTTGCTTCTTGGGCCTTCAAGAGAGTTATTTTCCCTCTTCATTTCCACACCACAGAAAATGAACATGTGAGAAGAAAGAAAATTAGTGGGAATGTTTTGCTACTGAATTTTAAAAAGTCAGTATTTTAGCATATAGCCTAGTTATACCAGATGGAAAAGTATTTCTGAAAATGTTGTTCCATATAGAAGACCTAAGTTCTTAGAACATAGAGACAATAGCAGAAATGGTAGTACAAGTACAGGGAAGTGCTTCTAGCAAGAAGAGGTCACAGGAATGAACTATTATACCAGCTAACATTGATAATACTATGGTCACGGTCATCAGATAAAATTTCAAATGCAATCAAAGCACAAAACAATGAAAGCACAAATAAGGGGCAGATGTTCTCTGGCATACTGTTTAACTGTGTTGCAAACATGAAAGCTCAGAAAGCAGAGGCAAGTTGAAAACTATCTTATGTGTGCCTGAAGGCACAGAAAGCAGACACCGTGTTCTAATCCTTTGAAAGATGAGTACAGCAGCCCTTTCGCCCTTTCACCTAGAAATTCAGCATGATAATGAAAACACTGAATACTTCCAACTGGTACTTTCTGAAAACACCCTGATCTGAAAGATGCTTTTTAAAAAGAAAATTTCTTTTAAATTAAAATTTGTCTCCGTAGACATGCCCACAAACCAGAAGCAAAAATGGATATGGTAGGCATCTAGCTCATATGTGATTTCTTAGAGACAGTTACATATTTTTGAAGTTTTGCTCATGATTTCCATGCCTCATCTCCTCCATTCTGTTTTGACACAGACCAACATGCCAGAAAGTTTCCCTGACAATCACTGAAAGATTTCTTCTAGACTCTTATGTCATCCTATTCCAAGCCAGGTATGACTGTACAAAGGAATGCTTTTGTGATTTGACACGAAAAGAAAAAGGAATTGGGATACTATGCTCTGCAGTGGTAGTCTAGAAAAATTTTAAGAATAACAAAAAAATTAAGGTGTAGAACTTTCAAAAAATGATAAGGTATTTTCAAATCACCCGTAACATGAGTCAAGTTAAACTAATGGTCAAAAAAGTATCTATTTAAAGAATGTGAAAATGATAGCACTTCATACTGAGAAGTCTGTTTCCTTCTCTATCCTGTCTGGTATTTCCCCATGTTTTCAAATCTTGTTTACCTTACACCTGAGATGACACCAGAATATCCTTTATAAAGGATTTATACTCAGATTCTACTTTTCATGTGGCTCTTATTTCATCTTTCTATGTAAACAATAACCGGTTGTTTAGAGCCACATAAAGTATGCATCCCTTTGACAGGTCAGTGCCATGTCTCATACTCGATGGGAAGGAGCTGTGGAATGATTAAAATCAAAACCACTGGTTTGAGACTACCAGACTACAATGTGAAATCCTTCTATGTAATTATTTCGTATCAAGTCTGTAAGCTTGTAGCTTGCTCAATTGACATCACTTCTGGATGACAGTGGGACTGAACACCAACTCTGTCTTTTCAGGACCAAAAGACTCCCTGTTGTGAACTCATGCCATCAGCAGTCCAGGAGGTCATTCTAGGAGCAAGAAAATGTGAATATTTCAGTATTCTTCTTTGGAAGCTTATGGCTAAGTTTTGCTGGGGTGCTAGTTTATATAACTCCTAGTAAAAACACATTTTCATGAATTCAGGCAAAACTACAAATTTACCTGTAGAACCTATTCAAAGCTAAATAAAATTAAAAATAAAATTTGGTTTCAAAATTATCCATTAAATTAATAGTAAAGCTTTCTGTTAACAAAATTTCATCTACCAGAGAAGATATTTCTCTATATCTTTGAAAGTTTGCCACAAGTCTGTAGTGTTGACATGCTGTAGTGAATGACTTGAGACAAGGCACTTTATGTTATGTAAGTATTTCAAATTAATGTCCTCACACAACTACAGAATAAACAAGCATTCCAAAATATTATAAAAATTAATTTTAATTTCCTATGGATTTGAAGAACCCTAAATGCTTTCCTATAATGAAAAATATCCATAATGTCTGGTCTGTGCCATGACAACAACTTTAGACTTTACCTCCTCAGGTCTCTGTAATAACTGTAGTATGACTACACCATTCATTCCACAGATTTCCATGGGACATTATTAATCAAGAGCTATTTTTGTGTAGCTGTTTCAGCATTATGACTTGCTTATTGGCCTCTCAGACATCAAATTCTGGTTTGCTTATTACTTGTTTAATTTTAGATTTAAGATTTTAGACTTTGCTAGACATCTGTTTCACAGCTAACCTGTGGAAATTAATAGACACAATTACTTGGATATTATTGTTTTACTTTAATGGTGGTGCAATTGAAGAGTGAGATATGAAAATCTAAAAATTGCATTTTCAAGGTATTTTTATTTTTTTATTTAATATTCTGGATTATGTTCTAAAACTGAATATATATTTAAAATACAATATATATTTTGAAATATAAAAAGGGAAGCATTCAATAGTCGTGGACAATCTGCAAGACAATATTTAGAATATGATGCTATTTTCTTCCTCTCCCATATTACAGCATTCTGACAATCTGAAAAGCCAGGAATGTGTCTTTGAGTCATAGACTTCTTATCTTGAAGGAATTTCTATTTAATCTCTTTCTATTGTAGATTTCAAATCTTCTATTTCAGATGAAAAAAATTCACTACTTTAAAATTTAGTAAGAAACTAGAAAATGTATGTACAACACCATATTGTGTTATCTGGATATTAGAAGGCACAATGTGTCAAAATGGTAACATCAAAACTACAGGTTTTTTATGCTACAGAAGCATTTCTGTAATCTGTATTTTCTTGCAGCACTGAGATTTTGGTACAGGGAAATGCTTTATCTAACCACATTTAAAAAATACTTCCACACATGAATTCCACCAGTAGAAAATGACACGCCTTTATGTTTCACTATTGGGTCATAGCATACTCTCAGGCATCAAAATGTTGTCTGTTAAAGCGAAATTGAGCAGAATAATTACAGTGTTCTAAATAATTCAGGGCTCAGTGGTTTGTCTCTGGCACGAGTTTACGTGTCCTACATAATGTCAAAAGTAAATTAGATTACAGCTAATGACATTTAACAAGAACCTGAAGAACAGGTAATTTCTTGCTGTATCTTTTGGGGTTTTATTTACTAAAAAAAAAAAAAAATCACTGCACTTAAAATATGAGAACTTTCTAGGGGCTTTGTTTGAGTTAACCTTTGGAATAGTTTTAAGGTTTCTTCACAATATGGATGTACCACTTGCAAGTACGTGCTGTGTTAGTAATTTTATTCTCATAATAAGATGCTTTTTTCCCCAAACAACTATTTTTTCCAATAACTTATTCAATGCATATGGCAACTCATGTTCTCTTAACTGTTCATATGTTACATTCAACAACCCATGCATGCAGATAATTGCATCCAGATAAAAAACTACTTCACTGTTGATTTGAAGAAAAAAAATTAATTTGAGCCACTAAAATTCTATGCTGTTTACTTAAAAAAAACCCAAACCACCAAACAAATGTGCATGTATTTCCATTGGACTAAGAACCAAAACTATAGCGAACAAAAATATTGAAGGTGAATTTAACTAATTCCTAACCCACCTGGTGCTGGACCAGCTTAGCATGGAATAGAAACTGCAGATCCTTGCGTCTTAATCTGTAGTTGCTTGTGTAACCATCAAACCGAGGGACTTAGAGGGCCTTAAGGTGTAAGTTTAGGCATGTGGCTTGACTAAATAACGCAGTTTGGGGACATTGTAAGAGATTAATCCAATATCCCAGAGGAATTCTGGGCACAGGCAGGGTTTGAATCCAATTCCAGCATGGCTTTGCCTGAGTTATGTGACATTTCCATTGCCAATTGATATTTTTTGGCATGTCTTACCCATTTTTATAACACCCCAGAAAATTAATGGAAAATTTATGCATTCGAGAGTTGTCTCCCTTCAGAAGGGTATAAGAAGGAAGTTATTGCTCATGTTTACAAGAAACTTGGATACTGAGTAAAGAGGATTGATATAATTTCTATGTAGAATTAACAGAAAAAGGGGCAATTCAGAGGAGACAAACCTACAATTTTGCTTTGAAACTGTGTATTTCAGAATACCAGAGTCTTTATGTTAAAGTCTTGTGTGACAGTGGTCACAAGGGTTCTTGGATGAGGGGAGAGACGAGAATGTTGACTCTATGTTCAGAAGACTTGATTTATAATTTTATGATATATATATTACATTATAACTATACTAAAAAGAATAGAAGGAAAGGTTTCCTCAGAAGGCTAGCTAAGAATGGAACAGAAAAGAATGAATAACAAAGGCAGCTGGCTCGGACAGAGTGCGACATCCGGCTCTGCCGTGACTGGTCACTAAATTCAAACATCTACAGGAGACCAATCACGGATCCACCTGTTGCATTCCACAGCAGCAGGTAACCATTGTTTATATTTGTTTCTGAGGTCTCAGCTCCTCAGAAGGGAAAAAATCCCAAGAAAGGATTTTTAGTGAAAAGATGTCTGCGACAGTTTTGCTAATCATTTCAGTTCTTGGGGATTAGCAGCACTGATAACATCTAAGATAAAAAATTCTTCCTCTCTGTTCATGTGACATGTGGTGAGATACTAATCATTAGTCACTTTAGTAAATACAATGTTGCCTGGCTGATTTTTACCTCGCAGCACAGTATATTTAAAATACATCTCTCTTTCCACAGCCCATTCTGTATATATTTTATTTTTGTGCTCTATCAATTACCTATTGCTTTTCCTTTCATTCTCATCCATACGCCAAGAGCTTTTCATTGACCTGAACTGCTGTGCCTCCTGCTTTCTTTCTGCCTTCTTCAAAGCAATCTTTGCAAACAAGAGTATCTGTCAACCTCTATCTTCCTTCAAATCAATATGTAAGTATGCATCTTCCTTACGAGTCACGGCCTTTCCCTTTATTCATTATTTGTGCACATTTCTGTAGCAGTTGACAACAGCCCAACTCCAGTCAGTCAAATAACTACTGTAAATTTTTGAATGTTAAGCACAAGTTAATGCAGCATTTAATCTGCCTATTAGTTACTTTAAAGGAATTTTAAATACTGGCCCTTTAAGTTATCTCCGCTTAAGAAAATTAAGCTAGACCTCTGTATTCTCACAGAATGTTCTTCTGGAAGAAGTGATTTTGAAATCAGCTGAAAACCTAAATATTTCTTTCTTCCTGTAAATTTACACCTAGCTGGGACAGAACATTCACATCCACTGCACTTTGCAAGTAAGGAGCACTACGGTATCAATAAATACCTCTCAGGCTGCTTACAGTATCGCCGTTAAAGAGGCGTGAAATCTACTCATAATCTAGTTTTGCACTATTTAACTTGCTTGGATTTGTTTTCAATGCATGTCCAGTCAGCGTTCATATAACAGACCTGTGCCTGTACATTCTCAATCTAATCACACCTCGATCTTAGTGATGAAAGAGAAAAAAACCAGAGAGTTGGGAACGTCGCTCAACTCTTGAGGTGCCTGCGGCCCTCCGCTCCGGGGGTCCAGGCCTGAGGGCGGGCCGGGCTCGGGGACCGGCGGGTCTGCGCTCTGTGGGGCGGGGCGGGAGCGGCCGGCGGGAGCCACCTGCCCCCAGCGCCGCCCTCCGCCCTCCCCGCGCCCGCAGCTCGCTCAGCCGCCGCCTCGGCCCGGGGCGAGGCTTCCTGCGCCGCCGCCTTCCCCGGGAGCCAGCCCCGGGCTGCGGCCGCCGGCGGGCGTGAGCGGGAGATCGCGCCTTATGCAACCGGCTCAGGGAGAGGCCGCCGCCGCCTCGCCGGCAGCAGCAGCAGCAGCAGCGGCAGCAGCAGCCCGGTGCTGTGCGTGAGTCCCAGGGCCCAGGGGGAAGAAGGTGTCCGGCCTCAGCCGTGCGCGGGCAGCGCGGGCACTCCCGCCTCGCTCCCGCCGGGCCGTCCCGCAGGTGCGGCGAGGCGGAGGCGGGCGGGAGCTCCGGCCGTGCCGTGCCGTGCCGTGCCGTGCCGTGCCGTGCCGTGCCGTCGGAGCTCCCTGTCTCCCTAGCTCCTGAGCGGTGTTGGCCCGGGCGTCCCTCTGTGGACGGGGTGAGGGCGGGAAGAGCCTCAGCCCGTGCCGGCCTTCGCCTCCGCGCCCTGCCCGGCTGTGTGCCCGGCGGCCTGGCTGCGGAGAGATGCGTGGCTGGGACGACCTTTACCCGCTCCCAGTGCCGCCCTCCTGGGTACCGGGGGCTGCTGTCGGGATTCTTTCCTTGCACTTCATCCAGAAACTCCTCTTCCCCTACTTCTGGGCGGACCTGAGATACCTGCTCAAAGTGGTGACCTATGGCGCGAGAATGGAGATGTACCGGCTGCAGGGGAGGGTTGTCACTGTCCTGGACAAGTTTGTGAAGCTGGCGGAGAAGCAGCCCCACAAACCGTTCCTCATCTACGAAGGGACCGTTCACACCTACAGAGATGTGGACCGGAGGAGTAACAGGATAGCACAGGTCTTCCTGCAGCACGAGGCTCTGAAGGAGGGGGACACGGTGGCCTTGCTGATGGGGAACGAGCCAGACTTCATTCACGTGTGGTTTGGACTGGCCAAGTTGGGCTGCGTGGTGGCATTCCTCAACTTCAATGTCCGCTTCAGATCTCTCCTGCACTGTGTCAGTAGCTGTGAGCCCAAGATACTGGTTGTGGGAGCAGGTAGGGTATACTCCTCATTCCTGCATCCAAAGCTTTTAATGTCACGTCTCCCACATACCTGCCCTCCATATTGTTTGTTGGAAACCTGATTTAGAAATGTTCACAGAATGAAAGAAATACAGAGCTGGAGAAGGGTTCAAAATGTTGTAAAGCTTCAGCCTCTCTGGCAGAATCAATTATATTTCTGCTTTGTGAACATCCATTTAACTTTTTATTAAAGAATGTGTATTACAGGAGAGTTTTCCACATCTGAGTACAGCCTGTTCTGAGTGTTTAGTTGTGTCAGTAAAAGTGTCTCTGAAAGCATTAAAATTACCCATTAAGAATAATTTTCCATTACTTCTCAAACAGTCAAATTTAATCTTACTTAAGTAATGTACTTTATTCTCTTGTACTACCTGCCCATCTTTCTACTGATCAAACACACTGCAAAACTGGAAGGTCTAAACTTGGACTGTACAGCCTCTGCTGTTCAATTGTTTGCAGAGGTACGACAGTTTTACAATAATAAAATTTTGGAAATAGAGTACATAGGAGGTTGATTCATAATAACAAACTTACTATTGGTGTTGGATTGTCGAAGAAATTGCTGTGTTTGAATAGGTAGTGTGTGTGGTGCAACTTTCTGGAGTATTACATTTTTATTAAATACTTCAAAAGAATTTAAAATCTTGTTGTAGGCATCCTGCTCATTGTATGTTCAAATTGGGGTTAATTGTATAAACTGAAGACAGATCCAAAACATTAACTTGCCAAAACTCATTATGATGAAGTGAAAGTGAACCTGCAAGGCTCAAAGACCACACAGAAGCTTGACACTTGATTGGAAGAAAATATAACTAAATATTGCATATTATTTGTCTCATATTGTCCCTTCTCTTTAAAAGTGTTGTTTCAAGTCTCCTTTGCCTTTTTTCTGTTGCACACCTTCTTGCTTTAATACTGTTACACAAATTGTGGGGTTTTACACCCACGACACCTAAATGATAGAATTTTCTTCCATCTGATATCTACTGCTATAAAGCTGTGTTTTCAAAAATTTTTCTCTTGCATATTCTTAAATTATAAATCTTCTAATTCTGATCCTATATGATTTCCTAGTTTAAGATGTTTGGTAATTAGAACAAGCCAATGAAAACAAAACCAATTTAAATATAATCCACATACATGATAACAAGAGTTCTGAACTGACAGCTTTTCATTTTGCTTTCTTAATTAAAAAAAATCTTGTTTAGTTTCTTCTTATGAATATGTACTTTTGAGTGTATGGATTGAGGAAGGGAATTCATGTTCAGGAACTTTCTGCTCATTGACTGTGGAAAGGGAGAAACTTTGTATCAGAGCTTGCATCTGAGAGAGGTTTTTATTTAAGTTAGAGGTAACTAATGGATGAAAAACGCATTTGCAGAGCAGCGCTGGGAACTGTGTTTCTCGGGTCTTAATTTGCTACCAGCAGCTGATAGTGAGAGCAACTGTGTTGAACTATGTTCTTCTGGGATTCTGCCTCTGCTCACAAGGGAAGAGCTGTGTGCAGACAGCTGATACAACACAAATACCAACAAATTAGTCTCTCAGCTGGTATTTTACATTTTGGACTTCTTACTTTATTAATGGCTTTTAGTTTCTGCTGTAAGTTTGCTGGTCCCATGAGCCTTCAGGACTTAGAGGCTCTTTTTGTTTTTATCTGTGAAAGAAGTTAAAGTTGCTGTGTCCTCAGCTATTGACCATATCATACAGTAGCCTCTCCAACGGAGTCCAGGTTTGGCAATTGAAAGTGTATACACAGACCAGTGGCTGTGAGGCCTAACTCATACCACTCTTGAAAGAAACGTATTGAACCTAATTGTTATAGATAATAATTTCCCCCTGATGTTCATAAAAATTTCAGAGCAATGTTTAACAGTGGGATTACACAGTCAGCTACATAATTCTTAGAAATCTATTAAACATCTTTTTGTTCAGTGTTATTGTGACTATCAAGGGATTCTTCCTCATCAATAAACAAGAGTTGTTCCTTTTCCCCTTGTGGCACCATTTTCACAGAACTGTGGATAGTTTGAACATGGTATATATTTTTTTACGAAGCATTTACACTACAACCAATCCACTTGTGGTCTAATATTTGTCATTGCCATAGACAGGCATCATGTCTGGCAATTGAGACTGTTTTTTTAAAATCAGAGAATAGTATGTAATGGCAGTATTTCTGAATAGTGAAATTCTTTTAAAACTATGTAGGTTTTTTACCGTCCACAAAGAAATGCAGGTTAACTTAGCAATTCTATTTCTTGCAATGGTTAGAAACTATATCTTCAGTGTTTTGGATGACCTTTGGTCTTATTCATGGACTGCAGCACGGGAGAAATTATCCCCTTAACAATTTTACTCCCTGTGTTCAGCAAGACCAAATTTGCTCTTGAAATTCTTGTCTGTAACAGCACATTAAAACAGGAGCCTATGTACAGGTTCTACTGTTACATCTTACTGCATATCTAGTTAATATTAAGGTTTCATTTATGCTGAAGGGAACCTTCAGCTGCTGCCTGAAACAATTCTCACTGATGATGGTTTATGGCAAAATCTTCCCGGCTCAGACTGTTGATGTAGCCTCCTTTTGTGTGAGATGATTGCATCTTGAAGATTTTTTGTACCTCATTTTCAAAAATGCTTTTATTTCTTACAAATGTGATACCTCCATACAATTAGGTTTGATATTATTTATGGTTGCATTGTCTTCCATACCTTGTTCCATTTTTCATGTTGCCTCTTGTAAGAGCACTCTCATATGCCTTTTTTTACTCCTAACTTTTGTTGTGTGCCTGCATATTTGTCAGGCATTGTGGTTTGGTAAGCCCATCCAATTAGTATTGTCTTTGCTTCAGCACTTGGAATCAGACTTTCTTCTGATCTGACAATTGCTTTTTCTAACTTGTACTTGGATTGCTTTTTCTAACTTTAGTTCAGAGTGTTTCAGTAGTATTTAAGTTTTGTGGATTTGATTTTGTCTTAATGTATTCTATGAACTCAGCAACTGAATGTTTTATTCAGATATGTTATAAAAAGTCCCAGATATGTTATAAAAACTTCAGGATTTCTTTCTCTTGTTGGTTTCCTATATGAAATGGCTATCTCTAAAGTGTGGGGTTTTTTCCTATGACACTGATGGTCTTTTAATTAATTTAGTGCAATCAAGTAAATTTTTTTGTCTTCTTGTCCGGGCTCTGGCTAAAAGGCAAATATGGATTCTATTATTTGCCAATATTTAGTCTTTCTATTCCTTCCATTTGCCTTTGTGTCAGAGAGACAGAGTTTTTTTACTTTAACTTCTCTCATTTGTCTTTGTTCCCAGAATATTTAGCTCTTGCTTTAATTTGTTGCTTAACCTTTTCACACTTCCATTCCCAGAAACATTTTCTCCCACCACTCCCATTTTGGGGAATGTTTCTTGAAAGAGGTTCAAAAGCTAGAGTTTCAAACTGCATTTTTAATAAAACTGTAGTTAACTAACTTTTATGTCAATGAGGAACTTGTAAAAGAGAAAGAAAGAAACTATGTTCTTCTCTCTCTAAAGCTGTTCATTCTTACTACAGGTTACCAGACTATGCCACCCTTAGTTGTTTAAATAAGCTTCTGGTTAAACAGAGGAGGCGCTGCTTAAAATGAAGACATCTTTTAAGGTGTTATGTCCTTTTTGGTGCATATTTCTATTGATCGAAAACTTGCTTGAAGAAGGGATCACATTGCATCTGTTCTATCATTGTATCTATAGCAGTATCTACATCAGCAATATTACTAAACAACACATACAGTTCAGTGAACCATGAGAAATGCACAAATGGAATTTATTTGCCAGGGCATCTCTAATCTGTTCCTACTGGGAAGAATTCAGCCCAGAGTAGGACATCCCAGATTGCCATCATGACTTCTGATGCAAGGATTCAGCTGTTAAGGATTGCTTTCTAAACTCCATGAGATTGATTTACATCAGTCCTGGTAACAGAGGCTATTAAAGGAGTGTACATGCTGCATGGACACGTGTGGGCAGTGTGCTCTACGTGGCTCTGCTTGAGCAGGGAGATCGGACCGAGGTGACCTCCAGAGGGCCCGTTCTATTCACAGCCGTCTTGTGATTTTGCAGTTCTGTACAGTGGTTTGTCTCTCAGCTGTATTGCATTTTTCTGGCCAGAAGTTTTTACTCTTGAGGCACTAGCAGTGCTTTCTGCTGCTGCTGCTGGGTGTATTCTGAGCTTTACAGAAGCATGTCTAATCCTGGAGAAAGACAGTAAGTAAAGTATTTTTTGAATTTGTAAATTAAAGTCAGTTGATGTTACATACAACTAGAAGTCTCATCTGTCATGTTAGTCACTGAATGAAAAAAATAATGGATTGTATGGAAACAACCTTTTCTTTTCCATTTGGAATAAAAAAGCTATTTAGACCTAAACATTTAGAAGAGGACTGTGGAAGACACCTGCTCTGTTAGACACCATATCTCTATGATGACTTACTCTTACTCTAGTCTGTGTCTTGTCCCAGATGGTCTTTGGGGGGTAAAAAAGAGCTGACTGTGATTTGCAAAGTGGTTTCTATTTTGTTATTCTTACTGCCTTCAGTGGCACTTCAAGACACCAGCACTGATCCTGAGCTACATCTGACTTTTCTGCTATTATTACTTTGTGAGAAGCCATGCTGAGTCACTTGGGGGATCAAGTACAAGTAACAATTACTTTCTGAGGCCAGACAGTGTGGGGAAGAGTCCGGACTTGATATAACTTCCTGAACATATCAGCCAGGGTACACATCAAAGTTATGTAAGACCCATTTCTTGGAGTTTTCTTTCTGAGTAACTTTCTGTTCAGTACAAACTGATCTCATAATCTAATGTATTCCTTTCATCAGCATGGGACTGTGTCCTTGCCAACAGCCTGCATGATCTCTCTGCTAGAAAATAACATAAAAAACCTTTGTGCAATGGGAAGCCTGGGACAGTAGTTCAAAACATATTTTCCTTGCTTTCTCAAAAGATGTAACTGAGTTATGTATTCATGCGAATATAAAGTAACAGTTTCACAAACTTTTACTGAATGATGCTTTAAAAGTAAGACAAGAAAAAAAGCAAACAAAAGCAAAAAACATATCCATCCTGATAAATTCCAGATATTTTTTCCCAGTAGAAGCCAAATAACTAGCAAATGGCAAACATTTGTATACAAGCCATGTAAACAGTACAGATGGAACTTGCCAAATTTTCTATGAGGAGATCTTTCTCCCAAAACAAGTAACCCAAAATCTGAATATACTTTTGTAGTGTAAAGAGTAAATAAGTATTACTTGGGTAAAACTCCAAGTTTAAATAGCAGAATTGCTTTACTGTAATTGCTTTTCTGTATGAGGTGCACATACAAGGTGCCTCTAGAAATATACAAATTATAGCTCTTCCAACAGGGCTGTGTCTTCCTGACAGGTGGAAAAGATGATATGTAAAGACTAGACAGCCCTACACAATGTCTGGCACAGAAGTTTTCTGTTTGGGGAACAAAATGTTAATTGACGATCATTAGAACTATTATTTGGAAATATGTTGTTACAACTGAGAGTCATCTCCAAACATCCTATCTCATGTGTGTTCCAGAAGTAACTTTCAGTTTCTGACACTTTAAATACAGCTGTTTTAACTTACCTTTTTTTATTCAAGAAATAATTTATTGTTTATTCTGTTCTGTGCTATCTACTGAGAAGTTTGTTTCACGATAACTTTTAATTACAAGCTGTTCATGTATTGTTCCAAGTACTAGATTCCTGAGCACAGAAGAAAAATTATGCTGTGTAATCATTTAATTGTTCAATAGCAGTAAAAAGCTCCATAGCCACTGGTTTTAAGAGTGAGTGTTTGGAGAAAAAAATTACAAGTGTGTATGTTTAATATGATGATTAATCTTAACTATTTTGGGTAGATATGTTTCAGTCTACCAAAAGGGAACTGTGTCCTCATGTCATTTTTGAATCTTAAATGAGTGCATCTGCAGGGTTGAAATTAATAGTTCCTATCTTTCTTCCTTTGCCGCACAAAAAGGGGGAAAAAAGAAAAAGAAGAGGGAAATCCTCTTCTTTTTGACAGATTTGCATTGTAGGTGAAGCTAGTGCACTAATAAAGAATGATGGAGAATCTATATTCTCTACTTTTGAAAACAGAAATAGAACACCAGCTACTTCCAACACCTCTGTTTCTTTTGCTAGGTTCTACACAGGCTCTCCTTAGTATATTTGAGAGACATATATTCATAATAGGAAGACAAAGTCAGTATGAGATGGTAATATGTACATAGTTATTCCATGACACTTCATTGATTAATATGTGTTAGAAGTAGTACAGTTGTATTTTTCTATTTATTGCTCAAAAATATGCCATAATTCCATAATACCACAGCTAGACAGAATTGACATGCCAAGGAACCTTGACATTCATGGCATCAGGTTTCCTGAAGTTAATACTACTGTTCTTGATATTATTTTTTGTTCTAATTTTTTCACTCTGTTGCTGTCTATAGTGGGACTGTACTCCAGTGATTCAAACAGCATCTTTCAGATTTAAAGTTATTTGGGTGATTTCTTCCTGAAATCATTCTGCAGTACTAGGAAAGTTAGAAAACAAAATTTTTAGTGTTACACTACGTCAGATCTCTTTGCTAAATGTTCATAAAATATATAAAATTTGTACTCTGTAGGCTTTGGGTTTGTAAAACATGTTTAGTTGATGATAGTAGGCAGTATATCTGTAATAGCAATTGTGTGTTATTAATTAAAATAACTACATCAGTTTATCATTATTAAAGCAGCTTTCTAAAAGATTAAAAATCTTCAGTTGTTTTGGCATAAAATTTATGCATATGGTATCCATATTTATTATTTGTGAAGTGAGTTTGGAGTTGACATCAGGATTTCAAATGCCGGCTCTGGCAATGCCTCATTGTGAGGTTCTGGGTGAGTCATGTCAACTTTGTTTATTCAAATTTATTCAACTTTATTTATTATAAGAACTGAGATAATAAAATAAATTTATATCCATAGGTTTATTTGTAAGATTAATTACTTAGACTGAGATGTATCAAAGCCCTAAGGTATAAATGAGTTCTACTGGAAACAGTATTGTTCCTGTTCTTGGTATGTTTCCTGGATTAGTACTTTAACGACTGTGCAGTTTTCTGAGAAAGTGACATTGTAAAAATGCTTCAAAATATAAATACCAAATAGGTTATTTAAGGATTATATCTTCTATATATTTTCTTTTTTATTTACTCTGGGAACTGCTCTCACTGTTTCTTTCCTGATAAGCCAACGGAATAGAACTTAGTTAAACTGCTGTTTCTTTTTAAATTAGTCACTTCTGTGCTTTTGAAAAGAAATTAGTTCTCAAAAGGAGATTGCTGTTGAGGGCATCCAAGGAAACCTGTACTGTAATTATCAGTTATGCATATATCTGCCTCAATGGATTTCTTCAAGATTTATTTGAAGTTGAAACTTAACCACATTTCATTCTAGTCTTAACAATGACTAAGTGTTACCTAAAATCATGTGGACAATAGGAGCAAATAATCACGGCTCACAAGTTTGCCTTGACAGCTAGTTGACCATTCTACTATGGGATGGGATCAGTGGTATTTTTAGCATATTATATCTTGTTTTCAGTGGATTTTCATTCTAGTTCATTGTTATTTTATTGAATCTATATCCATGGAGGTGACTTGCATTTCTTTTTCTATTATAAAAAGTAAAACTTTAAGAGAAAAATTACTTTATTATCTAGGTTTATGAAGGCATAATGGAATTAACATCATTTCATGTTAATTTTTAAGATTTGCTTGGGACGTTGGAAGAAATTCTTCCTAAACTTCAAAAAGATGTTAGTGTTTGGATAATGGCCAAGGACTCCACGTTTCCAAATGTGCATACCCTTTTGGACAAAATAGAAGCCGCATCTGAAGACCCTGTTCCAGTTAATCGATGCTCTGCCAACACTCTTAAGTCAGCTGTGTTATATATATTTACTTCGGGAACAACAGGTACAGATCTTCTAAAGAGTCCATGTTTTCCTTCAGCTTGCATCTAGAAACTTGATTTTTCTGAAACTCTGGTATCTCAATAGCAAAATGTCATGTTTCTCATCTAGAAGCATTACTATAGAAAACTGCTCATATTGGGTTTCTCTTCAGTGGTTTATGGGTTTCTCTTCTTTATTTTTTCCTGCCACATTGTACAAATACAATGAAAGGCTTTACCTCTTATTACTTCACAGATCAGGTGTTTATAAAACATTGCTTTTTTGGTCGGTTTACAATCATAATAGATAGTATTTTGTGACCACATAACACTCCCTAGCTAAAGTTATTAAGATTTTTACCTAGAACTTTAAAAAATAATCTTGAAACACTCAAATAGACATTTGTTTTTCTTACATTAAGTTGTGTTTTATGCAGGTCACTGTAGAGACAGAAAATAGGATTAAGTTACTAGCCTTTTAGTTTAGAAACAGATGTCTGAATTGTGCTCCAGCAGCTAAGAAGCTAATACTTAAAAAAACCTGATCACTGACATGAAAGGCAGCATTGTTTTTAAGCTGAGTGGATTGGCATTCTCATTCAATTGAATGCAACAGTTTTAGCCACATGAAGATTGAAAATACTTATGTGGTTTGAGGCTTTGTTCCTTCATACAAATAATAATTTTATTTATTTGCTTCAGGTTCTTAGGAAAAATTAGGAGATAAGAACATCAGTCTCCAATAAGTTAGGAAGTTATAAATATTGTCAAGAGAAGAGGTTTTATTTGAAATTCTACTAATAGAAATATGCTTAAGCTTGCTTGTTAAGAGTTGGGAGTTAAATTAGCTTAAAAAAATTACAGAATTATCCAGATGGGATGATTTTGTTCTTACAATTAGAATCAAAGTATCTGTGTGAAGTCTCAAGTTTCAGGTAGAATTTGAAATATTTCTGAAACTTTGTATGAAATACAAGAATTTACATTGAATTTCTATTATGTACTATGTAACTAATATCATAAGGTTTGTGTAGTCTGAAGAGTATGGAATAACTAATTCTGAGTTACTGAACATTTTCACCTGTTTTGACTGATAATCTTAGTTAAAAGAAAGGAGTGTTTTGCACAGTCTGTAGTAATCTGTCTGTAAAGGCAGAAGTAAAAACTCAAGACTGTAGAAAACTTCTTACTATAAGCAATTTATTGGCAACCTAGGCATATTCCCTTTTCACTTAAGTGTTGAAAAGTGGAATAGCCTGGAGGGTAGCTCAGCTCTCCACAGATTATACTTCCAGCTCTAGCTAAGTCTTCAAATGAACCATAGCTTTGCAGAATAGGTGAGAAAACTTTGTGAATCATTATATTTTTTAAAGTATTGAACTGTTCTCACCGTTCATCATCAGCCTGACTCAGCCTGAAATTTGTGTGTGTGTTTGAGAACACAAATATTATGCAAGATCACATCCCCTACTCAGATTAATAGGTGAAGGGTAGTAGCACAAGAAGCCCTTGCCTGAGAGTCTGCATGTTGCTGAAGACAAGTGCTGTGCTGAACTTGGGCAAACTCTTTCAGAAGAACCTAACTGATGTGGTCTTCTCACAAATTTTTTTCTTTTTTGTTAATTCGTCATAGGCTTCGTAGAGTTCTAAAACAAATAGGAAGATGTATGATTCTTAGATAAGCACCCATTGTGTGACCTATTCCATGGAGATCCCATACCTTTCTTATTTGCCTTACTATCACTATGACTCTTGCCTGAACAAGATCTGGTGTGATGCCTCTTTATGTTAAAAGAGGTCCATATCTACAGTACATTTTTTGTCCCTTTTTGCTTTCTATAATTTGCTAGCAGCAAACCAGTGAGTTTCTTTATGTTTCCAATTACTTGAATGACTGTGACATCAAACTAAATAGCAAAGAGATGAGGTTACAAACTGGTTAATCTTTATATAAACATTGTATTAAACAGACAGTTGTCTATTTAGGTCGTCTAAAAAGATGGTTGACAATTTGATTACAGAAGTAAAAATTGACTCTTGTGATTTTAGAGACTTCATACAGATTCCCTTTAAGAAATGCTTTAGTGCATTATTTTGATTTTATTACAGGTCTTCCAAAGGCAGCAGTCATTAGTCATTTACAGGTTCTTAAAGGAGCTGCTGGACTGTGGGCTTTTGGTGCTACTTCAGAAGACATCATTTATATTACTCTGCCCCTTTATCACAGTGCAGCTTCTCTTCTTGGCATTGGTGGATGCATTCAGCTGGGTAAGGCTTGTTTGCTTTTGTTGTTAATAGAGAATGAATTATTATAAAAATGTCTAAAACATGCTTAGGTTCACTAGCCCTAGGGAAGCTAATGCTTTGCTCAAATTCAGTGAGTAGTCTTTTTTGGAATAACTGTATTTTGGGGAGAGGGAATGTTTTGTACTAACAAGTGATCTCTACAAGCTCTCTTTGTGGTGAAGAATTAGTTGTCATAATTTGCATCACAAATGTTTTGACTTCTTCATATTTAGGTCAAAAGGAGGCTAAGGACATATACAGTATTTTGGCAGTGTGTATGGTGCATTAGTGTATGTACTACTAAGTACAGTAGAATAGAATTAAAATGTATTTGGTGAACTTAAAATATTGACAAATACATTGATTACTACTGACTGTGAAAGCTTTTTCATGTATTTTTAAATCCCTTGACTTTTTATCCATTTGATTTGTGTACTTTTACTTTTGTGTTTTAACACTGGCAAAAAATCAGATGTATTACTGAGACAATGTAGGTGTCCTCAATGGCTCTTTTCTAAAAGATTTATTTGGAACTCCATGGCAAATACTTTGTTTCCTTATGGGTCAAGTTCAAGTCAGAGCAAGGGAAAAATAATTTTATTATGGGTTAATAATACAGTTATGAATCAGCATTAATGAATACTTTCTTGAGAAATAAGGCTTCAGTGATACTCACTTGATTTACTAATCAGCCTGAATCTTCTGGATTTTTCAGTTTGAAATGCTTGAACACAAGAGTTCATGTTAAACTCTTAAAATACGTTACAACACCAACAGTGTTGTAAGAAGAGAAGCTGACTTGTTTTTAAGCTCTGATCTATTACATTGCTGTCTCAGCCAGGAGGCTGATTTCCTCTGCCTTCTTTGCCTACCAGGTTTGAACACATACCTTCAAATAAAACAGCTTAAATACTGCATAGTTCTCTGAGCAAGGCTGTTTTAGTTCCTCAGATGATCTGTCTTATAGCTAAGCTGCCACATGGAGCAATTGCCTAATTTCATTTTCCCTACTGTTTCCATAAAGGTGCAACCTGTGTGTTAAAAAAGAAGTTCTCAGCTAGTCAGTTTTGGAGTGACTGCAGAAAGTACAATGTGACTGTCATCCAGTACATTGGAGAACTCTGCCGTTACCTTTGCAATCAGCCAGTGGTAAGTGGAATCAAAGTGATGCCTATTTGTCTGACAGTACATTTATTTTTCTTCAAGTGGATATGGCAAAAGGGAAATTAAACTGTATTAGGCATGTACTTCTGCCCTTCCTTTTATGTGAGGTTCTGCAAATATGCGGTGATATGTAGATGCTTAAATAAAAATAATGGCTTGAATCATGAAGGTATGCTAAAAGTATTATAAGGAACAATTTTGACAATAAAAACTGATTGAATATCATCTGTGATAAAGTACTGTTTCATGGAATTTTGCAAGGTAAGTTCAAACAACCAGGAGTACTTTCCAATGCCTTTTCTAAATTTTCAGAACTCTTTTCTTGGCACATGTGTGTGTCAGAGGTCTCATATTTTGTACACTATGTTTTAGCACTGTTTTGTTTTGCGAAATGTGCATATTCTGAGACCATCTAAATAATATTTTTAAACTTAGAAGGGGCTTGGTCTAGGTTAGCAGCTTTTTGTTCAAAGTGAACAATTTGCTTTTTTTTCCAATTATAGAACTATTCTAGACAACAAATATTTAGCAGAACAGAAAGAATTTTGTGAAAATATACACAAGTTGGATGCAGTGCAACTGTTATCGCTTTGAAAAGCCTCCCTTTGCCGCTATCATAATTTCATTTTGTTATTTCACAAAAATAATCAGTGGTTTATTTCCTTTTCATTGAATCTTATTAAAATGACTCATCTCTTAGGAAAAGGTACCAGAAACTCAAAGTATTTAATTTGAAAATTATTAACATCATCCTTAAGCAGTATTCTAAAATAAGGGAATGCAAATCAGTCTTGTTTTCCAACAGAATAGTAATTTGCATTAATATCGGAGTTGCTGACCAAAGAATGGAAAAGGTCATTGGATTGCTTTTCCCAGAGGAAAATTTTCAAAAGTATATTTAAGCAATGTAGTTGTGGGTCATGGATCCAACTGCTCTATCCATGTGTACCCCAGTAAAGTAGAAGTTCTTGAATTAAAGGGAGCATGGATGATGGCCTGGTGAAGACCTCTGGTGCTGATGAGAAACCAGAATAGTGATACCTTCTCTGATTGTTTTTTGTGTGTTTTTTTGTTGTTGTGGGGTTTTTTTGTGGGGGGTATGTCTTAGGATTTTGTTTGTTTTTGATTTTTATTTGTTTGGGGGATTTTAACTTTCTAGTAAAATAAACAAAAACTTAGTTGATAACAAAAAATCAAGTTATAAATCATAAGAAAAAGTCAAGGCATTGTGGAGGCATAGTTTTTATAAATTGTGGGTTTTTTTCCTCCATTGTAGGCTAACTTGATTGCCATAACATCATTTCCCTTCTCACCAAAACTTTGTAACTTCTGCTGTGTTTGCAGTCTGAGATATTAATTATTCCCTTTTTCTATTCTCTTACTGTACAGGAAGAACATGACTTCTTTTCACACTCCTTTTTTATGTTAAAGCACAAGTTATAGATTAATATACTTAATTTGTGATTGAAACTCTTCTAATTTTCAATCTTTACCAAGCTACTGTGAAGTAAAAGCAATTTTAAATTGTGCAAATAAAGTCATTTTTACCATCCTTAACTATTTATATACTGCATACAGTGGTTATACAATCATTAACTATTCATTAACCATATAACTATTCTATTTGTTAATTTATGTGCATATTTTCTAGGAGCTGGCTTATCTAAACTCTTTCTTCTGTCAGGCTAAAGGGTTTTGTTTTGTTTTTACTTGCTTGCTAAGCCTCCTCAAGAAAAATTCAAATTATAAAACAAATCAGTTTGACAGCTAGGTACTTGAAGAAAAATACTAAGTATCTGTCATGTTAAAACTGGAAGAGAAACATGTTCGCACAAATGAGTGGAAGGTTTCAAAATATCTTATGCAATTTTAGTTTTCAGGTAAGCAAAACAATTACCTGACTTGGATTCCCTATTTAAGTTTCGTTAATGTAGAAGTACAATGTATGCTAGCAGCATGAGAAAGATATGGTGCATTTTAAAGTTATGTCAGGATATTATATGGGCACTGTTCATGAGATTAGAGTGCTACAAAGCCCTTCTCATCAGCCCAGATTAAATCCATGGCAATTACCTTATTTTCTTAATTTAATTTAGTGTTTCTTTAACACTAAACTTGAAATAAATGGTATATTGTTTACAATTGGAGTCCATGCTGTGGCCTCAAAGTTCATAAATTCTGAATTGAACTTTGGGCTAGTCTTTGTGGTAGCATGTAGGCTCTTGGCTGAGCTTTCCCTATTAGTTTTGTCTTGTTTGATCATTCTGTCTCCCACTCACATTTGCAAAAGTTCTTGAAGACTCTTGCAGCAAATTTTTCTGAGGTTATTCTGTATCCAGTTTGGTTTAGTAATCTGTTGTCTGGAAAGAACATTTGTTAGAAAAGGAAGTTATCTTTTTTCCTTAGGTACAAGTACAAAAAGATCTGGCTTTATGTGACATTTATAGATTTTGCTGGGTTTCCAAGTGAGTAATCCTCAAGCCTGTCCTCTTCCAAACACTTCTTCTGCAGCATTTTGATAGTAGGAAAATACAGTTACCAGCATTGATGGCTAATAGCCATTAGCAGCTACAAAATGGATCCATCTGTAAGATATGAGCATGACTACTCCAGTGAAGAAGAATATTTAGAAAATTGATATACTGGTCTTGCTGGCTGACATTGCTCAAAGTCTCTATTAACAGTGATCTGAAAAACTACAAGAGTATGGCATAGCAGAGCTCCCTGTATTGCCTCTTAGCAAAAGCCTTGGAATGCTTCTCTTCTAATCCGTGGATATATTTTCCTTAGACACTTGCAGCTAATTTAAATTTTAGCATCTGAACTGTAAATGAAACCTTCCAAAGGCAGTTGCAGATTTATTTCAAATTTGACATAATGATGAGCTATTTAATAATGCATTGTATCCTGAAGCTTTTGGAAAGAAGGGAGTGGCAATGCAGCATCTCCTTCCTGCTTTTCTGTAAAGATTTGCATCCTGAAAAGTGTTACAAACAGAGGTTAGAAATCAGTGTCCTTAACCATTATGTCATGTTTTCTACTTTTGTAAGCTGTGATGCAGTGTGACAGTATTTGTATGATTTATGATACCTTGCATGAAATAGGTAAGCTCTCTATTAAAACCAGAGCTCACTTCTGCTTCTATTCAAAGTCTGTGTCACAAATAATTGTATCATTGCTTACAATTTCCCATTTAATATATGTCCTGTTTTATGTCCGCTTGGTATTGAGACAGTGTTATCCTCTGGCACAGGTAATATTTCTTATTTCCTTGGGGTTACCTAAGTGTATAAGACCATGCTTATCAGCTCTCAGACTTTGTTTTGTTAAGCTGAGGCAAGACAGTCTCTCTAATAGATACAGTTTGGCCACAGGTTCTTTGGATAGGATTAAGCTCTCTGAAACTACTTCAGAGAAGATGCTTAGGATTTATTGTGTTAAAAGTCTTCTGTGTTAGAACAATAGTAGTGAAGAAGGTGAAAACAAGGAATACAGTGCTACTGGGATAAGAAAACAGAATGAATATTTATTTCCCTGCAGTTGACTAAAGTGTTGTGAAGAGTGATATAAGGATGGGGTTTACGTAGTTAGATAGCACTGTCTCTCACCAAGAAGCAGTTTTCCTCAAAGGAAGGGAATTTAATGGTCACATAAGCAAGGAGAAATTAGTCACTAGGCACTCTAAAATGCAGGTTTTACTTTTAATCACATTTTATTTCCCATTAAAGTTTAGTTCAATTTATGCTTGGTACTGGAAATTGTTCTTTCTGATGTCCTTAAAATGTAGAGTGGAAATGTGTTAAACCCCTTGCAGGTTTTTGACATAAATATTTTATTGAATACCCCAAACCAGTAATGTGACACAGTTGCAAACAGCCACATCTGTACCTTCCTTGGGAAAGCTTCTAAGAATCTCTACGTGTCATTAAAATTTAATTTCTAGGGGTGAATTTTGCAATTTGTTTATTCTTGTAGTGACCTAACCTTTAAAAAGAAACCTGAAGCCATCTGCACATGTCATAAGATATCATTCTTAATCCAAGTATTTCTTACTGCAGTATCAGCAGTGCCTAAAATAAAATTGAACATTGTTTGTACATACTGTTAGAGAAAATATAACTTTTAGACTAAGAACATACCCAGCAGATCTTAAATTAAAACTTAGAAAAAGCCATGAAATTTGGAAGCTTGTATTTTTTTCTCTCTAGACTGTATCATTTGACCTTGTAAAGAACAGACTGTATGTCATGGCAAACATCTTGTTTTCAACTGCTATAACTACAACAACAGTATTATTTTTGAAAAATGGCTTTAAAACAGATTATAAAACCACCTATTTTTCTTACTGTCTTCTGATACTTACAGATACTGGCCTACCTCTCTTGGTACCCACAAATGATCCTGTGTCTGTTTTCTCATCCTCCTCAGTAATAATGGTAAAAGGTTTTGAGATGTTCTTCATGGAAAATTGTTTCTGTGATATCTTAGGAAGCATTAGTTTTTTATATACAAACAGCACTGAAGGCTAGTTAGAACATCAACTACTGATTCTAGCATGGTGGATCATGACCTAAGAGGTCGTGCAACTTGACCAATTTCTCTCCTTCCAGTTTTTCCTAGACTTGTCTTTTGGGTTAAACAAGTGGAGTCATGCTTATATTAAAGCCTGG
Organism: Ammospiza caudacuta; assembly: GCF_027887145.1. Lineage (NCBI taxonomy): Eukaryota > Metazoa > Chordata > Aves > Passeriformes > Passerellidae > Ammospiza > Ammospiza caudacuta. The sequence continues at coordinate 25,262,816 of NC_080632.1, forward strand.
AAATCACAGCCATGTTTTCACAAAGGGAAGCTTCATATTGCTCACAGAATAGTGTGTGTAGCATGCACCACAAGAAATAACCTGTATGCACTTTAATTCTCTGAACTGACCTTTGAAAAGTTTTGTGTGATTTGTTTTGACTGGTGTGCTCCTGGGACAATCACCAAAAATACAATGCTTCATATTACTGGGTGGAACACAGATAAAAGTGACTTTTTTTTGTTTCTGAGGAGATGGGAATACAATTAAACAAAATATTTCCTCTTTGAAGAGCTGATTGAAGAAATCTTCTTCTAGAATATAATTCTAATAGATTATCGGGAGATTGATTATTAAAAATGGGGTGAGAATGAGCTATATTAAATAGCAAGCTACCAGTTTCTGAACTAGAAAGATGTGGCCTTTTCCTAATTTTATTGTCCTTTCTTATAGTGCATCTCTTCACACACTTCCTGTTCTCTTTTATTTGTATTTTTAAATTTGGGTATGTGTTTTGCTCAAAAAATCTAGTTGCAGTTTATAATTAGGCATTACTAAATAATGAACATGGATGTGCATCTTGAAAAATATATCTGTAATAGTAGAGTATCTCCCTTCTTACAGTCTGATTAACTACCTGATGCCCCTTTTTCAGGGCTAATGTATCAATAGAGGAATTGGTGAATGTGTTGTTACATACACACCATGTAAATACTTGAATGCAAATCCTGTCTCATCTGTCTTATTTTATATTTAACAGATGTTTGCATTCTCAGGCCCTGAGATTGCTTTCAGTTTCATCAAGGGCATGATACAGAGAACAATTCATGCTTCCTTTCCTTGAATTATCCTTCTCCCCATTTGGATATTCCTTATGCAGAAATAATAAAAGAAGGGCAATGAACTTGTTTTCTTGTGTTTGTTTTAAGTAGCTGCTTTAAATGCAGCACATTTTTATGTAGCTGCAATCATGAATACTTCCTGCATCAGTTAGTGTACTGCTGATAACACTCTAAGAGGCATTTACCAACTGCTTAATCACATAGATATTCCAAGTCATTTATTGAGAGCACTTAAGGGGAAAAGACTGCTGGATGAAAAATCCCAGGAATCTGGTGTTTAATGTAGTAAGGCAGATCTTGACTTGTCAGTTAGTTAATATATGTAAGAAACAAGCATGCGAGACAGAGACATATTGTGTCAAACTGATTTATGATGTGTGCAGATGTTTGGTACACAGTTCAAAGATCCTGGCAGAATGAATGAAAAAAAATTCCAGGTGTATGGTAAGAACTATTCTTGCATATTAATGCATTGATGTCAATGAAAAAGATATTGAAAAAATGCTTCACCTTTATTGTTAGAAATAAGTGTATGTAAACTGAACACTCATTTTATTTAAGAATCACTCTGAATTAAGAAAATAAAATCAAAGTGCAGGAAAATAAATAGACATTTTTGGAAATGTTGGGAAGATGTTACTATATTCTGTTGGTCTAAACTCTCTTGTCCTAACTATCTGTGGAGAGCTATTAGTAAATTCAGAAACACAAATCATAATTGAATTGTCAGAGGACATGCAATTTGAACTTATTTGTGGTAGGTGACCAGGGTAAGGCACTGAGTCCTTTGTAAAGGAGATTTTGTGAGGAAACACAGTTTTTAGCGTAGGAGGTGTTAATTTGGTACAGTGTTTTTGCAGTGGGCTAAGAATACGCATGCACACAAGTACTGCATACCAAGTGCTGCAGGGCAGCTGGCTGACATGCCACAGCTCGATCAGGTGTCACGAATGGCCCAGGCCTAACAGAGCTTTTCTGCTGGAGCAGAGAGAGATGTGTTAGGTGACTCCTTGGAATTCCTTCTACCCCTTTAACTTTATTTATTGTACCAAAGGTAAATTAAATGCCATCTGAAAATGGTAGAAGCTCAAAGCCTATTTGGTCTAGTCAGTTTAAAGCATGAATTTCTGCATATTTATTTTATTTCTTTTTTCATTAGGACACTCTAAGTATTTGTCATTCAACCACGTTTTTGTAATTTGTTTGAATTATCATCTCTTTTCCTTCCCTTCTCCTGCTTGCAGCATTTGATTTAGCATCTGTAACTATTCAGCCACCATGCCCATGGATACCAACATGCCTGTCCTAAAAGCTGGACTTCGGTTGTGATCTGAACAATAATATATGTGACGATGTTTGATGTTAAAAACAGATAACAGATCTTAGAATGGCTAACTCTGTTTTATTTACTGTGGGTGACTTTACACTGGAAGTTAGTTACATATAAGGCTAACATGAACTAATGTCATGTATTAGTTATAAAAAAGATAAAAATAGATAAAATATTTCTATATTAATTTACTCACATGTAAAACTAATGTGAGTAAAACTCACTGCTTGAAGTCTCCCTAATTTTAATAATTTTCACCATAGTTATTAAACCTGCCAGGAGATGAAATGACATATAATTTTCATTCTTACAGTTGAAAGACTGCTAAATTCATGACAGTGTTCATGTCTTCACCAGAAAGCCCTACTCTTCATGGAATCTTGCATTGACAGACAGGTACAGCTATGGTGGGGCTGACTAAATCACAAATACAGCAGTTGCAGCAAAGCAATCTGACAGTGGATCTACTGGAGTTGTGAAGAAGTGAATTACTCCTCTACCTTTTAAGAAATCTGCTTTCTGTGACCAGTTTTTGATAACATCATACACCTTCTTTGTATTTTTGCAAAAAGCCTGACTGCTATGGCAGCATCCCTTCCTGAAGTGAAGTTGTTTTACATTGTATTGTTGATGTTGATGATAGGTGTTAACATTGCAAGCAAAGTGGGATGATGTAGTCCTCTCGGGACTACTCTGCATCTTTTCAACTACAGAAACAACTTTCTGCAGTATTAATATAAACCAACCAAAGTAGTGTGAGAAACTGAAATTATTGCACTTTTAAATGATATGATATTTGTTCTTTTGGGAAAAAATCCCAAGCACTATGGTCCATGTAAGCCACTGTCTTCTGGTTCATCCTAGAAGATGAACTAGACTAGGAGAAAACCTATCTTTTCAGCAAACAGCTATCAGTGCTTTTATTTTTCTTAAAGAAAAATAGTAGAAGCAAAGTTTTTTTTTATTAACTTGGTCTCTAGAGGTTTTGAATGTTCTTAGCCTGATGAAAGACTCAATTACTGTGTGTATATATATGCATATGTTTGTCTTTTCTGTTCATTGTGGAACAAAGAATTTTCTTGAAAGTGTCTCTTGAGCTATTTTTTGTATCTTAGCAGAGACAGTAGATTTGAATAATTCAGTGGCATCAGCAAGAGATAACTGTAGTTTGGCTATGGACACATTTAAATTTCACATTTCATTTCAGTTTAGCATTGAAATTTCAAGGAAAAGAACCCACTTTGAATTTTATGTTGAGCTGACAGAAATATCCTAAAATTGGTGAACAATTTTGTGGAGGAAGAAAAAAACATTAAAAACTTTCCTGATTAAGTTCAAAGTAACACTGAAACATTTTAGCATAAAAAAATATTATTGTTGTTCATTGACAATATAATGAATTTTAATATATAATATAATAGATGTTATTCTTTCAAGTATGTAAAAACCTACACTGTTGCATTGTGATACTGTGTCTGAAGTTGAAAAAACAAACCACTGTAAAAATAACACCTATGGGCAATTTTTGGATACTTTGTTCCAGGCTACATCCATGTCAGATTTTAGTGTTGTATAATGCAGCATGTTAATAATGATTTAGCATTAAGTCAGTGAAGTACATATGTCCTTATGTGTTTAGAAATTACTTTCACATCTAAAGATAGAAGGGAAAAAGCGGGAATTGGGTTCTTGTAGAAACAGAGTTGTTAGAGACCAGGGGAGGCTGGTGAGTGATGTAGTTTTGAGGTAAAATTGCAGGATTATGCCTCAGATTGTAATCTGCCAACATCTACCTGCATCTAGTGAAATAGGTACTTTGCTTGCTGAATCATTTCAGCAAGAGAACCTACTTTGCAGAAGGAAGACTCTAAAGATGAATGAATACATTTTTATCTTTCTGTGAACTGCTGGTTTTGAAGAAGGAAGAAAACATAGCGGTCTTTGTGATTTAGAGGAGCTTAAAATTCCATTGTGTTTGCAATTTTTTGTTACAGTAGGAAGAATCCACATCCTTGAAAAATCTAATTTGTCCAAGACATAGGCCTTGGAGAAACACTGCTGTCTATGCACTCAGTTGATGTTTTACTGGTTTTGATATCCAAATTGTTCAAAAGATTCCTGTTTCCCTCAGCTGACCAAATCTCTTCACAAAAATAATTTGTTATGATTTTATGTGAGACTAAAGGTGTTCAGATGGATTTTTACTGTAAAGCCATAACTAATTAATACTGGTTTGGTGGGGGGTGGAGAGGGGCATAATATAAAAGTAGAAAATAGAAACTCTCTGTTTTCTATAGTACATGTATGCAAATGTATACATATATGAATGTTTGAAAATAATGTGAACATGTGCAGACGTGTGCATTTGTTTATGGAGAGGTGTTTGCATATGTATGTATATAGGACTGTAGGCAGATAGAGGTGTATAGACACAGTTGCAGTGGCAGAGTGCCATGCATTTCTGAAAGTATGTGGTAACAAACTGTACCTATGTATATTTTGAGCTTTCTCACTTCTAGAGCATTCTGTATTGCAACTTGAAATGATTGAAAATGGAGTCGTAGTTTAAACTAGGTGAAATTAAAAGAAAATAAACCCAAACAAATCCAAACAGTGTAAATACTTTGCCTTCTGGTACTTCAGCTTAAATACGATTGTGTTCTAAAGGTAGTCCATGCAATCTCAATGTTTGGGAATGTTTAAATAAAATTAGAACATCTTACTGAATTTGATACATACTATGGGGTTTGTTATGGTAAACATGGGACTTGACAACAGTAAAGACTCAAGATTACTAAGAAATAATGTATTCCAGTAACATTGAACAAAACCTTGAGAGTCTTAATTTTGAAAAAAGTACGGAACATGACTCATACGCAATATGTGGGAAGAAACATATTTTACAAGTGTGTCAAATCTGATTGTTTCCTCATAATCAGTCTGAAGACAGAAGAAAGTAACTATTCATCTCTTCTGACTTTAATCCCATGACAGAAATAATTCCTGTCTTTCTCTGTTCTTCCCAATTTTTTAATTCCTCTGGGGAGAAATAGAGTGAAACAATACAACTTTTAAAATATGGACGTGTTTACATAAATCATTGTAGTAATTTTTTCAGGAAATAATTTGTTTGTTCAACATGCTAATAGGTTTTAGATTGCAGCTTACTGCTTTGCAGCTGTCCACCAGCTATGCCAGCTTTCTTTAACTTCTTGAGTGTTATGTTTTCTCCTCTTTTTTTTACTGGATGTATTCTGAAGAAGGTATGTTTTTCCTGCCATGTATGCACCAATCAAATGCAGTTATCAGTATACTATATTTTAATTTTCTTCCCTTTTTTTAACAGAAGGAAGGAGAAAAAAATCACAAAGTCCGACTAGCGGTTGGAAATGGCGTAAGAAATGATGTATGGAGGGAATTTTTGGACAGATTTGGTGCTATTAAGATCTGTGAGTTCTATGGTGCTACTGAAGGAAACATTTGTTTCATGAACCACACAGGAAAAATTGGATCGGTTGGGCGCACCAATTTCCTCTATAAGGTGACTATTTTTTTACATTCTATTTAGTAGGAGTGCTGAAAAATTGTGTTTCTTAGTTGTAGTGCAGTCCTAAGTCCAAGACAAATTTTCTAGCTTGGTTTTTGCAAGTTAGTTGATCCTCTGTAAAATCTTGGCACGCAACACAGCTGTACACTCAGCAGAAACACTGAGATTTTTTATGGAGCTCACAGGAGTCAAAAAGGCTTTGGCTCTCTTCTGAAAGTTTTGAGTAATCTGACAGTTGCCAAGTATAGTTTCAGGTCTCTACTACATTAGAGGACAAAAGAAAAAGTTTGATTTATTTTAATACCTAAGAACTCCTCACTGCTGAAATAAGACTACAAATTTCCTATTCTGACTTAATGTTCTACAAATTATAGTTAGAGATGTGTTTATATAGTATGTTTATATTGCATTCTGCTATGTAAATATTTGGCATACATAGGAATTAATAATAATTAATATATTGCAATAATTACATACAGTAGCATATAGACATATACAAATTTAATAGATATTTTATACCTGGAGGCAACTTCATCTAGCCAGTATCAGTATTTAGAAATGTTAAAGATAACACAATACATATATAATCACTGTTGAGGTATTGTGACAGAGAATACTAGGCAAGATGATTAATTTTAAAGTGCTATACCCAGTTATCTACAGTCTAGAGTAGGTGTTTGCTATATTCTAGGCTACTGAAACTAGAAAAAAACCCCATTCTGTATTTCATCAGCTTTGAAAATGGCAGTCATATATTTTGGGGAGGAAGATTACATGTTATTTTTATCACACATTATGACTTTCCTCCATCCTTCTGAGTAAATTAAGTATTTATTTATGCTTGAAATTCACAAGGGGACTTTTTCTTTTTGGTCCTGTAAGGACAGTCTTTTAAAAGCAATTTGAAAGTCCCAAACAAAGTAACGTGTCCCAACCTTTAGCTAATAATATGAAAGATGTCTAGTCTTTTTGAAAGGAGATTGCATACTTATTATTATGTTGCTATTTATGCCAGTTTTTACTCTTCTTGAAATAAATAGTACCTCATGCATTGCCTGGAATTTTAAATTGAGTGATACCTATCTATATACAAGTCTATATAGAAGTCTTGTTGACTTAAATGACATTTGTGCTCCTTAGGAGAACTGATAGCAAAATGTCCCGACAAAACTTTTTAAAGGAATAATGTAAAACCATTGTTTGGAAATACAGCAGAGGTATCTTCTGATGCCATGTAAATAGGTTTCTAGGCAGCATATGTTCCAGGGTCCTCAGCTTCAATCTCCATCACCACAGTACAATCACTCCACAGACTGCTTTACACACAGGGGCCAGAGGAATTCTTCATTTCTTGTACAGAAACTCAGACTACAGTGAGGATTCTGGAACCACTCAGAAAACACCACAAGAGCTAGTGTGTTGCTCAGAAACCACAGAGACCTCAGGAATTTTAGCAGCTGATTCCACTGATTCTCTGTCCTACATGTCTGATGCTCCATTCAGTGACCATCCAATGCTGTTGGCAATTTCCAGAAAGGTCCAGAACTGCTGCCAGAAATCAGAGATCTGGAATTTAGAGAGTAGTAAGTGAACCAGGAGCCTTATAGCTGATGTTAATTTTTGCTTCGGACTTTTCTAAGCCTGATGCCTTATGATATCACAAGATTTTGCATGTGTTCCAAACTTGAGTAAATTTGTTTTCAGTCTTACAGAACTTTGGGCAGATTTTTGTCATAAATCATTAACCTTTTGGAAATACTTTGTGAAGTCTACAGCAGATAAAGGTTAAAATTGAAACTACCTGCATATTTATTTAATCATCTTTATTTTTAATTAAATAGTGTGGTGGTTTTGCAAGTGACACTAAATGCATATTTTTATGCCATACATAAGTTCATTTTTGCTTATTTCAGGCATTTGTTCTGGGAGGTTTTTTAATACATTTTGCAGCTTGCAGGTTACTAAACAATGCCTTCTGAAGTGTAGCTGTTTTTTGTTTTACTTCAGTCTATGTGACATCCACTAGACAACTAGTGATATGTAAAGGAGAGCAGCATAATTTCTGATTTGTTGACTTGTGAAAAACCTTTGCTGAGGTTGGAAAGAAAATCTGTCTCCTGCTGTAAAGCAGACAATGGCACAGAGAAGGCCCAGCCACCCAGTCACTAACATTCGTTGTTTCTTCAAATCAATGCTACAACATCTTTTGGAACATTCTCTTGACACGCAGGACAACATGAGATAATCTTTAACATGCTTTCTAGGGATTTCCTAAACACCTATTTCTAGAATAGAAAGAAACAGAACTGAGAAAGTGGGAAAAATAGGTTTGTGTGTTCATATATGTGGTATACTGAAAGAGAAGGAAGAAACTTGCTCTCTTCCTACAGCATAATTGCACAGCGTGCAACAAAGTAAATGCAGTACAAAGCCCTATGGATACAGGTGTTGCGAGTATAGAGGGAATAATAGCAGAAAGTTTCAAAGTATAACAGTTTTGGGGGGGGGGGGGGGAAAGGAAAAAAAATAGGAGCGCATTCTGTTGTAGTGACAATGGCACACTTTGTAAAGGTGCAATACAAAAATTACAGCTTTGAGTGGCAACCTGAGTTCTGAGTGAGCAAAGTAACTTTTCTACCAGTAACTGCTAAGGACTGGGGATAGATGCTTGTGATAAATATTAAGGTTCTACAGAACACATTTATTTTTATAAAAATGTTGGAAGACATAAGGTAATAGAAAGAAACAGACTGTTACAGCAGTTGGCAGAAGTCACTGTATTTAAGATGTTAACTAAAAGCAGTGCTCCTGTTTGCATTTCTTTCTTTTCACTCTGTGTTCTTTATATAAGAAGGATTGGTTCATGTGCTTGAAAGCCTCCCTGTAGAATATGAATAAATCTTTCAATAAAGATGTTTACATAGAGTCAATGAATAGAAAAGTAGAAGCCTCTGAATAGCTTTTCAGCTGGTGAAACTTAAAATGTTTTACCAAAAATACAATGTCTTTATTAACACAGTAATATAATAAATTACTGTTTAATCTTTACGTCTGACATACATCTGTATCTAGGTAATGTTAATAATCAATTATTTTATATATGAAATACATTATGTCTGTATGTATATAGATGTGATATGGGAAAAATCTTGAAGACCCTCTTGAAGACCCTCAATTGTGTCTATCAATATATAAATCTCTTTCTTATCCTGAAATAAATTCTGAGTGATGACAGATAACAAGGGAGCTTGGGATTAATGAGATTCAAGGAAGCTTGTAAGAAGGGCTGAAAATAACCCAGGCCACGCTCACCTGAAAAGCATTATGTAAACAAACAACAAAAACAAACAAAAACAAACAAACAAAACCCCAAACCAAAAAAAAACCTGCCCAAACTTTATTTGTAAAAGTAATTTCTCATTATTTTAAGCAAAGATACTCAAAATATCACACGAATCCAAATCTCTTCCACAAAATTGTATAGATAAAAATCAGCTTTGAGCTGAGGAACATTTCGATCTTAAAACAAATCTTAAATAATTTCAACATATAAAATGGCTTTCACACAGCCATTCAGAATTAGTATTATGCACTTCTTCATGCAGTCACAGAACTTGTGGCAGAAGACAAATTATTTTTTTTTAAATAAACAAAGTTAGTTTTAAGCAAATTTTATAATTCTGGAAAACATTTCAAAGGAAGAATACTGATGTGTAAATCCAAGAAATGGATGCACCTAAGTTCATTGGCCAATGAAAATTAATGTTTTTCTTCTCCTTTTACTAATTTTGAGCAAAAATAATCTAAAGCACTAGAAGTGTTTTCTAAAGTAGTATATTCTTACATGTTAGGATTCAGTTAATATCAAACATAGCTTAAAATATTTGTTTCTTGGTTTTGTTTACTTTGGCTCACAAAGTTGTGTGGAGTACCTATGTGTCTGCTCTTTACAGCGTGAATAAGGCATTTCAAGCATACTTTCAAAACTGTCTCTAAGGTGTGATGACACTATGTTCTAACTTTTTTTCCTTACATTTCAGTTTTTAAAGATGTTTGGAACTAAATCTAGTACATGTAATGCTTTGTTTTTGAAACTGATATTGTCCAAAAGAATTCAAAAATACTTCATCTTTAAAATCAGTAATAAAAAGCTTGTGATATCTATTTTCTGGTAAAGGTTCTCTGGGCATTCTCTGCAAGTTGAAATGCTAGGAATGTCAAAACTACTTTCGAAACAATATTTAAATTGACATATTTCCAATCAATTAAAAAATAAAGCAGGTGAGGGAAGCTGGTATTAGATAACATCTGGGCAGCATAGTAGTAGACAATGTAGCACATTAATGCACTTTCATTTTCAGCTTGCTAAATGATGCTTTTTGTTTGCTACATTATCTTGTGCTTCAGAGAGTAAGATGTAGATTAAAATGATGAATGTTGCATGCAGTACTCTGAGAAAATAATATGGTAATGCTTCAACAGCTCAGGTCCTTGTCCTATTAGAATTTAAATAATGAGGCAAACCAAAAGTTAGTGTGCCCAGACTAAATACTTTGCTGTGGGGCTTTCATTTTCTAGTATTTAATATGAAAAGCAAGCTGCTTAGAATCACAGAATGATTTGGCTTGGAAAAGACTTTTGTGCAGGCACAGCTGTTTGCACAGACTATGCGTAGTTTCATTATGCATATTTAATACAAGATGTGGTTCTTTCTTTCAGAAACCTAATTGGAATACACCTTGTTAATATTCTGAAGTTGTAGGCAAAAGAAGTTGTATACAACATAGTATAATTATGTATAATAATAGTCTCTCAGATACTGAATTACAGTTTCTGAGTGTTTTTAACAATTTGAAATAATTCTTCATTCTTTCAGAGCTCAAAAACTGTATCGTGTCAAAATACTGCTGTGTATGATGCATTATTTTAAGCTATTCTAATCAGACACAAAACCAGTAACAATTAATTTTATACCATTTCATTCTTATTATTTATATTACTCATTGCATTTGGTCATATTAAACCTATTGAAGTAATAAATATCAATGTAGAAAGAAAGAAAGAAAGAAAGAGAGAGAGAGAGAGAGAGAGAGAGAGAGAGAGAGAGAAAGAAAGAAAGAAAGAAAGAAAGAAAGAAAGAAAGAAAGAAAGAAAGAAAGAAAGAAAGAAAGAAAGAAAGAAAGAAAGAAAGAAAGAAAGAAAGAAAGAAAAGCATTTAAGGCAGACCAGAAAAAAAAAAAAAAAGGCCCTCTTCCACTCTGTTCCTCAAGAATAATCAATTATTTAATCAATTATTTTCTAATTGAGGTAAACTTTCTGGCCCTCAGATTCTTGACTTTGTTAAATTATTTAATCTGAGGTTAATAAAAATAATTACCCTTCACTTAATTAAAATAGTGTTCCATTCTTGAATCATTATTTTATTTTGCAGGCTATGACCTTTTTCCTTTGATCAACTGTTACAAATATCTTTTTGTTTCAGACTTAGGGTAGAAGAAAAACACAGTGCTGAACATTGAAAGGACTCAATGAACCTGTTTTGTCCATATGAGGCTGAAATTGTGGGATTCATGTTGCTCTTTATTAAGATTTCTTTGAGAAAAAATATTTATTTACAATAACATTTCAAATTAGGATAAAGGTGCAACTCTTTGTCCGAGTTAGTGGCAGAAAAGGAAAGAGGTTTATGTTTTAACATCCTACCCTTTACTTCAGTCATTTCCATATAACCCTCCTTAAGTTATATTGCATTTCTTTATTGTGAAGAGTGCAGGTTTATATTAATGTTTTATAAAATTGTTCCCTGATTGCCAAGAATTCTCAGGAGAAGATCATTACCTTGGTATGACCAGTTGTTAAAGATTGCTGATACATTTCCTTTCGGGAAGGCAACATGGAATCCCAAGTAGGGCAAATTGTCTCTTTAGAATAATAAAGAGACAATTTGGATCACTGCAAACACAGTATCAGGGAATAGTATCAGGAAGTGTCTCTTAAAGGTCCAGTTTGTATTCATATCACAGGAGAAAAATAAAGCAAAATAATAGTCACATGCTGTATATTCAAGAAAAAAAAAAAAAAAAAAAAGAAAGAAGAAGAAGGGGGGGAAAAGTGTTGCAGTTGCTAGTTTTGATAGGAGTATCTTGTCCTTCAGTTTGCTTGGAGCCATGGCAGGAGGTACCCTTCTGCTGGTGCTCAGTTCCCATCACCATTCAGCAGCCTGAGAAGGCAAGAGGGAAGAGCTGAAGTTAGCTAAGCAACAGTAAAACCCAAGAGGAAGCAGATTTTCCTTTGTGAGGCCTTTCCCTTGCCACCTGTTTTCAGTGCCAGAAGACCCCAAGAACACATCAAAGCAGCCACCACCATTAAATGTCCCTTAAATACTAGAGATAATGTTTCTATTATGCTGACTCACATTGTTCTTTCACTGATGATGTATATCTCATAACTTACTTGTAGGAAAATTTAACATATGGACAGTTCTGTGACTTCATTTACAAAACTGTTTTGATGCTGCTTAGCTTCAGGAAGTGGCATAAATTTACATACAGAGTATTTTCAGTTTTAAATGAAAGTGCATTCTCCTTTTTGATGAGCAAGACTGGAGTACAGGTTTCCTTATGTGTATTTGCTGCCACCAGATGTCACTGTGTAGATGAGTAACTGATGACTTCTTCCCTTTTTTAGCTTTTTTTCCCATTTGATTTAATCAAGTATGATTTCCAAAAAGATGAACCAATTAGAAATAAGCATGGTTGGTGTGAAAAAGTTAAGAAAGGTAAGTATGTATTTTAATAGGATATTACAGCCTATTGATTTTAATACAAATACTTAAAAGACTTGTTTTAAGAAGCCTTGCTATTGTGTTACTGCAGTTTACCAAATTAACTGTTACTCTTTGCTCTGAAAAAAAGCAGTATGATTTTTGATCTCAGATAAAACAGCATTAAACACACCAGTACTGATATCAGAAGCACTCAGGAGATCCTTGGATGTATTCACAGAAGAGTAGTGGTCAAAAGTGATGCTATGGCATTATCTTTGAATTTATACATAGTGACATCTGTGTTTTTTAAAGGAGGTTAACATAAGGAAATGGTTGCCTAAGAGATCTACAGGAGGGACTGGTGGATTAGAGCAAATGCTTTTTGATGGGAGATTAAGTGTTTCTGACTAGGTGATGTGATTAACTTAATAATTAAAAAAAAAAAAAACAACCCAAAAAAAGGAAATAAACCCCAAAACTGCTTGATTATAGCTGTCCTAAAACTATTTACCAAAAATCGTTTCAAAGCATTACCCACATACTGGAACATGCATTGAATTGTAGGAAAGTAACAGCTGAAACTGGAGGAAGAAAAACTCATATTAAAGGTCAGGCAGACAGCTTTAATGGGGAGCTGAAACAGATTTTTCAAAGGAGATATGAGATTCTCTAACAGTTGGTGATAAAACATGGGCACTTTGAGATGATATGTCACCAAAAGCTGAAATTTTATAGGAATTTATCTCTATGGATGTCAAACTGACCTGTGAAGGGAACACATGCTTTAATTAGACATGTGGTCTAATTTTTTTCCAGCTACACCACCCAGTCTAATGAAAAGTATTATCTCTGTCTATAATCTTTGTCGTACCCATGTCTTATTTCTTCAGAGCATTATGGCTGCAATGATACTACCAGTGAACTAAATACTTCTACTTTAAACACTACCAGTTTATGGGGGAAAAAGGCACAGCTTTTTTTAAGGAGGCAGTCTTAAATTAAAAATAGTGCCTACTTTTGGAAGCATTTTGATATATTTTTATATTTATAATTCTTGTCTCTGTTACAAAGTAATGGAACTCTTAAGCTATATTTTTCAGAATCTGCTCCCAAAAAGGTTATTTCATACAATTATTCCATAGTCTGCAAACTAACACCCTGGTACTCTACAAGCATAAGAGGATAGTCCTTGCCCCTACTCTCCCGACTTTTTGAGGAAAAAAATTGTGTTAAACTTTTGAATTTTACACCAAAAAGTAAACTGATGATGCTGTATCACTTTAATGAATATTCTTAAGAAGTCTCAGAATCACAGAATATTCTGAGTTGGAAGGGACGCACAAGGATCAAATCAAACTCTTTAAGTGAATGGTCCCACATGGATTAAACCCACAAGCTCGGTGTTATTAACACCAGGCTCCAACCAAGTGAGGTAATTTCAGTGTTCTCAGAACTTCTGAAAAGAGATTAAATAGGAACACAGTGCCTGGGCTGAGCACCTACTTCTGATTAACACTAGTTTTTGATTAGGAAGCTGATAAAGCTGACACTCATCATGACAATTCAGTAACCTGTGGGGAGTCAATTCAATACGAACTTGAATAGTGCACTTTCAGAGGATTATAAACTACTAGAGAGTTACAATAGATAGATGACCCTTCTGGGAGAAAACTGGTGAGCCACAAGGAAGAAATACAAGTGACTGTGAATTTGCGTGGACAATACTGTAAGTAATATTAATGTCAGGTACAGAAATGTCCAATGACATTTTGGGTTTATATTCTTTCAACTTCTCTGTATAGGTGAGGCTGGTCTTCTGATCTCCAGAGTCAATGCGAAGAACCCCTTCTTTGGTTATGCTGGCAATAAAAGACACACAGAAAAGAAATTACTCTGTGAGGTATTTAAGAAGGGAGATCTTTATTTTAATACTGGAGATCTAATGGTTCAAGACCATGACAATTTTCTGTATTTTTGGGACAGAATTGGAGATACCTTCAGGTACAGTTACTGCTTCTTTTCAAATTTCTTAATTAAAAATACATAGAATGGAATAATGGGGTTGGATTTGTTTTCAGCTGGAACTGTTCAATTTATTGCTATTGTGATGTAGTTTATAATGACTCTGAAGTGGATGATAAAGGCTTAATTTTGTCACAGGTGTTCTGTGAGTAATATTCCTGTGGAATTGAACGATTCATTTTCAGAACAGTTAGTAGGAATTCCAGCTCTTTGATCATGCTTTTCAAAAAGCATATAACTAGTGATGGATTTGCTATGAGCAAGGAAGTCGGATACCGATGTGGACAAAAATGTATCAAATAGCAGAGATTGGCCACTTCTGATACATTTATATACCTGTAAAAAACTTGGAAACAATTCTATTCAGTGGCCCTTACACTGTTTTGATGCCCAGTAAGGGCAATGAGTTGCAACATTGTCTTCTGGTGATTAAATTCTAATGTCACAAGTGTGAAAAAATGTGAGGTAGTGTCAGTCTGAAATGAATGGAGCTTCTGCTAAAGGTTTTTAAAAGGACAATTGTCATAGGATGAAATTATTTTTTCACACATTTTAGATGGAAAGGGGAAAACGTTGCCACTACAGAAGTATCTGATGTCATTGCAATGTTGGACTTCATACAAGAAGCAAATGTGTATGGTGTGTCTGTGCCAGGTAAAAGTTTGAGTTATACATTGTGCTTCTCCCAGGTTCATTGTTAACCCTCATAACTCTTTCTATTTTGTGTTTTAAACTTATGAATCATATTTGATTGAGTCATCTGTAATATCCAGCTAAAATGCAGATGCAAGTAATGAAAATACCACCCGATTATGAATGAGCCAGTGAATTATGCATTATTTATCTATATGCAGTGAGGAGTTTTTTTGAAAATCGACCATGCATACATTTGTGATAGCTACATAACCTAAATTAGAATATAAAGATTCAGTAAATTCACATCTGTGTAAAATCCAGACATATGTGCCAAAATAAAATGTAAACTAGGTAATTCTAAAGTAAGTCTAAAGGAAAATATATGGAGATGTTTTGCTGTCTTATTTCACTTTGCCTCATAAAGTAACTGTAAAGAGTTAAGTTATAAAACCAAGAAGAAAATGAAAGAGAATATGAAGAGAAAAATAAATTTGTAAGGAAGAAAATATTCTAATTTATTTTAATAGAGTTTTTTGATATTTTTCAGGAGATCAGATGGGCTTTATTGTCATTCATGCTAAATCTTTTTTTAAAATACATGTTTGTGCTTACTGGGATAAAAATAAGTTTCTATATAGGAGACTCTTTGGTGCTCTGCTTTGCACCAGACTAAAACAATGGCTAAAACAGTGTTGATAACTTAAAAGTGCTTGGCTACCACTGACCAGAGCTTGCACAGTACAATGCTTTCTCTGTGTATGAGAATGCTGAGGACAGCAAGAGCTTGGGAGCAGATGTAGATGGTACAGTGGCCCAAAACTGCCAAAGCAATATTCTGCATCGTGATACAGAATAACTTTGCCATGCCTAGTTATTAAAGCTGGAGGAAAAGAAGTGGATGTGAGGGTTGTGGGTGTGGTGCTTGTCTCCCTGAAAAAGCGCTGCATGCTCCAAGTGAGGCCCTGCTCTGCAGGAAGTAGCTGGACATCTCTTATGATGGGGGATATTGAATGATGTCCTGGTTGTACTTTGTTTGTACATGTATCTTTTTGTTTCCCTATGAAACTGCAAGTACCTTAACTATTAAGCCTTGCTTTCCTTCACTTCCCGTCCCATGGCAGAAGGGATTGAGCACAAGCTGGCTGGATGTTTGGTTGCTGGCAAGGATAAACCCACCACAAAATGATAAGGAGTTTAAAATGAGAGAAAGTGTCACTTTCTCTCATGTGAAGCATGAACACTCACTTGAACAGTATTTTAAAGCCATAGAACATGAAACATCATAGAAGACTGTCTAAAAATCAGATTCAAAAGTATGAGAGATGCTAATTTCCTGTACAATACTTACCTGTTTACCTACCCAGTTTATCTGACTGTCTTGATAATTGCACTTAAGGTTAAAAAAAATCAAATTCCTTACAGATTTTATAGCATAGCAAAAAATTAAAACAAACCAAAACAACGATAAGGTTGGCAGAACATCTCTGCTATTACTACTAGCCTAAAGTTTAGTTACTTACTAGGTTGAAGTGTTTAGTTAATTTTGATAGCTGAAGTTCATTGCTTTTACCTTTTACCCATTTTGTTCTTTACCAAAGACTCACAGTGTTCTCATTTTCCAGACTAAAGAGTAAGAATTTTAAGTGCTCTCTCTGTTAATTCAGATCCACAGTTTTGAGAAAACATACTGGCAAGAGAAAGAGACTAAAACAGAAATGAAGATACAATTGGCTACTTCAGGAAAGACACTCTTCACTCTTGTTTTTGAGAGAGGAATTTGTTGATGTTCATCCACATTTATCGATTATATCAAGCACAGGACTCCATTTAGTCTTACCCACCACACTAATTTACAGCATTATTGCTTAATTGAACACTTGAGTGATCTCCATGTACATGTAATACCAGATAAAATATGAATGAGATCTTGCAGCTTTACTGAAACTCAGAATATGATATATGACTGTTGGTTTGTTAATGCACTATGGGGTTTTTTGTGTGGTTTATCATTACAACGTCAACTTTATTCATGTTACAAAATTGTCATCTAACTTCCTTTTGTGCAGATCATGAAGGAAAAGCAGGAATGGCTTCTCTTATTTTAAAGCACAATGCATCATTAGACTTGGAGCAAATGTATAAGCAAGTAGTGACCTATCTACCAAGTTATGCTTGTCCTCTCTTCTTAAGAGTCCAGGTAAGGTACATTATTGCACTGTGTATACAGACATCTACATAATTTAAACACAGAGATAGCTAAGTGAATAACAAAAAGTGCTTGTTCATGTATCACTAGATTAGTTTTAGACTGGGTCCTATTTACTGTCTTCATTAATGGGATCCTGGAAAGGGGTTACACAAAAAGTCAATGAACTTGCAGATTATGTTTAAATGAGAGAAACTGTACAAATGAGCAAGGACAGAGATCATACAAAAGGATTTGGGGAGATTAGAAGCGTAATCATGGTAAAAGAAAAAGGTTCAGATTTAAAAACATGAACAATTGCATCTGGAGAAAAGAATCTAAAATCCATTTTATTCAGTGAAAATGAGAGAGAAATGGAGCTAAAACAGAAGACAGTGGGCTGTACACAATAAAATGAATGTTATTTTCTGTGTAACAATGACAAATATTAAAGCATTTGGAAAGATACTAGGTAAATTGAAAAGGTGAATAAAAAAGTATGTTATTATTGCCACCACAGTAATCGTCAGAATCAT